>NC_133329.1:70064725-70743539 GCF_042186555.1 Aquarana catesbeiana | reverse complement strand
CCCATCCCTTCCCTTCTCAACTTCCCACTTTCACACCACATGCACTATTATGCCTTTGGCCCTTCATCACCCATTCTTACCCCATTGGTCACACACCTAATCCTTTTTACCCTTGTACACTGAAGGTTCACTTCACGTCATCTTTCATATCCCTCACGAGCCACTCCCCTTTTCACTACTTGTTTATTGTCACTCTCATCATTCTATGTTTCACTTCTCATGTGTGGTGATTTAGGTTACCTCACCACCTGATAATATTTATTTGATACCTATTACCCCCGTCATTTTGTTAGCTCCCCCAGGTCGCCGTGGGAGATCATCCTTGGGCGGTGGGGCCGCACGCCTGGGACCTGTTGGGACCTGGGTAAGCAGACTCGCTCCTTTTTCCCCCCACAACTTTGCATTACCCTTTGTGAATGTTGATGCTAGATTATAATTATATTTATTATGCATTTTGGTAATTTCATTGTATATTTTTTATTTGTTAGGTTCAGACTGTTTAGTCCAAATAATCATCTCCAGATTCCCTCCTGACGAAGCGGTTTATGTCCGCGAAACTAGTCGAGGAATATGATATCTGAGATTTTGTGTTGTACTGTATACCAATGATCCCACTGGTGATATACTTGTACTTTTATTATGTTTTATTTTATTACCATTGTTGTGTCTTCTGCATCAATAAAAACAATTCTAATTTTTATTACCGTCTTTATATACTTCATATTATTATCTCTGTTTATTGTACCGGAATAGTCCAAGATGCCCCTATTTTTGGTCGCCTGACTGGGGATCTGGCTTCCAACCCCTTTGATTATTGATTTCTGGATGATGGTACATTTTATACAATTTTTGCTACCTCAACTACCCATCATAGAGGCCACTCTACTAAATGTGGGCAGTTAGGGTCAGTTTGTTCTTCCAGTTATGAATGTTCGCTGTTTAGGGCAGCTTTTTCGTTAGCGTTCTTTGGGGCGTTCAGGATCGGGGAACTGGTGAGCCCGGCACGGGGGGAGGCAGGTGGCATTCTGGTACAGGACGTTCGGTCGCACGGGGATAAGGTGTGTTTGAGACTGCGAAGGTCAAAAACCGATCAAACGGGGAAGGGGGTGGACGTATGGTTGTACGCTCTGCCGGGATCCACGGTGTGCCCAGTGAGGGCGGTCGAGGAACTGGCGCAGGTAAGGCCAATGGGGGAAGGGCCATTTTTGCGGCATGAAGACGGGTCTTACTTATCAAAATTTCAATTTGTAGCAGTGTTTAGAAAATGTTTGATGGAGTTAGGTTTGGATGGGAAGGCTTACGCTTCACACTCCTTTCGCATTGGGGCGGCTACTGAAGCTGCCAGATGTGGGTTGGATGAGGCAGCCGTGAGGAGGATCGGCAGATGGGAATCGAGAAGGTTCCGCACCTACGTCGACCTCAAATGATAATAGAATAAAATAAAAAAAAAAAAAAAAAAAAAAAAACCTGGTTGGCTGGCATTATGGTCCATGTAGGTGGGAATTGTGTTAGATTTTCCAAAAGAAAAAAAAAAAAAAATGAATGGATGAGGTTACCGTGGTTGTGGTCTTTTCATTACAGGGAGCGGTGCTCCACGCCTCGTCTGGATCTTGGGCACTCCTATGTGTGTTGGGGGGCCAGGAGAGGTGATGCGAGACCGGACGGGAGACAGCTGGGAATATCGAGGAGAGAGGCGTACATCAGGTGGCTGGGGAGACCGGGTATGATGTGGGGGTAGAGTGGTCACGGAAGTGGAGCGTTATGTGTGGTTGGACAGACCACCGGATGTGTTAGTAATTCATGCAGGAGGGAACGATTTAGGGGTACGCACGGTAAGAGACATACTAGCAAGCGTTAAGGCGGATTTGCTATACATCCGCACGGTTTTTCCCAATACTCTGCTGTTATGGTCTGACATGGTGGCACGCACCACCTGGCGGATGGCAAGGTCTGTGGAACGGCTGAACAAGGCACGCATTCGCATTAACAAAGTGGTGGGGAGGTTTTTGGTGAAACAAGGGGCATGGTGATAAGGCACAGAGAGCTGGAAATTAATGTAGGCCTTTACTTACGTAGGGATGGTGTTCACCTCACGGACGTGGGAATTGATTTGTGGACCATGGGGCTGCAAGAGGGAATCCAAAGGGCACTGAGTGTGTGGAGGGGCCCTTAAGGATAAGGTTTCATCCTTTCGGGCTGTGGCTGTGTTTTTCTGTTGGTCGGTGACGGTAGCGGTAAACAAATGTGGTAAAAAGGGGTGGGGGGTCATCGATAGTATGGCCCCTCCGGTGTATTCCAGAAATGGAATACGGTATGGTTACACTGCGGGCAAGGGGTTGTCTCCGAGCGGTACAGCTGGAGCCTATCAAGTTGGAAATGGTTCCCGCATGCATGGTTTGATTGTGGTAAAAGGGTGTAGCTCCGTCATTGACCAACAGATTGCAGTTAATAACATGTTGTTTGCACTGAAGTTATGTTATTTATATATTTAAGGTTATTGGAGTTATTTATTCGGTTTGTTTAATAAATAGGCTGTTGTGGCCATTTTATACTCCAATAGATTGGTGTGGTCTCGTTAATTTAAATAAAGGAAAATGGGTTGGAGATAAATGGTAATAGCAGTAAGGGGTGAATAAGTGGGTACATCTGGAATACACTTGTCAAGTGAGGCCCGGAACGAAAAGAAGAAGAAGAGAATAGTGTAGGGCCGGGCATGACAGTGTGTCTAGTGACACACACAGGGTTAAGCTGGCCAGGTTTGGTGGGGTGGAGACAACAGGAAACTTTGGGGGTGCGGCCATATAAGAGGAGGGGCGGAGCTGGGATGGGGTCAGTGGAGCAGGAAGAGACACCAGGAGGCAGATTTTCCCACCCTCCCTCCCTATTAGGTTTGTTGTTAGTGTGTTTAATGTGTGTGTTTATTTTTCAGATTCGAAGGAAGTGGTCGTCATGACAGCTGTGGTTTGGCTGTGTTTTTCTGTTGGTCGGTGACGGTAGCGGTAAACAAATGTGGTAAAAAGGGGTGGGGGGTCATCGATAGTATGGCCCCTCCGGTGTATTCCAGAAATGGAATACCGGTATGGTTACACTGTGGGCAAGGGGTTGTCTCCGAGCGGTACAGCTGGAGGCCTATCAAGTTGGAAATGGTTCCCGCATGTATGGTTTGATTGTGGTAAAAGGGTGTAGCTCCGTCATTGACCAACAGATTGCAGTTAATAACATGTTGTTTGCACTGAAGTTATGTTATTTATATATTTAAGGTTATTGGAGTTATTTATTCGGTTTGTTTAATAAATAGGCTGTTGTGGCCATTTTATACTCCAATAGATTGGTGTGGTCTCGTTAATTTAAATAAAGGAAAATGGGTTGGAGATAAATGGTAATAGCAGTAAGGGGTGAATAAGTGGGTACATCTGGAATACACTTGTCATGTAATATAACATTAATTAAAAGAAAGTAATTGTGGGGGGTTAGTGATGGCTGCATTTAATGGGCACAGGTGGCTGCGTTTGGGCACAGATGGCTGAGTTTGACAGGCGCAGGTGGCTGCGTTTGGGCACAGGTGGCTGTGTTTGACGGGCACAAGTGGCTGCATTTGACGGGCACAAGTGGCTGCGTTTGGGCAGAAGTGGCTGCATTTGACGGGCACAGGTGGCTGCGTTTGACGGGCACAAGTGGCTACGTTTGACGGGCTTAAGTGGCTGCGGTTGGGCACAAGTGGCTGCGTTTGGGCACAAGTGGCTGCGTTTGACGGGCACAGGTGGCTGCGTTTGATGGGCACAGATGGCTGCGTTTGACGGGCACAGGTGGCTGCATTTGACGGACACAAGTGGTTGCGTTTGACGGGCACAAGTGGCTGGGTTTGGGCACTGGTGGCTGCGTTTGATGGGCATAGGTGGCTGCGTTTGATGGGCACAGATGGCTACGTTTAACGGGCACAGGTGGCTGCGTTTGACAGGCACAAGTGGCTGCATTTGACGGGCACAAGTGGCTGCATTTGACGGGCACAAGTGGCTGCGTTTGGGCACAAGTGGCTGCGCTTGAGGGGCACAAGTGGCTGCGCTTGAGGGGCACAAGTGGCTGCGCTTGATAGGCACAAGTGGCTGCGTTTGACGGGCACAGATGGCTGCGTTTGATGGGCACATGTGGCTGCGTTTGATGGGCACATGTGGCTGCGTTTGATGGGCACATGTGGCTGCGTTTGACGGGCACAAGTGGCTGCGTTTGACGGGCACAAGTGGCCGCGTTTGGGCACAGGTGGCTGCGTTTGACGGGCACAAGTGGCTGTGTTTGGGCACAGGTGGCTGCGTTTGACGGGCACAGATGGCTGCATTTGACGGGCACAGGTGGCTGCGTTTGACGGGCACAAGTGGCTGCGTTTGACGGGCACAAGTGGCTACGTTTGACGGGCACAAGTGGCTACGTTTGACGGGCACAGATGGCTGCGTTTGACGGGCACAGATGGCTGCGTTTGACAGGCACAGTGGTTGCGATTGACGGGCACAGTGGCTGCATTTGATGGGCACAGTGAGGCTGCATTTGATGGGGGAGGTTTAGTATTTTTCAGTTTGTTTGCGCCCCCCAAAAAAATTTTGAGCACCAGCTGCCACTGGTCAGCACAGAGACAGTACAGGGAACTTCACAGGGCTGTTTGTCATCTGTGGATTCTATCCCTTCTGACCTCCAAGCAGCAGTGTGTGTGAATCTCTGTACCCTGTAGTGCACCGGATTAGTGCACTTTTTAGGGAGTGAGGTTATTTTTAATTCAAAGCGAAGTTCCAGTCAATTTTTTGTTTATTAGAAGTCAGCAGCTACAAAAAAAGTGCATCTTCTGACTTTTAATAAAAAGACACTCACCTGTCCCACAATCCAGCGACGTGGCCACCCAAACCCTCCCTTCTCTCCCCCGCCTGTCCACAGCGTTGGCAATACTACTGTGGGCATCCGGCTGTGACAGCTTGCAGCTTCACAGCCGGGTGCGCATGTCTCACTGTGTTGTCCTGCATAGCCGGGCAATCTTTTGGGAACTGTGATGTGTCCCAGAAGATTGCAGGGTGGAAGGGCCGCCTAGGCGGCCCAAGCAGAAGTGGGAGCTCGTCGGTAATCGTGATGCATCGTGATGCATCGCGGAATCGAATCGAATAGAATCATTGACCAGATAATCGTAATCGAATCGTGAGACCAGTGAAGATGCGCACCCCTAATCTGCACTATATGATGGAGACCTGTCACTTGATGAGTGTATGGCCAGTTTTTGGCTACGTTTGACGGGCACAAGTGGCTGCGGTTGGGCACAAGTGGCTGCGTTTGGGCACAGGTAGCTGCGTTTGATGGGCACAGGTGGCTGCGTTTGATGGGCTGCATTTGACGGGCACAGGTGGCTGCGTTTGACGGGCACAAGTGGCTGCGTTTGACGGGCACAAGTGGCTGTGTTTGGGCACAAGTGGCTGTGTTTGGGCACAGGTGGCTGTGTTTGGGCACAGGTGGCTGCGTTTGACAGGCACAGGTGGCTGCGTTTGATGGGCACAAGTGGCTGCGTTTGGGCACTGGTGGCTGCGTTTGATGGGCACAGATGGCTGCGTTTGACGGGCACAGGTGGCTGCGTTTGACAGGCACAGGTGGCTGCGTTTGACGGGCACAAGTGGCTGCATTTGACGGGCACAAGTGGCTGCGTTTGGGCACAAGTGGCTGCATTTGGGCACAAGTGGCTGCATTTGGGCACAAGTGGCTGCATTTGACGGGCACAGGTGGCTGCGTTTGACGGGCACAAGTGGCTGCGGCTGGGCACAAGTGGCTGCGTTTGGGCACAGGTGGCTGCGTTTGACGGGCACAGGTGGCTGTGTTTGGGCACAGGTGGCTGTGTTTGATGGGCACAGGTGGCTGCGTTTGACGGGCACAGGTGGCTGCGTTTGACGGGCACAAGTGGCTTTTAATAAAAAGACACTCACCTGTCCCACAATCCAGCGACGTGGCCACCCAAACCCTCCCTTCTCTCCCCCGCCTGTCCACAGCGTTGGCAATACTACTGTGGGCATCCGGCTGTGACAGCTTGCAGCTTCACAGCCGGGTGCGCATGTCTCACTGTGCTGTCCTGCATAGCCGGGCAATCTTTTGGGAACTGTGATGTGTCCCAGAAGATTGCAGGGTGGAAGGGCCGCCTAGGCGGCCCAAGCGGAAGTGGGAGCTCGTCGGTAATCGTGATGCATCGTGATGCATCGCGGAATCGAATCGAATAGAATCGTTGACCAGATAATCGTAATCGAATCGAATCGTGAGACCAGTGAAGATGCGCACCCCTAATCTGCACTATATGATGGAGACCTGTCACTTGATGAGTGTATGGCCAGTTTTTGGCTACGTTTGACGGGCACAAGTGGCTGCGGTTGGGCACAAGTGGCTGCGTTTGGGCACAGGTGGCTGCGTTTGACGGGCACAAGTGGCTGCGTTTGGGCTCGGGTGGCTGCGTTTGATGGGCACAGGTGGCTGCGTTTGATGGGCACAGATGGCTGCGTTTGACGGGCACAGGTGGCTGCGTTTGACGGGCACAGGTGGCTGCGTTTGATGGGCACAGGTGGCTGCGTTTGACGGGCACAGGTGGCTGCGTTTGACGGGCACAAGTGGCTGCGTTTGGGCACTGGTGGCTGCGTTTGGGCACAGGTGGCTGCATTTGATGGGCACAGATGGCTGCGTTTGACGGGCACAGGTGGCTGCGTTTGACAGGCACAAGTGGCTGCGTTTGACGGGCATAAGTGGCTGCATTTGACGGGCACAAGTGGCTGCGTTTGGGCACAAGTGGCTGCGTTTGGGCACAAGTGACTGCGTTTGACGGGCACAGGTGGCTGCGTTTGACGGGCACAAGTGGCTGCGTTTGACGGGCACAAGTGGCTGCGTTTGACGGGCACAAGTGGCTGCGTTTGGGCACAGGTGGCTGCGTTTGGGCACAAGTGGCTGCGTTTGGGCACAGGTGGCTGCGTTTGATGGGCACAGATGGCTGCGTTTGATGGGCACAAGTGGCTGCATTTGATGGGCACAAGTGGCTGCATTTGATGGGCACAATTGGCTGCATTTGATGGGCACAAGTGGCTGCATTTGATGGGCACAAGTGGCTGCGTTTGACGGGCACAAGTGGCTGCGTTTGACGGGCACAAGTGGCTGCGTTTGACGGGCACAAGTGGCTGCGTTTGACGGGCACAAGTGGCTGCGTTTGACGGGCACAAGTGGCTACGTTTGACGGGCACAGTGGCTGCATTTGATGGGCACAGTGAGGCTGCATTTGATGGGGAAGGTTCAGTATTTTTCAGTTTGTTTGCGCCCCCCAAAAAAATTTGAGCACCAGCTGCCACTGGTCAGCACAGAGACAGTACAGGGAACTTCACAGGGCTGTTTGTCATCTGTGAATTCTATCCCTTCTGACCTCCAAGCAGCAGTGTGTGTGAATCTCTGTACCCGGTAGTGCACCGGATTAGTGCATTTTTTTTTTTTTTTCAAAAGTTTTTATTTCGCTTTTCAACATACGAGAAAAGGTATAAAATATAGTACGGTATACAGACATTTTCATATTCTAGGACATTCACAGAGATGAGAGACATTTCGGTATAGACTTAAGTCTAGATAAGGGACAATAATTTTCAGGTGTATATGCCTAGATGGGATTGTTGGATAGACAGAATTCGACAGATCCTAACAGAGTAGATAGTTGACTAACATAGTGGATGCCTGGATGGATCTGATTGGACAATCTCTGTGAATACTAGGTTATTTAATAGCAATGAGATACCTAAAAGTGGGAAAAGAACTCAAACCGGGGGGGGGGGCATGCAATGTATGAGAAAAGGACGGTTGGTGGGGTACATTATCTGATCGACCATAAACATTTTACCATATTAAGAAAATAGGATAACTGGTAATAGTAGGTTACATAGAGATCTGTTAGCGATCTTGGATTAGTGAGTTCAGTGGCCTATGCCGTGCTCAGGATGGTTTAGGAGGGCCCCTCTTAAGAGGAGGCTTTCTTGTTTTGCATCGGCTGATAGGAGTCATGATAAGAGAAGGTGGACTGGCTCAAATTTGTTATTTCCTCTTGGGAGAGAGATGAGAGCATGAAGGAGTGCCATTTGGAGTGGAAGCGGTCCGAGGAGTTTTTCTGTTTGAAGTCCGTATTTAGGCGGTCTTTGATAAGTAGATGTAAGAGCTCTCGTTTGACTTGGGTGATGTTGGGGTACAATGGAGAGATCCAATTTTTCAAAATGGTTCTTCTTGCAATTAGAAGACAGGTTAGGGACCACCCTTTGTGTGAGGCATTGACTTTTAAGTTCCCTGAGGGACTTATGTCGCTGTTGGTGGTTTTTGACCAGGGTAGGAGTATTGGGTCCCAGTAGCCGAAGATAAGGAATAGCGGGTCCTTGGGTAGTTTTAGTAGGGTCACTTCGAATATGTAGGCAAGAACTTGGTCCCAAAATGTAGAGATATAGGAGCAGCCCCAGAAGCGATGAGTCAGGGAGGGTTTCTGGACGTGGCATAATGGACAGAAGGCTTTGCTCTTGTCTGTTTTTGACGATAAGAAAGGCATATATGCTCTGTGGGCTATTTTCAATTGCGTTTCTCTCCATACTTCATTGGGTGTTAGCTTTTGTACGGAGTTGAGGCCTTGCAGGATTTTTTCCACTAAGTTTGAATCAGGGTAGTCTTTATTTCAGTTTTTTATCGATGATGCTGAAAGAGGTAGAGATGATTTGTGTAGGAGAGGTTTGTAAATGTCCGAGATTTTGTATGAGTTGTTTGATATCATTTGGTCTATGACGTTTGTTGGAAACCTTTTGTCAGCTTGTTTACATGTCTCCTTTAAGAAACTGATGCATTGCCCATAATAGAAGGTATGCGTCGTGGGTAGTGAGAAGGTTTCCGCAATGCTGGTAAAGGGTAGTGGTCAACCCGTCAGCATGTTGCAGAGGGAGGAGAATTTTGTTAGGCCTTTCCGTTCCCATATTTTGAAAGGTTTATGTTCTAGTCCCTGTGGGAAGGCCGGATTTCCTTGGATCGGGAGATGTGTCGATATGAAAGGGGATATCTTAAGTATTTTCCTTGCTTCTCTCCATGCCACAGCTGTGTCTCTTAATAAGAGGTTGTGTTGGTGAGGGGGGGACTGACTTCCATCTGCAGTGGAGGGCCACTAATGAGTAAGGGTAGGCCATTTCTGATTCCAGGGAGAAATTGGAGTAGCGGGAGGATTGCGTTGTCCAGTCTATGCTGGTTCTAAGCAAGCATGCTACATTATACATTCTAATGTGTGGTAGGCTGATGCCCCCTTCGCGCCTGGGAAGATATAGTTTTTTTAGAGCTATACGTGGTCGTTTGTTTCGCCAAAGGAATTTTGATAAGGAAGAATTGAGCGAGGTCACATCTTTATGATGAAGCAGTAGCGGAATAGTTTGCAATGGGGGAGCTCGGGGGGAGCACATTGCATGGGGCTTCTATCCTTAAGGCTTCTATCTCTAAGTGATTCTTTCTACAAGTGATATGCACTTCATTCTCTGCACTAAGTTCTGCCTCACCTGATCATTCCTTCTGTATCTTTACAGGTATGTGTCAGCTCATCCACATCTTCCACCGTTAACTGAAATTGTGATCTGCCTGCTGTCTCTGTGTGTGTGTGTCTCTGGTATGTGTCAGCTCATCCACATCTTCCACCGTTAACTGAAATTGGGATCTGCCTGCTGTCTCTGTGTGTGTGTCTCTGGTATGTGTCAGCTCATCCACATCTTCCACCGTTAACTGAAATTGGGATCTGCCTGCTGTCTCTGTGTGTGTGTGTCTCTGGTATGTGTCCTTCTCTATCTGTTGCCCTGTGCGAACAACCATGACATTATTTGTTTTTCTGGACTGTCTTACCTAAGTTTTATGAGTTGATCTTGTCTTGGCCTCTTGCTATTCTGACTTTTGAAGCAAAAAGTTCACTTTGATTGCTAGGCACTCTTATAGTCACTCATGATTAATTAACGAACTTCAACCCCACCCTTATAACAGTATATATTTGAGCATCCTTTAGGGGTGAGCACATTGCTCGGGGGAGCACATTTCATGGGGCTTCTATCCTTAAGGCTTCTATCTCTAAGTGATTCTTTCTACAAGTGATATGCACTTCATTCTCTGCACTAAGTTCTGCCTCACCTGATCATTCCTTCTGTATCTTTACAGGTATGTGTCAGCTCATCCACATCTTCCACCGTTAACTGAAATTGTGATCTGCCTGCTGTCTCTGTGTGTGTGTGTCTCTGGTATGTGTCAGCTCATCCACATCTTCCACCGTTAACTGAAATTGGGATCTGCCTGCTGTCTCTGTGTGTGTGTGTCTCTGGTATGTGTCAGCTCATCCACATCTTCCACCGTTAACTGAAATTGGGATCTGCCTGCTGTCTGTGTGTGTGTGTGTCTCTGGTATGTGTCAGCTCATCCACATCTTCCACCGTTAACTGAAATTGGGATCTGCCTGCTGTCTGTGTGTGTGTGTGTCTCTGGTATGTGTCAGCTCATCCACATCTTCCACCGTTAACTGAAATTGGGATCTGCCTGCTGTCTCTGTGTGTGTGTGTCTCTGGTATGTGTCAGCTCATCCACATCTTCCACCGTTAACTGAAATTGGGATCTGCCTGCTGTCTCTGTGTGTGTGTGTCTCTGGTATGTGGCCTTCTCTATCTGTTGCCCTGTGCGAACAACCATGACATTATTTGTTTTTCTGGACTGTCTTACCTAAGTTTTATGTGTTGATCTTGTCTTGGCCTCTTGCTATTCTGACTTTTGAAGCAAAAAGTTCACTTTGATTGCTAGGCACTCTTATAGTCACTCATGATTAATTAACGAACTTCAACCCCACCCTTATAACAGTATATATTTGAGCATCCTTTAGGGGTGAGCACATTGCTCGGGGGAGCACATTTCATGGGGCTTCTATCCTTAAGGCTTCTATCTCTAAGTGATTCTTTCTACAAGTGATATGCACTTCATTCTCTGCACTAAGTTCTGCCTCACCTGATCATTCCTTCTGTATCTTTACAGGTATGTGTCAGCTCATCCACATCTTCCACCGTTAACTGAAATTGTGATCTGCCTGCTGTCTCTGTGTGTGTGTGTCTCTGGTATGTGTCAGCTCATCCACATCTTCCACCGTTAACTGAAATTGGGATCTGCCTGCTGTCTCTGTGTGTGTGTGTCTCTGGTATGTGTCAGCTCATCCACATCTTCCACCGTTAACTGAAATTGGGATCTGCCTGCTGTCTGTGTGTGTGTGTGTCTCTGGTATGTGTCAGCTCATCCACATCTTCCACCGTTAACTGAAATTGGGATCTGCCTGCTGTCTGTGTGTGTGTGTGTCTCTGGTATGTGTCAGCTCATCCACATCTTCCACCGTTAACTGAAATTGGGATCTGCCTGCTGTCTCTGTGTGTGTGTGTCTCTGGTATGTGTCAGCTCATCCACATCTTCCACCGTTAACTGAAATTGGGATCTGCCTGCTGTCTCTGTGTGTGTGTGTCTCTGGTATGTGGCCTTCTCTATCTGTTGCCCTGTGCGAACAACCATGACATTATTTGTTTTTCTGGACTGTCTTACCTAAGTTTTATGTGTTGATCTTGTCTTGGCCTCTTGCTATTCTGACTTTTGAAGCAAAAAGTTCACTTTGATTGCTAGGCACTCTTATAGTCACTCATGATTAATTAACGAACTTCAACCCCACCCTTATAACAGTATATATTTGAGCATCCTTTAGGGGTGAGCACATTGCATGGGGCTTCTATCCTTAAGGCTTCTATCTCTAAGTGATTCTTTCTACAAGTGATATGCACTTCATTCTCTGCACTTCAGCGATTGCACGAAGCAAACGAATACAGCAATCTGCACTGGAAAGCAGCAAACAGACTGCAGGTGACCCTGTCTCTCTATTAAGCTCTCCTTCCACTCTGTAACATGCACTCTCTACCACTGCTTCTGACACTCCTCTCCTCTCTCCTCAAACTCTCTTACCTTCACCCCCCCTCTCCACCCGCCTGCTTATACATATCACCCTGCCTTCTGTCTTCCCCCTACTACTGCTCTTACCAACTCTCGCTCATTCTACATCCATACACTGATAAAACCTCCAGTACTCTGAGACATGCCCCTTCACATAAATCACAGTCCCACATTACCTCCCTCACCCTCCTGCTTCTCCTAATCTCTGGTGACATATCCCCAAACCCTGGGCCACCATCATCTGTCTTTGCCCAACGCTCCCATCCCCCTACACCCTCTGGCAGGAGCCGCAACCCACAGAACTTGGTCTCTATTCCCCTTTCCAAAACCAGCCCCCCCTTTTCCTGTGCCCTGTGGAATGCACGTTCTGTCTGCAACAAACTCACCGCCCTCCACGACCTCTTCATCACAAATTCCTTTAACCTACTTGCCATTACTGAAACCTGGCTTCATGAATCGGATACTATTTCTCCTGCTTCCCTCTCCCATGGGGGCCTTCTAGGGACTCACTCCCCCAGACCAAGTGGACGGAAGGGAGGTGGAGTGGGAATCCTTCTAGCCCCATGCAGCACCTATCAGGTTCTTCACCCACCTCCCTCTCTGACACTCTCCTCTTTTGAGGCACACTGCATTCGTCTTTTCTCTCCCATTTCTCCAAGAATTGCTGTCATCTACCGGCCCCCTGGACCGGTATCAGCCTTTCTTGATGACTTCTCTGCCTGGCTACCCTACTTTCTCTCTTCTGAAATCTCCACAATTATTCTTGGGGACTTCAACATCCCTGTCAACACTAACACTACTATTACTTCTAAACTTCTCAGTCTAACCTCATCGCTTGACCTGAAGCAATGGATACAGGCTCCTACCCACTCCAATGGCAACACCCTTGACCTTGCCTTCTCCTATCTGTGCACTCCGTGCAACCTTTCCAACAATCCACTCCCACTCTCTGATCACCACCTTATTAGTTTTGCTCTCTCCTTGTCTTCCACCTCTTCTCCCTCCAACCGCCTAACAGTTACACGCAGAAACCTTCGCCACCTCAACCCTTCTCTTCTCTACTCTGCTACTGATCACCTCTATGACAAAATCTCCCCCCTGTCCTGCCCCAACCTAGCTACTTTCATCTACAACAGCTCACTGTCTTCCTCCCTAGACAAGCTGGCCCCCCTCACTACACGCAGAATTAGGCCCCGACTGCTACAACCCTGGCAAACAGATGACACCAGAAGTCTCAGAAAACGTAGCCGCGCTCTTGAGCGCCTGTGGCATAAGACTAAGACCCAGGAAGACTTCACACAATATAAATCTGCCCTCCTAAAATACTACTCCTGCCTTCACACTGCCAAACAGACCTACTTTATCACACTCATCAACACCTTCTCATCCAGTCCACGTCAACTCTTCTCTACCTTCAACACTCTACTCTGTCCTCCACTGCCTCCACCCACCAACTCACTCACTGCCCAGGAGATTGCCAATCACTTCAAAACTAAGATTGATACAATTCATGAGGAGATCGCCAATGCGCAAAAACCTCCCCCATGCAACACCCCATGTCCACAGATACAATCCTTACTTCCCTCATTCAACCCTGCTACTACTACTGAGGTTGCTAAACTTTTATCTAGCACTCATCTAACCACTTGCCCCCTGGATCCTGTTCCCTCGCAAATGCTACGCTCACCCTCTGACTCGATTCTATGCTCTCTAACTCACATTTTCAACCTCTCCCTCTCTTGTGGCATCTTTCCAAACTCTCTAAAACATGCGCTAGTCACCCCCATACTAAAAAAAGCCCTCACTGGATCCCACCAATCTCAACAACTTACGTCCCATCTCCTTACTCTCCTTCTCCTCCAAACTTCTTGAAAGACTGGTCTACAACCGACTAAGCGACCATCTGACCATGAATAAACTTCTTGATCCCCTTCAGTCCGGTTTTCGCCCTCAACACTCCACGGAAACTGCTCTCCTTAAACTCTCAAATGACCTACTAATGGCTAAAGCCAATGGACACTATTCTGTACTACTTCTCCTGGATCTCTCTGCTGCCTTTGACACAGTGGACCACCCCCTCCTCCTCAAAAAACTCCACTCCTTTGGTCTCCGTGACTGTACTCTTCGCTGGTTCTCATCCTACCTATCCCACCGCTCCTTCAGTGTCACTTACAACTCTACTTCCTCCTCTCCTCTTCCTTTTTCCGTTGGGGTCCCCCAAGGTTCTGTTCTCGGACCTCTCCTTTTCTCAATCTACACCACCTCCTTGGGTCAGTTGATTGCCTCCCACGGCTTTAAATATCATCTCTACGCTGATGACACCCAAATCTATCTCTCCACCCCCCAGCTCTCTCCATCTGTCTCCTCACGCATTACCAACTTACTAGCAGACATATCAGCCTGGATGTCACATCACTTTCTCAAACTCAACCTATCCAAAACCGAGCTCATGATATTTCCTCCCTCAGGTGCCACTTCCCCTGATCTCCCTGTCAAGATCAACAGCTCAACTATCAACCCATCTCCCCACGCCAAGGTCCTAGGTGTAATCCTGGACTCTGAACTAACCTTTCGACCCCACATTCTATCACTATCCAAAGCTTGCCGCCTCTGTCTTCGCAACATCTCCAAGATACGCCCCTTCCTAACCAATGACACCACAAAGCTTCTAATCCACTCCCTGGTCATCTCCCGCCTTGACTACTGCAACTCCCTCCTCATTGGTTTACCTCTAAATAGGCTATCCCCACTTCAGTCCATCATGAACGCTGCGGCCAGGCTCATCCACCACACAAACCACTCAGCGTCTGCTACACCCCTCTGCCAATCCCTCCATTGGCTGCCACTCAGTCACCGAATTAAATTCAAGATACTAACTATAACTTACAAAGCCATCCACAACCTGGCCCCTAGCTACATCTCTAACCTAGTCACAAAATACCAACCTAATCGTTCTCTTTGCTCCTCCCAAGACCTCCTGCTCTCAAACTCCCTTGTCACCTCATCCCATGCTCGCCTTCAGGACTTCTCCAGAGCCTCCCCCATCCTCTGGAATGCTCTACCCCAATCCGTCCGATTTTCTCCTACTTTATCCACTTTCAGACGATCCCTGAAAACTCATCTCTTCGGAGAAGCCTATCTGGCCCCCACCTAACAACTGTACATTTATCTTCTCAATCAGCACATCACCCACAGTTATTACCTCTTGTATCTCTTGACCTTCCCTCTTAGATTGTAAGCTCTAAGGAGCAGGGCCCTCTAAATCCTACTGTATCAAATTGTATTGTATTTGTACTGTCTACCCTCAAGTTGTAAAGCGCTACGTAAACTGTTGGCGCTATATAAATACTGTATAATAATAATAATAATAATAATAGGTATAGTAGTCTTGCGAAACTGACCATTTTTATTAAGTGACATCTTCCCAAGAGCGAGAGGGGCAGATCCATCCAGGCATTTAATTCTTGAGATATTTTTGACAGCAGAGGAGGGTAATTTAGGTGGTATAGTGATGAGGGGAGTTTTCCTATTTTTATTCCCAGATAGGTGATATGGGATTTTGCGACAGGGAAAATTGATTGTTGGGTCCATCGTGGTACAGAGTGGGTGCCGATGGGAAGAATTTCGCTTTTGCTGTAATTGATACGTAGGCCAGAGCACAAGCGGAACTCATCAAACACCTTTTTAATGGTTATCATATCTGAAGGGGGGTTGGCCGAGAATATGAGGACATCATCAGCAAATAGGGATGTGCGTAGATCATGTGCGCCTATTTTTATGCCATGCAGGGGGGCTGTTAGTGTTAGATATCTGGACAGCGGTTCTAGGGCGATGTTAAAAAGGAGCGGGGATAGGGTCAGCCTTGGCGTGTGCCCTTGTGAAGATGAAATTCTTCTGATATGAGGCCTGCTACCACTAATCTTGCTGACGGGGCTGTGTACATGGCGGTGATGAGGTGGTGGAATGGGCCAGTGAATCCCATCTCTGACATTGTCATAGATAGCCAGTCGAAACTTACGTTATCGAAGGCCTTTTCTGCGTCTAATGTGATAATGGCGTGATTAGTGTTTGGGTGATGGAGTGCATGTTCTAGGGCCATCATGACTTTACGAATGTTGAGGGTGGCGGTTCTGCCTTTTACGAAGCCCGATTGAGCGGGATGAATTAAAGAAGGAATAATATCCGCCAGCCTGGTGGCTACAATTTTAGAGAGGATTTTCACGTCTAGGTTGAGAAGTGATATGGGCCTGTATGAGCCTGGTTCCTGGGGGTCTTTGCCCTTTTTAGATAATAATTTTATAAGAGCCTGGTACCCCGACTGTATGTATGCACCCCCTGACCAGATATTCTGGTATACTTGGAGGAGAGTGGGTTCTAGGAGGGGTTGTAGGGTCTTGTAAAATTCACTAGTGAAGCCGTCTGGGCCTGGGTCCTTGGAGAGAGTCAAGTGGCGGATGGTTGTCGATATTTCGGTGGGAGTTATAGGTGCGTTAAGGGTTTCTAGTTGTAATGTGGAAATCTTAGGCATGTTTATTTTCCCTAGAAAAGCGCGTGCTTTTTGTGTATCTATGGGGTCTGGGGCGTAGAATGTAGAGTAAAATTTTTGCATGACTTTGTTAATTGCTTGTGGAGTGGAATGAAGGGTGCCTGTACTGTCGCGGAGTGATGTGATGTGGGTTGGGCGGAACGGGCCTTTGCATAGTCTGGATAAGAGTTTACCCGCTTTGTTTCCAAATTTATGAAAGGTGGCTTCTAAGTAAGCCTGTTTGGTGTGTTCAAGGGTGTTTACCCACGTGTCAAATTCTCTTTTTGCTGCCTGCCATTCTAATCGAACGGCTGGAGAGTCTGTGGTATATAGCGCTCATTGTGCCTGGTGTAGGCGTGAGCTGGCTTCTTTATATTTAGTCAGGGTGTTGCGTTTGAAGGAGGTTGCATAGGAGATGATACGGCCTCTTAGAAAAGCTTTACCGGCGTCCCAGAATAGGTTGGGATCGTGTATGTGGGGGGCGTTGTTTGAAGAGTATTCAGTCCATGCATCGGACATGTATTGTTGGAAGTCAGTGTTATTATGAAGGAAGGAGGGAAACCGCCAGATGTTGGGATATGGGGGTAAGTTTAGATTATTGAGAGTTACCTCTATAGGGGCATGGTCGGAGATGGTTATGTCATGTATTGTGGTGTTCTGGAGGAAAGGGATTAGGTTATCAGACCCAAAGAGATAGTCTATCCTTGTGAATACTTTGTGGGTTGGAGTAGAATGTGAATTCCCTGTCTGCTGGGTGAGAGAGACGCCATAGATCCTGGAGATGGATAGAATCCATGGTGTTTGCAAAGAGGGAAGGGGCGGGGGGGTTAGTGCGTAGATTTGGACTTTTTGGTGAGGATCTGTCGTCTATCTGATGGAGGGTGTCATTGAAGTCCCCTCCGATTAGGTGGGGGAGATGAGTGTTTTCTAGAAGCCAACTGGAGAGCTCAGAATAGAATTGCCTGCTTGGGCTGTTGGGAGCATAGACGTTTGTGATTACGAGCTCTTTGGAGCTTATTTTGACATGTGTAGTGAGCCCTGATTATCGTTTTTTTGTCGACAAGACTGAGCAAGGGAGATTTTTGTGTATGAGTAGGAGGACGCCAGCTTTGCGTCCTGCTGCCTCAGAGCCTAGAACAGTGCCTACCCAGAGCTTCTTCATACGATGGAAGTCTGGGGCTGATAAGTGTGACTCCTGAAGTAGGGCTATATCGGTTTTGAGCCGTTTGAGATGCCTAAGAATTTTCATTCTTTTTTGGGGGGATCTAAGACCCTTCACGTTCCAGGAGATTATTTTCATGTTAGGGGGGGCTTGAGAGGGGTATGAGCCGATAAAGTCAATTTAACATTGTGTGGTTTGGTGAGTTGAAGTACCAACTGTGACAGGGAGCATGCCATTTTCATAATGGGCATGAGGCGTATTAGAGGTGTAGGGGAGATGGTATGGGCCCTGGATAAAGGGATAGAAGGAGGGGGAGGGTACGACATAGAGGGGAAGCAACATAAAGGAGAACATAACCATTAAGCCTGGAAACTTCACTTTTTTCCGCATGGATTCACTGTGTAGGTCAACTCCCATAACAGGACAGTTACGGTTTGGGGCCCAATTAGCCCGGGGAAGGGTGTCAGGCGTCTATATAGGCGCTTGAGGCTGAAATTTAGGGGGGGGGATGCAGTTAGCCGTACACAGTGAGGCCAGGAGGACATAACAGTAGAAGAAAACTCTGTTCAAACAAGTACTGTCTAAACTATAACTCTGAGAACTGAGAACAGTCAAAACAAAATAGCATTATACTTTACGTGATGCTGTATGAAGGAAGGTAGAAAACCTGAGGAGGGACAAGTTGGTGTACTGTCCGTAGATTGGGAAGCCAGAGATGGCAGTTGCAAGGTTCAGTTCAGCGGGGAGTGAAGCGTTGCTGGTCCGGAAATGAGGATCTGAAGCGTTTGGGAGAGTCTTTGCGTGGGCTCCGTTGGTCCAGGGAGCGGTTGATTGGGGTTCCTTTGGAGGGGGTGTGCTGTTGAGCGTTGGAGAGTAACGACCGCACGTAGGCTTCCGCTTCTGGTGGATCCTGAAAGGATAGCTGGTCACCGCTGGGTGTCCTGAGGCGTAGGGTGGCCGGGAAGGCTAGAGTGAATTTAATATGTTGCTTGAAGAGTTCTGTGCATATCTGTTGGAAGGCTTTGCGTTTTTTTGAGACCTAGTCGGCAAAAATCAGAACCTTCACTCCATCAATTTGGAGTGTGCGGGTTTGTCTAAATTTTTGGAGAATAAGAGCTTTGTCAGAGTAGTTCAGGTATTTAGCAATGATGGGGCGAGGGTTCTTGCGTTCTTCGCTATATGGTCCCATTCTGTGGGCGCGTTCTACCGTGCAGGAGCCTGTTAGGCCTAGCGCCTCAGGGATGCGTTGGGAGCAAAAGTCTGATAAAGCAGATGTTTGTAAAGATTCGGGTATCCCCACGAATCGCAGGTTGCTCCTTCTGGACCTATTTTCCAAATCGTTGAGTTTTTGGATTATGTACTGGTTTGTCTTGTCCTGTGCTTGTTCTGTGGCTTGGGCTTAGTACATCTCTTCTTCCATACTTGATAGGCGGTGTTCTAGCTCATGTAGCCTGGTGTTATGTTCTCCTAGCTGGGCCTTTATTTGTTTCATCCCCGCATTTACAGCTTTTTCCACAGATGTTGAAATCATAGGGGACAGGAGAGCTGCTACTGCCTGTGCTATGCGCTCTGTTGTATGGTCCCCTGTGTGCTGTGGAGAGGGGACTGATATTTGGAAGGCCTGAGAGAGGGGGGCTTGAGGAGAGGAGGCTTGATGTTGTGGCTGAGCTTGGGAGGCTTGGGGAGATGTGTGTGGAGCTGTGCTGCCACTTACTTCCATTTCTGCTGACTGCACGCCTGTGTGCGGGTCCGTGTAGGCCGAAGCTGGGGCCTCGATTTGCGGCTGGGCCGGCGGCGCCGTCTGGGCCGTATTGGTGCGGGAGCCGCGGACTTCCACAAAGCGGTCCATGTAGTGGGTGCTAGTGCCCGAGGTAGCCGAGGGTGGATTCGGGCTTCTGGGCCGGTTTTATAGGCAGATTTTCGTCCTTATTGCGGGAGCTGTAAGGAGAGACAGCTACTCCATGCGGCGCTGGAACCGGAAGTCAGTGCACTTTTTAGGGAGTGAGGTTATTTTTAATTCAAAGCAGAGTTCCAGTCAATTTTTTGTTTATTAGAAGTCAGCAGCTACAAAAAAAGTGCATCTTCTGACTTTTAATAAAAAGACACTCACCTGTCCCACAATCCAGCGACGTGGCCACCCAAACCCTCCCTTCTCTCCCCCGCCTGTCCACAGCGTTGGCAATACTACTGTGGACATCCGGCTGTGACAGCTTGCAGCTTCACAGCCGGGTGCGCATGTCTCACTGTGCTGTCCTGCATAGCCGGGCAATCTTTTGGGAACTGTTATGTGTCCCAGAAGATTGCAGGGTGGAAGGGCCGCCTAGGCGGCCCAAGCGGAAGTGGGAGCTCGTCGGTAATCGTGATGCATCGTGATGCATCGCGGAATCGAATCGAATAGAATCGTTGACCAGATAATCGTAATCGAATCGAATCGTGAGACCAGTGAAGATGCGCACCCCTAATCTGCACTATATGATGGAGACCTGTCACTTGATGAGTGTATGGCCAGTTTTTGGCTACGTTTGACGGGCACAAGTGGCTGCGGTTGGGCACAAGTGGCTGCGTTTGGGCACAGGTGGCTGCGTTTGACGGGCACAAGTGGCTGCGTTTGGGCACAGATGGCTGCCTTTGACGGGCACAGGTGGCTGCGTTTGACGGGCACAAGTGGCTGCGTTTGACGGGCACAAGTGGCTGCGTTTGACGGGCACAAGTGGCTGCGTTTGACGGGCACAAGTGGCTGCGTTTGACGGGCACAAGTGGCTGCGTTTGGGCAATAGTGGCTGCGTTTGGGCACAGGTGGCTGCGTTTGACGGGCACAGGTGGCTGCGTTTGACGGGCACAGGTGGCTGCGTTTGACGGGCACAGGTGGCTGCGCTTGGGCACTGGTGGCTGCGTTTGATGGGCACAGATGGCTGCGTTTGACAGGCACAAGTGGCTGCGTTTGACAGGCACAAGTGGCTGCGTTTGACGGGCACAAGTGGCTGCGTTTGACGGGCACAAGTGGCTGCGTTTGACGGGCACAAGTGGCTGCGTTTGAGGGGCACAAGTGGCTGCGTTTGAGGGGCACAAGTGGCTGCGTTTGAGGGGCACAAGTGGCTGCGTTTGAGGGGCACAAGTGGCTGCGTTTGACGGGCACAAGTGGCTGCATTTGACGGGCACAAGTGGCTGCGTTTGGGCACAAGTGGCTGCGTTTGAGGGGCACAAGTGGCTGCGCTTGACGGGCACAAGTGGCTGCGTTTGACGGCCACAGATGGCTGCGTTTGGGCACATGTGGCTGCGTTTGGGCACATGTGGCTGCGTTTGATGGGCACAGGTGGCTGCATTTGACGGGCACAAGTGGCTGCAGTTGAGCACAGGTGGCTGCGTTTGATGGGCACAAGTGGCTGTGTTTGGGCACAGGTGGCTGCGTTTGATGGGCACAGGTGGCTGCGTTTGATGGGCACAGATGGCTGCGTTTGACGGGCATAAGTGGCTGCATTTGATGGGCACAAGTGGCTGCGTTTGGGCACAAGTGGCTGCGTTTGGGCACAAGTGGCTGCGTTTGACGGGCACAAGTGGCTGCGTTTGACGGGCACAAGTGGCTGCGTTTGACGGGCACAAGTGGCTACGTTTGACGGGCACAGATGGCTGCGTTTGACGGGCACAGTGGCTGCATTTCATGGGCACAGTGAGGCTGCATTTGATGGGGGAGGTTCAGTATTTTTCAGTTTGTTTGCGCCCCCCAAAAAATTTTGAGCACCAGCTGCCACTGGTCAGCACAGAGACAGTACAGGGAACTTCACAGGGCTGTTTGTCATCTGTGGATTCTATCCCTTCTGACCTCCAAGCAGCAGTGTGTGTGAATCTCTGTACCCTGTAGTGCACCGGATTAGTGCACTTTTTAGGGAGTGAGGTTATTTTTAATTCAAAGCAGAGTTCCAGTCAATTTTTTGTTTATTAGAAGTCAGCAGCTACAAAAAAAGTGCATCTTCTGACTTTTAATAAAAAGACACTCACCTGTCCCACAATCCAGCGACGTGGCCACCCAAACCCTCCCTTCTCTCCCCCGCCTGTCCACAGCGCTGGCAATACTACTGTGGGCATCCGGCTGTGACAGCTTGCAGCTTCACAGCCGGGTGCGCATGTCTCTCTGTGCTGTCCTGCATAGCCGGGCAATCTTTTGGGAACTGTGATGTGTCCCAGAAGATTGCAGGGTGGAAGGGCCGCCTAGGCGGCCCAAGCGGAAGTGGGAGCTCGTCGGTAATCGTGATGCATCGCGATATCGAATCAAATAGAATCGTTGACCAGATAATCGTAATCGAATCGAATCGTGAGACCAGTGAAGATGCGCACCCCTAATCTGCACTATATGATGGAGACCTGTCACTTGATGAGTGTATGGCCAGTTTTAGGATAGGACAATCCTACAGGCAAAAGGAAGCATTTCCCCAGACTACTGCTCAGGCATCAGGATTTACATGATTGTGTCATCTTTGGTCTGACATCTTAGTTCAGAAAGTAGATGGTGACCCTGGATGATGCCTGAGCAATGATGGCGCCATCCTTCTTTAGAAAGAAGCAGATGGAGGCATTGTGTCAGGGAAGGCATATCCGTGGTGCTGCTGGAGTCAGTCAGCGCACACTGATGCACAGGCGCAGATCGAGAGATGCCCAGACAGATGTGCATAATCAGGGGCATCGGCGCGCCCATGCACGCACCGATGCACGCGTGCGCACTGGCACATCTGTCACTTGCCTCTAACCTATGTTTTCCTGCTACCTGCCCTGATCCCGGCTTGTCTTTTTGATTCTGCTTCTGCCTTCTGATTCTGCTCTATAGATCTTCCGGTATTGACTCAGCTTGTGACCTGATTTCTTTGCGGTCTGACATCTATGCCTGATCTGCCCGATTGTTGCCAACCCGCATTGTCTGACCCTTCACTTCACTCATTCAGCCTGCTACAGCTTCCAGTCCAGCAAGCTTCCAACCGGTACCTGCTTCCAGCTGTTCATCACAGTCTGTCTTCTGCCAAGCTCCGTGCCAACTCATCTACTACCAGCCTTACCTACCTGCTGACTGCTGCCACGCAGACTACTGGACTTATTACAGGCACAAATACTCCAACTGGCTCCTGTGGCTGTTGTCCCACTATCAGTGGCCCTCGAGCTGGAGCTGTACAGGAGCCCTTCCTCTGCACGTCAGGCTCACTAACCAGGTACGTGACAGTACCAAACAGCCATGACTAAGCCTGCAAGAGGACCCTCTCCATTGGATGAGATCTACCAACACCTTGCTACTCTTACTCAAGCCGCCATGACCCTACAGGAGGGGTATTTTCATATGGAGGAATGTGTTCAGTCCCTGGCTACAGCAGCACCTGCCTCCACTTCAGCATCTAACCTCGCCACAGCAACCATTCCAGCAGAGACGCCTGCAAATCCTGCAGTAATGATGGTATCCCCTGAATCTCAAGTACCAGCTCCTGAAAGGTTCTCAGGTGATAGGAGCAAGTTTAGAGCATTCCATAATGCATGTCAGCTCTACTTCACTCTACAGCCACAAACCTTTTCCTCAAAGTCAACCAAAGTGGGGTTCAACTTTTCTTTGCTTCAAGGGGAACCACAAACCTGGGCCCACCGCCCACCGACTGCTGGAAGAGAACAATGTACAACTGAATACCATGTCCTTGTTCTGCCGAGTCAGCCCTGCATGCACTCCAGCAAAACTGCAGAGCGGTGGAGGACTATGTCCCTGACTTTAGACGCTGGAGTGCAAACACTAGTTGGAATGACGCAGCCCTACGTCATCAGTTCTATTTGGGTCTCTCAGAAGACCTCAAGGATGAACTTGCTCAGGTTGATGTGCCAAGCTCTTTGGAAACTTTAATTACCCTGTCCATCCAGATTGACCACTGTCTGCGTTAACGCAGACTTGAAAGATCCATGCAACAGTTCCATCCTGTAAGGATGTTGCCTAAGATGTCTGTTCCTTCTAACCCGGTACCCAGAGACTCTGCTTTATCTGCTGCAGGAATACATGAATCAATGCAACTTGGTCTGATCTGCCCCTAACTAACCCCAGAGGAATGCCAACACAGACGGGTGAACAACCTCTGCTTATATTGCGGAGGAGCCAGGCCAATACGTGCACTGCTGCCCAGCTAAGCTGCACAAGTGTTTCTGCCTATCTTCAGCCAACCAGTCAACCCTGTCTGCCAGCTGAGCTCATATAGCTCCCCCTGTCTCTTTCCAGCTTCCAAGAAGAACCTTGTCAGTAACTGCAATTGGGGATTCAGGAACTTGTAGCTGTTTCATTGATCTGTCTTTTGCAGCCCAACAACACATTCCATTACTGACTAAAGAACAAGGACTTACTGTCTTCCTGGCTGATGGGTCTCGCATAAGATCGGGACTTGTGAATAAGGAGACCCCACCACTTCTGACCATCACCTCCACCAATCATCAGGAACTACTGCGTCTCATCAACATCAACATTGTTTCCAGTTTTTTTGGGCCTACCCTGGTTACAGGCTCATAATCCGCAGATTGACTGGAGTTCTGGAAATATTAAGTTTCTGTCACCAGGAACCTGGAGCTGAAATTCCCTTTGGGCGTACTGTATCTTTTCCTTGTCCAAATGGGAACTCGGGGCCTTAAAGGACTACATCAATAAAAACTTGCAGAAGGTATTCATCGGTCCTTCTACCTCACCGGCCGGTGCAGGCATCTTCTTCGTGGAGAAGAAGGACCATTCCTTACAGCCATGTGTGGACTATCGTGAGTTGAATAGAATTACAGTAAAGAATCGCTACCCTCTGCCCTTTTACCTGAACTTTTTCAGAGATTCAAATCTGCAACCATATTAACAAAATTGGATTTGAGAGGGGCCTATAACTTGGTCCGTATCTGAGAGGGCGATGAATGGAAGACTGCATTCCTTACTCGGTTCGGTCACTACGAATATTTAGTCATGCCCTTCGGCCTATGCAACGCACCCGCTACATTTCAGCACTTCATTAACGACATCTTCATAGACTACCTGGATTTCTTTGTCGTGGTCTACTTGGATGACATTCTGATATTCTCCATGTCATTGGAGGTACACCGGGGGCATGTAAAGAAGGTGCTTAGTCAGCTTCGTCAACACGGTCTCTATGCTAAGGCCGAGAAATGTGACTTTGAACAGAGGAGTATCCAGTTTTTAGGCATGATTATTTCCACTAACAGCATCGAGTTGGATCCACAGAAGGTATCAGCAATCCTGGACTGGCCAGCCCACACAGATAAAAAAGGAATTCAGCGCTTTGTGGGTTTCGCTAACGTTTATCAAGTTAAGTTAAGTTAATCAAGAATTTCATAGCCACAATCACTCCTATTACCCGACTCACCAAATAGGGTATTAGTTTTTGCTGGTCCCCTGATGGCCAAGCGGCCTTCGAGACTTTAAAAGGACTATTTACTGCTGCTCCAGTCTTGACTCACCCTGATTCTACTCTACCTTATATCCTAGAGGTAGACGCATCTGAAAGCGAAGTTGGGGTGGTCCTGTCACAGCATCAAGGCCTTAAAGATTTGATGCACCCTATTGCATTCTTCTCACAAAAACTCACTCCCTCGGAAAGGAACTATGATGTGGGGGATCGAGAGCTTCTGGCAATTAAGTCAGCCCTAGAGGAATGGAGGTGTTTACTGTAAGGAGCGATCCAACCAATACTAATTTACATGGATCCTAAATATCTCGAGTATCTGTGATCTGCAAAGTGACTCAGGCCACGCCAAGCTTGATGGGCCCTCTTCTTCTCGAGATTTATCTTCCACATTACTTACAGACCAGGATCAAATAACACCAAGGCCGATGCTTTATCAGTATGTTTGAAGATCCTAAAGACACACCAATACCGGATACTATCTTGCCAGCTGGGAACTTTCTTCTACTTCAGCCGTTCTTCTGTCTCAGCTACGGCAGTCTTCAATCAGAACACCCAGTCCTCCAGGGATCACACTGCAGGGAAGAGACAGATTGCTATGGAGAGGTGAGCAAATATTTGTACCAACAGATGTTCGAACAGTTGTCTTTGGGGTTCTGTCATGATCACCCTTTAGAAGGCCATTTCGGGATTCACAAGACTGCCAAGTTGGTGCAACGCACATTCTGGTGGCCTGAGTTGGTGAAAGACTGTAGAGCCTACATAAACTTATGTACCACGTGCAGCCGAAGCAAGAATACCTGAAATAGAGCCTGGGGGTTGCTCAAACCTTTGCCGCTACCCGATAAACCATGGAGGATGATTTCTATGGACTTTATAGTCGAACTGCCACCATCTGAAGGATGTACCACTATCTTTGTGGTAGTGGATAGACTATCATAGATGGCTCATTTTTTACCACTGAAAGGCACTCTATCTGATGTTGAGACCGCTTGGGTCTTTGTTAAGGTGATTGTCAGGCTCCATGGAGTACCTGCAAATATTGTGTCAGACCAAGGGGTTCAATTTACGTCCAGATTTTGGAAAGCTTTATGTGAGACTTTAATGATTGAGCTTTCGTTATCCTCAGCTTACCACCCAAAGACCAATGGAGAGACAGAACACAATAATCAGACTCTGAAACAGTACATTCGGTGCTTCACTTCTTTTGTTCAGGATGACTGGGTGTCACTGCTAGAATTAGCGGAATTCGCTTATAACAATGCCAGTCATACAGCCACCAAGCAGTCTCCATATTTTGCTGGTGATGGTGGGGGAAAGGACTGCGCTAGAACTTCAAAAGTAAGTGAATCAAATAAGTGAGAGAAAGCTGCTAACACTCAAACATACAAAGTTCCAGATAAATGATATAGTGACAAATGTCGTACGACAAAGGGGTCAAACAGGCTTAGGATCCTATGCTGTGTGGATCGGATGCTGCTCAGGTACTGAACACAGACGTGTGGAACCGGTTCAAAGTGATGTCCTCAACTCTTGGTCCGTGGAATCTCCAGATACTCTCCAGCCAGATAGCCGCTTCCAAAGCTGTTCCTGCATAGGCTCCAAGAAATGGTCATGTGAAAACAAGGGAAGGAGGAGGACTCCAATGGTGCAGGTCAAACCAAATTGGTTTATTGATGATAAAAGGTCAATGATAGACACTAGTACAATAAAAGTGATCACAAGAAGGACTGATAAAATTAGAATAAAGGCAATGTGGGATACAAGGAATGCTAGCCCAACGCGTTCGACACTAAGAGGTCTTCAACTGGGGCAAAACTCAGTTTTGCCCCAGTTGAAGACCCCTTAGTGTCGAAACGCGGACCAAGAGATGAGGACATCACTTTAAACCGGTTCCACTCGTGTCCAGTACCTGAGCAGCATCCGATCCACACAGCATAGAATCCTAAGCCTGTTTGACCCCTTTGTCGTACGACATTTGGGGTCCATCATAGCTGGTAAGAGTATCCATTTACCTCTTGAGTATCGTTGAAATTGACTACAGACAAGCCTCACACCATTTTCCTATGATTGGGACTACCTTCACTTGAGGGATATACTTTGTGGACATTTTTTCACACACACTTACTGGGTCACATCCAGTTTTGTTAATCTATATTTTTGTTTTATTAAGATTTGTCATTGAGTCTTTATCTTGTGATTTATTTTTACACTCCTTAGTAGCGCTACACTGTCACTATATCATCCATATTTTGCTAATTATGGTTTTTACCCCACTTTTTTACCTGATCTTATCTCTGAATCTTCTGTTCCAGCAGTCCAGAGCACTCTGTATTTCTTCACGCACAATAACAAGTTGTTGCAGGAGACTGTCATGAAGGCACACGGCGATAACAAGAGAGCTTTTGACAAGAAAAGGAGGGCAGAGATGGTTTTGCAGCCTGGAGACCGAGTATGGCTTGCCACAACAAACTTGAAGATGGCCTGTCCGTCAAATCGACTCGAATGTTCGCCCGTTCGCTGAAGAGCGAACATTATGGGGCGTTCGTGCCAAATTCGAGCGCCGCGGAACGGCCCATAATGCACTGCGAGATCGCAATGCATTGCTGTATGATGATTGGCCAAAGCATGCACCTGACCTGCATGCTTTGGCCAATCCCAGCGCCTCCTGCTAAGAGAGCCATAATTGGCCAAAGGCAGGGTGCCTTTGGCCAATCATGGCTCAGGGGGACTAAGACCACACCCCACACTATATAAGGCTGCCTACACGGCGGCCCTGTGTAGTGTTGTTGGTGTGGACGGAGAGATAGCTTGATTTAGATTAAGCAGGCAGCTTATTCAGTTAGTGGCAGTGTATTTGATATATATAGAGAGAGAGATGGAATCTAAAACAAAAATCCAGAAAATCACATTGTATGATTTTTAAAAAATAAATATGCATTTTATTGCATTACATAAGTATTTGATCACCTACCAACCAGTAAGAATTCCGGCTCTCGCAGACCTGTTATTTTTTCCACTCATTACCTGTATTAACTGCACCTGTTGAACTCATTACCTGTATAAAAGACACCTGTCCACACACTCAATCAAACAGACTCCAGCCTCTCCACAATGGCCAAGACCAGAGAGCTGTGTAAGGACATCAGGGATAAAATTGTAGACCTGCACAAGGCTGGGATGGGCTACAGGACAATAGGCAAACAGCTTGCTGAGAAGGCAACAACTGTTGGCGCAATTATTAGAAAATGGAAGAAGTTCAAGATGACGGTCATCTCCCTCGGTCTGGGGCTCCATGCAATATCTCACCTCGTGGGGCATCAATGATCATGAGGAAGGTGAGGGATCATCCCAGAACTACATGGCAGGACCTGGTCAATGACCTGAAGAGAGCTGGGACCACAGTCTCAAAGAAAACCATTAGTAACACACTACGCTGTCATGGATTAAAATTCTGCAGCGCACGCAAGGTCCACCTGTTCAAGCCAGTGCATGTCCAGGTCCGTCTGAAGTTTGCCAATGACCATCTGGATGATCCAGAGGAGGAATGGGAGAAGGTCACGTGGTCTGATGAGACAAAAATAGAGCTTTTTGGTCTAAACTCCACTCGCCGTGTTTGGAGGAAGAAGAAGGATGAGTACAACCCCCAAGAACACCATCCCAACCGTGAAGCATGGAGGTGGAAACATCATTCTTTGCTGCTGCTTTTCTGCAAAGGGGACAGGACAACTGCACTGTATTGAGAGGAGGATGGATGGGGCCATGTATCGCGAGATCTTAGGCAACAACCTCCTTCCCTCAGTAAGAGCATTGAGGATGTTTTGTGGCTGGGTCTTCCAGCATGACAACGACCCGAAACACGTGGCCAGGGCAACTAAGGAGTGGTTCCGTAAGAAGCATCTCAAGGTCCTGGAGTGGCCTAGCCAGTCTTCAGACCTGAACCCAATAGAAAATCTTTGAAAGGAGCTGAAAGTCCGTATTGCCCAGCAACAGCCCTGAAACCTGAAGGATCTGGAGAAGGTCTGTATGGTGGAGTGGGCCAAAATCCTTGCTGCAGTGTGTGCAAACCTGGTCAAGAACTAAAGGAAACGTATGATTTCTGTACTTGCAAGTTCTGCTTTTCTAATGTATCAAATAATTATGTCATGCAAAAAAAAAAAATGCAAATTAATTACTTAAAAATCATACAATGTGATTTTCTGGAATTTTGTTTTAGATTCCATCTCTCACAGTTGAAGAGTACCTATGATAACAATTACAGACCTCTACATGCTTTGTAAGTAGGAAAACCTGCAAAATTGGCAGTGTATCAAATACACTTCTAGTGGTGTACACAGTATAAAATACAGTGCAGCCGTAGTACAATTGCTAATACAGTGCAGGCGGTGTACACAGTATCTAATACAGTGTGTACAGTTTCTACTACACTTCTGGTGGTGTACACAGTACACAATACAGTGCAGCCATAGTACAGTTGCTAATACAGTGCAGGCGGTGTACACAGTATCTAATACAGTGTTTACAGTTTCTACTACACTTCTGGTTGTGTACACAGTATACAATACAGTGCAGCCATAGTACATTCGCTAATACAGTACAGGTGTTGTACACAGTATCTAATACAGTGTGTACAGTGTCTACTACACTTCTGGTGGTGTACACAGTATAAAATACAGTGCATCCGTAGTACAGTTGCTAATACAGTGCAGGCGGTGTACACAGTTTCTAATACAGTGCATTGAGTTTCTACTACACTTCTGGTGGTGTACACAGTATCTAATACAGTGTATTGTGGTGTTGCAAAACAAAATATATATCATGTCCGGAAGGCCACCAAGGAGAGGTAGATGCTCACAGGCCACTAAAAGAGGGCAAGCAAACTCTATGTCTACAGTCAACAGTGCTGGTCGTGGACATGGTGCATCCTCTGCAGGTGGCCATGGGGCACGCTTGTCCTTTTTTCTGCTGCTGGCCGTGTTATTGAACCAGAACATGCAGAAAAGTTGGTGGAGTGGATAACAAAGCCGTCCTCATCCTCCTCATCTTCTGTCACCTAGGCTCAGAGTAGTTTGCCTTCCAATGCAGCTACCAAAGCGGCCTATTCCACTGGCTCCTTGTCCACAGTCACTCCTTCCATAGCCCCACCATCATGCACGCAGGAGTCCTCAGAACTATTCAACCACAGTGTCGGGTACATGCTGCTGGAGGATGAGCAGCGATTTAAAGGCTCCAATGTTGGTACCCAGGTTGAGGAAGGGAGTAACGTGAGCCTAGAGAGAGGGGGTGCCCAAGAAGGACAAGAAACTGGCAGTCATGTTCCCCCAGCTGCAGCATACTGCCAAGTTTGCTCCAGTGACGAGGAGGGAGGGGATGATGAGGTCACTGACTCTACTTGGGTGCCTTAATAGAAGGGAGAAGGAGGAGGAGGCACAACTCTAAAGAGGCAGGATGTCCTCTAGGGGGCAGCTTAAGGGCAGCCACCCTATTGCATCACACCACAGAGCTCCACAGGTGCAGGGCGCTGCTGACTCCCTGTTGACTTTTAAAAGTTCCTTGGTGTGAGCATTTTTCGACACGTGTGCAGCAGATCGCACCGTTGCTGTTTGCAACCTATGTCTGAATCAACCGTGGCCAGAACAGCAGCCGCTTGGGCACCACATGCTTGGCCAGACATATGACGACCTGCCATGCAGTCCGTTGGCAATAGCACTTGAAAGACCCACATCAAAAAAAAGAAAAAAAAAGAAAAAACTTCTCCTTGCGCCTTATCTGGGATCTCCAACCCCACTATACCTTCAGTCCTCTCAAAAACCTGCACTGAGAGGAATGAAGCTATATCAATAGGTGTCCCAAGTACTTGCAGCCAATCTGCTAGCAGTACACCACCATCTGATTTTAGCAGGCAAATTTCCCTACCCCAGTTGCTGAACCGTAAAAAGAAGTTTGGTCCCATCCATCCACATGCTGAGCGTTTGAATGCTAGCTTGGCCAAATTGCTAGCACTGCAACTGCTGCCTTTTCAGCTGGTAGACTCTGCCCCCTGTTGTGAATTTGTGGAATATGCTGTACCTCAGTGGCAGGTTCCAAAACGCCATTTCTTTTCACGAAAGGCCATTCCGGCTCTCTACTGGCATGTGGAAGGCAATGTTTTGGCCTTGTTGGACAGGGCGGTCAGCAGTAAGGTGCATATTACCGCTGACTCATGGTCCAGCAGGCATCGGCAGGGACGTTACCTTTCCTTCACAGCACACTGGCTAACTCTGCTGGCAGCTGGGAAGAATGCAGGACAGGGTTCAGTATTGTTGGAGCTTGTTCCGCCACTATGCCTCCAAAATGCTAGTGGTTATTCTGCCACAGCTCTCTCCTCCATCCCCTCCTCTTCTTCCTCTTTGGCCTCTTCTGCAGATTTGTCCTCTGAACCATCGGTGCTCCGTAGGCGTTCGAGGGGCTACGCAAGCAGTCAGGCAAAAAGATGCCATGCGGTGCTTGAGTTGGTCTGCTTAGGGGACAGGAGCCACACTGGGGCAGAGATTCTGTCAGCTCTGCAGGGGCAGGCTCAGAGGTGGTTGACACCATGCAAGCTTCAGCCAGGAATGGTTGAATGTGACAATGACACCAACCTGCTCTCCGCCCTCCGACAGGGACACTTGACCCATGTTACATGTTTGGCACATGTTTTGAATTTGGTGGTGCAGCGGTTCTTGAGCAGGTACCCAGGCTTAAAGTCTGTGGTCATTTCCGCCGGTCATACAATGCCAGTGCTCGGCTGGCTGACATTCAAAGGAAATGCAACCTGCACACCAACTGCCTAATTTGTGACATGTCCACCATTTGGCAATGCTGCAGCGGCTGGGCACGCAGCAGAGGGCCATCAATGAGCACCTGTGCGAGTATGGCACCAGGACAGGGGAGCTTGGCTTCTTTTCGCCATGCCAGTGGCTACTGATCAAGGATGCATGCACTGTCATGTAACCATTTGAGGAGGCCACCAGGATTGAGAGCAGCGACAATGCATGCATCAGTGACACTGTCCCTTTAGTCTTCCTGAGGGACAGGTCACCTGAGGCAGAACAGTGGGAGGAAGAGGAGGACTTCCTTACATCTCAAGGCCCCCTTTATCCAGATAGGATTCCTGCGGGCCCGCCAAACACACAGGAAGAAGAGGAGGAGGATTGTGTCAGCATGGACGTGGAGGATATTACTCAGCAGCAGTTTTCAAGGGATGTTTTTCAGACCCCAGAAACCCAAGGCGTTGTACGTGGCTGGGAGGAGGTTGTTACGGATCATGTGATCCTTAGTGATCCAGAGGACTCAGAATCAAATGCCTCTGTAAACTTACGCAGCATGGCCTCCCTGATTCTGGAAAGCCTGCAAAAGGACCCTAGGATTCGTGGTATCAAGGAGAGGGATCATTACTGGCTGGCAACCCTTCTTGATCCACGTTACAAGGGTAAGGTTGCAGAACTCATCCTGCCTTCGCAGAGGGAGCAGAGGATGAAACATCTTTAGGAGGCCTTGAAGAAAGGTTTGTGCAATGCATTTACAGACCCTGGGAGGTTACAATTTCCTGGTGCTGGACAACGTGTTGCTGAGGCTTTCTTTCAGTCAGAGGAAGAGCGATGGAGAAGGTGGCCAGCTGACTGATGCGTTTAAAATATTTTTCAGTCCTCAGTGCCAAGGTCTGATCGGTTCAAGCAACCATCGCCAGCGTCTGAATTACATGGTGCAGGAATATCTAGGGGCAAGAGCAAACTTGGAGACCTTTCCAACAGAGCATCCACTGGGTTACTGGGTCTTGAGGATGGACCACTGGCCAGAACTTGCTCAATATGCAATTGAGCTACTGGCCTGTCCTGCATCCAGCGTTCTTTCTGAACACACATTCAGTCCTGCTGGAGGGCTTGTAACGGGTCATAGAGTGCGCCTGTCCACAGACTCTGTTGATAGGCTCACATTCATAAAAATGAATCAGTCTTGGATCAGCAGCTATCGAGCACCTGATGCTGATGTAACTGATTGAATTGTCTATGGATGTGGGATCCCTTGAAGATTGCCTATGCTGACTATTCTATTCCTCCTCAATCTTGATGATGCTAGCTTCCAACAATATTTTTGGTTTAGGGCACCACCACCACAACCCAAAGCCCAATTTTTCTGCCCCTGTTTAACAGGGGCATGTAATTACAATTTTTTATATAATATTTCAATGCAGGACCCGTTCCTGCACCCAACAAGAGTATCTGTGAGGGGTTACAGCGTTGTGGCACCACCACCACCCAAGGCCAAATTTTTCTGCCCCTGTTTAACAGGGGCATGTAATTACAATTTTTGATCTAATATTTCACAGCAGGGCCCGTTCCTGCGACCAACAAGAGTATCTGTGAGGGGTTACAGTGTTGTGACACCATCACCACCACCACCACCCAAGGCCTAATTTTTCTGCCCCTGTTTAACAGGGGCATATAATTACATGGTTGGATATAATATTTCAAAGCAGGGCCTGTTCCTGTGCCCAACAAGAGTATCTGTGAGGGGTTACAGTGTTGTGGCACCACCACCACCACCCAAGGCCCAATGTTTCTGCCCCTGTTTAACAGGGGCATGTAATTACAATTCTTGATATAATATTCCAACGCAGGGCCCGTTCCTGCGCCCAACAAGAGTATCTGTGAGGGGTTACAGTATTGTGGCACCACCACCCAAGGCCCCATTTTCTGGCCCTGTTTAACAGGGATAAAACAAGATGAAGCTGCGCTAAGGATTGATATTAAAAAAACAAACCATTGGAATTGGGCAAATGCGTTTATCAATAGCAAAAGGTAAATACAAATTAATAATAAAAAGGCAGATGAAACCCAATGCAAATACCGTGTAAATGTGAACACAAAAATTATATATAAAAAAATAAAAAATATATTATATATGAAACAATAAAAATGCAAAAACACTGAGTGTATATATTATGGATGGGCTGGTGAAACCCAATCTCAAAGAAATACAGTGATTGCAAAAGGTATGGCGAGAAAGTGATTAATAAAAAACATTAGTGACAAAATGTAATAATAGACAAGTGAATCCTGATTGGCAAAAAAACAAAAAAGTGAGTCCATATAACATGTGATATCTGAAGGAAAAAACAAATAAAGAAAAAAGAACCAAAATAAGTCCATACACAATATGTGAAAAACTTGATCACGGTGAAAAAATCCAAAACACCTCAGAAACCGTGCATAGAGTAAGAAAGATGCCTCCACCTACAGACACACTGCCGCTTACCAGAATGATATGGTCCCTTATGACAGGGGACCCAGGAGCGCAAGTGGCTTATAACCCAGCCTGGGGTCTCAATGGCAGGCACAAAACTCCTCACTCCCAGCAACGGTAATCATCATCTCAATGCAGCCGGATGGTTGAATCCCCATACAGATAAAAGAAGGCTTGCATAGTGTAAAACCTTACAAAATGTATTAATCAAAAGGACGAATGGACACTTACAAATTAGTTGGTTAAAATCAGCTAACAGAGAATGATCGAGCCGGCCGGCTCTCGACAGCAGCCTTTTACTTCCGGGACTAGCGCAGCATGCGGTGACGTCAGCATGCCGTTCCCCCCTACGCATTTCAACACTACAAAGGATGTCGTCACAGGGTACGGGCGGCGTCCTGACGCACCGCTTAAATAACAAAACACACCTAGCCAAGCCTCGGTCTGAATCCTGTATCGCCGTCAGAAAGCGCCATCTTGGCTATGGGAATAGAACACTAAGTGTACATATGTAAATGCCATTAAAGAAAGGGCAAAAACTGGGCATCCACTTGCGAGGACATAGAGGCTCAAATGCATAAAGTCACAGCTAGATACAGGCATACATTCAAAGAGAAACCGGAATAATAGTTAATGCAAACATGAATGTACTGGGCCAATAATCAGAGGCGGAAAAGCGTGCAAACCAGAGCGGTAATACACACCTCCAGGCCAAAACATAACGGCCTATAGAAAAGATTATTGATAATTAAGTTACAGGATCGGTTACAGTAATAATAAGAATCGAATGGTTTCAAAAATCCATACCTAAAAGGGCATGACACATGTCCATACATGAAAATAAAATTAACACTTTCTAGAAGTGAATATGGAATAAACAAAAATATGAAACCTTAAGAATAATTCATCTGCCAGAGAGGTAACACTCGGCTATCCGGGACTCAGATCGAATTCACATATTAGTGTCAAAGAGAATTATAAAAAAAGAATTAAAAAACATAATTACGGTTTTACCCAAACAATACACATAATAATGGAAATTAAAAAAAAGAAAATGATATTAAAAAAATAGTAATAATAATAAAAATAGAAATAAAAAAAAAAATAATAAAGCTAAAAATAAAATACAATTAAAGTCACTAGGAGTTATCAATAAAGGAATTGACATCCACCTCAATGTTTAAACCAAAAGGGGTATAACTTTTCAACGTATGCACCCATGCCATCTCTAACTTGGAGATGCTCCTAACTAGACAGCTATCCCTCCAATGGGGCCTATATTTGTCTATACTTAAAAATATGTTGTTAGATGGATCCCTATTGTGCACTGTGAGGTAATGCTTCGATAACGAGTGTTTGGTGAAACCTTTTCGTATGTTGTTAATATGTTCATTCAGGCATACCTGCAATGGTCGCTTAGTCCGGCCTACATACTGCAGGCCGCATGGACATTGAAGCATATAAACAACTCCCACAGTGGAGCAAGTGATAAAGGGCTCGATGGTGTAGCTCGTGGAAGTGCAACTGGAACTGAACCTAGTGGTCCTTCTAGTCCTACACCCATTGATAGAGCAGACCTGACACTTTCTGCATTGGTAATACGCAGTAAGTTCTGCAAAAAAGGTGGGTCTTGTGCTGGGAGGGTTCAAAATATTGGAAGCTAACTTGTCCTTCAAAGAGGGTGTGCCCCTAAAAACCACCTGAGGTCTGTCAGGTAAAATTGACTTGAGAACTGAGTCATTCTTGAGAATGTGCCAATGTTTATTCACTATATGTCTGATGTTAGAATGTTGACAGGAATAGTTAGTAATAAATGGGTTGCGGAATGATTCATTCACACGACCTCTTTCAATAAATCGATTCTATCAACACACTTAACCTGCTCTAAAGTGTTGGTAAGAGACTCAAGTGAGTAGCCCTTATCCACAAATCTTTGGGTCAGGACCTGAGTTTGTGCCAAGAACACACTGTGTTCAGTGCAATTGTGCCTAAGTCTCAAATATTGACTTTTTGGCACTGACTTGAGCCAGCAGGCAGGATGACAACTATTCTTGGGAATAAACGAATTTCTGTCAGTGGGCTTGAAATAAGGGGAGGTGACAAACCGCTCTCAACTGACAGAAATCGTGAGGTCCAAAAAAATAATTGTCTCCTGGCTGGCCTCATAATTGAGGTCATAGTTGAGGCTTCATTGACATTAAGGGAATCCATAATGGTTGAGAGATCAGACTCATTGGCATCCCATAGGAGGAGGATGTTATCTATATAACAAGCCCACAAGGTCAACTCGGGCCTTGGCTGGGCATAGACGACATCCTCTTCCCACTTGGCCATAAACAGGTTCGCTAAACTAGGGGCATTTAGCCCCCATTGTGACACCCCTGTCCTGACGGTAGAAATGGCCATCGAACCAAAAGAAGTTATGGGTGGCCGCATATTCCAATAACATCATAAGAAAATCAATCTGGTCTTGAGGTAGGTTAGAAGCTCGATTCAAAAACAAAGACAGCGCATCTAGACCCAACTGGTGGGGAATCAGTGTAGAGTGAAGTGACATCGGCAGTCAGAAGCAAGTTCCCAAATGGGGCTTATGGTTAGCAGGAAGGTTAATGACATGCCATGTGTCCTTCACATAGGATGGCATCATACGTACCAAAGGCTGCAAAAAAAAGTCTATATACTTGCCCACCCAGGAAGTGATGGAATCTATCCCACTAACAATGGGACCTCCAGGGGGGCAAGTGAGACTCTTGTGCACCTTTGGTAGGTAATATATAATAGGGATCCTTGATGCTTTAGGCAGTAACCTTTTCTTTCTTATTCAAAATATTCAAATCATAACCCCTAGTGACAATAGTTTCCAGTGTACTCCTATACTTTTCATTTGGATTTGACGGCAAAAGGGTATACGTAGCATCGTCTCCCAAGATGCCATACATCTCATGCATATAGTCATCTTTATTCAAGATGACTATGCTACCCCCTTTGTCCGCCAGACGAGTAATCAAATTTTTATTGGCACAAAGAGAGTCAATACCTGCATCAATATCCTTTTTATTCCTGGCTATTTTGATCTGCATATCATCAAGATCTTTGAGAGCCAAATCTCTAAAAACTCTCAATGAGGGAGAAAGGTAGGGATGAGCCGAACACCCCCCGGGTTCAGTTCGCATCCAGAACATGCGAACGGACCGAAAGTTTGCGCAAACTTTCGAACACTGTTAAAGTCTATGGGGCTGAGAAATCATAAGGCTAATATGCAAGTTATTGTCCTAAAAAGGGTTTGGGGACCCGGGTCCTGCCCCAGGGGACATATATCAATGCAAAAAAAAGTTTTAAAGACGGACGTTTTTTTGGGGAGCAGTGATTTTAATGATGCTTAAAGTGAAAAAATAAAAGTGAAATATTCCTTTAAATATCGTACCTGGGGGGTGTCTATAGTATGCCTGTAAAGTGGCATGTGTTTCCCGTGTTTAGAACAATCCCTACACAAAATGACATTTCTAAGGGAATAAAAGTCATTTAAAACTGCTTGCGACTGTAATGTATTGTCAGGTCCCGGCAATATGGATGAAAATTATTGAGAAAAATGACATGGGTAACTCCCCAGCCCATTACCAGGCCCTTTGGGTCTTGTTTGGATATTAAGCGGAACCCCAAATCCAAATTAAAAAAAGAAAAGGCGTGGGGCCCCCAGGCCCTATATATTCTGAACAGCAGTATACAGGCGGTCCTAAGAAAGACAGGGACTGTAGGTTTGTTCTTAAGTTGAATCTGTTTGTAATTTGGAACAGGTACATTTTGTAAGTGTAGCTCCAGCCAAAAAATCTATTTTTAAGCTTTTTGGAAAACATAGGGGAGGGTTATCACCCCTGTAACATTTGTTTTGCTGTCTGTGCCCCTGTTCAGAAGATTTCACCTCACTTTCTGTCCCAATGACAATTGGATTTTGAAAATTTGGGTTTTTTAGGGAAACAAGGATTGGTGATAAAGCATCAGTGGAGGAGACACCTTTTTCCCATATTAACTCTTACAGGAGAGAATTTCCCTTCCTAGGGGTAGATTTCCTCTCACTTCCTGTTGTCTCCCTCCGTTTGTAAGAAGGAGTCATTTGTAAGTCAGATGTTTGAAAGTAGGGGCCTGCCCTATATACTCGGCAGAAATTTGGGCCTTAGGTGTTGGTGGTACCAGAACACTGTAAGCCGTCACAGTTACTCTTGGTGGGCGCAGGAACGGGCCCTGCTGTGAAATATTATATCAAAAATTGTAATTACACACCCCTGTTAAACAGGTGCAGAAAAATTGGGCCTTTGGCGGTGGTGTGGTGATGTTGCCACAACACTGTAAGCCCTCACAGTTACTCTTGGTGGGCGCAGAAACGGGCCCTGCTGTAAAATATTGGATCAAAAATTGTAATTACACACCCCTGTTAAACAGGGGCAGAAAAATTGGGCCTTTGGCGGTGGTGTGGTGGTGTTGCCACAACACTGTAGCCCTCACAGTTACTCTTGGTGGGCGCAGGAATGGGCCCTGCTGTGAAATATTATATCAAAAATTGTAATTACATGCCCCTGTTGAACAGGGGCAGAAAAATTGGGCCTTAGGCACTGGTGCTGGTGCCACAACACTGCAACCCCTCACAGATACTGTAGTTGAGCACAGGAACAAGCCCTGCTGCAAAATATTACAGCAAAAATTGCATTTACACGCCCCTGTTGAACAGGGGCAGAAAAATTGGGCCTTAGGCACTGGTGCTGGTGCCACAACACTGCAACCCCTCACAGATACTCTAGTTGAGCGCAGGAACAAGCCCTGCTGCAAAATATTACAGCAAAAACTGTAATTACACGCCCCTGTTGAACAGGGGCAGAAAAATTGGGCCTTAGGCACTGGTGCTGGTGCCACAACACTGCAACCCCTCACAGGTACTCTAGTTGAGCGCAGGAACAAGCCCTGTTGCAAAATATTACAGCAAAAATTGTAATTACACGCCCCTGTTAAACAGGGGCAGAAAAATTGGGCCTTAGCCACTGGTGGTGGTGCCCAGAACCAAAAATGTTCTTACAAGCTATCAACATGAACAGGATAGTCACTCAGCATAACAGGATAGTCACTCAGCATCAGCATAGGCAGTCTTCAAGGGATCTCACATTCATAAAAAATTATTCGGTTACACCAGCATCAGGTGCTTGGTAGCTGGTGATCCAAGACTGATTCATTTTTATGAAGGTGAGCCGATCAACCGAGTCGGTGGACAGGCGCACTCTGTGTTACAAAGCCTCCAGCAGCACTGAATGTGCGTTCCGAAAAAACACTGGATGTAGTACAAGCCAGTAGCTCAATTGCATATTGTGCAAGCTCTGGCTAGTGATCTATCCTCAAGACCCAGTAACCCAGAGGATTTTCGGTTGGAAAGGTCTCCAAGTCTGATCTTACCCCTAGGTATTCCTGCACCATGTAAATCAGACACGATGGTTGCTGGAACCGATCAGACCTTGGGGCTGCGGACTAAAAAATTGTCTGAACACATCTGTCAGACGGCCACCTTCTCCACCGCTCCTTCTGTGACTGACCGAAGCCTCAGCAACATGTTGTCCAGGACCAGGAATGTGTAACCTCCCAGGCTCTGGAAATGCGTTGCACAAACCTTTTTGCAAGGCCACCCGAAGATGTTTCATCCTCTGCTCCCTTTGTGACGGCTGGATAAGTTCTGCAACCTTACCCTTGTAACGTGGATAAAGGAGGGCTGCCAGCCAGTAATGATTTCTCTCCTTGATACCACGAATCCGAGGGTCTTTTCGCAGGCTTTGCAGGATCAGGGAGGCAATGCAGCGTAGGTTTGCTGAGTCATTCGGTCCGGAGTCCTCTAGGTCACTAAGGACGACATGATCCACAGCCACCTCCTCCCAGCCACGTACAAGTCCATGGGTTTCTGGGAACTCTAAATGATCCCTTGAAGATTGCTGCTGATGCTGAGTGCTAGGCTCCACCTCCATGCTGACACAATCCTCCTCCTCTTCCTCTTCCTCTTCCTGCGTGATCGGCGGGCCCGCAGGAACACTGTCTGGATAAAGGGGGCCTTGAGAGGTAAGGAAGTCCTCCTCTTCCTCCCTCTGTTCTGCCTCAAGTGCCCTGTCCATTATTCCACGCAGCATGTGCTCCAACAGGTAGACAAGAGGGACAGTATTACTGATGCATGCACTGTCAGTGCTCACCATCCTCGTGGCCTCCTCAAATGGTGACAGGACAGTTTATGAATCCTTGATCATTAGCCACTTGTGTGGCAAAAAAAGCCAAGCTCCCCTGACCCTGTTCTGGTGCCTTAGTCGCACAGGTACTCATTGATGGCCCTCTGCTGCAGGTGCAGCCGCTGCAGCATGGCCAACGTTGAGTTCCATCTGGTGGGCATGTCACAGATTAGGCGGTTCTTGGGCAGGTTGTATTCCTTTTGGAGGTCAGCCAGCCGAGCACTGGCATTATATGACCAGCGGAAATGCACACAGACTTTCCTGGCCTGCCTCAGGAGATCCTGTAAGCCCGGGTACCTGCACAAGAACCGCTGCACCACCAAATTAAGGACATGAGCCAAACAGGGCACATGGGTCAAGTGTCTCTGTCAGAGGGCGGAGAGGAGGTTGGTGCCATTGTCGCATTAATGGCTGAAGCTAACGTGGCTTTAACCACCTCTGAGCCTGCCCCTGTAGAGCTGACCGAATCTCTGCCCCAATGTGGCTCCTGTCCCCTAAGCACACCAGCTCAAGCACCGCATGCCATCTTTTTGCCTGAGTGCTTGCGTAGCCCCTTGAATGCCTACGGAGCACCTCTGGTTCCGAGGACAAATCTATAGAGGAAGAGGCCATGGAGGAAGAAGAAGAGGAGGGGGTGGAGGAGAGAGGTATGTCAGAATCACCACTAGTAGCATTTTGGAGGCGTGGTGGTGGAACAAGCTCCAACAATACTGGACCCTGTCCTGCATCCTTCCCAGCTGCCAGCAGAGTCACCCAGTGCACCGTGAAAGATAGGTAACGTCCCTGTCCATGCCTGCTGGACCATGAGTCAGCGGTAATATGCACCTTACCGCTGACCGCCCTGTCCAGCGAGGCCAAAACATTGCCTTCCACATGCCGGTAGAGAGCCGGAATTGCCTTCCGTGAAAAAAGTGGCGTTTGGAACCTGCCACTGAGGTACCGCACATTCCACAAATTCATGAAAGGGGGCAGAGTCTACCAGCTGAAAAGGCAGCAGTTGGAGTGCTAGCAATTTAGGCAAGCTAGCATTCAGCCACTGGGCATGTGGATGGTAGGGATGAGCTTCATGTTCGAGTCGAACCCATGTTCGCCCGTTTGCCGAATTGCGAACGATATGAGCCGTTCGCGCCAAATTCGTGTGGCGCGTCACGGCCCATAATTCACTGCAGCATCGCAGTGCATTGCTGGCTGATGATTGGCCAAGCATGCACTATGACCCGCATGCTTGGCCAATCACAGCGCCGTCTGAACAGAGAGACGTAATTGGCCAAAGCCAAGGAGGCTTTGGCCAATTATGGCTCAGGGGATTTAGTACACGCCCCACACTATATAAGGCTGCCTGCACGGCGGCCCTGTGTAGTATGTGTTCCGGCGTTGAGAGAGATAGACAGAGAGACAGTGTCATTTGATTAAAGTTAGATAGATTAGGCAGGACAGTCAGTGAGTTAGCTGCACTTACAGTGTATTGTGTATATATATATATATATATATATATATACTGTATATATACACTGTATTCAGTTTAGCTAGATCCATTCCTGTTATCTTGCTACGGACAGGCAGGCTTGTCTTGTTACAGTATTTACAGCTACCTGAAGAAAATTGCTGGTGTTCTTTTGATCCTATTAGTACCACAGTCAGGCATCTAGACTATTTACAGTTAGTGTAGTGCATCCTCCTCACAGTGTTCAGTTAAAGCTACAAGTTAGTTTAGTGTTACCTCTGCACAGTGTTCAGCTAAAACTACAAGTTAGTGTAGTGCACAGTGTTTAGCTAAAGCTACAAGTTAGGTTAGTGCGTCCTCCTCACAGTGTTCAGCTAAATACAAGTTAGTGTAGTGCGTCCTCCTCACAGTGTTCAGCTAAAACTACAAGTTAGTGTAGTGCGACCTCTGCACAGTGTTCAGCTAAAGCTACAAGTTAGTGTACTGCGTCCTCCTCACAGTGTTCAGCTAAAACTATAAGTTAGTGTAGTGCGACCTCTGCACAGTGTTCAGCTAAAGCTACAAGTTAGTGTAGTGCATCCTCTGAACAGTGTTCAGCTAAAGCTACAAGTTAGTGTAGTGCGTCCTCCTCACAGTGTTCAGCTAAAACTACAAGTTAGTGTAGTGCGAGCTCAGTGTTCAGCTAAAGCTACCTGTAGAAGGTTGGTGGTGTTTTCCTGATCCTATCACTACCGCAGGCAGCTAAATAAGCTACAAGTTAGTTTTTTGCGAGCTCTGCACAGTGTTCACCTAAAGCTACCTGTAGAAGGTTGGTGGTGTTTTCCTGATCCTATCACTACCGCAGGCAGCTAAATAAGCTACAAGTTCGTTTTATGCGAGCTCTGCACAGTGTTTGGCTAAAGCTACCTGTAGAAGGTTGGTGGTGTTTTCCTGATCCTATCACTACCGCAGACAGCTAAATAAGCTAAAAGTTAGTGTAGTGCGAGCTCTGCACAATGTTCAGCTAAAGCTACCTGTAGAAGGTTGGTGGTGTTTTCCTGATCCTATCACTACCACAGGCAGCTAAATAAGCTACAAGTTAGTTTTTTGCGAGCTCTGCACAGTGTTCAGTTAAAGCTACCTTTAGAAGGTTGGTGGTGTTTTCCTGATCCTATCACTACCACAGGCAGCTAAATAAGCTACAAGTTAGTTTTTTGCGATCTCTGCACAGTGTTCAGCTAAAGCTACCTGTAGAAGATTGGTTGGTGTTTTCTTGATCCTATCCCTACCGCAGGCAGCTAAATAAGCTACAAGTTAGTGTAGTGCGTCCTCCTCACAGTGTTCAGCTAAAACTACAAGTTAGTGTAGTGCAAGCTCTGCACAGTGTTCAGCTAAAGCTACCTTTAGAAGGTTGGTGGTGTTCTCTTGAACCTATGACTACCGCAGGCAGCTAAATAAGCTACAAGTTAGTTTTTTGTGAGCTCTGCACAGTGTTCACCTAAAGCTACCTGCGGAAGGTTGGTGGTGTTTTCCTAAACCTATCACTCCCGCAGGCAGCTAAATAAGCTACAAGTTAGTTTTTTGCGAGCTCTGCACAGTGTTCACCTAAAGCCACCTGTAGAAGGTTGGTGGTGTTTTCCTGATCCTATCACTACCGCAGGCAGCTAAATAAGCTACAAGTTAGTTTTTTGCGAGCTCTGCACAGTGTTCACCTAAAGCTACCTGTAGAAGGTTGGTGATGTTTTCCTGATCCTATCACTACCGCAGGCAGCTAAATAAGCTACAAGTTAGTGTAGTGCGTCCTCCTCACAGTGTTCAGCTAAAACTACAAGTTAGTGTAGTGTGAGCTCTGCACAGTGTTCAGCTAAAGATACCTGTAGAAGGTTGGTGGTGTTTTCCTGATCCTATCACTACCACAGGCAGCTAAATAAGCTACAAGTTAGTGTAGTGCAAGCTCTGCACATTGTTCAGCTAAAGCTACCTGTAGAAAGTTGGTGGTGTTTTCCTGATCCTATCACTACCGCAGGCAGCTAAAAAACCTACAAGGTATTTTTTTGCGAGCTCTGCACAGTGTTCACCTAAAGCTACCTGTAGAAGGTTGGTGGTGTTTTCCTGATCCTATCAATACCGCAGGCAGCTAAATAAGCTACAAGTTAGTGTAGTGCATCCTCCCCACAGTGTTCAGCTAAAACTACAAGTTAGTGTAGTGCGACCTCTGCACAGTGTTCAGCTAAAGCTACCTGTAGAAGGTTGGTTGTGTTTTCCTGATCCTATCACTACCGCAGGCAGCTAAATAAGCTACAAGTTCGTTTTTTGCGAGCTCTGCACAGTGTTCACCTAAAGCTACCTGTAGAATGTTGGTGGTGTTTTCCTGATCCTATCACTACCGCAGGCAGCTAAATAAGCTACAAGTTAGTTTTTTGTGAGCTCTGCACAGTGTTCAGCTAAAGCTACCTGTAGAAGGTTGGTGGTGTTCTCATACTAAAGGCAGTTGATTTTGCTAGCTGCAGTATCAGTATATATATATATATATATATATATATATGTGACAAACCTAGCCGGAAAAGAGGCTTTGGAGAGGACTGAATGCCAGCCTCCTGCAAACCAATGTTCTATTATGTTTGTCTGCCTTGGATCACAGGATGTGTATTGCATTGGAGGGTTTGTGTTTGTCTGTCTTTGATCACAGGATGTGTATTGCATTGGAGGGTTTGTGTTTGTCTGCCTTGGATCACAGGATGTGTATTGCATTGGAGGGAGGGGGGATTCTTCCAACAGCTCTCCCTGCTAACACTGTGTACTGATGAGACGTTAAACACACCTGACCTGTGTGTCCATTGTCATTGGACAGTTTAACCCGCCCTCTTTTCCAAGGGTGGGGGGGGAAGAGTCTCTGAGTTATTTTATCTGTTGTGTCCATGTTTTATAATAAATGAGTTGATTCCTGCTTGGAACCTGAAGACAGAGCCGTGTCTCGTTTTTGGGGTGGATTATTTGTATGGATTCCTTGTTCGGCTGATTGGAGTGTTCGGTAGCTGCCTTTGTATTTGGGTATGAAATGTCCTAAACGACTTTAACCCCTTTCATACTCGGGGTGTCGTTACACTGGTGTCAAGCAGCGGGATCATTCCCACAGCCCAGAAGGACAGCTACAACCGGAGACCGGCCAAACAACCGTAAGAAGAGGGACATTATCGAAGAACTAGTCGAAATGGATAGAGCGGAAAGACCCAGCATAACCGAAAGACCCAGCATAACAGACAGGACACCCGAAGAGGCAAGTTTTGATCGGGCTGTTAAAATAAGACTGGCACATTATGGCCCTAACCCTATAGCGGAGATCATAGACCGAGTTATAGCGGCTGTGGATGCAAATTGGCTACAGCAAAGAGGTGCTGCAGCAGCGGGAGTCACAACAGCACCTACTGAAAGGAGAAAGGTACATTTTGCTGCTTTTAAAAATTTAATTGAAGCAGAAGGGGAGATTGATGGGTACCTTGCCGATTTTGAACGGCAATGTGCCCTACACCGGGTGCCCACAGAGGAATGGGTTACCATTTTGTCTGGGAAATTGTCCGGCCGGGCCAGTGAAGCGTTCAGGGCCATCCCAGACAAGGATATTATGAACTATGGGCTGGTAAAAGAAGCACTTTTGGGCAGGTATGCCGTCACACCAGAAGCATACCGGAGGCGGTTCCGAGAGATGAGCAAGCAGACTGGAGACTCATATGCTGAGTGGGCATGCCGCCTACACCGCACGTCATCCCAATGGGTCGCTGGATGCCAAGCAGTATCTGGGGAAGAGGTGCTGCAGCTGTTCCTGCTGGAGCACTTCTTTGACAAGCTGTTCCCAGAAGTCAGAGAGTGGGTCCGGGACCGAAAACCTTGCACCTTGTCTGAAGCAGCTCGCCTGGCGGACGAATACACAGACGCCCGCAAACTGGATAACCATGTGGTCAAGACAAGAGCTCGGGTGGATTATCGATCAGCAGCACCCCCTCCAGTTGGTGCCTACAAACCACAGTTGTACCGCCCTACAGCACCACCTCCAGTGGCCACTTATTCTCGGCAGCCCAGGTTCAACTCCCAAGACTACTCACAACCCCTCAGGTGTTTCGGGTGTAAACAGCTAGGGCACAAAAAGCCAGACTGTCCGTTGAATCCAGCCAGGCAGTCCCACTCGTGGAGAAAGCCAGCAGGGGGGAATCCCCGCACATCCATGCCTGCGGCTCACTGCATTGAGGAGGAAGAACGTTGGGGCGTCCTGCATGAGGCTGATCTAGTACAAGCAGCTAACCAGGACAACCGGCAGAAACACAGGCAGACCGTCCGGGTTAATGGAAAGGTAGCCAATGGCCTACGTAAAACTGGTGCCACCATGACCCTACTACGGAAGAACCTCATCCCAGAGAGCCAACACACCGGAGACACTGTAGTCATAAGGGTAGCGGGAGGCACCATTTTCCGGCTACCCGTTGCCCGTGTTCACCTGGATTGGGGGGTTGGTTCGGGACATGTGAATGTGGGGGTGATGAAGGATTTGCCAGCGGATGTACTACTGGGGAATGATTTGGCCCCCCTCATTTCTGCTTACGCCCCGATAGGCCCCACTGAAGCCAACCCAGTGACTACCCGTGCCCAGATCCCCAACAGCATGATGGCGTGAGCCCAGTCACCCTGTCTTCTCTCCAGTGGCTGAAAAGACTACAGGGAGAAGGGCTAGTCCAGGCCTCTCCCCAACGGCGGGCGTGTTCTCCGAGAGAGGCAGAGGTCGGCTAGGTAAGTAATGATCTGTTTGGAACAATTTTTGTTTGGGGTACGGTGTGGATACTAGCATTAGAGGACTGGAACTACTGACTAACTTCAGAGTCAACCCGTCTGGGGTCACCTCCTGTGTTAGTCTCCTGCCGAAAGGGGAGAAATGTGACAAACCTAGCCAGAAAAGAGGCTTTGGAGGGGACTGAATGCCAGCCTCCTGCAAACCAATGTTCTATTATGTTTGTCTGCCTTGGATCACAGGATGTGTATTGCATTGGAGGGTTTGTGTTTGTCTGCCTTGGATCACAGGATGTGTATTGCATTGGAGGGAGGGGGGATTCTTCCAACAGCTCTCCCTGCTAACACTGTGTACTGATGAGACGTTAAACACACCTGACCTGTGTGTCCATTGTCATTGGACAGTTTAACCCGCCCTCTTTTCCAAGGGTGGGGAGGAAAGAGTCTCTGAGTTATTTTATCTGTTGTGTCCATGTGTTATAATAAATGAGTTGATTCCTGCTTGGAACCTGAAGACAGAGCCGTGTCTCGTTTTTGGGGTGGATTATTTGTATGGGTTCCTTGTTCGGCTGATTGGAGTGTTCGGTAGCTGCCTTTGTATTTGGGTATGAAATGTCCTAAACGACTTTAACCCCTTTCATACTCGGGGTGTCGTTACAATATATATCCCAGCTTAGTGCAGCTACAGGCCATTAGTATTTCTGGAAGGCCAACAAGAAGAGGCAGACAGTCACAAGCCAATAAAAGAGGGCAAGCAGGCTCTGTGTCTAGAGGCAACAGTGCTGGTCGTGGAGACGGTGCATCCTCATCAGCACATGGCCATGGGACACGCTTGGCCTTTTTTCGGCAGCTGGCCGTATTTGAGCCGCAACATGCGGAAGACTTGGTCGAGTAAATGACCAAGCCGTCCTCATCCTCCTCATCCTCTCTCACCCATGCTCAGGGTACTTTGTCTGGCAAAGCAGCTGCCAACGCGGCCTCTTCCCTCGGCTCAATGGCATCAGTGACTCCTTCCCTAGCCCCACCATGTTCTCCTGAGGAGTCCCTCAAACTGTTTGACCACAGTGTTGGGTACATGCTCCAGGAGGATGCCCAGCGTTTTGAAGGCTCTGATGATGATACTGAGCTAGATGAAGGCAGTAACGTGAGCACGGACAGAGGGGGTGCTCAAGAAGGACAGCAATCTGGCAGTCATGCTCCCCCTGCTGCAGCATACTGCCAGGTTTACTCCAGTGATGAGGAGGGAGGGGATGATGAGGCCACTGACTCAACGTGGGTGCCTGATAGGAGAGAGGAGGAGGAGGAGGAGGAAGCACATCACCAACAAGCCTCCTAAGGGCAGCACACTGACTGCATCACACCCCAAAGCTCCGCATGTGCAGGGCGCTGCTGTCTCTGCGTGTTATTCCAAAAGTTCTTTGGTGTGGGCCTTTTTTGAGACGAGTGCATCAGATCGCACCGCTGCTATTTGCAATATATGTCTCAAGCGTATTTCGCGTGGCCAAAACATCTCCTGCTTGGGCACCACATGCTTGACCAGACATATGTTGACCTGCCATGCAGTTCGTTTGCAAGCGTATCTAAAAGACCCACACCAAAGAACAAAGAGGACCTCTCCTTGCTCTTCATCCGCTGAGATCTCCAACCCCACTATACCTTCAGTCCTCTCTGAGACCTGCACTGAGAGGAATGAAGGTGTAGAATTAGGTGTGTCACAGCCAAGTACTTGTGGGCAATCTGCTTTCGGTACACCAACGTCAGATTGTACCAGGCAAATTTCCCTGCCCCAGCTGCTGCACCACAGAAAGAAGTTCGCTCCCAGCCATCCACATGCCCAGCGGTTGAATGCTAGCTTGGCAAAATTGCTAGCATTTCAACTGCTGCCTTTTCAGTTGGTAGACTCTGCCCCTTTCCATGAGTTTGTGGAATGTGCGGTTCCTCAGTGGCAGGTACCCAAACGCCACTTTTTCTCACGGATGGCGATTCTGGCTCTCTACTGACATGTGGAAAGCAATGTCCATGCCTCGCGTGCATATTACCGCTGACTCATGGTCCAGCAGGCATGGACAGGGACGTTACCTAAGTTTCACCGCGCATTGGGTGACTCTGCTGGCAGCTGGGAAGGATGCAGGACAAGGTGCAGTAGTGTTGGAGGTTGTTCCGCCACCACGCCTCCAAAATGCCACTACTGATGATTGTGACACACCTCTCTCCTCCACCCCCTCCACTTCTTCTTCCTCCATGGTCTCTTCTTGTGCTTTGTCCTCGGAACCAGCGGTGCTCCGTAGGCGTTCAAGGGGCTACGCAAGTACGCAGGCCAAAAGATGCCATGCGGTGCTTGAGCTGGTGTGCTTGGGGGACAGGAGCCACACTGGGGCAGAGGTTCTTTCAGCTCTGCAGAGGCAGGTTCAGAGGTGGTTGACGCCACGCCAACTTAATGCAGGAATGGTGGTTTGCGACAATGGCACCAACCTCCTCTCCGCTCTCCGACAGGGACAACTGACCCATGTGCCCTGTTTGGCTCACGTCCTTAACTTGGTGGTGCAGCGGTTCTTGGGCAGGTACCCGGGCTTACAGGATGTCCTGAGGCAGGCCAGGAAAGTCTGTGTGCATTTCCACCAGTCATATAATGCCAGTGCTCGGCTGGCAGACCTCCAAAAGGAAATTAACCTGCCCAAGAACCGCCTAATCTGTGACATGCCCACCAGGTGGAACTCAACGTTGGCCATGCTGCAGCAGCTGCACACGCAGTAGAGGGCCATCAATGAGTACCTGTGCGACTATGGCACCAGGACAGGGTCAGGGGAGCTTGGTTTTTTCCCCACGCCAGTGGTCCATGATCAGGGATGCATGCACTGTCCTGTCACCATTTGAGGAGGCCATGAGGATGGTGAGCAGTGACAGTGCATGCATCAGTGACACTGTCCCCCTTGTCCACCTGTTGGAGCACACGCTGTGTGGAATAATGGACAGGGCACTTGAGGCAGAACAGAGGCAGGAAGAGGAGGACTTCCTTAGCTCTCAAGGCCCCCTTTATCCAGACAGTGTTCCTGCATGCCCGCCACTCCCACAGGAAGAGGACGAGGAGGAGGAGGAGGATTGTGTCAGTATGGAGGTGGAGCCTGGCACTCAGCATCAGCAGCAGTCTTTAAGGGATCAGAGAAACACATGGACTTGTACGTGGCTGGGAGGAGGTGGCTGCGGACCATGTCGTCCTTAGTGACCCAGAGGACTCCGGACCGAATGCCTCAGCAAACCTACGCTGCATGGCCTTCCTGATCCTGCAAAGCCTGCGTAAGGATCCTCGTATTCGTGGTATCAAGGAGAAGGACCAATACTGGCTGGCAACCCTCCTTGATCCACGTTACAAAGGTAAGGTTGCGGACCTTATCTTGCCGTCGCAGAGGGAGCAGAGGATGAAACATCTTCGGGAAGCCTTGCGGGGGTGCGTCTGTCCACTGACATGGTTGATCGACTGACCTTCATAAAAATGATTCAGTCTTGGATCACCACCAGCTACCAAGCACCTGATGCTGATGTAACAGAATAATTTTTTTTGAAATCTCAGATCCCTTCAAAGACTGCCTATGCTGATGCTGAGTGACTATCCTGAGTAATTATCCTCTTCCTCCTCAATGATCATGCTGATAGCTTGTAAGAACATTTTTGGTTCTGGGCGCCGCCACCGGTGCCTAAGGCCCAATTTTTCAGCCCCTGTTTAACAGGGGCGTGTAATTATAATTTTTGATGTAATACTTTGCAGCAGGGCTCATTCCTGCGTTCCAACTAGAGTATCTGTGAGGGGTTGCAGTGTTGTGGCACCAGCACCAGTGCCTAAGGCCAAATTTTTTCAGCCCCTGTTTAACAGGGGTGTGTAATTACAATTTTTGATGCAATACTTTGCAGCAGGGCTCGTTCCTGCGTTCCAACTAGAGTATCTGTGAGGGGTTGCAGTGTTGTGGCACCAGCACCAGTGCCTAAGGCCCAATTTTTTACCCCCTGTTTAACAGCGGCGTGTAATTACAATTTTTGATGCAATACTTTGCAGCAGGGCTCGTTCCTGCGTTCCAACTAGAGTATCTGTGAGGGGTTGCAGTGTTGTGGCACCAACACCAGTGCCTAAGGCCCAATTTTTCAGCCCCTGTTTAACAGGGGCATGTAATTACAATTCTTGATATAATATTTCACAGCAGGGCCCGTTTCTGCGCCCACCAAGATTAACTATGAGGACTTACAGTGTTGTGCCACCAGCACCACCACCACCAAAGGCCCAATTTTTCAGCCCCTGTTTAACAGGGGAATGTAATTACAATTCTTGATCTAATATTTCACAGCAGGGCCCGTTTCTGCGCCCACCAAGATTAACTGTGAGGACTTACAGTGTTGTACTACCAGCACCACCACCACCACCACCAAAGGCCCAATTTTTCTGGCCCTGTTCAACAGGGGCATGTAATTACAATTCTTGATCTAATATTTCACAGCAGGACCCTGTGAGGGCTTACAGTGTTGAGGCCACAACAACACCTAAGGCCTAAATTTCTGCTGAGTATATAGGGCAGGCCCCTACTTTCAAACATCCAACTTACAAACGACTCCTACTTGCAAACGGAAGGAGACAACAGGAAGTGAGATGAAATCTACCCATAGGAAGGGAAGTTCTCTCCTGTTAATAGAGTTAGAGAGTTAATATGGGAAAAAACTTTTCTCCTTTCCACTGATGCTTTATCACCAATCCTTGTTTCACTAAAAACCCCAAATTTTCAAAAAAACATTTGTCATTGGGACAAAAAGTGAGGTGAAATCTTCTGAAGAGGAGCACAGACAGCAAAACAAATGTCACAGGGGTGATAACCCTTCCCTATGTTTTCCAAAAAGCTTAAAAATAGATTTTTTTGGCTGGAGCTACACTTTAAAAATGTACCAGTTCAAAATTACAAACAGATTCTACTTAACAACAAACCTACAGTTTGTCTCACTGATTTTCATCCATATAGCCGGGACCCGACATTAGATTAAAGCCGCAAGCAGTTTTTAAATGACTTTTTTTCCTTTTAAAAATGTCATTCTGTGCAGGGACTGTTCTAAGCACGGGAAACGTGCGCCACTTTACAGGCATACTATAGACACCCCCCAGCTACAATATTTAAAGGAATATTTCACTTTTTTATTTTACTTTAAGCATTATTAAAATCCCTAATGGATGGCTGGGACCGAATTTCTTTCGCTGGTTTAGCAACTGGGGTAGGGAAATTTGCCTGCTACAATCGGACGTTGGTGTAGCGATAGCAAATTGCTTTGCACACCTAATTCTACACCTTCATTCCTCTCAGTGCAGGTTTCTGAGAGAACTGAAGGTATAGTGGGGTTGGAGATCCCAGCTAATGAGGAGCAAGGAGAGGTCCGCCTTGTTCTTTGGTGTGGGTCTTTTAACCACTTGCCGACCGCCGCACGACTATATACGTCGGGAGAATGGCACGGGCAGGCAAAAGGACTTACAGGTACGTCCTTGCCTGCCCGCGGGTGGGGGGTCCAATCGGACCCCCCCCCCGGTGCCTGCGGTGGTCGGCAAATCTCCCCCGGCGATCGGTAGTGAGGGGGAGGCCATCCATTCGTGGCTCCCCCCTCGCGATCGCTCTCAGCCAATGGGATCATTTCCCTGCCTCTGTATTGTACACAGAGGCAGAGGAAATGATGTCATCTCTCCTCGGCTCGGTATTTTCCGTTCCGGGCCGAGGAGAGAAGACTGAAATGTAAGTGCACCAACACACTACACACAGTAGAACATGCCAGGCACACAAAACACCCCGATCCCCCCCCCGATCGCCCCCCGATCCCCCCCCAATCACCCCCCCCCCCCGTCACAAACTGACACCAAGCAGGTTTTTTTTTTTTTGTTTTTTTTTTTCTGATTACTGTATTGGTGTCAGTTTGTGACAGTTACAGTGTCAGGGCAGTGAGTGTTAGGCCCCCTTTAGGTCTAGGGTACCCCCCTAACCCCCCTAATAAAGTTTTAACCCCTTGATCACCCCCTGTCACCAGTGTCACTAAGCGATCATTTTTCTGATCGCTGTATTAGTGTCGCTGGTGACGCTAGTTAGGGACGTAAATATTTAGGTTCGCCGTCAGCGTTTTATAGCGACAGGGACCCCCATATACTACCGAATAAATGTTTTAACCCCTTGATTGCCCCCTAATTAACCCTTTCACCACTGATCACTGTATAACCGTTACGGGTGACGCTGGTTAGTTTGTTTATTTTTTATAGTGTCAGGGCACCCGCCGTTTATTACCGAATAAAGATTTAGCCCCCTGATCACCCGACGGTGATATGCGTCGCCCCAGGCAGCGTCAGATTAGCGCCAGTACCGCTAACACCCACGCACGCAGCATACGCCTCCCTTAGTGGTATAGTATCTGTACAGATCAATATCTGATCCGATCAGATCTATACTAGCGTCCCCAGCAGTTTAGGGTTCCCAAAAACACAGTGTTAGCGGGATAAGCCCAGATACCTGCTAGCACCTGCATTTTGCCCCTCCGCCCAGCTCGGCCCAGCCCACCCAAGTGCAGTATCGATCGATCACTGTCACTTACAAAACACTAAACGCATAACTGCAGCGTTCGCAGAGTCAGGCCTGATCCCTGCGACCGTTAACAGTTTTTTTGGTAGCGTTTTGGTGAAATGGCAAGCACCAGCCCCAGGCAGCGTCAGGTTAGTGCCAGTAGCGCTAACACCCACGCACCGTACACCTCCCTTAGTGGTATAGTATCTGAACGCATCAATATCTGATCCGATCAGATCTATACTAGCGTCCCCAGCAGTTTAGGGTTCCCAAAAACGCAGTGTTAGCGGGATCAACCCAGATACCTGCTAGCACCTGTGTTTTGCCCCTCCGCCCGGCCCAGCCCAGCCCACCCAAGTGCAGTATCGATCGATCACTGTCACTTACAAAACACTAAACGCATAACTGCAGCGTTCGCAGAGTCAGGCCTGATCCCTGCGATCACTAACAGTTTTTTTTGTAGCGTTTTGGTGAACTGGCAAGCACCAGCCCCAGGCAGCGTCAGGTTAGTGCCAGTAGCGCTAACACCCACGCACGCACCGTACACCTCCCTTAGTGGTATAGTATCTGAACTGATCAATATCTGATCTGATCCGATCAGATCTATACTGGCGTCCCCAGCAGTTTAGGGTTCCCAAAAACGCAGTGTTAGCGGGATCAGCCCAGATACCTGCTAGCACCTGCGTTTTGCCCCTCCGCCCGGCCCAGCCCAGCCCACCCAAGTGCAGTATCGATTGATCACTGTCACTTACAAAACAGTAAATGCATAACTGCAGCGTTCGCAGAGTCAGGCCTGATCCCTGCGATCGTTAACAGTTTTTTTGGTAGCGTTTTGGTGAACTGGCAAGCGCCAGCGGCCTAGTACACCCCGGTCGTAGTCAAACCAGCACTGCAGTAACACTTGGTGACGTGGCGAGTCCCATAAGTGCAGTTCAAGCTGGTGAGGTGGCAAGCACAAATAGTGTCCCGCTGCCACCAAGAAGAAGACAAACACAGGCCCGTCGTGCCCATAATGCCCTTCCTGCTGCATTCGCCAATCCTAATTGGGAACCCACAACTTCTGCAGCGCCCGTACTTCCCCCATTCACATCCCCAACCAAATGCAGTCGGCTGCATGAGAGGCATTTTTATGTCCTCCCGAGTACCCCTACCCAACGAACCCCCCCAAAAAAGATGTCGTGTCTGCAGCAAACGCGGATATAGGCGTGACACCCGCTATTATTGTCCCTCCTGTCCTGACAATCCTGGTCTTTGCATTGGTGAATGTTTTGAACGCTACCATTCACTAGTTGAGTATTAGCGTAGGGTACAGCATTGCACAGACTAGGCACACTTTCACAGGGTCTCCCAAGATGCCATCGCATTTTGAGAGACCCGAACCTGGAACCGGTTACAGTTATAAAAGTTACAGTTACAAAAAAAGTGTAAAAAAAAAAAAAAAAACCACAAACAAAAATATAAAATAAAAAATAATAGTTGTCGTTTTATTGTTCTCTCTCTATTCTCTCTCTCTCTATTCTCTCTATTGTTCTGCTCTTTTTTACTGTATTCTATTCTGCAATGTTTTATTGTTATTATGTTTTATCATGTTTGCTTTTCAGGTCTGCAATTTTTTATACTTTACCGTTTACTGTGCTTTATTGTTAACCATATTTTTGTCTTCAGGTACAGCATTCACGACTTTGAGTGGTTATACCAGAATGATGCTTGCAGGTTTAGGTATCATCTTGGTATCATTCTTTTCAGCCTGCGGTCGGCTTTCATGTAAAAGCAATCCTAGCGGCTAATTAGCCTCTAGACTGCTTTTACAAGCAGTGGGAGAGAATGCCCCCCCCACCGTCTTCCGTGTTTTTCTCTGGCTCTCCTGTCTCAACAGGGAACCTGAGAATGCAGCCGGTGATTCAGCCAGCTGACCATAGAGCTGATCAGAGACCAGAGTGGCTCCAAACATCTCTATGGCCTAAGAAACCGGAAGCTACGAGCATTTTATGACTTAGATTTCGCCGGATGTAAATAGCGCCATTGGGAAATTGGGGAAGCATTTTATCACACCGATCTTGGTGTGGTCAGATGCTTTGAGGGCAGAGGAGAAATCTAGGGTCTAATAGACCCCAATTTTTTCAAAAAAGAGTACCTGTCACTACCTATTGCTATCATAGGGGATATTTACATTGCCTGAGAAAACAATAAAAATGATTAAAAAAAAAAAAAATGAAAGGAACAGTTTTAAAATAAAATAAAAAAGCAAAAAAATAATAAAGAAAAAAAAAAAAAGCACCCCTGTCCCCCCGCTCTTGCGCTAAGGCGAACGCAAGCGTCGGTCTGGCGTCAAATGTAAACAGCAATTGCACCATGCATGTGAGGTATCACCGCGACGGTCAGATCGAGGGCAGTAATTTTAGCAGTAGACCTCCTCTGTAAATCTAAAGTGGTAACCTGTAAAGGCTTTTAAAGGCTTTTAAAAATGTATTTATTTTGTTGTCACTGCACGTTTGTGCGCAATTGTAAAGCATGTCATGTTTGGTATCCATGTACTCGGCCTAAGATCATCTTTTTTATTTCATCAAACATTTGGCCAATATAGTGTGTTTTAGTGCATTAAAATGTAAAAAAGTGTGTTTTTTCCCCAAAAAATGCGTTTGAAAAATCGCTGCGCAAATACTGTGTGAAAAAAAAAAATTAAACACCCACCATTTTAATCTGTAGGGCATTTGCTTTAAAAAAATATATAATGTGTGGGGGTTCAAAGTAATTTTCTTGCAAAAAAAAATAATTTTTTCATGTAATCAAAAAGTGTCAGAAAGGGCTTTGTCTTCAAGTGGTTAGAAGAGTGGGTGATGTGTGACATAAGCTTCTAAATGTTGTGCATAAAATGCCAGGACAGTTCAAAACCCCCCCAAATGACTCCATTTTGGAAAGTAGACACCCCAAGCTATTTGCTGAGAGGCATGTCGAGTCCATGGAATATTTTATATTGTGACACAAGTTGCGGGAAAGAGACAAATTTTTTTTTTTTTTTTTTGCACAAAGTTGTCACTAAATTATATATTGCTCAAACATGCCATGGGAATATGTGAAATTACACCCCAAAATACATTCTGTTGCTTCTCCTGAGTACGGGGATACCACATGTGTGAGACTTTTTGGGAGCCTAGCCACGTATGGGACCCCGAAAACCAAGCACCGCCTTCAGGCTTTCTAAGGGCATAAATTTTTGATTTCACTCTTCACTGCCTATCACAGTCTCGGAGGCCATGGAATGCCCAGGTGGCACAAACCCCCCCCAAATGACCCCATTTTGGAAAGTAGACACCCCAAGCTATTTGCTGAGAGGTATAGTGAGTATTTTGCAGACCTCACTTTTTGTCACAAAGTTTTGAAAATTAAAAAAAGAAAAAAAAAATTTTTTTTTGTCTTTCTTCATTTTCAAAAACAAATGAGAGCTGCAAAATACTCACCATGCCTCTCAGCAAATAGCTTGGGGTGTCTACTTTCCAAAATGGGGTCATTTGGGGGGGGGTTGTGCCACCTGGGCATTCCATGACCTCCGAAACTGTGATAGGCAGTGAAGAGTGAAATCAAAAATTTACACCCTTAGAAATCCTGAAGGCGGTGATTGGTTTTCGGGGTCCCGTACGCGGCTAGGTTCCTAAAAAGTCCCACACATGTGGTATCCCCGTACTCAAGAGAAGCAGCAGAATGTATTTTGGGGTGCAATTCCACATATGCCCATGACCTGTGTGAGCAATATATCATTTAGTGACAACTTTGTGCAAAAAAAAATAAAAAAATAAATAAATTGTCACTTTCCCGCAACTTGTGTCAAAATATAAAATATTCCATGGACTCAACATGCCTCTCAGCAAATAGCTTGGGGTGTCTACTTTCCAAAATGGGGTCATTTGGGGGGGGGGGGGTTGTGCCATCTGGGCATTTTATGGCCTTCAAAACTGTGATAGGTAGTGAGGAGTAAAATCAAAAATGTACGCCCTTAGAAATCCTGAAGGCAGTGATTGGTTTTCGGGGCCCCGTATGCGGCTAGGCTCCCAAAAAGTCCCACACATGTGGTATCCCCATACTCAGGAGAAGCAGCTAAATGTATTTTGGGGTGCAATTCCACATATGCCCATGGCCTGTGTGAGCAATATATCATTTAGTGACAACTTTTTGTAATTTTTTTTTTTTTTTGTCATTATTCAATCACTTGGGACAAAAAAAATGAATATTCAATGGGCTCAACATGCCTCTCAGCAATTTCCTTGGGGTGTCTACTTTCCAAAATGGGGTCATTTGTGGGGGTTTTGTACTGCCCTGTCATTTTAGCACCTCAAGAAATGACATAGGCAGTCATAAATTAAAGACTGTGTAAATTCCAGAAAATGTACCCTAGTTTGTAGGCGCTATAACTTTTGCGCAAACCAATAAATATACACTTATTGACATTTTTTTTACCAAAGACATGTGGCCAAATACATTTTGGCCTAAATGTATGACTAAAATTGAGTTTATTGGATTTTTTTTAGAACAAAAAGTAGAAAATATCATTTTTTTTCAAAATTTTCGGTCTTTTTCCGTGTATAGCGCAAAAAATAAAAATGGCAGGGGTGATCAAATACCATCAAAAGAAAGCTCTATTTGTGGGAAGAAAAGGACGCAAATTTCGTTTGGTTACAGCATTGCATGACCGCGCAATTAGCAGTTAAAGCGACGCAGTGCCAAATTGTAAAAAGTGCTCTGGTCAGGAAGGGGGTAAATCCTTCCGGGGCTGAAGTGGTTAACTACGCTTGCCAACGGACTGCATGGGAGTTCGACATATGTCTGGTCAAGCATGTGGTGCCCAAGCGGCTGCTGTTTTGGCTGTTGTGATACGCTTCAGACATATGTTGCAAACAGCAACGGTGCAATCTGCTGCACGTGTCTCAAAAAAGGCCCACACCAAACAACTTTTGGAAAAACGCACAGAGTCAGCAGCGCCCTACACATGCAGAGCTCTCCGGTGTGATGCAGTCGGTTGGCTGCCCTTAAGCTGGCCCCTTGAGGGCATCCTGCCTCATTGGAGATGTGCCTCCTCCTCTCCCCTATCAGGCACCCACGTAGAGTCAGCGACCTCATCATCTTCTCCCTCCTCGTCACTGGAGCAAACCTGGCAGTATGCTGCCGCTGGGGGAACATGACTGCCAGTTTGTTGTCCTTCTTGGGCACCCCCTCTCTCTGGGCTCACGTTACTGCCTTCCTCAAGCTGGGTACCATCATCGGTGCCTTCAAAATGCTGCGCATCCTCCTGCTGCATGTACCCAACACTGTGGTTGGACAGTTCGGGGGACTCCTCCGTGCATGATGGTGGTGCTAGGGAAGGAGTAACTGATGACCTGGAGCCGATGGAATAGGCCGCTTTAGCATTAGCAGCCAAAGTACTCTGAGCCTGGGCGACAGTGGATGAGGAGAATGAGGACAGCTTGGTCACCCACTCTACCAACTCTTCTGCATGTTGTGGCTCAACGCGGCCAGCTGCTGGAAAAAAAGAACAAGCGTGCCCCACGGCCACGTGGTGAAGATGCACCGTGTCCACGACCAGCACTGTTGGCTGTAGACTCAGAGCCTGCTTGCCCTCTTTTAGTGGCCTGTGACTGTCTGCCTCTCCTTGTTGGCATTCCAGACATACTGTATTTGATGTATTTGTAATGTATTTGAATAGGTACACCAGGATTGGCCTGCAGTGAGATGTAGCTGCACAAAGCTGGGATGTATATATACACTGTATATACTGCAGCTAACTGATTCAACTGCCTGCCTGTAGTATATTAGGAAGAGAACAACAGGAGCAGTCTGCAGTGAGATCTAGCTGCACAGGATACAGTATTGAATATACTGCAGCTAACTGAATCAACTGCCTGCCTGTAGTATATTAGGAAGAGAACAACAGGAACGGTCTGCAGTGAGATCTAGCTAAACTGGATATGGTATACTGAATATACTGCAGCTAACTGAATTAACTGCCTGCCTGTAGTATTTTATGAAGAGAACAACAGGAACGATCTGCAGTGAGATCTAGCTAAACTGCATACGATATACTGAATATACTGCAGCTAACTAGATCAACTGCCTGCCTGTAGTATTTTAGGAAGAGAACAACAGGAACTGTCTGCAGTGAGATCTAGCTGCATAGGATACAGTACTGAATATACTGCAGCTAACTGAATCAACTGCCTGCCTGTAGTATATTAGGAAGAGAACAGGAATGGTCTGCAGTGAGATCTAGCTGCACAGGATACAGTACTGAATATACTGCAGCTAACTGAATCAACTGCCTGCCTGTAGTATATTAGGAAGAGAACAACAGGAACGGTCTGTAGTGAGATCTAGCTGCACAAGATACAGTACTGAATATACTGCAGCTAACTGAATCAACTGCCTACCTGTAGTATATTAGGAAGAGAACAACAGGAACGGTCCGCAGTGAGATCTAGCTGCACAGGATACAGTACTGAATATACTGCAGCTAACTGAATCAACTGCCTGCCTGTAGTATATTAGGAAGAGAACAACAGGAACGGTCTGTAGTGAGATCTAGCTGCACAAGATACAGTACTGAATATACTGCAGCTAACTGAATCAACTGCCTACCTGTAGTATATTAGGAAGAGAACAACAGGAACGGTCTGCAGTGAGATCTAGCTGCACAGGATACAGTACTGAATATACTGCAGCTAACTGAATCAACTGCCTGCCTGTAGTATATTATTAACAGAACAACAGGAACGGTCTGCAGTGAGATCTAGCTAAACTGGATAAGGTATACTGAATATACTGCAGCTAACTGAATCAACTGCCTGCCTGTAGTATATTAGGAAGAGAATAACAGGAACGGTCTGCAGTGTTATCTAGCTGCACAGGATACGGTATACTGAACATACTGCAGCTAACTGAATCAACTCTGCCTGCCTGTAGTATATTAGGAAGAGAACAACAGGAATGGTCTGCAGTGAGATTTAGCTGCACAGGATACAGTGCTGAATATACTGCAGCTAACTGAATCAACTGCCTGCCCGTAGTATATTAAGAAGAGAACAACAGGAACGGTCTGCAGTGAGATCTAGCTGCACAGGATACGGTACTGAATATACTGTAGCTAACTGAATCAACTGCCTGCCTGTAGTATATTAGGAAGAGAACAACAGGAACGGTCTGCAGTGATGTCTAGCTGCACAGGATACAGTACTGAATATACTGCAGCTAACTGAATCAACTGCCTGCCTGTAGTATATTAGGAAAAGAACAACAGGAAAAGGGATGAGCCGAACACCCCCCCCCCCGGTTCAGGTTGCACCAGAACCTGCGAATGGACTGAAAATTTGCACGAACGTTAGAACCCCATTGAAGTCTATGGGACTCGAACGTTTGAAATCAAAAGTGCTAATTTTAAAGGCTAATTTGCATGGTATTGTCCTAAAAAGGGTTTGGGGACCCGGGTCCTGCCCCAGGGAATATGTATCAATGCAAAAAAAAGTTTTAAAAATGGCCGTTTTTTCGGGAGCAGCGATTTTAATGATGCTTAAAGTGAAAAAAAAGTGAAATATTCCTTTAAATATCGTACCTGGGGGGGTGTCTATAGTATGCCTGTAAAGTGGTGCGTGTTCCCCATGCTTAGAACAGTCCCTGCACAAAATGACATTTTTAAAGGAATAAAAGTCATTTAAAACTGCTTACGGCTTTAACCACTTCAGCCCCGGAAGGATTTACCCCCTTCCTGACCAGAGCACTTTTTACAATTTGGCACTGCGTCGCTTTAACTGCTAATTGCGCGGTCATGCAATGCTGTACCCAAACAAAATTTGCGTCCTTTTCTTCCCACAAATAGAGCTTTCTTTTGATGGTATTTGATCACCTCTACGGTTATTATTTTTTGTGCTATAAATGGAAAAAGACCGAAAATTTGGAAAAAAAATTATATTTTCTATTTTTGTTATAAAAAAAATCCAATAAACTCAATTTTAGTCATACATTTAGGCCAAAATGTATTCGGCCACATGTCTTTGGTAAAAAAAGTTAATAAGTATAAATAATAATATGTTTATTGGTTTGCGCAAAAGTTATAGCGTCTACAAACTAGGGTACAATTTCTGGAATTTACACAGCTTTTAGCTTATGACTGCCTATGTCATTTCTTGAGGTGCTAAAATGGCAGGGCAGTACAAACCCCCCCCCCAATGACCCCATTTTGGAAAGTAGACACCCCAAGGAAATTGCTGAGAGGCATGTTGAGCCCATTAAATATTAATTTTTTTTGTCCCAAGTGATTGAATAATGATAAAAAAAATTACTAAAAGTTGTCACTAAATGATATATTGTTCATACATGCCATGGTTATATGTGAAATTGCACCCCAAAATACATTTAGCTGCTTCTCCTGAGTATGGGGATACCACATGTGTGGGACTTTTTGGGAGCCTAGCCGCATACGGGGCCCCGAAAACTAAGCACCGCTTTCAGGATTTCTAAGAGCGTAAATTTTTGATTTCACTCCTCACTACCTATCACAGTTTTGAAGGCCATAAAATGTCAAGATAGCACAAAACCCCCCCAAATGACCCCATTTTGGAAAGTAGACACCCCAAGCTATTTGCTGAGAGGCATGTTGAGTCCATGGAATATTTTATATTTTGACACAAGTTGCGGGAAAATTACAAACTTTTTTTTGCACAAAGTTGTCACTAAATGATATATTGCTCAAACATGCCATGGGCATATGTGGAATTACACCCCAAAATACATTCTGCTGCTTCTCCTGAGTACAGGGATACCACATGTGTGGGACTTTTTGGGAGCCTAGCCGCGTACGGGGCCCCGAAACCAAGCACCACCTTCAGGATTTCTAAGGGCGTAAATTTTTGATTTCACTCCTCACTACCTATCACAGTTTTGAAGGCCATAAAATGCCAAGATGGCACAAACCCCACCAAATGACCCCATTTTGGAAAGTAGACGCCCCAGGCTATTTGCTGAGAGGCATGTTGAGTCCATGGAATATTTTATATTTTGCCACAAGTTGCAGGAAAATGACAAACTTTTTTTTTTTTTGCACAAAGTTGTCACTAAATGATATATTGCTCACACAGGTCATGGGCATATGTGGAATTGCACCCCAAAATACATTCTGCTGATTCTCCTGAGTACGGTGATACCACATGTGTGGGACTTTTTGGGAGCCTAGCCGCGTACGGGGCCCCGAAAACCAAGCACCGCCTTCAGGATTTCTAAGAGCGTAAAGTTTTGATTTCACTCCTCACTACCTATCACAGTTTTGAAGGCCATAAAATGCCCAGATGGCACAAACCTCCCCCCTAAATGACCCCATTTTGGAAAGTAGACACCCCAAGCTATTTGCTGAGAGGCATGTTGAGTCCATGGAATATTTTATATTTTGACACAAGTTGCGGGAAAGTGACACATTTTTTTCTTTTTTTGCACAAATTTGTCACTAAATGTTATATTGCTCAAACATGCCATGGGCATATGTGGAATTACACCCTAAAATACATTCTGCTGCTTCTCCTGAGTATGGGGATACCACATGTGTGGGACTTTTTGGGAGCCTAGCTGCATACGGGGCCCTGAAAACCAATCACCGCCTTCAGGATTTCTAAGGGCGTAAATTTTTGATTCACTCCTCACTACCTATCACAGTTTTGAAGGCCATAAAAAAGGCCAGGTTAGCACAACCCCCCCCCCCCAAATGACCCCATTTTGGAAAGTAGACACCCCAAGCTATTTGCTGAGAGGCATGGTGAGTATTCTGCAGCTCTCATTTGTTTTTGAAAATGAAGAAAGACAAGAATTTTTTTTTTTCTGTTTTCAAATTTCAATACTTTGTGACAAAAAGTGAGGTCTGAAAAATACTCACTATACCTCTCAGCAAATAGCTTGGGGTGTCTACTTTCCAAAATTGGGTCATTTGGGGGGGTTTTGTGCCACCTGGGCATTCCATGGCCTCCGAAACTGTGATAGGCAGTGAAGAGTGAAATCAAAAATCTACGCCGTTAGAAAGCCTGAAGGCGGTGCTTGGTTTCGAGGTCCCGTACGTGGCTAGGCTCCCAAAAAGTCTCACACGTGGTATTTCCAAACTCAGGAGAATCAACAAAATTTATTTTGGGGTGTAATTTCACATATTCCCATGGCATGTTAGAGCAATATATCATTTAGTGACAACTTTGTGCAAAAAAAAAATGTGTCTTTTTCCCGCAACTTGCGTCACAATATAAAATATTCCATGGACTCGACATGCCTCTCAGCAAATAGCTTGGGGTGTCTACTTTCCAAAATGGGGTCATTTGGTGGGGTTTTGAACTGTCCTGGCATTTTATGCACAACATTTAGAAGCTTATGTCACACATTACCCACTCTTCTAACCACTTGAAGACAAAGCCCTTTCTGACACTTTTTGTTTACATGAAAAAATTATTATTTTTTGCAAGAAAATTACTTTGAACCCCCAAACATTATATATTTTTTTTAAAGCAAATGCCCTATAGATTAAAATGGTGGGTGTTTCATTTTTTTTTTTCCACACAGTATTTGCGCAGCGATTTTTCAAACGCATTTTTTTGGGAAAAAACACACTTTTTTTAAATTTAATGCACTAAAACACACTATATTGCCCAAATGTTTGATGAAATAAAAAAGATGATCTTAGGCCAAGTACATGGATACCAAACACGACATGCTTTAAAATTGCGCACAAACGTGCAGTGGCGACAAACTAAATACATTTTAAAAGCATTTAAAAGCCTTTACAGGTTACCACTTTAGATTTACAGAGGAGGTCTACTGCTAAAATTACTGCCCTCGATCTGACCTTCGCGGTGATACCTCACATGCATGGTGCAATTGCTGCTTACATTTGACGCCAGACCGATGCTTGCGTGCGCCTTTGCGCGAGAGCAGGGGGGGACAGGGGTGCTTTTTTTTTTTCTTTATTTCTTTTTTGCTTTTTTATCTTATTTTTAAACTGTTCCTTTCATTTTTTTTAATAATTTTTATTGTTACCTCAGGGAATATAAATATCCCCTATGATAGCAATAGGTAGTGACAGGTACTCTTTTTTTGAAAAAATTGGGGTCTATTAGACCCTAGATCTCTCCTCTGCCTCAAAGCATATGACAACACCAAGATCGGTGTGATAAAATGCTTTCCCAATTTCCCAATGGCGCTGTTTACATCCGGCGAAATCTAAGTCATGAAATGCTCGTAGCTTCCAGTTTCTTAGGCCATAGAGATGTTTGGAGACATTCTGGTCTCTGATCAGCTCTATGGTCAGCTGGCTGAATCACCAGCTGCATTCTCAGGTTCCCTGTTGGGACAAGAGAGCCAGAGAAAAACATGAAAGACGGTGGGGGGGGGGGGGCATTCCCTCCCACTGCTTGTAAAAGCAGTCTAGAGGCTAATTAGGATTGCTTTTACATGAAAGCGGACCGCTGGCTGAAAAGAATGATACCAAGATGATACCTAAACCTGCAGGCGTCATTCTGGTATAACCACTCAAAATCCAGCAACATACCAGTTCGTTGCTGGTCCTTGTTGGGCATATATTGTAAACTTTTTTCTCATGCAGCCTGTGGGCTGAACGAAAAAAACAGATTGATCGGTGGGTATGCCCACCATTACAATACCTCCCTTCATCCGCCCACTTCTAATGATGGGCATACATGCACCGTTTATATATGCCGAAGCATGGGGGCATGCGCCCAAAAAGGTAGGAGCAAATCACTCCTCCGCCCCTGCTGCCCCCATGCTTTGACATATATGCTCTTTTTTTTTAACTGTGGTGGTGAAATCACCTCCTACAGCGCTGGAGTCACGGCTTTATGTATCGTGGGAGCAAACGCTGTTGCTGTCAAGATAAATAAATTCGCGCTGCAACTGAATGGGGTACCTGCTAAGCAAATGATGGTTAACAATAAAACAAAGTAACATTACAGTATAACAGTAAGACTTACCATACCTGCAAAGAAAAAAATAGTAAAAAATAAAACATTTTTTAACGCAACCTGTGCCTAAAATATATATATATGCCGAAGCATGGGGGCATCCACCCGCAAAAGGTAGGAGCAAATCGCTCCTCCACCCCTGCTGCCCCCATGCTTCGGCATATATGCTAAAGTATGTAACTGTGGTGGTGAAATCACCTCCAACAGCGCTGGAGTCACAGTTTTATGTATCGTGGGAGCAAACACTGTTGCTGTCAAGATAAATAAATCCGCTCTACAGCTGAATGGCGTACCTGAAAACAAAAAAATGGTTAATAATAAAACACAGTAAACAGTAAAGTATAAAAAAATTGCATACCTATAAAGCAAACATGATAAAACATAATAACAATAAAAAAACATTGCAGAATAGAATGCAGTAAAAAAGAGCAGAACAATAGAGAGAGAATAGAGAGAGAACAATAAAACAACAACAATTTTTTTTTTTTTTATATATTTTTTTGTGGTTTTTTTTTTTTTACTTTTTTTTTTTTTTACACTTTTTTTTGTAACTGTAACTTTTGTAACTGTAACTGGTTCCAGGTTCGGGTCTCTCAAAATGCGATGGCATCTTGGGAGACCCTGTGAAAGTGTGCCTAGTCTGTGCAATGCTGTACCCTACGCTAATACTAAACTAGTGAATGGTAGCGTTCAAAACATTCACCAATGCAAAAACCAAGATTGTCAGGACAGGAGGGACAATAATAGCGGGTGTCACGCCTATATCTGCGCTTGCTGCAGACACGTCATCTTTTTTGAGAGGCTCGTTGGTTAGAGGTACTCAGGAGGACATAAAGAAAATGCCTCTCATGCAGCCGGCTTACTGCATTTGGTTGGGGAAGGTGAGGTAGAGCACCGTTTGGAAACAGAAGGGCTCTGACGATCTCTTCCTGAAATTTAAGGAAGGATCCAATCCTAGGTACGGCGCCAACAACTGGTCGTTGAGGTCCACCCCTCCCATATTTTGGTTATATTCGTGGAAACAGAGGGGTTTCTCCACAACAACAGTCGCCGTAGTAATTTGGACCATCGTGTCTGCATGAAGGGAGGTAGGAATGAAAACATTCTTATTATCCCTCCACTTCATAGTGGGCAAATTATTACACTTGAAGCAGGCTCTCTCCCCCAGCCTAAGATGGGAATCTACAAGCAGCTGGGGAAAGCCCCGGTGATTAGGTCGCACGGTGCCACATGCTCCAATCTGATGATCAAAAAGGTGACTAAAAAGTGGCACGCTTGTGTAATAATTGTCCACATACAAGTGGTACCCCTTTCCGAATAAGGGTGACACCAAGTCCCACACAATCTTGCCAGCGCTTCCTATGTAGTCAAGGCAGTTTGTCGGCTCTACATAACTATCTTTTCCCTCGTAAACCATAAAACTACATGTATAGCCTGTGGCCCTGTCACAGAGCTTATACATCTTGACCCCGTATCTGGCATGCTTGCTGGGAAGGTACTGTTTGAATGACAAGCGGCCAGAAAACGTAATCAGGGACTCATCAACGCAGACAACTTGATGGGGAGTAAACAAGTCTGCAAAACGTTGGTTGAAGTGGTTTACGAGGGGCCGAATTTTGTAGAGCCAATCATATCCAGCATCTCCATGAGGACGACAGAGTTCATTTTCATTGAAGTGCATGAACCTCAAGATCTGCTCGTATCGTGCCGTGGTCATGGAGGCAGAGAACAAGGGCATATGGTGAATTAGGTCAGTGGACCAATATGACTGCAACTCACTCTTTTTGGTTATGCCCATGTTGAGGGAAAGGCCCAGAAAGAGCTTAAATTCGGAGACCGTAATTGGTCTCCAATCTCTGGCAAGGGAGGACTGGGGAATAGTGGTGATGTTTTGACCAGCGTACAAATTGCTTTGGTCCACAATAGATCTATAGAGATCTTCGGTGAAAAACAGCGAATAAAAATCAAGTGACGTAAAATCAACTGTTTCCACCTGAATGCTGGGTTGGCCAGTGAATGGGGGAAGTACGGGTGCTGCAGAAGTGGTGGGTTCCCAATTAGGATTGATGAATGCAGCAGGAAGGGCACTATGGGCACGACGGGCCTGTGTTTGTCTTCTTGGTGGCAGCGGGACACTACTTGTGCTTGCCACCTCACCAGCTTGAACTGCACTTATGGGACTCGCCACGTCACCACGTGATACTGCAGTGCTGGATGTACGACCAGGGTGTACTAGGCCGCTGGTGCTTGGCAGTTCACCAGAAGGAATAGCGGCGCTAGTACTGCTCTGCTCCATATGAGGGACCTGCGATTCTTGCACATCAACAACAGAAGAAGAAGTTCAGGGTCTGGTACGCCTAACCTTGGCAGAGACCACAACTCCGTTGTCAGAGCTATCTGTCATGGATCCGCTGTCATCTACAGGATCGTATTCTGAGCCTGAATCTGACAGATGAGTGACTTCCTCTTCACTATCTGTCATGCTCAGAAACATGTAGGCCTCTTCACTACTGTACCTTCGATTTGCCATTTTGGGCTCTAAATTTAGTGGTACACTAGTGAGACTCACAGGTAAAAGCTCCTGACTGTTAGCGACTGTATCAAAACTCTACCAAAAAACTGTTAGCGATCGGGCTGACTCTGCGAACGCTGCAGTTATGTGTGTTTAGTGTTTTGTAAGTGACAGTGATCGATCGATACTGCACTTGGGTGGGCTGGGCAGGGCTGGGCAGAGGGGCAAAATGCAGGTGCTAGCAGGTATCTGGGCTTATCCTGCTAACACTGCATTTTTGGGAACCCTAAACTGCTGGGGACGCTAGTATAGATCTGATCGGATCAGATATTGATCCGTTCAGATACTATACCACTAAGGGAGGTGTATGATGCGTGCATGGGTGTTAGCATTACTGGCGCTAACCAGGCGCTGCCTGGGGAGACGCAGACCTTATCTGACCCTAAAACTTAACTTATATCACCGCCGGGCGATCAGAGGGGTTAAACCTTTATTAGGTAATAAACGACGGGTACCCTGAAACTATAAAAACAAACTAACTAACCAGCGTCACCCGTAACAGTTATACGGTGATTACTGGTAAAAGGGTTAACTAGGGGGCAATCAGGGGGTCAAAACCTTTTTTAGGTAGTATATGGGGGTCCCTGATGCTATAAAACGCTGATGGCGAACCTAAATACTTACCTCCCTAACTAGCGTCACCTGTGACACTAATACAGCGATCAGAAAAACGATCGCTTAGTGATACTGGCGACGGGGGGTGATCAAGGGGTTAAAACTTTATTAAAGGTAGTTAGGGGGGTATCCTAGACCTAAAGGGGGCTACCACTAACTGCCCTACCACTTATAACTGTCACAAACTGTCACCAATGCAATAATCAGAAAAAAAAACTGCTATTGGTGTCACTGTGACAGGGGGTAGAGGGGGGTGATCGGGGGGTGATGGGGGGGTGACAAGTGTGCCTAGAGTGTTCTACTATACGTGTGGTGTTGGTGCACTTACTTGGATGTCTTCTTGCCTCAGCGCTGGAACGAAAAAGACCGACACGAGGAGAGATGACATCACTTCCTCTGTCGCTGTTTACAATACAGGGGCAGAGGAAGATTGTCATTCGTTGAGAGTGATCGCGAGGGGGTGGCCACGAATGAGTGGCCTCCCCCTCACCTCGGATCTCTCCCCTAACGAAGCCGACCGCCTCGGGCACCGGGGGGGGGGGGGCGCGATGCGCCCCCCACCCATGGGAGGCAAATCACGTACCAGGTGATTTTGCCTGCTCGTGCCATTCTGCCGCAGTATATCTGCGTTAGGCGGTCGGCAAGTGGTTAATGTAATGCCGGTTCCCGGTAATATGGATGAAAATCAGTGACAAACGGCATGGGTATCCCCCAGTCCATTACCAGGCCCTTTGGGTCTTGTATGGAAATTAAGGGGAACCTTTTTAATTAAAAAAAGGAAAGGCGTGGGGCCCCCAGGCCCTATATACTCTGAACAGCAGTATACAAGACAGGGACTGTAGGTTTGTTGTTAAGTAGAATCTGTAGAATTTTGAACTGGTACATTTTTAAAGTGTAGCTCCAGCCAAAAAATCTATTTTTAAGCTTTTTGGAAAACATAGGGAAGGGTTATCACCCCTGTGACATTTGTTTTGCTGTCTGTGCTCCTCTTTTTTTCCCATATTAACTCTCTAACTCTATTAACAGGAGAGAACTTCCCTTCCTAGGGGTAGATTTCATCTCACTTCCTGTTGTCTCCTTCCGTTTGCAAGTAGGAGTCGTTTGTAAGTTGCATGTTTGAAAGTAGGGACCTGCCCTATATACTCTGCAGAAATTGGGGCCTTAGGTGTTGGTGTTGCCACAACACTGTAAGCCCTCACAGGGCCCTGTTGTGAAATATTAGATCAAGAATTGTAATTACATGCCCCTGTTGAACAGGTGCAGAAAAATTGGACCTTTGGTGATGGTGGTGGTGCTGGTGCCACAACACTGTAAGTCCTCACATTTACTCTTGGTGGGCGCTGGAACGGGCCCTGCTGTAAAATATTATATCAAGAATTGTAAATACATGCACCTGTTGAACAGGGGCAGAAAAATTGGGCCTTTGGTGGTGGTGTTGCCACAACACTGTAAGCCCTCACAGTTACTCTTGGTGGGCGCAGGAATGGGCCCTGCTGTGAAATATGAGATCAAGAATTGTAATTACGGGGGGCGTGGCCTGGCATCAGACGAACATGGCAGCCTAATCGGAGAGCTCCGCCACCTAGAGCTCCAACTTCGCCTCTCATCAGAGGGACAATCCTCCTTCAGCTGCACCGCGATGACCGGGAGAAGCTCCTCAGGCTCTCGATCACTATCAGACCCGGCAACATAGCTGAGCCGGAACATTCCGGCGATCTTCCGGACACAGCAGCAGGGGGACATGCAGGCCACATCTCAGGCCTCGGATCGGCAGACGGCGGGCCATGCAATCACCGCGGATTCTCTGGGCGCATCTGCCCCTTCACAAGGTACCTCTGCTCTGCATACCTCTCCCTTACTGGGCCTCTCAGACCTCGAACAAGTGGCGCTCGATATTAAAAGCACGCTTTTTGCAGCAATAGCTGATCTTAAGACTGACATCAGAGCGGTGGCTACTTGACTAGAGTATGTGGAGACGGCCGCCATGACACATGGGACGGCCATACACCAAGTACAGAAAGTTGTCAGTGTACATGCACAGCACTTGATTGAGATGCACAGACACATGGAAGACCTCGACAATAGGGGTCGCAGATGCAATCTACAAGTGAGAGGCATCCCATAGACAAGGACCCCAATTGCAACCAGTAGTGTGGGCTATCTTTAACACACTGCTGGGGAGGCCACCTAATGCCCCTGTGGAGATGGAAAGGTGTCACAGAGCTCTCAGACCGAGGGGTAGAGACACTGACCCCCCCAGAGATGCAGTTTGCTGCCTGGTTGATTTCACACAGAAAGAGATGATATTACGCCTGGCCTGCAATCATGATCGCTTGGAGCATAATGGTGCACGCATACAGCTGTTCCAAGACTTATCTACAATCACCCTGCAACATAGGAGAGACCTGCGCTCTCTTTTGCAGACTCTGCGCGATAGGCACATAGCTTATAGATGGAAGTTTCCATTCTGCTTACAAGCGACATCAGGAAATCACACAGCACAGTTGAGAACCCCGGCTGACTTGCAACCCCTGACTGAGGTTTCGGATTGGTACAGCGCTTTCATGCAACCTGACCCCGGGATCCCCACGCTGCCCGAGGATACTCCGCGTTCGCAAAGACACAGATAGAGGAGACGCAGAACGTTGGCCAACTCCCCAATGAGGATTCGTGGTGACATGGAAATGGATGAAAGCCCAAGAGTTTCACCATCATCTGTATGACGCAAAATGGATTGTTAGCCGTGTAATCTATGGTTAGGTGAAACTGTTCAGAACACCTTTTCAGAACACCTTTTCTCTTTGCAATTATCACTTTGGGGCCTTACGATTGTTTTTTCACGAAAAAGGGGGGGGGAATGTTACCAACTTATGCTGACTTTGAATGCCGAGCAGCGAGGAACACAGACACAAAGTACTCTGCTTAAACTTTGTACTCACGCCCCTGTTTGATGGGGGACTCAGGGCTTTCACCAGAGATCAGCTTTTCCTTTTTACCCCTCGCCCTGATCTTTGTTTTTGGCTTTTTTTTTTTTTTTATGTTGGTACATGATTTAATTACCATGTTCTTCCCTGAGTCCCTGAGTTACAGTTTGGTCGCCTGGCATCAGGACATTACGTAGGCAGTGAAGAGGGCCTCACTTCCCAAGCCACACAAGCTACTAAAACCAGGCCTATAAGGCTCTAAATGGTTAGCATATAGGCCACACACATCTTTACCAATTGGGGAGTTGCAAGTACTCCTACATAGGATTTACTGTGACATCTACCGGACATTACGTGCGCACTAAGTGACTGTATATCCAGTAACTTTGCTAGGGGTGACTCCCCCCCCCCACCCCTCTTCTTTTTTTTTTCAAAGACCGCCCCGGTATACTATTCTCACGAGGGTGTTTGTATTACAAGTGTTTTTTACAATGTTATGATTTTCCTATCATTGTTGATGTTTGAAATGTTATGCAGTTGTAAGGGTACAGAGGGAGACGGTCTCCCTTCCTCCTATGGAATTGAACGTATTCCTTGGTTAAGTGTGGGAAGGGGGTTCTTAAAGTCTCCATCACTTTGGGTTCGAGATTTACTTGCAACCTGCGTGCCGGAGCCTTGATGATAGCGGGCATGGATCTTGCATATAGAATACACTCCAATGCTCCGGACTCACCCCATAACACAGGTGCTGATTCGCAATCCTCTTACTGTCTCAGAGAACCTCATGGAATAGCTCACTGTTGACTTACGTAGGCCCTGGATGTATTATGGCGAAGGAGAGGTATACAGATAGACACTTTGGCTAACTTGTTTAGGGGGCTTCTAGCAGGCACCAGCTGGGGCCCTTAGTCTAGGATTGTCCCACAGAAATTTAAACAGCTATAGGGGATGCTCTGGGTGGCGGGTATAAAGATTTCTTCCTGTTAGACCGCTTTCCCACCTCAAGGAGGCAGGTCCCCCTTTGACAATCACCGGTTTACACCTCCCACCATCCCCATACCCCTTGAACCAACCTGTCCAGTTCGGTGGATCAGCGGGCCTAGGTCCACCTTCGGTATACTCTAATGCCCCGTACACACGGTCGGATTTTCCGATGGAAAATGTCCGATCAGAACGTGTTGTCAGAAAATTCCAACTGTGTGTGTGCTCCATCGGACATTTTCCATCGGATTTTCCAACACACAAAGTTGGAGAGCAGGAGATAAAATTTTCCGACAACAAAATCCGATCGCGTCAATTCCGACCGTGTGTGGCCTGTTCCGACGCACAAAGTGCCACGCATGCTCAGAAGAAATTCCGACACGGAACAGCTAGGTCTGGTAAACTTAGCGTTTGCAATGGATACAGCACTTTCGTCACGCTGCAATGTTAAAAATGGTTTAATACAGCGCACTCTCTTCTTCTTTATAATGTGACAAGAACATAGTAGTTTTGCTGCTCATATTCACACACACTTCTCACAAACTTATTTCGTTACTATTTATCGTGATTCAGTCAATATATTTTGATTTCTCACATCTGACCACATTATTTTGGTGTTTATTTATTTTTTTTTTGTGTGTTTAATGTAGATTATTTTTTTTGTGTTTGTATTTTTTTGAAGGGGTTTATTTATTTTTTTGTGTTTAATGTAGATTATTTTTTTTGTGTTTGTATTTTTTTGAAGGTTTTTTTTTTGTGTTTAATGTAGATTATTTTTTTGTGTTTGTATTTTTTTGAAGGGTTTTTTTTTTGTGTGTTTAATGTAGATTTTTTTTTTTGTGTTTGTATTTTTTTGAAGGGTTTTTTTTTTTTAGGATTTTTATTTGTACTCCCTAAAATTTTTGAGTGTGTTTTTTTGTGTCAAGTTACCACAACACCATTGATATGTTGTTATATTAAATCTGTAGGAGATTGTTTGGTGTTGTTGTCCCTTGTTAATTTCACATTTTATGTTAGAAATGTACCTGAATCCTCACCAACAAACTGTCTTTTTTGGATGAAAACACACACAGGAGAGTAGAATTTCACAACAAAAAACTTTTATTAAGGGCTCACAACTAAACAAAGAGGGAGGCAACGCTGGAGAAACTGCAGAAATTGGCGAAGCCTTTGACCCCCAGGGCAGACATCAACTATTTTACAGCAAAATTGGTGGCCTGAGGAGTCCTTATCTAAGGGAGGGCAGTTTGGTCCAGAAGTCCCAGAGATCCGGAAAGCAGCAGATGACATCTGTGTCCCCAGGCAGTGGTCATACGAGAGACTGCATCTTCTGTCAGACCAGACTGAACCCAGGGCAATCACTCTCTGGTCTTCTTTCCACGATTCCTTCCACGCTGTGGCTGTGGTGGTGGAGTTGTGGCAGCAGGAGGAGGAGGAGGAGGATGGTCCAACTCAATCACGTCGGTCTTGGGTGTTAGTTCCCCACTCACCCCCTTAGTTAGGACTTTATAAAGCAGTTGCTCACACAGGAGGCGTTGATCTCCTGCATGCACTTCAGTTTGGTGGCAGCCATGCAGGCAAAGGCCTCTTCAGGAGTGGGTAAGGCTCGGAGGGACGCCGAAGCCTCCTGAATTAGCCTGAGCGCTGAATCCTGCATGGGAGTCGTCTTCCTGGCTCTTTTATATGGAAGGCGGAGGGGAGGAACCTGAGATTCAGTCAGGCTTCGACTTGTCCCAGGCTTCTCTTGGCTGACACTTAGCCCCGCCTCCTCCCGGCTGCAACTAATCCCCACCTCCTCCTGGCTGCCACATTCCACAGCCTCCTCCTGGCTGAGGTCTTCCTGTGTATGAAAAAGGGACATAGTTTTTAGTATTTTCTTCATCAATCACACACAATTGTCACCTCCTGACTGTTGCAAATTGAATGTTAACAAATATAACAGACTATCATCCCAGCATTTTTGTTTCTTTTTTACCAATTTTGGGTGCCCACTACTGTCTATTAATATGTAAAACACTTTTTTTCAATCAGCAATTAGTGATTAATAATAACATCTATAGTAAACATAATTTCTTTATTGACCAGAAATCAGTAGAACAATGCTATAACTGACTCCAGCTGGGCTCCTCCACTTCTTCCTGGCTGGAAGGCCCAGGAAGCCTCAGCTGGGGTGGAAGGAAGCATGGAAGGAAGAGTAGAGAGTGATTCCCTGACTTCAGTGTGGTCTGACAGAAATCGCAGTCTCTCATAGTACCACAGCCTGGGTACATAAATGTCATCTGCTGCAGCTCCGGACCTCTGTGAATCTGTGACCTTCTTGCGCTCCCTTAGATAAGTGCTCCTCAGGCCACCAATTTTGTTTTTTAAATAAGGGATGGTTGCTGTGGGGACCACCGGCTTCACCAACTCCAGCAGTTTTTCCAGCGCTGCCTGCCTCTTTTGCTTATTGTTATAATGGGGATGTCTCACCTGCCACAGACAGGGCAGCTCCCTGTATTTGTCAATGAACAGGGGGAGGAAATTGTGGTCGTTGAACCCATCCATTTTCTCTGCAAGACACAACACAAGACAAACCCTAAGGTCAGGCCAAACTCCACTAATCTTGTTAAAATATAGGCTTCCATTTCGAAGCAGTATAGGCGCAAGTTTAGATCTTACCTTCGTTATCACGATCGGCGCCTCCGATGCTCCTTCTTCCGCTCACAGATTGTACGTAATACGCACGTGTGTTACGCTTTATACACACTGCGCATGCGTGTAACTCCGCCGCCCCTGACGTTCTTTCTAGTCTATTCCCCGCCCCTTTTCATTATGCGCAGTGGGGGAAGAGCACATGGCAGAGACACAGCAGGATCGTGCTAATTGTAGCAACGAGGAGGAGGAGGAAAGCCCGGATCCGGAAACGTCCCAATCCAGGAGGAGTAGATTTAAGGCCTCAAATATGTCCTTTGGGGAGATGTTGCAGATGGTCGACATCCTGAAGAAGGCCGACTATGATGGGAAGTATGGACCTTACCCCAACCCCAATGTCAGAAAGGCCAAGATCATTGCGAAAGTGGTCAAGAGTCTGCACCGGAAATTCGGAGTACGTCGATCGAAAGATCAGCTCAGGAAGCGGTGGTCGGACCTCAAATTACGAGAACATGAGCAGTACAGAAAGATCCGGAGAGTGCTGCAAAAAAGTAAGTAGTTGTCCTGTGTTCCTATTCTCTATGTTTATGACGTTCGTGCCGCTCCATGTGCTTTTCTTACAAGTGTACATTTTTAAATGGCAACTTTCATGTTCATGGGCACATTATTCGTTCGTATCAAACATTTTTCTTTCGGCCTATAAAACACCATTGTTTAGGCCATATGCATTTGGCCACCATTTTTAAGCCCTATACTTGTCTGAAACAAATTTGGTTGTGTAGATGGCTTTGTTACTAGAATGAAATGCAAACTAGATTCTGTTTAAGGAGAGGACACTCAGCAGCTGTTTTCACATCTGGACACTTGAGCACTAGTGTGGGACAAAAGAACACCATTTTTATTAGGGGGCCGCACAGGTGCTCCAGTGTATACTATGGGGGGGGGCTACATCTGTGAAGCTTGTACCAAACAGGTAAAGTATTGAAGCTTGACAAAGGACACTGAAAATGCTACATTTTTTAACTCTGCTAAAATTGACAATTGTACCCCACTTCCAAGCAATGTTTCCTATTTCTAGTTCTGCCATCAAATATCTGTGTGCTAATTATACCATTTTTTTTACATAGGGGAGAAAAGACTCGGAGGACACCCCTCATCCGAGGAGACCAGAGCCCACCCCCCTCTGGAAGAAGGGGAAATCCCCCCAACACAAGCTGAGCAGGAGGAAGAAGATGTGGTGGAACTAGTCACCACAACAGGTGAGTGTCTGCGACCACAGGCTCAGGTAAGAGATGTATGGCGGCATATTTTTGAGACCTATTTTTTTTTTGGGTTCCTCTCTTTTTAGGTGATCGTGAGGTTGTGGATCCAGATCCTTTCACATCCGAAAGTGCCCAGATCCTGATCGGGGAGGTCATGGGGTGTAATTTACAATTGGAAAACCTCAAGAAAAACATCAATGATGTTATTCAAAAAAAATAAAAACATCCTTAATGTTTTGGGGCGAGTTTAAAGCCCCTCCAAATCCTTTTGTTTTTTGGTGTGCTACAATGTGAAAAATGTTTTTGTGATTTTTCCAAAGGCCAAATTTGAAGGATGCACACAGTGTGTCAACATGTGCTATCTGCCATCACGGGAGATCAATGGAGGCGTTTTGGGGGTGCAAACCCTTCCTCAATAATAAAGTAGCTGAGAGGAAGGAGTTTCTCCCCCAAAACACTTCCCTTGATCCCCCGTGATGGCAGCTAGCACATGTTGACATTCGTAAATTGGTGTGCATCTTCCAAATGTGGCTTTTCCTGGGGTGACTTCACCCCATCTGAACGCAATATCAAACACAGTTCCTAAATACTCATGTCTGATATTGCCTTCAAATTCTACCAAATGTGAACGTTGTAAGTTCAAGATTTGTGTCTTTCTTGTTGGTTTTACACAGGCCTGTTTTATCTTAAATGGACATTTCTATTTGTGATAATGCCACCCCCAAAATTGTTATACAACAAACATGTTGGTTTGTTAGAAAAACCTTTGGTAAATGCACATGTGATTGTGCAGATATTAAAAAGTGTGTTAATCAAGAATGTGTGGATTATTGTGTCAACGCTAAAACACTTTGGTGGTGATGTAATTGTTTTTTTCAGTGAAAATGGGGGTTATTTCCTAAGGGCAAATCCTCTTGGCACTACAAGTGCAGTTTCAGTGCAGTTGCAACTGCACTTGTAGTGAAAAGTGTCTTTGCATTTAGTAAATAACACCCAACAGTGCTTTGTATAAGGTTACACAATCACACCATTTTCTGGACTCAACACATTTCTGTCAGGGTCAGCTAAAACAAACACAAGCAGTAAATGTCCACAAAGAATTTCTTTTTTTTGCTTTTTTATTTGAAAAAGGCTTCACATATTTGCTGGCATATTGATGGCCCCCCTACCCGCAAAGAACTCCAGGTATCATAACCGGACATCACGGGCACTCAGGGAGGGCAAGCCAGGACGGCCGCTTTCAAGCGCCGTCAGTGTTGTTTCAGGTATCACTCCGGCCTCAGGCCAGCATAGTTGGCCGAATGTTTCCTTAAAAAGTTATGGAGAATACAGCACGCCATGATGATATGATTAAGTTTATACTCCGCCATATGGATAGGTGTCAGAAATAGGCGGAACCGGCTGGCCAGGATTCAAAATGTGTTCTCCACCACTCTTCAGGCTCTGGCCAGCCGGTAATTAAAAACCCTCTGTTCCGGGGTGAGGGTCCTCATAGGGAATGGCCGCATAAGATGGTCCCCCAGCGCAAACGCTTCATCAGCAACAAACACAAATGGGAGTCCTTCCACATTGTCCTCTGGAGCTGGCAAGTCCAAGCTGCCATTCTGGAGACGCCTGTAGAACTCCGTCTGGGCGATGACTCCACCATCGGACATCCAGCCATTCTTCCCCACGTCCACATACAAGAAGTCGTAATTAGCCGACACCACCGCCAACATCACTATACTATTGAACCCCTTATAGTTGAAATAGTACGACCCCAAGTTGGGTGGTGGGACGATGTGGACGTGTTTCCCATCAATTGCCCCTCCGCAGTTAGGAAAGTCCCACTGCTGGGCAAAGTGGGAGGCCACAGTCTGCCATTCCTGTGGCGTGGAAGGAAACTGTTGAGGAAAAAAAAAAGATTTGTATTTTTGCACATAAACATGGCAAGCAGATTAGACACAAACATTCTTGGCCAACCTCCAGATAGCATTTAGTAAGGGGAATTTAACAACGCCAAAGTATAAGGTACACCTATCATATCCCCCCCCCCCCCATGGGCCATTTCTAACATTATAGGGGGGGGGATCTTGGACAGATAACCCTCTTCACTTCATTGAGAGATGAATGCCTAAATACAGGGTATTACTTTGAACAGCCCCTCCTTAGTTACACTATTGGCAGCCCACTGGACAGGTAAGAAGTGTCATAATACAAAGATATAAATACACACTGTACACATTTGAGGACATTTGGACATTCTGCTATTACCTATCAAGATAATAATAGGATACAAAAACTTTAAACAGTACCATTTGAAAGTATACAGGCAGGCTCTTGCACTACATGCTTTGGGGAATTCATCCATAAATCTGACCAGTAAAGAGATGGGTACAGTGTGTATGGGTTTGTCAAAGTCAGCAGATAGATGATTGAGGATAGAGAACTGGGATCAGCTGACTTAGCAGTTGGGGGGAGGGAGGGTTACTAAAAATGATTTGGGGACACCACAAAAAAAAAAGCCTCTGGCCCTCTGCCTGAATTTAAAGCTAAAATAACATTTACAAACATTTTAGGGGGTGTTTGAGATAAAGCACTACTATGGAGCTGATAAAATACATTGATAAGTGACTACATGAGGTGAATATAGGGCCAGGAGAGAACATGCTCGGGAGGTTAGTGAAGGACAATCTGTATGAAGGACCTAAAAAATTAATTACATAAAAATCCAGCATGCATGAGGACAAAGGGGACATTCACAGCATATTACAATCATGGTAATTAGGGAATGAGGAAAGAAATACAATATATTCGCAAACATTAAATACAATAAAATGTGATATGAAAAGATAAAAATCTTACCTTCATATACTCCTTCTGCAGGACCTGGATGATGGCAGAACAGGTCTCTGGGATAATGATCCCCAGAGCCTGGGGGGAGATGCCGTTGAGAAATTGAGGTCCTGCAGGCTTCTCCCTGTCGCCAAGTACCGCAGGGTAGCAACCAGCCTCTGCTCCGGAGTGATGGCTTGCCTCATGCAGGTATCCTGCCTGCTAATATAAGGGGTCAGCAAAGCCAACAAACGGTGAAATACGGGGTGCGTCATCCTGAGAAAGTTCCTGAAATCATCAGGATTATTCTCACGGATCTCACGGAGCAAAGGCATATGAGAGAACTGGTCACGCTGAAGCAACCAATTCTTGGTCCATGAACTCCTCCCCACCCTGTTCATGGACTGGACTTGTGTCAAGGTCAGGACCCCAACACCAAGCCCTCGCACAGCACGAACTCTACGAGGAGTACGCATACGCAACATGGCTAGAAAACGGTTGGCTGCTCAGAACGAAGTAACAGAACGCACTGAAGAACAGCAAGGCCTGTGAAGAGCGACCTGAAAAACAGTAACGAACGAACAAGAACACAATGACTAATTAAAGTCACGCGGAACTTGCTTGCACGCACTGAAGAGCAGATACAAACCCACAAGCACAAACTGAACGTCAGAAAACGATCTGAAAGCCACGAGTCTGAAAAAGCGCGAATCGTCTCTCACCAAACTTTTACTAACACGAGATTAGCAAAAGGAGCCCAAAGGGTGCCGCGCTTGGTTCTGAACTGGCCTTTTCTAGTCTCGTCGTACGTGCTTGACGTCACCGCGTTCTTGGCGATCGGAAATTCCGACAACTTTGTGCGACCGTGTGTACGCAAAACAAGTTTGAGCCAACATCCGTCTGAAAAAAACCTAGGATTTTGTTGTCGGAATGTCCGAACAAAGTCCGACCGTGTGTACGGGGCTTAAGACTTACTTGCACTGTGGAGATTTACCACACGCACGTAAAATTCTTCTACACATCACCTGTAGTACCCTAAGTGCACACACTGGCTGTAGATATCTTCTACTTCTCTATCTCTTGACACTTTCTAGTCTTTTCCTCTTTGCCCCCAGTCTCCCCCCCCCCCGTGACCCCTCTCCGTCTGTGTCTACTAGTGCGATCCACGCACACTGATACTGTTTCTCCATGTCTTCCAAACATCAGTTCCTTTATCACTCAAAGTATACTCTTTGAACGCTAAGGGCCTCAATGTACCGGAAAAGCGTAGTAGTGTCTTAGCGGAGGCTCATCGCTGCAGAGCAAATGTGGTTTTCCTACAAGAGACCCATTTTAAAACGGGGTCTGCTCCCCGCGAAGCATACCACGCAACATGTGCAGACTCCAAATCAAAAGGAGTTTCTTTCCTGCTGGCTAAGTCACTCATGTTTCACCTGACAGACCAGCAGGTCTGAGGGCAGGTTTCTTTTCTTAAAAGGCACCTGGAAAGGAAAACCTATGACTCTAGCAAACATATACTGCCCCAATTCCAAAAGGGTGACCTTTCTAAAAGAAACATTCCTAAAACTTGCCTCCTTCCAGGCCTACTGATACTGGGGGCGACTTTAATATAGTTTTTGACCCCTTATTGGATACCTCTACGGGCACCTCCTCCCTTCCACTCTCGGCCCTACGACAAGTAAAGCTTCAGTTATCCTCTCTTGCACTACACAATACCTGGCACACTCTTAACCCCAGGGAGAGGGACTATATATTCTTTTCATCGCCCCACAGTCGATACTCAAGGCTGGACTATCTCTTCATACGCCAATCTGACCTGACATATCTTGCAGACGCGACCATTGAAAGTATGGCCCTTTCCGACCACCATCCGATTACCCTAACTCTGCAATTTCCACAAAGAGTAGAGTCCACCAAGACGTGGAGACTAGATGCCTCCATTCTTGCGGACCCTGGAGATCTAGCAAACATCAAACAGGGCCTTACTGATTACTTCCACCTGAATGACACACCTGATGTGTCTCCCATGGCTCAATGGGAGGCACATAAGTGTGTCATGAGAGGACACCTCCTTGCCATAGCTGCTAGGAAGAAGAAAGCACATCAAGCATTGATTATCTCTCTTTCCAAGAAAATAGCTAGGCTGGAAGCCCAACATAAATGCTCTCTAGTTCTCCAAGTAGCTAAGGAACTGGCAGACACGCAAGCTCAGTTGGTAGAGGAACTGTTTAAGAAAGCACGCAAGGGACTTGTCCTATCACACAAACTCTTTTATGAGCAAGGCAATAAGCCGGGTAAGCTACTAGCCAGACTTACACAGAGACGCACACAGACCCACACAGTGCACCATGTGACCAACTCGTCGGGAACAATTTACTCCAAAAACGAGGAGATTGAACACCAATTCTGTCGCTTTTATAGTAAGCTCTATAACCTTAAAGGGACAAATCAGAATCAGAACCTTACCAATGTCGAAAAACGATCACGACTGATAAAGGAATTCCTTAACAAATACAGCCCTAAAGCCCTCTTTGAGGCTGACAGGATTGCGTTAGAAGCCCCTTTGACCTCTGAAGAGTGGACAGAGGCCCTAAAAGCCACAAAACCCGGCAAATGCCTGGGACCAGATGGCTTCTCGCCGCAATACTATAAAAGTTTTGCAGATCTTTTAGCCCCACGCTTCCTTGCGGCCTTTAATACGTTAGCCACTTCCTCTTGCCCCTCAGAGACCTTACGAGAAGCCTACATTTCTGTAATGCACAAAGAAAATAAAGACCCAACTAATGTGGCCAATTACTGGCCGATTTCACTCTTAAATGTGGATATCAAACTTTTCGCTAAAATTCTAGCCAATCCACTTGCTTTCCATAAACCAGCCTGGATAGGATTGGACCAAGTGGGTTTTGTTCCTGGCAGGGAAGCCAGGGACAACACCATCAAAGCCCTAAACCTACACCATTGGCTCACCTCCTCCCAACAAGAGGGATTCTTCCTTGCAATGGACGTGGAGAAGGCGTTTGATAGAGTGGCCTGAGACTATATGGAAGCGACGTTGATGACTCTTGGTCGTGCGTGCGTTTATAGGCTCCCTGTATGTGAATCCGAGAGCTAGAGTCTGAGTCAACGGCCACCTATCGAACGCCTTCCCTATCCATAATGGCATAAGGCAAGGGTGTCCTCTCGCCCCTACTCTACATTCTGACCCTAGAACCCTTGCTTCGTTGCATCAGAGAAAACCCAAACATAAAGGGCATTGCAGTACACCAAAAAGAATACAAGATAGCGGCTTTTGCGGACGACATCCTGCTCTTTCTATCCTCACCACTGACGTCCCTATCCAATCTTATGCCAATCTTAGACCTCTTCCAGCGTTTCTCGAATTTAAAAATCAATCTGTCCAAATCGTTTGCACTAAATGTCTCCTTACCGAATGACCTGGTAAATCAATGCCAATCAAATTTCCAGTTTAAATGGGAGAAGGAGGCCATCACCTACTTAGGCATTCAATTACCAGCTAATCTAAAAACACTGTACACTACAAACTTCCTATCGGAGTTAAAACGTATACAACAAGATCTTCTGAAGTGGAACGTACCTACCCTTTCGTGGTTCGGACGGGCCGCGATCCTAAAGATGACAGTCCTGCCTCGCTTACTGTACAAAATGCAGACCATCCTGATACACTTACCACTCCCCTTTTTCACAGCGTACAGAGGGATGTGTAGATCCTTTCTATGGGGTGCAAAATCGTCTCGCATCGGGTGGGCAAAACTAGTTTTGCCCAAAACAAAAGGTGGAATTGGCCTACCGGACTTGCAGTGCTATCATTGGGCTGTCCACATGACCAGGGTGGTGGACTGGAATGAAAAAGTTGGGTGAACCTGGAGAAACTAATGGTGGACACCGAACTTGGCTTGATACCTTGGGTTTCTAAACAATCGGTACCACCTAGGCTTCACACACACCCTCTTATTGAGGCAACAGTCCAAGCCTCTGAGAGGGCATGCAAGGCCCACGCAATGTCAGCAAAAGAGTGCCCGATTACTCCCATTAGAAGCAACCCAGACTTCCCCCTGGGTTTACCGAAATCCTATCTCCTAAAGGAATGGCCCTATGCACAGATACAGGCTAAACACTTCTTCTGAAGAGGTACGTTTCTAAGAATACAAGATCTCGCTGCATTGTCCAACACTAAATCTTTCCCCTCTTGGTCTTATATGCAACTCAAGCACTTTCTAGATGTGCCATCAAAAATACCCAAATTCACGAACCCTCCTACAGTCTTCGAATCTCTATGCTCGAGCTCTTCACCCCAGAGTCACGTGATCTCGGCCTTATATGCCTCCATGTTTGGAGAATCACACTCATCTCTACACTCAGATCATGCATTTTGGGAGTCAGCTTTAGACAGAAAGATAGGAGAAGCCAGCTGGGATCATATCCATTTATACATACATAAAGGCTCTCTCAATGTCCATACGCAGGAAAATGGGTACAAGCTCAAAATAAGATGGTACAAAACTCCACAAGTGCTTCATAAGATTTTCCCGATGGTGCCAGACCACTGCTGGCGATGTGAAACAGAAGTGGGTACCCTCCTTCACATCTGGTGGTCCTGCCCTCTAATCCAGCCGTACTGGTGTATGATACATGAAGTGACTACAGCGATCTCTTCACTCCCACTGGAGTTCACTCCAGAACAATACCTGTTACAATTATCAAAGATCCCCTCAAAAAAATACTTCAAATTGATAGCCATGCACCTGATAAACGCCGCCAGGCTCTGCATACTGGTACATTGGAGGTCCACACAGCCGCCTTCACTAAAGGAATGGGCCCTACGGGTCGACCGCATAGCAACGATGGAGGAACTGATCCTTGCATCGCAAGATGAAATCTCCAGCTTCTCAGCTGTCTGGGAGGTGTGGTTAACATACAAAAACTCTCAACCGTATCAGGACTTATTGCAAAAAAGTGTGTACATAATCTATTATCATAATGCAAATTTACTGTGGTTGGGCTTTCCCGGAGATCCGGTAAGCCCAGTGAATGGTGGACAGTAGGTGGAGAGGGTAGCAGGTGGGACCCCACCCCCTTTCCGAGTACCCCCCTACCTCCCCTCTTCTTTCTGTATTTTTTTCCCCCTTCCCTCCCCCCTCTACTCTATCTTCTTTCTCTTCTCCAGATATAATATGAGCCCTGTAACTGATTGGTTGTGGTGCTCGGTTAGGGTAGTAATGCCCGATACTGAACCCCATATCCATAGCCACAGACGAGGACAACTGGGTAAAGATGGGCTAATATTTCTATACTCTGGCAGGTGGTTCCGGGAATACGTTGAAATAGTTATAAACTATTCTGTGAGCAGTCATAGTGAACTGAGGAGCATATAACCTATAGAACATTGACCAAGCTTTCTTTTATTACGCAAATAAGACACGCCTGGAACTTGCAAATTTACTGGATAATTACTATACTTTGAATATGTGAATATTGCTTGAAAAACTTCTAATAGAACCTGTTACCCAATTTGTTACATAGTATTGTTACACTATGCTGTATAATTCTTGAAACTCATAATAAAATCTTTATGAAGAAAAAAAAAAAAAGAATTGTAATTACATGTCCCTGTTGAACAGGTGCAGAAAAATTGGGTCTTGGGCACTGGTGCTGGTGCCACTACACTGCAACCCCTCACAGATACTCTAGTTGGAGCGCAGGAATGAGCCCTGCTGCAAAGTATTGCATCAAAAATTGTAATTACACGCCCCTGTTAAACAGGGGCTGAAAAATTGGGCCTTAGGCACTGGTGCTGGTGCCACAACACTGCAACCCCTCACAGATACTCTACTTGGAGTGCAGGAACAAGCCCTGCTGCAAAGAATTGCATCAAAAAATTGTAATTACACACCCCTGTTAAACAGGGGCTGAAAAATTGAGCCTTAGCCACTGGTGGCGGCGCCCAGAAACAAAAATATTCTTACAAGCTATCAGCATGATGATTGAGGAGGAAGAGGATAGTCACTCAGCATAACAGGATAGTTACTCAGCATCAGCATAGGCAGTCTTGAAGGGATCTCACATTTCAAAAAAATTTATTTGGTTACATCAGCATCAGGTGCTTGGTATCTGGTAGTGATCCAAGACTGATTCATTTTTATGAAGGTCAGTCGATCGACCGAGTCGGTGGACAGGCGCACCCTGTGATCGGTTACAAAGCCTCCAGCAGCACTGAATGTGCGTTCTGAAAGAACGCTGCATGCAGGACAGGCCAGTAGCTCAATTGCATACTGTGCAAGCTCTGGCCAGTGATCCATCCTCAAGACCCAGTAACCCAGAGGATTTTCGGTGGGAAAGGTGTCCAAGTCAGATCTTGCCCCTAGGTATTCCTGCACCATGTAAAACAGACGCTGGCGATGGTTGCTGGAACTGATCATACCTTGGGGCTGCGGACTAAAAAATTGTCTGAACGCATCGGTCAGACGGCCACCTTCTCCACCGCTCCTTCTTTGACTGACCGAAGCTTCGGCAACATGTTGTTCAGGAACAGGAGTTTGTAACCTCCCAGTCTCTGGGAACGCGTTGCACAGACCTTTCTGCAAGGCCTCCCGAAGATGTTTCACCCTCTGCTCCCTCTGCGACGGCAAGATAAGGTCTGCAACCTTACTCTTGTAACGTGGATCAAGGAGGGTTGCCAGCCAGTAACGATCCCTCTCCTTGATACCACGAATACAAGGATCCTTCCGCAGGCTTTGCAGGATCAGGGAGGCCATGCAGCGTAGGTTTGCTGAGGCATTTGGTCCGGAGTCCTCTGGGTCACTAAGGATGACATAATTCGCAGCCACCTCCTCCCAGCCACGTACAAGTCCATGGGTTTCTTGGGACTGTAAGTGATCCCTTAAAGACTGCTGCTGATGCTGAGTGCCAGGCTCCACCTCCATGATGACACAATCCTCCTCCTCCACCTCCTCCTGCTCCTCCTCATCCTCTTTCTGTGTGAGCGGCGGGCACGCAGGAACACTGTCTGGATAAAGGGGACCTTGAGAGCTAAGGAAGTCCTCCTCTTCCTGCCTCTGTTCTGCCTCAAGTGCCCTGTCCATTATTCCACGCAGCGTGTGCTCCAACAGGTGGACAAGGGGGACAGTGTCACTGATGCATGCACTGTCAGTGCTCACCATCCTCGTGGCCTCCTCAAATGGTGACAGGACAGTGCATGCATTCCTGATCATGGCCCACTGGCGTAGGGAAAAAAAAACAAGCTCCCCTGACCCTGTCCTGGTGCCATAGTCACGCAGGTACTCATTGATGGCCCTCTGCTGTGTGTGCAGCCGCTGCAGCATGGCCAACGTTGAGTTCCACCTGGTGGGCATGTCACAGATTAGGCTGTTCTTGGGCAGGTTAAATTCCTTTTGGAGGTCTGCCAGCCGAGCACTGGCATTATATGACCGGCAGAAATGCACACAGACTTTCCTGGCCTGCCTCAGGACATCCTGTAAGCCGGGTACCTGCCCAAGAACCGCTGCACCACCAAGTTAAAGACGTGAGCCAAACAGGGCACATGGGTCAGTTGTCCCTGTCGGAGGGCAGAGAGGAGGTTGGTGCCATTGTCGCAAACCACCATTCCTGGCTTAAGTTGGCGTGGCGTCAACCACCTCTGAAACTGCCCCTGCAGAGCTGACATAATCTCTGCCCCAGTGTGGCTCCTGTCCCCCAAGCACACCAGCTCAAGCACCGCATGGCATCTTTTGGCCTGCGTACTTGCCTAGCCCCTTGAACGCCTACGGAGCACCGCTGGTTCAGAGGACAAAGCACAGGAAGAGGCCATGGAGGAAGAAGAAGAGGAGGGGGTGGAGGAGAGAGGTGTGGCAGAATCACCAGTAGTGGCAATTTGGAGGCATGGTGGTGGAACAACCTCCAACACTACTGCACCTTGTCCTGCATCCTTCCCAGCTGCCAGCAGAGTCACCCAATGCACCGTGAAACTTAGGTAACGTCCCTGTCCATGCCTGCTGGACCATGAGTCAGTGGTAATATGGACCTTACCGCTGACCGCCCTGTCCAGCGAGGCCAAGACATTGCCTTCCACATGCCAGTAGAGAGCTGGAATCGCCTTCCGTGAGAAAAAGTGGCGTTTGGGAACCTGCCACTGAGGAACCGCACATTCCATAAACTCAAGGGGGCAGAGTCTACCAACTGAACAGGTAGCAGTTGAAGTGCTACCAATTTTGCCAAGCTAGCATTCAACCGCTGGGCTTGTGGATGGCTGGGAGCGAACTTCTTTCTGCAGCTAGGGCAGGGAAATTTGCCTGGTACAATCTGACGGTGTACCGATAGCAGATTGCCCGCAAGTACTTGGCTGTGACACACCTAATTCTACACCTTCATTCCTCTCAGTGCAGGTCTCAGAGAGGACTGAAGGTATAGTGGGGTTGGAGATCCCAGCTGATGAGGAGCAAGGAGAGGTCCTCTTTGTACTTTGGTGTGGGTCTTTTAGGTACGCTTGCCAACGAACTGCATGGCAGGTCAACATATGTCTGGTCAAGCATGTGGTGCCCAAGCGGGAGATGTTTTGGCCACGCGAGATACACTTGAGAGATATGTTGCAAATAGCAGCGGTGGGATCTGATGCACTCATCTCAAAAAAGGCCCACACCAAAGAACTTTTGGAATAACGCACAGAGACAGCAGCGCCCTGCATATGCGGAGCTCTGCGGTGTGATGCAGTCAGTGTGCTGCCCTTAGGCTGGCCCCTGGAGGGCATCCTGCCTCGTTGGTGATGTGCCTCCTCCTCCTCCTCTCTCCTATCAGGCACCCAGTCAGTGGTCAGTGGAGTCAGTGACCTCATCATACCCTCCCTCCTCATCACTGGAGCAAACCTGGCAGTATGCTGGAGCAGGGGGAACATGATTGCCAGATTGCTGTCCTTCTTGGGCACCCCCTCTGTCTAGGCTCACGTTACTGCCTTCCTCTAGCTGAGTACCATCATCAGAGCCTTCAAAACGCTGGGCATCCTCCTGGAGCATGTACCCAACACTGTGGTCAAACAGTTCGAGGGACTCCTCAGGAGGACATGGTGGGGCTAGGGAAGGAGTCACTGGTGCCATTGAGCCGAGGGAAGAGGCCTCGTTGGCAGCTGCTTTGCCAGACAAAGTACCCTGAGCCTGGGTGAGAGAGGATGAGGAGGATGAGGACGGCTTGGTCATCCACTCGACCAAGTCTTCCGCATGTTGTGGCTCAACACGGCCAGCTGCCGAAAAAAAGGCCAAGCGTGTCCCATGGCCACGTGCTGATGAGGATGCACTGTCTCCACGACCAGCACTGTTGCCTCTAGACACAGAGCCCGCTTGCCCTCTTTTATTGGCTTGTGACTGTCTGCCTCTCCTTGTTGGCCTTCCAGACATACTATTGGCCTGCAGTGAGATGTAGCTGCAGAAAACTGGGATGTATATATATATAATGATTATACTGCAGCTAGCAGAATCAACTGCCTGCCTGTATTATTATTAGTATGAGAACACCTGCACTTGTCTTCAGGTAGCTATACTGTAGGTGCAACTGTGCAGGGTATACAGTACAGTAACTGGAAATACTTCAAAGAGCCTACACAAGCACCTGGCTGCAGGTAGCTATACTGTAGGTGCAACTGTGCAGGGTACACAGTACAGTAACTGGAAATACTTCAAAGAGCCTACACAAGCACCTGGCTGCAGGTAGCTATACTGTAGGTGCAACTGTGCAGGGTACACAGCACAGTAACTGGAAATACTTCAAAGAGCCTACACAAGCCCCTGGCTGTAGGTAGCTATACTGTAGGTGCAACTGTGCGGGGTACACAGTACAGTAACTGGAAATACTTCAAAGAGCCTACACAAGCACCTGGCTGCAGGTAGCTATACTGTAGGTGCAACTGTGCAGGGTACACAGTACAGTAACCGGAAATACTGTAAAAACACCTGCCTGCCTGTCAGTATATTAGGAAGAAAAGAACAGGATCTAGCTAAACTGAATACAGTGTATATATATATATATATATATATATATATATATATATATATATTTATACAACACCTGGGATGCATATATATACACTATACACTGTAAGTGCAGCTAACTGACTCGACCTGCCTACTCTATCTAACTTAAATCAAATGACACTGTCTCTCTCTCTATCTCTCTCTCAATGCCAGAACACACTACTCAGGGCCGACGTGTAGGCGGCCTTATATAGTGTGGGGCGTGTACTAAACCCCCTGAGCCATAATTGGCCAAAGCCTCCTTGGCTTTGGCCAATTACATCTCTCTGTACACACAGCGCTGTGATTGGCCAAGCATGCCATAGTGCATGCTTGGCCAATAATCAGCCAGCAATGCACTGCAATGCCGCAGTGAATTATGGTCCGTGACGCACCACTCGAATTTGTCGCGAACGGCCCATATCGTTCGTAATTAAAACAACCGAACACACAATGTTCGAGTCGAACATGCGTTCGACTCGAACACGAAGCTCATCCCTAAACAGGGACAGTCTGCAGTGAGATCTAGCTAAACTGGATATGGTATACTGAATATACTGCAGCTAACTGAATCAACTGCCTGCCTGTAGTATATTAGGAAGAGAACAACAGGAATGGTCTGCAGTGAGATCTAGCTAAACTGGATACGGTATACTGAATATACTGCAGCTAACTGAATAAACTATTAGAAACAGTACACCAGGAACGCTTTGCAGTGAGATCTAGCTAAACTATCAACAGTATATATATATATATATATATATATATATAAAACGAAGGGGCACGTTCTCCGATGCAAATATATTTACTGAATCTTCAAATCATCAAAGTCGTCATGTACATCAATTGCAGCCACAATTGATGTACATGACGACTTTGATGATTTGAAGATCCAGTAAATACCGGTACATTTGCATTGGAGAACGTGTCCCTTCGTTTATGTTAATGGCTATCGGTGGAGAACAGGGAGTCCACCTTGACACCATTCCAGTCTAATAGCAAGGACAAAGAAAAGAAGGCAGTAACCCACCCAAAGTTTGAATATATGTGTATATATATATGTATGTATATATATATATATATATATATATATTATATATATATATATACAAAGCCTGGAATGTGTATATATATATATATATATATATATATATATATATATATATATATATATATATACTAAATATACTGGAGCTAACTGAATCAACTGCCTGCTCAATCTAGCTAACTGAAATTAAATGACACTCTTTCTCTCTATCTCTCTCTCAACGCCGGAACACACTACAGAAGGCTGACGTGCAGGCGGCATTATATAGTGTGGGGCGTGTACTTAATCCCCTGAGCCATAATTGGTCAAAGGCACCCTGCATGTGCGCTGTGATTGGCCAAAGCATGCGGGTCATAGTGCATGCTTGGCCAATCATCAGCCAGCAATGCACTGTGATGACGCGCAGTGCATTGGCCGTGACGCGTCGCTCAAATTTGGCACGAATGGCCCATAATGTTCGATCTTCGTTAAATGATCGAACAGCCGATGTTCGAGTCGACCACCTAGTGGTCACTATGTGGAAATGATTGACTATACCCCTGATTACGCGAGTACGATTGGGGATTGACAAAAGGAATGGGGAGTCCGCACAATGGAATTGGATGGGAAACTAGATGGAAAATTTAATTAATTGATAGACTGCTGCCCTCACATATGCTGACTCCACCAAAGTGAAATAAGCGTAAAATTTGTGAAAGAAAAAAAAGGAATGTGAGTGTGGCGCCGTCCCAAATCCTATTTTTAAGAGCGACTTCCCAAATGAATTGTAAGTGTGAAAAATTATATTTAAAATCCAAAGTGTCTTGTGCTATATTTCATCAAAAGTAATATACTGATAAATAAATAAATAAATAAATAAATCAACTCCTCCAAAAATTAAATAAATGAATAAATCAACTCTTCCAATAAACTATAATCAAAGTGACTTGTGCCCTAATCATTGAGAAAATCAATAAATACAATAAAATATATCACACGTGACATGCAAAATTATCATAGACCATATTTTGTGTGACCATTAAAATATTAATAAACAGTCCATATAGATAGTGTTACTTTGTGGTAAATTTGCTATTCAAAACTAGCGGTGATATGTGCCCAGTGCACTATAAGGTGAAAAAAAAAAATTCGCTGTGGAATCTCTTAGTGTGTCTCTTTAAGCAAGCAGCAGGTATATTTCAAGTGCTGGTGTCTCGCGTTGTGATTGTGCAGAGACTCACCAGCTATTTGTCCCCTTCAGGGGTAACATGTAGTCACAGTATGTGCCACTGTGCAGCAGTACTTGGTAAAACCAGAATCAGGGTGATATCGTTAGGACATGAAGGAGAAAAGAAAGGGTTCCATAGTGTAAAACCGTTTTAACACTTTTTATTTGGTCAGATGTAAATGGTACTCACATTGTAGTAGATCAAAATAAGCGATAAACAGTAAGCATTAGGATATTCCAAACGTCAGCTACAGGGAGATGTCTGCAAGGCGTCCAGTCTAAGCCACGCCCTACGTACGTTTCATCACACGGACGTCTACACGCTCCCGTAGATGTCCGTGTGACCCCTAAAGCCGCTTCTTGACCACCTACGTTCTGATGGGATCACATACAGATGGGGCTTCCCTGCCTGCCTGATCACCACGAAAAATGGCCGCTCCCATTCACTAAGGTTTCCTGAGGAACTCTCAACTTTCTTGCAGGATCTTCATCTGTCGCCCATGGAGCTTCCAGGCTGGCAGGATCCAATCCCCAAGTTTTCATGCCTAATGGATCCTCTCTGGAAAAAGACCCCCTCAAAGAAGGGGCGTACTTCTCTTCCGGGATCTGCACAAAAGCATGGTTGAAACATTTAATCTTTTACCCATACCAATGTCAATAATGTAAACAACCTCTCTCCTACAAGAACTTTAATATAGAGTCCGGTTTTGGCTGCAGTTTTTTCTACTTTCATTTGCCTTTATGTGCTCAAAGAGGACCTACCACTATACCGACCAATGTTCAAATTTTTTCTTTTTCTTCTGTCTTTTGGTTCCCAGTTGATCTACTTCTATGTTTTCTTGTAGGATGTATATTGTTTATAATGATCCTGGATACACATGAACAGTGTCTCACATTCCTAACTGGAACTAATTGTTTACTTGTAGTTACAAATTAACTGTTTTTCTTTACAGGCCGTGTGCTGTAGAGGTGCACCTCCCTCGTTGCCTCTCCCCTACAGCGTAACCCCGTCCCCACCTCCTTCTGGGGCTGGTGAGCGTGAGAGGCCCTGTAGTTATCCTATTTAATCCCTGCTCAGGGATTGGGATGGCCTCTCGCTCTCTCTTTCCCCAATGGGACCACTGCAGGTTTCTGCGTGATATTCATATGTTTCCCACAAGGTTTTTGTTTTGTGTGTATACTCTATGTATACGTTTATCTTCTTATTTCTTTCTTCATCTCTCTCTCTATTTCTCCTCTCTCTCCCCTTTACTTCCCCCTCCCGGCTGGCATGCATGGCAGGATAGGCTGAAAGTCCACATTTTATCCTATCAATGGCTACGGTAAAGATTGTATCCTATAATGTTAGGGGTCTTAACCGGTTCAATACAGGGCAATTTCACCCCCTTCCTTCCCAGGCCAATTTTTAGTTTTCAGCGCTGTCGCACTTTAAACGTCAATTGCGCGGTCGTGCGACGTTGTACCCAAAAAAAATTGACGTCCTTTTTTCACCACAAATAGAGCTTTTTTTTTATGGTATTTGATCGCCTCTGCGGTTTTTATTTTTTGCGCTATAAACAAAAGAAGAGCGACAATTTTGAAAAAAACACAATATTTTTTACTTTTTGCTATAATAAATATCCCAATTTTTTTTTTAAAAACACATTTTTTCCTCAGTTTTGGCCGATACGTTTTCTTCTACATATTTTTGTTTAAAAAAATCGCAATAAGCGTATATTGATTGGTTTGCGCAAAAGTTATAGCGTCTACAAAATACGGAATAGATTTATGGCATTTTTAAAAAAAAAAAATGTTTTATTTTTTTAGCGGCGATCGCGATTTTTTTTGGTGACTGCGACATTATGGCGGACACATCGGACACTTTTGACACATTTTTGGGACCAATCACATTTATACAGCGATCAATGCTATAAAATTGCATTGATTACTGTGTAAATGTGACAGGCAGTGAAGGGGTTAACCACTAGGGGGCGGGGAGGGGTTAATGTGTTTCCTAGGGAGTGATTACTAACTGAAGGGGGAGGGGACGCACTAGGGGAGGAGACCGATCTGTGTTCCTCCGTTCTGGGAACACAGATCGCTCTCCTCAGAGCTGACAGGCTGTGGATCTGTGTGTTTACACACACAGATCCACATGCCGGCCCGGTTAACGGGCAATCGCGGGTGTCCGGCGGACATCGCGGCCGCCGGGCACACGCACCGGGTCCCGAGGAACGCGGCGGGCGCACGCGCGCGCTCCCGGCGGCGCGCGCGCGCCCCCTAGGTGCCCGGGAATCCCAGGACGTCATATGACGTCCACCCAGGATGGGAGATCCCATCTGGGGATGTCATATGACTATGGGCGGTAGGGAAGTGGTTAATGTCACTGCTAAAAGACATCACATTTTTCGGGAACTGAAAAAAGCCACATGTTCCATTGCCTTTCTTCAGGAAACACATTTAACCCACACGACACCTGTTAAACTAACATCACCTAATTTTCCACAGTGGTATTATAGCCTATCGGACACCAATAAGGCCAAGGGTGTAGCCATTGGTTTTTGCAGAAATGTGTCCTTTAGGCTGTCTGATATGCTTGCGGATGATCATGGCCGCTTTGTTTTTCTTAGAGGATTTATTGGAAACACTCAATTCACCCTTGCAAATATTTATTGTCCAAACCATAATCAACCCGCTTTTTTCTCCCAAATACTGACTAAATTGTCACACTTTGCTAAGGGACTTACTATCTTAGCGGGGGATATAAACATGTCACTGGACCCCACTATTGATACGTCACAGGGCCGCTCTAACATTTCTTTTAAACAACTGAAGTTTGTAAAAAAAAGGCTTCTAGATCTCCAATTAATGGATGTCTGGCGTCTCCTCCACCCCAAAGAGAAGGATTTTTCACATTTTTCTTCAACACACCAATCTTACTCTAGAATAGACAATATATTCTTAGACCATTTTCACCTCCCCCTTCTACAATCTACTCACATTGGCACCGCATCTGTTTCAGATCATGCACCTGTGTCGATGACATTGACCATGCCTTCCCTACCACGTCATACCACCAATTGGAAACTTAATGACTCCCTTCTCACTAATGAAGCTGAGGTTTCAATGTTGGCCTCTCACTTGTCGCAATACTTTAAGGAAAACAAATCCTCTGACACCTCCCCCTCTATTATATGGGAAGCTCATAAGGCTACTATTAGAGGCTGAATCATTGAGCTTGGTGCTCGGAAGAAAAGGGAACATGGTCAACAAATTGACCAGGTGTTACAACAGAAAGCGGTTCTTGACAAGCAACATAAACTCTCTTTGCATATTGAACACCTCCAATCCCTCACACTTAAGTGAGAGGAATTAAAATCCCTCCTTAATTTAGACACCAAAAGAAAGTTCCAACGTATGTCACAGAAATTCTATGAATGGGGGAACAAACCAAGTAGATTATTAGCTAGATCTTTAAAGACTAAACAGTCGCAGTCATTTATCCCCAAAATCAAACTCTCAACAGGTGAATTGGCTCATGCGACTCCGGACATTGCTAAAGCCTTTAGAGAATATTATTCAGACCTATACAATGTCAAAAACGACCTATCATATCTTCCTCACAAGGAGAGAAGAAACCACATGCTTTCATACTTACAAGATGCCAATCTCCCTAAATTGCCCATCTCTGTCCCTAAAGAACTGGAGGAAGACTTTTCGGTTGAGGAATTTCAGGCACCATTAAAGTCCTCCCCATCTGGTAAAGCCCCTGGACCTGACGGGTTCACTATTTTATATTATAAAACATTCAGTGACATCTTACTCCCTCATCTTTCTGCATATGCAAATTCTATTTCTTAATCCTCCGGACTACGCCCAGAGTCACTTTCAACTCATATTACTGTCATTCCCAAACCAGATAAGGACCCTACCCTGTGTAACAGTTTCAGGCCAATATCACTAATAAATGTCGACATTAAATTATTCGCCAAAGTAATGGCAAACCGATTACTCCCCCTTATACCCAGATGGATATCGGCTGACCAGTCAGGTTTCATACCCCACAGAGAAGCAAAAGATAATTCCCTTGGTGCAATCTCTCTAATCCAATATGTCCAGCGATGCTCCCAGCCCACCCTACTCCTTTCCACCGATGCAGAAAAAGCTTTCGATAGGGTGGACTGGAAGTATCTTAAACTGACTTTACGACACTTAGGGCTGGGTCCTAAAATGTTCCATCGTATCTCATCCCTGTATTCCAATCCCTCAGCACAAATTAGAATTAATGGTACGTTAAGTGACCCCTTTGTCTTACACAATGGTACTAGGCAGGGCTGCCCCCTCTCCCCTCTCCTATTTGCTATAACATTAGAACTCTTCTTAGCTACAATTAGGAATAATGATAATATTAAAGGTATACAAATAGGCAACAGATCCCATAAATACGCAGCTTACGCAGATGATGTACTATTTTTCATCCATTAACCACGCATTTCGATCCCCAATTTAATGTCCGCATTTTCCACGTTTCATTCAATTTCTAACTTCAAAATAAACTTATCCAAATCCGAAATCTTAAACATTAATATTCCTAAGTCCGAGGCTCTCTCTCTCAAGCCCCTCTTTCCCTTTAAATGGGAAACAAAATGTTTGAAATATTTAGGTATTTATCTTACCTCTAATCTCCAATCCCTCTTTCGATATAATTATATTCCCTTGCTAAACAAGTTTAGAGGTGACCTGCGAAAATGGTCTAACCTGTCCCACACATGGTTAGGGAAGGTAAATGTAATTAAAATGAACATACTACCTCGCGTCCTCTTTCTCTTTCAAATGCTCCCATTGTGTGTTCCAGTGGGGTTTTTACTATTCTACAATCCATGATTTCCTGTTTATTTGGAGGAACGGTCAAGCCAGAATATCCGGGGAGCTATTGTTTCATCCCAAATGCTCAGGTGGTCTGGCACTTCCTAGTTTTAAAGCATATTATCAAGCGACAGTATTAGCCAGACTAGCTGATTGGAAATATGCTCTTAACTCGAAGCTATGGGTACAAATAGAGTATTTCCTAAGTGGAGTGGATCTCTCAGTGGCTCCCTGGATACCCCGTTCTCACAGGAACCTTGATCGTAATACCTCGGCTCTTACCATATCCTCTTTGGATGTATGGGACGCCATACATAAAAAAATTTTCCTGGAACTATGATTCCCCCCTACTTCCTCTCCTTAACCACACATATTTTCTGCCATGCCTTCTTGATCCAGGCTTTAAAACATGGAGGCCTGAAGAGCCTCTCTTACTACATCATATTTTGGATGGCAATATACTTAAACCATTACATATGATCCTCGCACCTAACCCTGCCACGTTTCTAGATAAATGGAGATACCATCAACTACAACACTTCGTAAGATCTCTTCCTACTCCATTTAGGGGTGTCAGCGACCTAAACGATATAGAGGTAATATTTCATCAAAAAGACCCCCCTTTACATAGTATTTCCTTATTTTATAAAGCCCTCGTTGCTCTCCAAACCCCCGACTTCCCACCTTTCCTGACTAAATGGGAAATCGATCTAGATCTGTCCCTGACTGATAACCAAAAGGATAGGATCCTAGAATTAGCCCACACTTCATCCGTAGCCTCAAAAATGTCAGAGGTAAACTATAAACTGCTCACTAGGTGGCATTACACACCAGTTAAATTGCACCAAGTGTTCCCTGCCAGTTCCCCATTGTGCTGGAGGAACTGTGGGAACAAAGCTACTCGTGCACACATATGGTGGTTTTGTCCACTTATTCGATTATATTGGGATGACATACACGCTCTGATTGTCCAGATTGCTGATGTCAATATACCAAATGACCCCTGGGCTACCCTTTTCATGTTACAAAAACTCCTATAAGGGTGTATAAACGCTCAATCATCCCTCATCTGTTAAATACTGCCAAGGCCCTAATCCCCACTTTATGGGGTCAACCAGTATCTCCTTCTATAAAAGTTTGGCTACAAACAGTTGACAATGTACATCTCATGGAGAGTATCACCCACAATATTAGAGGGACTTCCCAGAAACATTCGTTAATATGGGATCCTTGGAAAAAATTTCAAACCACCTCCTCATATAGAGACCTCATTGCACAAACCCCTTAAAACCTGTTAATCAAACTTAGCTATCATACACTGGACTTCTGATACCTTGCCAACCTTTTCAATATGCGGTTATGCATGTCAGCAACCCACCACCCCCCTCTTCCTTCCTTTTTACCATTTTTTCTTTCATTTCTCCCTCTTTCGTCCTTCCCATCTTCCCTCTTTTTTATTTTTTATTTTTCTCTACTTTCCCCCCACTATCCTTTCATATTCAGTATTTTCATTAAGCCAAAACTACATTTTTCTTTTTTCTGGTTTCAAATGTGTTTGGATTATAGTGCTCACATAGTAAAAATCCTCTGTTTAATAAGGTAGAACGATGATTCTTTGTATATTTATACAGATAAATACTGTATCTCTGACTTACACATATTCGCTAGCATCTATGATTACTGTAATCTATGTCTAATATGAAAATGTTACCTATTTTGAGATGTAATTTATATCTTTGTTATATTTTCCTTTAATAAAAATTTATTAAACAAAAAAAAACTATATTAGTCCAAGATTATTCGACATAGAGAGAAAAGATTCGACATAGAGAGAAAAGATTCAACATTATAGAGACAATAGCAAAAAAGGTTGAATGTGCCTAACCTAACTCTATTTGTCCAAGATTATTCGACATAGAGAGAAAAGATTCGACTTGAAGATTCGACGAAGCAGTCGCCGCGAGCAGACATTTATAGGCTATAGAAGAATTCTAATGTTGGTTGACTAGTAATAATAATTAATAAATATAATTATTACTAGTGTCATACAACATTAGAATTCTACTATAGCTTGTAGGCGGAACATTCAACCGGAAATGTACGATTGCGGCGTCGTACAGTTTCGCTGCTCCGTCGAAGCTTCCTAGAACATTCGACAGACACCATAAGCCTTCAATGACAGATTTGACCTTAACCACTTGCTGACCGCCTCACGACGATATACAATGATTACTGCATTGGTGTCAGTTTGTGACAGTTAGTGTGGTAGGGCACAGGGGCGCAGTTAGTGTTAGCCCCCTTTAGGTCTAGGGTACCCCCCTAACCCCCCCTAATAAAGTTTTAACCCCTTGATCACCCCTGTCGCCAGTGTCGCTAAGCGATCATTTTTCTGATCGCTGTATTAGTGTCACTGGTGACGCTAGTTAGGGAGGTAAATATTTAGGTTCGCCGTCAGCATTTTAACCCCCTGATTGCCCCCTAGTTAACCCTTTCACCAGTGATCATCGTATAACTGTTACGGGTGACGCTGGTTAGTTTGTTGATTTTTTATAGTGTCAGGGCACCAGCCGTTTATTACCTAATAAAGGTTTAGCCCCCTGATCGCCCGGTGGTGATATGCGTCGCCCCAGGCATCGTAAGATTAGCGCCACTACCGCTAACACCCACGCACGCAGCATACGCCTCCCTTAGTGGTATAGTATCTGAACGGATCAATATCTGATCCAATCAGATCTATACTAGCGTCCCCAGCAGTTTAGGGTCCCAAAAACGCAGTGTTAGCAGGATCAGCCCAGATACCTGCTAGCACCTGCGTTTTGCCCCTCTGCCCAGCCCAGCCCAGCCCACCCAAGTGCAGTATCGATCGATCACTGTCCCTTACAAAACACTAAACGCATAACTGCAGCGTTCGCAGAGTCAGGCCAGATCCCTGCGATCGCTAACAGTTTTTTTGGTAGCATTTTGGTGAACTGGCAAGCACCAGCCCCAGGCAGCGTCAGGTTAGCACCAGTACCGCTAACACCCATGCATGCACCGTACACCTCCCTTAGTGGTATAGTATCTGAACGGATCAATATCTGATCCGATAAGATCTATACTAGCGTCCCCAGCAGTTTAGGGTTCCAAAAAACGCAGTGTTAGGGGGATCAGCCCAGATACCTGCTAGCACCTGCGTTTTGCCCCTCCGCCCAGATCACCCAAGTGCAGTATCGATCGATCACTGTCACTTACAAAACACTAAACGCATAACTGCAGCGTTCGCAGAGTCAGGCCTGATCCCTGCGATCGCTAACAGTTTTTTTTGGTAGCGTTTTGGTGAACTGGCAAGCACCAGCGGCCTAGTACACCCCGGTCGTAGTCAAACCAGCACTGAAGTAACACTTGGTGACGTGGCGAGTCCCATAAGTGCAGTTCAAGCTGGTGAGGTGGCAAGCACAAGTAGTGTCCCGCTGCCACCAAGAAGAAGACAAACACAGGCCCGTCGTGCCCATAATGCCCTTCCTTCTGCATTCGCCAATCCTAATTGGGAACCCATCACTTCTACAGCGCCCGTACTTCCCCATTCACATCCCCAACCAAATGCAGTCGGCTGCATGAGAGGCATTTTCTTTATGTCCTCCCAAATACCCCTACCCAACGAACCTCCCCAAAAAAGATGTCGTGTCTGTAGCAAGCGCGGATATAGGCGTGACAACTGCTATTATTGTCCCTCCTGTCCTGACAATCCTGGTCTTTGCATTGGTGAATGTTTTGAACGCTACCATACACTAGTTGAGTATTAGCGTAGGGTACAGCATTGCACAGACTAGACACACTTTCACAGGGTCTCCCAAGATGCCATCGCATTTTGAGAGACCCGAACCTGGAACCGGTTACAGTTATACAGCTGACCATAGAGCTGATCAGAGACCAGAGTGGCTCCAAACATCTCTATGGCCTAAGAAACCTGGAAGCTACAAGCATTTTATGACTTAGATTTCGCCGGATGTAAACAACGCCATTGGGAAATTGGGAAAGCATTTTATCACACCAATCTTGGTGTGGTCAGATGCTTTGAGGGAAGAGGAGAGATCTAGGGTCTAATAGATCCCAATTTTTTCAAAAAAGAGTACCTGTCACTACCTATTGCTATCATAGGGGATATTTACATTCCCTGAGATAACAATAAAAATTATTAAAAAAAGAAAAAATGAAAGGAACAGTTTAAAAATAAGATAAAAAAGCAAAAAAATAATAAAAGAAAATAAAAAAAAAGCACCCCTGTCCCCCCCTGCTCTTGCGCTAAGACGAACGCAAGCGTCGGTCTGGCGTCAAATGTAAACAGCAATTGCACCATGCATGTGAGGTATCACCGTGAAGGTCAGATCAAGGGTAGTAATTTTAGCAGTAGACCTCCTCTGTAAATCTAAACTGTAAAGGCTTTTAAAGGCTTTTAAAAATGTATTTATTTTGTTGCCACTGCACGTTTGTGCGCAATTTTAAAGCATGTCATGTTTGGTATCCATGTACTCGGCCTAAGATCATCTTTTTTATTTCATCAAACATTTGGGCAATATAGTGTGCTTTAGTGCATTAAAATGTAAAAAAGTGTGTTTTTTCCCAAAAAAATGCGTTTGAAAAATCGCTGCGCAAATACTGTGTAAAAAAATAAATGAAACACCAACCATTTTAATCTGTAGGGCATTTGCTTTAAAAAAATATATAATGTTTGGGGGTTCAAAGTAATTTTCTTGCAAAAAAAAAAATTTTCATGTAAACAAAAAGTTTCACAAAGGGCTTTGTCTTCTAGTGGTTAGAAGAGTGGATGATGTGTGACATAAGCTTCTAAATGTTGTGCATAAAATGCCAGGACAGTTCAAACCCCCCCCCAAATTACCCCATTTTGGAAAGTAGACACCCCAAGCTATTTGCTGAGAGGCATGTCGAGTCCATGGAATATTTTATATTGTGACACAAGTTGCGGGAAAAAGACAAATTTTTTTTTTTTTTTGCACAAAGTTGTCACTAAATGATATATTGCTCAAACATGCCATGGGAATATGTGAAATTACACCCCAAACTACATTCTGTTGCTTCTCCTGAGTACGGGGATACCACATGTGTGGGACTTTTTGGGAGCCTAGCCGCGTATGGGGCCCTGAAAACCAATCACCGCCTTCAGGATTTCTAAGGGTGTAAATTTTGAATTCACTCTTTACTGCCTATCACAGTTTCGGAGGCCATGGAATACCCAGGTGGCACAAACCCCCCCCAAATGACTCTATTTTGGAAAGTAGATACCCCATGCTATTTGCTGAGAGGATTAGTGAGTATTTTGCAGACCTCACTTTTTGTCACAAAGCTTTGAAAATTGAAAAAAGAAAAAAAAATTTTTTTTTCTTGTCTTTCTTCATTTTCAAAAACAAATGAGAGCTGCAAAATACTCACCATGCCTCTCAGCAAATAGCTTGGGGTGTCTACTTTCCAAAATGGGGTCATTTGGGGGGGTTTTGTGCCACCTGGGCATTCCATGGCCTCCGAAACTGTGATAGGCACTAAAGAGTGAAATCAAAAATTTACACCCTTAGAAATCCTGAAGGCGGTGATTGGTTTTCAGGGCCCCATACGCGGCTAGGCTCCCAAAAAGTCCCACACATGTGGTATCCCCGTACTCAGGAGAAGCAGCTAAATGTATTTTGGGGTGCAATTCCACATATGCCCATGGCCTGTGTGAGCAATATATCATTTAGTGACAACTTTGTGCAAAAAAAAAAATTAAAAAAAAATTTGTCACTTTCCCGCAACTTGTGTCAAAATATAAAATATTCCATGGACTCAACATGCCTCTCAGCAAATAGCTTGGGGTGTCTACTTTCCAAAATGGGGTCATTTGGGGGGGTTTTGTACCATCTGGGCATTTTATGGCCTTCAAAACTGTGATAGGTAGTGAGGAGTGAAATAAAAAATTTACGCCCTTAGAAATTCTGAAGGCGGTGATTGGTTTTCAGGGCCCCGTACGCAGCTAGGCTCCCAAAAAGTCCCACGCATGTGGTATCCCCGTACTCAGGAGAAGCAGCTGAATGTATTTTGGGGTGCAATTCCACATATGCCCATGGCCTGTGTGAGCAATATATCATTTAGTGACAACGTTTTGTAATTTTTTTTTTTTTGTCATTATTCAATCACTTGGGACAAAAAAAAATAATATTCAATGGGATCAACATGCCTCTTAGCAATTTCCTTGGGGTGTCTACTTTCCAAAATGGGGTCATTTGGGGGGGGGGGTTTGTACTGCCCTGTGAAAGTGGAAACTCCTGCGCTGTCGGGGAGGGGGGCTATGCTAAAAGGACACTGCTGCAACACCTAAGTACTGATCCAAGGCAGGACAAATGGGACAAAAGTGGGGGAAGATGGTAGTTGCGCTGTGATGAAGGGGGGGGGAGGGAAGCTGCAAAGATGACTAAAGTGGCAAAGTGAACTAAAAAAGCAGAAACGGGCCAATGCATGAATAGATCCTACATGCTAAAAGAACATGGTGGGGATGCAGTGCAGTGCAACGTAGCTGATCAACATGACATGTTGCGGGCAGACACAGCCTAATATATAAAGGTAATCGTGAAACAGTGACTGCTTGAATATAGCAAAACAAAAATGCATATACTAACACAAATAGGGTGAATAATGACACAATGCAAAAAAAAAATATATATATATAATGCAAGAAAAATATATGTGGGCTAGTGCCCCATTAGCAAAAACGTGCCAGATCCTGGTGAACTACAAGTGACAAATCCCTAGGACAAACATGAATATTAGTTCTATCATCCAGTCCAAAAAGCAAAAACACGTGATGAGAAACACAAAACAAGTCCAATCGTGAAGGGAGGGGGGATCTTCAGTGAGGACACCTCCGTGTTTGCAAGCCGCTTACCTTACAGCTGTAAGGTGTACAGCCTGTGTTGCAAATGACCCGCAGGTGTAGACGTTCCGTGTATACAATAATAATAATGAACATGCCAAGCGAAATAAAAAATAAAAAGTATACAGCATGTAAAATAACTCTGCAACGACCACAGTGGAGGGGGGGCAAGACACACACAGGGGGAGGTTGCACTCACTTTCATGAAGTGAGTGTGGGCATCAATCCACGAGCGCCGAGCTCGTATGCCTCCAGGAGTGTCACCAATCTGGAATCTGTCCCCGTGCCTGGAAACTGGAATATGTCCCCGTGCCTCTCTTCTCAGTGTTCGTCAGGTAGAGCAGTGATGTACAGTGTGAGGGGGAAAGAGAAGCACATAGCGTGATCCCATATAAAAGGTATATTTATTTAATAAAACAAGTCTAATCAACTTACATTTAAAACAATGCTGCAGTGTGTAGTAACTACGAGCACCGAGCTTGTCTCCTGTTGTTTGTCTGTGGCAGCGTCCCGTGCTCCAATCCTAATGCATATCGTCACCTCACGTGACTTCTTCAGAGGCCTCATCATTCTCTTTTGAGGTAACCTCTGTTCATTATTTATTGATAGACCTTACTGGAGTTCTTTAGCTGTCTACACTTCTGACGGCTTTTTTTCATTTTAGCCCACAGCCACTGTCTTTTCACCTAGAGTCCAGTCTGGTACACGCACACTCACTAGGCTTGATATTGAAACTCTTACATCTCCATAGCCAAGTAAGTATTTGCTGAATTTAGGGCTACTTATTATCATTATTATTTTTTTTAATTCCATCCCAAGGTTTTTGGATTATTTAGAGCATGCATATTTTTATATTATGTAGCTTTTTTATTGACCCCTCTGGGTATCCTTGTGATTCTTGGTACCATCCAGGCGCCCGGGAAAGGCGTGGGCATGTCATGCGTATGAGAGTTATGTCGTTCTAAGTGAGTGGTTTCCTCTATGCATCACTTATATGTCATTCTGGGACATCTCACCTTTTGATATGTATACCTGTACCCATTGTCCATATTTGAAATATGATTATTTCTCCTTTCTTATGCAGAATCCCTCTGCTTGGTGTCAGGCATATAGGTCCTGAGGAAGCGAAAGCAAAACATCGACCTGCCATATTCAAGCAGCAATAGGGAGCAATATACATACTATGTGTGGCTTATTTTATTGGAAGCGAATACTACTTGTTTTTAATGTTATATTGTCAATTGTTTATATCTCTGTATAATAAATTAATTATTTTTCTAATAATATTTTGTATTCATTTTCTGGTACCTATAAAGTCAGCTCCAACGTTCCCCTTTTTTCATTTGCAGAGTATATAGGGCAGGCCGTATAGTATATATACTGCTGTTCAGAGTATATAGTGCCTGGGGGCCTGGGGGACCCCCATGCCATTGTTTTTTTAAATTTGGGTGCAGGGTTCCCCTTAATATCCATACCAGACCCAAAGGGCCTGGTAATGGACTGGGGAGGGGACCCATGCCGTTTTTTTCAATGATTTTCATCTATATTGCCGGGACCTGACAATACATTACAGCCGTGAGCAGTTTTAAATTACTTTTTTTCCTTTAGAAATGTAATTTTGCTGTGGTATTGTTCTAAACCCGGGAAAACTTTGCAGGCATACCATAGACACCACCCAGGCATGATATTTAAAGGAATATTTCATGTTCATTGTTTCACTTTAAGCATTATTAAAATCACTGCTCCCGCATTGATACATGTCACCTGGGGCAGGACCCGGGTCCCCAAACACTTTTTATGGCAATAACTTGCATATAAGCCTTTATTAGCACTTTTGATGTTTTACACCTGTGTCCCATAGACTTTAATGGTGTTCGCGTGTTCGAACAAATTTTTTGTTTGTTCACATGTTCTGCTGCAAACCGAACCGATGGGTGTTTGGCTCATTCCTACTCAGGATCCATCTGGTATTTCATGTTTCCTTGCTAAAACCTGCAGTGCCAGATTCATTTCCTGATTGTAGATCGGGGCCCCCTGAGCCCGTAATTATTAAAGGAGATGAGAAATTTGAGATTGAGGCCATGCTTGATTGCAGGAGAAGAAGGGGTCAGATACAGTATCTGATCAAGTGGAAAGGGTATGGTCCAGAGTTAAATTCCTGGGAACCAGCACAGAATGTATTTGCCACAGACTTAATCCATGTTTCATAGCCACCCGCAAATATGAATCGGTTGGGCATCTGGAGGCTGGCCGTAGGGAGGGGGCAATGTCAGGGAAGGCATATCCGTGGTGCTGCTGGAGTCCTTCAAGCAGATATGTATAATCAGAGGCAACGATGCGCGCTCATGCATGCACCGATGCGCGCGCGCGCATCTGTCACTAATACTGATGCCAAGCAGGCTATTTAAACTGACTACAACCTTTGATTCATTGCTGTTTGGTCTGCAGCTTCTGTGTGTTGTATCCTGATTCCGTGTGACCTCTGATCCTGATCCGGCTTGCCTCTAACCTATGTTTGCCTGCTACCTGCCCTGATCCCGGCATGTCTTTTGGATTCTGCTTCTGCCTTCTGATTCTGCTCTATAGATCTTCCGGTATTGACTCAGCTTGTGACCTGACTTCCCTGCTGTCTGATGTCTATGCCTGATCTGACAATTGTTTCCAACCTGGATCGTCTGACCCTACACTTCATTCATCCAGCCTGCTACAGCTTCCAGTCCAGCAAGCTTCCAACCCGGTACCTGCTTCCAACTGTTCATCACAGTCTGTCTTCTGCCAAGCATCGTGCCAACTCATCTGCTACCAGCCTTACCTACCTGCTGACTGCTGCCACGCAGATTGCTGCCACTTGACTGACTACAGGCATTCATACCCCACTGCACTCCTGTGGCTGCTGTCTCACTATCAGTGGCCCTCGGGCCGGAGCTGTATGGGAGGACTTCCTCTGCACATCAGGCTCACTAACCAGGTACATGGCACATTGTCAGGAAGAGTACTGTGATCTCTGTGAGAGGTAATTACAGTGTTTTCAGGCATCATTGATGATTAAATTGTAACAATATTATCGTACAAAGTGTATACACCATTTCCATGATGTGCATTTCAAAGGACTTCAACCAAATCGCTACTGATACCTAGATCTTGCTCTGAGGTCTACTGCATTGTTTACATCCCACATGTGTAGTTTGCTTGCATAGACTAGTGAGATGAGCTGAACACAGCTGGGTTTGGCAAACATTAAGGTTCAGGTACCAAATCCAAGCCCCTTTGAAGTCAGTGAGAGAAAAATGTTAAATGTATATGTAACATGTTACATGTTAAACTTCTGTTAGGCCTGTTGATGCATAGGAGTCACATTGTGGGAAAGTTTCCTTACCTTTTTAATAGCAATGGGAGCGCTCATGAGTTTTTTTTAAGAACAAATCTGATGAGATTGGTTTTTCTACTTAGCAGGTATCTCACAACCTTTCGAGACTGTGTGGTGCCATTCAGTTTTAGATCCACAACAATCTCGATGTATGATGCCTGCCAAAAGAAAATACCCCTACAACCAAATACATTGATGCCTCTCACTGAACGACAGCTACCTGGGCTGTCATCAACGATATACAGAAAGGGGTGGGGATACTGGTGACACCATTACCCAAATGTGGCCATGTGGTTACATTTAGGCAGTGATGTCACTCCCCCATTCTTGTCCTTTTGCTTATGTGGCCAGGCATTTCCAGCCATGTAAGTGAATGGGCTCGTTGGCATCAGTGGTTGGTATGGGCCCATTGGCATCAGTGCTTGGAATGGGCATAGTGGTACAGGAACCTGCTGCTACCTTAGCAACCATGGACAGAGGAAGCTTTCACGTTTATTCATATTGGACGCTCTAAACTTTTGATGTGAACTTAAGTACAGACCACTCACCTCATCCCAACCATAGACTCTTGTTAGGCCAGTAGATGGATAGGAGCCAAGTTGTGGGAAAGTTACCTAACCTTTTTAAATCACAGTTTTTCAAAGAACTAATCTCTGATGAGATTAGTTGCGATTAGTTGTTGTGCTAAGCAGGTACCTCATAACAGCCTCATTCCAGACTCCATGGTGCCATCCTGTTTTAATGGGGTCCCATCTTGTATTTTGTAGTGCTGTAGCCCCCCACCATGATGAAGGAAAGAGACACGTGCTACTCTTCCCTGGTAAGAAAATCGCTATCCACAAAATCATTTTGAAGTGCTCTGCTCGGTTTATACTATAACCAGACCTCAGTGACTTCTTTTGCTACAGGTACTGGGGAATAATTCATACTTAAAGTGGAACTTCAGTCATTTTTTCATCTTTCCATCTATTAAATCTTTTCCCCTAACTGTTTTAACCTTAGATAGTAAAACATTTTTTTATGCCAGTATATACCTTATACAGCCCACTTCCTGTTTCTTGTCTGGTAAAATGCAGAGGCTTATGACATCTTGCACATCTCTCTCTCTCACTCTTTTGAGTTTGCCAGGAAGGGAGGGGGGTGGGTCACAAGAGGCCCAATGAGAGCTGCAGGGCTGCAGAGCTGGAGGTGTGCCTCTGTGTGTAAATCCAGGAAGTGAACAGACAGCAGCTTCAGCTGCCCACAGTTAAAATGGTTGCAGCCAGACTCGGTGGAGGGAGATTTCTGCAGCATATTTGGCAAGTACAAAATCACAATATATGTAAAATAATATGCAAAGTGGTTGGAGGGAAGCTTCAGAATGTTTTTATTACAAATTATGTGAGCAGACTGCAGTTTCTCTTTAAAGTGGTTGTAAACCCAATTCATGAAATTTGAGCTGGGCACATAAATCTGAAGTGTTTACTTATCTCTATTCAAAGCACTAAGTCCCGTGTCTTTCTCCTGCTCCATTCTTTTGTTATAAGCATGATAACTGCTGTCAAGTTCTCCGTCAACTGAGATAAAACCAGAATGAAATTTTGCGTCGAGGGAGTTTGCTATATATAGATTAGCAGAGAGCTCAACTATTCACAGAACAGCTCTGCAAGTCTCAACATATGTTGGGTGGGGGTGTGTGCCTTTCCTCCAATCAGCTGTCTTGGCTGTATGCCCAGACTTCACTTCCAGTGCTGAATAGGAATAGAAAGTCTCTAACACAATGTGCACCTTCTAAAGAATATATAAAGATGAAGACAGCAGATATACATGTATAACTTATGTAGGGAGATTTGTTTAATCTCTGTGTACCATTCGAGGCTGTTCATTTCACTGGGTATATGTGAGGGTTTACATCCCCTTTAAATTCACAGAAGAACACCGAAGTTGTGCAAGTCATTCTCTCAGAGGTTTGGCTCTCCCTGCTCTTCTTGGATTCTTAGCTGTGTTCACAAATGTCTAACACAGATTGGTCTCTGCTGCAGTCTCTCACCTTTTAACTTATACAAAGTGATAGTGTTGCTGTCTGATCACTTTAGGCAAATCAAACCATGTATTAAAAATAGATAATACTTTTTTAAAAAGTATTTGTCCTTTTCAAAGGACATCAGTCAATGTAAAGAAACATTTATTAAAGTATAAAGTTACAATATAAAGTAGCACACAATTTCCACTAACATATACAGTATATGAAAGTTATGACACATGCTTTTATTAATTATACTTTGATGCATTTTACAGGAAGGGACAATACAATAATGGTAAATCTCAGCATTATATCATCATCAGTAAAAAAGGGGAAAAAAACTGTGCTAATGTATCATTAAAAATAAACACTAAAAAAATGTTGATAAATAGCAGCTCAATGTGAGATATACACAGAATAACAGAAAAAAGAGGAAGCCGCGCTACTAAAGTCCAATTAACAGATAATTGATTGTAGAAATGGAAAACATTTCTCATATGGCAAAAAAACACCAGCATGTGGCTATAGCCCAGCCAAGGCCTTTGCTTGCATGAAGATCGTAGAGATAGGCAATGGATGAATGATTTCACAGATATATTCAAACACTGGTAACACCGCTCAATCCAGGACCACTAAATCAGCAACTCACTCAGCAGTAACCCAGAAGAAAGAGAACTACCATAGTGTAATATTGCCTAATGGATATTTAATAGTAAAAAACAGTATTGCACTTACATCATAGACGTTAAAAATCACGCATAAAATTACAAAGCCGGCCGGCTGCAAATAAACTCCCGTCCTCCTAGCGAGACAGCGTGGTGACATCAGCACGTATCCTCCTCCAGACGTGTTTCATAATATGTGACGTTGTCAATGTTCCCCATTGACATCACATACAACGAAACACATCTGGAGGAGGATACGTGCTGACGTCACCACGCTGTCTCGTGTGGTGTTAATTGAAGAATTGATGAACATTATCCCACATTTTTTGCCATATGAGAGAAATGTTTTCCATTTCTACAATCAATTATCTGTTAATTGGACTTTATTAGCGCGGCTTCTTCTTTTTTTATATTTTTATATCATCATCAGTGACTTATTAAAGAGACCCAGTCACCAGAACAAATGTTGTCTATTTCTATGTTATAAACATATAAAACTGTAACCTAAGGACATTTGCAGTTGATTGCTGAAGCATCATATATCATAATAAAACCCTCATTATTATAATCTTTTTTTTTTTATTAAAGTTTAACACAATTTACAAAATAAGTCATATAAAGAGACATCACAATTGAAAACAGGGTCATACGTAGGGATGAGTTCGATGTTCGAGTCGAACGCAAGTTTGAGTCGAACATCGGGTGTTCGCCGAACAGCGAACATTATGCGGTGTTCGTGGCAAATTCGAAAGCCGCAGAACACCATTAAAATTTATGGGACACGAACATGAAAAACCAAAAGTGCTAATTTTAAAGGCTTATATGCAATTTATTGCCATAAAAAGTGTTTGGGGACCTGGGTCCTGCCCCAGGGGACATGCATCAATGCAAAAAAAAGTTTTAAAAACGGCCGTGAGCAGTGATTTTAATAATGCTTAAAGTGAAACAATAAAAATGAAATATTTCTTTAAATATCGTGCTGGGGGGGTGTCTATAGTATGCCTGTAAAGTGGCACAGTTTTCCCGTGTTTAGAACAATACCACAGCAAAATGACATTTCTAAAGGAAAAAAAGTAATTTACCGTATTTTTCCGTGTATAAGACGCTATTTTTTCATTAAAAAATAGACTAAAAATCGAGCAGCGTCTTATACACGGTCAGTTAGCCTGGGAGACAGCCGTGCGAGTGCGTCGCTGCCCATAGCTTGTCAGACAGCTCCTCCAATCACGTGCTGTATGTTACTGACGTCAGCTGGATTTGGGGGTGGAGGTGGAGAGTGCACAGAAGCGATCCCGTTGGAGGTGAAGAGTGCGCAGATGCAACAGGGACCGGAGTGTTCTGAGCCCAAGATGTCAGAAAATAGTAAAAGTAAGTGATTGCCTTACTCTGCAAAATTTAAACCAAATGTAGCCAGCTATGCAAAAGAGCATGGGAATAGAGCTGCAGAGAAGAGTTTTGACTTCCCTCCACTGAGTGTATGAGGAAGAACAACCCCTGCATAATATTCTGAGATTTTAAACGTTACCTTATGGTAATTACTAGATAAAAGTGTGTTCTGTTTTACCTATGTTTAAAATATTGATTTCTTAATTTTGGGTTGGAAAAGTGGGGGGCGTCTTGTACATGGGGGCGTCTTATACACGGAAAAATACGGTAAAACTGATCGCGGCTGTAATGAATTGTCGGGTCTCGGCAATATAGATAAAACTCATTGAAAAAAATGGCACGGGCCCCTCCTAGTCCATTACCATGCCCTTTGGGTCTGGTATGGATATTAAGGGGAACCCCGAACCAAAATTAAAAAAAAAATTGCATGGGGGTCCCCCAAAATCCATACCAGGCCCTTCAGGTCTGGTATGGATATTAAGGGGAACCCTGCGACAATTTTTTTTTAAAAATGGCATAGGGGTCTCCCTATAATCCAGACCCTTATTTGAGCACGCAACCTGGCAGGCCACAGGAAAAGAGGGAGAACGAGAGAGCACCCCCACGGATAATACCAGGCCACATGCCCTCAACATGGGGAGTAGCCCCCCAAAGCATCTTGTCCCCATGTTAATGGGGACAAAGGCCTCATCCCCACAACCCTTGCCCGGTGGTTGTGGGGATCTGCGGGCGGGGGGCTTATCGGAACCTGGAAGCCCCCTTTAACAAGGGGACCCCCAGATCCTGGCCCCCCTATCTGAATTGGTAACGGGTACATTGTACCCCTACCAATTCACAACAAAAAAGTGTCAAAAATAGTAAAAATGTGACTAGACATTTGGGACAAGTCCTTTATTAAAAAATAAAAATGTCCCGCGATGTAGGTCCATCTAATGCCGCCCGTCGGACCAAAAAAAGAGAAAAAAAACGCAACAGCTCTGCCTCCATGGGATGCTCCAACCGATTGACACTTCTTCTCGTTGACAGCTGTTCTATAGCCGAGGGTGATCCCACCTTCCTCTGACGTCACGTGGCGTGTCCCCTGGGGCAGGACCCGGGTCCCCAAACACTTTTTATGGCAATAACTTGCATATAAGCCTTTAAAAGGAGCATTTTTTAATTTGATTTTCAATTTAGATTTTTTATGTTAGTGTCCCATAGACTTTAACGGTGTTCGCTTGTTTATACAAATTTTTGGCCTCTACGCATGTTCTGGTGCGAATCGAACCGGGGGGGGGGTGTTCGGCTCATCCTTAGTCATATGCAAAAGTCAATGAGCTTGGTGAATTACAAATCTGTAATAACTAAAAGATAAAACATTTTTTTTTTTGAAAATTCTTTTTTATTCAGTTTTTAAGCATACAAATAACAACAGGCCACATTTGCGGCCAACAACCACTGGCTATAACACAGTTGCCGGGGAACATTTACATACAAAAACAAAAATCAAGCGTGAAAATAAATCCCCCCTCCCTCCCCCCAAAACAATAGAACTTTTGCCTAGATATATACCGTCCAAGTTGGCCTCCAAACTGGAGGAAGGCACTAGGAGACACCACACCCACGTTGTCCGACATCTTGGGTGGTGATGCTAAATATAGTCCAAAGCATGACCCGGCTCCCTCCCCCTCCCCCCCCTCAGCACCAAGAATTTCATATAAAGAAATAACTCGCCCACCCTACAAGTGACCAGTTATCCTGATGCAGAAACATAAAACATTTTTAAAGAAAAATATGAGCATTTGCATCCTGTGAATATAACTGAAGGAGGAGAAAGAGTTAACATGACTGAAACTTGAATATAGCTGACAGAGGAACATCCTTATTTTAGGGTCTTGTTTTTCATGAGGACCACAGCATAGATAAGGTCTGAATGAATGAATGAATGACTTGTATAGCGCTACATATGTGAACTGAATCGCCTCAGCGCGCTTTTTTGCCACCGGTGTCCATCTGCGATGTAGCACTGTCCTTTGCCCCATGGGGTCCCGACACGCTTACAAACACATACACATACAACATACACATCTTTGGCCAATTTTTGACAGGGTCTAATTAACCTACCTATTTTTGACAGGGTCTGGTAAAAACTGGTTCTGAAATGATGTCTTCAGACAAAGTCAAAATGTCAGCATTAAATAGATAAAATTATGTCTGAGAGGCTAGATGTTTGTATAGGAATTATGTGTCATGTGATGAACTCTGTCCTCCCTCCCTCCTTTGTCTTTGAGTTGTGCAATATTCTTTGTCCATAATTTGTATAAAGATGCGAGTCTTACCATTAAAACCAAGCATTCAGTGAACGACTATCTTGTCTGCATTGAGCTCCGAAAGAATTCTACTGATTGTCCAGATCTAAGCAGAATTAACCCTTACAGCGTGGTGGCAGCGGTGGGATAAGGTGTCCATCTGAGGTAATTTAGGAATATGTCTGCTTTGTTGACAGTTCTTCTTGCCTTGGCTCTGACAATACTCTATCCTTGTATAGTGCAAAATTGCAAACTGCCGTGCTTTTGGTAAGCACATTAGGGCAGAAAGTCTTTGGTAGACTAATAGTGCAAAATTGTAGAGAGGTTAATTGTAAACTGCTGTGCTTTTGGGAAGCACATGTGCTTTTGGCAAGCAAATTAAAGTTAGTCTCTGGGAGACTAAAATAAAGGAAGGAGCCGAACAATCAGTGGAATTCTACCAACCTTTCGCTTCTTCTTTCTATTGCATAAGAATATTGTATTACAGGCGGTCCCCGGGTTACAAACAAGATAGGGACTGTAGGCTTGTTCTTAAATTGAATCTGTTTGTAAGTTGGAACCGGTACATTTTTTAAGTGTAGCTCCAGCCAAAAATCTATTTTTAAGCTTTTTGGATAGCATAGGGAAGGGTTATCACCCCTGTAAGATTTGTTTTGCTGTCTGTGTCCCTGTTCAGAAGATTTCACCTCAATTTCTGTCCCAATGACAATTGGATTTTGAAAATTTTGGATTATTAGGGAAACAAGGATTGGTGATAAAGCATCAGCGGAGACACCTTTTTCCCAAATTAACTCTTACAGGAGAAAATTTCCCTTCCTAGGGGTAGATTTCATCTCACTTCCTGTTGTCTCTCTCTGTTTGTAAGTAGGGGTCGTTTGTAAGTTGGATGCTTGTAAGTAGGGGACCGCCTGTATACTGTATAAGAATATTGTACTGTATAAGAATATTGTTTAGAGCTTATATTATTGTTGTACATTGCAAAAGAGTCTTGTAAGGTAAGACAAGTTGTTTGTAACCAAATTAAGAATGGGTAAGGGAGAAAGTAAAGAATACCCCCCACCTAATCCCATAAAGACATGTAAAGACTATGTGGTCAGAGTATGCAAAACGGATTATTATTTGATAAATCCTTTCATAGACGATTTGGCTGGATAAACTCAAAGTATGTGCAGTAGCTCACCCTTCCCACGCACAGGCGCAAATGACCAATTCCATATGGATATGGTACACAGGGGACCCTGAGTGGGACATAAAGTACATGAAGGAAACAGGGACCCCCCCACCACTCCAATAGGCCAAGAGGAAGCTACCTCTTCAGCAGATACGATCCTTGATAGTGAGTGACTTTGTCACTGGAACTGTACTTTTGCAGCATTCAGTGAACGACTATCTTGACTGCATTGAGTGCTTCCGGAGCTCCGAAAGAATTCTACTGATTGCCCAGATCTAAGTAGAATTAACCCTTACAATAACTTTAACATGAACAATAGGCTGAGTTTACAAAAAGAAACAAAAACATAAGAGAAATACACCAGGGGTCTGGATAAGGAGAGCCAGGACATGAGATGGAGGGAGAACCCAGTTTGGGATATTATAATCTGAAAACCCTCCTCCTTCAGAGAAGCCTATCCTGCCCACACCTAACAACTGAACTTTTAATTTCTCCATCAGCCCATCCCCCACAGCTATTACCCTTTTGTATCTCTTGACCCTCCCTCTTAGATTGTAAGCTCTAACGATCAGGGCTGTCAGGTCACCTGTATCCAGGTGACAGATGCACCCCGTTGGGATCAGGAGTGCACCGCAAGGTAGTGGACCCTACGGCTGACTGCTGCGGATTGAATCCTGGGAGGTTCAGGAAGCAGGTCTACTGGATCACTGACACAGATCCCACTGGGAGCTAGAGCATAGATTCCCCAGGGTGCGGAGTCTAAGAGCCAGCAGGTGTTCACCAGAGCCTTTAATGGTAAGGATGGACTGCGCTGCAGTCTGGCTCCAGGTCGCGGCCCCCAGGGTTTTACAGCTCACGCTCACGGTAGACTACAGGAGAAGAGGAAGGAGGCAGCAGGCTGGAACAACAAGGAAAGTAAGGGACAAGCCAAGGTCGGGGCCACAAGCAGACAAGGACAACAGAGTACACGCCAAGGTTCAGGGTCACAGGCAAACAGGGATGGTCGGGAACACGCCAAAGGTCAGCGTCACGAGCAGACAGGAATAGTTAAGAACAGGCCAAAGTCGGTAACTGGAATCAGATGTAGGAAACACAGCAAGTACACACAGAGGCTAACACACAATGGTTGATCAGCACTGCTGGCTTGCGGTGCACAGGTTAATATAGGGTTCCCTGATAGGGCCTGGGGTGGGGCCATGCTTAGAGGAGAGGTTACAAAAGCAGTCAGGTGAGGGTCAGCTGGTCTCTAGAGATGAACACATGGAGACAGGTATGCTGATCGACAAACTCTATTGCATAACCATGACAAGGGCCCTCTGATTCCTTCTGTATTGAATTGTCTGCTCTCGTGTTATAAAGTGTTGTGCAAACTGTTGACACAATATAAATCTTGTAAGATAATAATAATCATTAATAATAAATGCCTTATTAAAAAATTAGTTTCTTCTTTTTCATCCTTTGGTGAATCTCAGTGCTGCTGATCAGTGTTAGGATTGCATAACTAAATGTCTACACATTAGACCCCATGATCAGTCAATGGCAACCTTGTTTTTGGAAGATACAATAGGTCAATATTTTAGAGCCAGCTAGTTTTATAACTACAGTAAAACCTTGGATTGCGAGCATAATTCGTTCCGGAAACATGCTTGTAATCCAAAGCACTTGTATATCAAAGCGAATTTCCCCATAAGAAATGATGGAAACTCAAATGATTCGTTCCACAACCATTTATTCATAAATCCTTCAGTTTATAGTCCATTTAAAAAGATTATAGCAATGTGATAGGTTGTGTAACCATAAAATGTCCATCCACAAATGGAAGCCTCCACAAGGGGAATAAAAGCAAAATCAAGCAGGAGTATAATAGAGAAGAGAGGCGCCTCTAGGTGTAGCAATCTGCTTACATTTAATGAAGGTACAACATTTAGCAACTCACATGGTTGATAATTAAAAGAGGCACATCTAAGTATGCTGGCATCTGGGGTAAAGGTGTCTGCAATCATGACCGGGAAGACTACCCTGCAGTAGAGCGATCTGAAAGCGAGGCTTGAACAGCTTGTGGAGCGCAGCGTGGAAGGGACAACGTCAATGGTGGTGTGGAGGACGGTCTATGTGGACATCTTTACCTCGGATGCCTGCATACTTAGATGTGCCTGTTTTAATCATCAACCATGTGAGCTTCTAAATGTTGTACCTTCATTAAATGTAACTGTATTGGTACACTTAGAGGCGCCTCTCTTCTCTTTTATACTCAGTTGTGACATGACGCGACTTGTTTATCAAGAAATAGCGTGTATATCAAGTCAAAATGTATTAAAAAATGTTGCTTGTCTTGCAAAACGCTCTAAAACCAAGGTTTTACTGTATTGTAATTTTTAGCATCTATTAATGTAAAGGTGTCTGATAGAAAAGGGGGTGGGAGTTCCATATTTAGCTATAGGTCCACTTTAACAAATCTGATGGCTAACTCTCCCTCATTTAGAAGAACAGTCCCTTTTTTGGAACCCAATCCTTCTGTCCCTCTTTTCCCTTCCTTTGTCCCTCTGATGTATAGATATTTATACATCTGCACTACTTAACTAACATCAATTGTTATGCTGCACTAAACTTTTCACCTAAAGTAGTGGTGAAAAGAACACTTGCAAGTTTAAAGTGATATTAGAGGTAAAAATGTTTTTTTTTTTAAATATCAAACATGTTATACTTACCTGCTCTGTGTAATGGTTTTGTACAGAGCAGCCCAGATTCTCCTCTTGTCGGGTCCCTTGCCGGAACTTCTGGTTCCCCCTCTTCTCTGAATGCCCCTATAGCAAGCCGCCTCTTGCTATAGGGGAACTCGTGCGTGCTCTCTCCCAAGCCCTGCTCTGTCCTCATTGGCTGTTATTTACAGCAGCGGGAGCCAATGGCTCCCACTGCTGTCTCTCAGCCAATGAGGAAGCAGAGCAGCTGCTCCCATGCACATCCCTGGATCACGATTGGGCTCAGGTAGGTATTAGGGGGGCTTAGGGGAACTGCACACTGAAGGTTTATTACCTTCATCCATAGAATGGATGATAGTAAAAAACCTTCAGCCTTTAGAATCACTTTGAGCATTTTTGTTTATTTTTGCATATTCATTTTTCCCGGGTTTGAGACTGGCAAGAGTGTGACTTTTGCCCTAATACTTACAGTACCTCTTTATTATCCCAGAACGTTTGGTGGTCGATAAATCTGTACTTCTTTTTTATTGTGTACTTTGTATGTAGCAGCCCTGCCATATGCAGGAATGTCTGTACTTTAAATTTAGTATTACTGGGCTGTACTTTCTGAATGGTGGCTGCAGGACGAGGGGAGCAGATCGATGGTTTCCAGTTAGGAGTATCCTGCAGATAAACTTTGGTGTGGTGGGAGTCCTAGTGGGCCGGGCACAAGCCGCTACCAGTAGACCCTACAAGAAGTCTGAACTGCTTACTTTGCAAATTATTGTCTCGGCTTATAGATACACCAAGTACAGTTTGTGAGACTGAAGTCATTTCCTCCATTTGTGTTTGTTTGCGGAGGGAACCCTTTTGAAGCTACTACTGTAGGTATCCTGTACACCCTAATCCTCCCTCCACTATTGAGCAAAAATTGACAAAGTTGAAGTCCCTTTATTGGTTACTGCTGATTGGTCGGTGAATGAACTGTTTTGCCTACACAGGTTAGGAGATTTCCGTATAACAGCTCCTTCGGGGGGATCTCATATGTAATGTATATTAAACTTGTTTTGTGATCTTCACCCAAAATTGATACTTCGGTTTCGTGTCTTTGCCAGGTAGTCAAACCAGTCTGTTTTTCAATTGGCGGATCTATTCATATTCATATTCTCATATTGACCATGACTTTTGTGTATCCATGTGACCCGTTTGTCTGGGGTTCTCTACAAAATACAATAAACAAATAATTAGGGTATCTAGCGACAAAGTAATTACAGTATCAGGGCTCATTTACATTTGCTTCAAAACAAGGCTTCGGACACACTTTGCTCTCTGAATGTCAGTCAAAGCTCCTGTCACCAGTGCCGGTACAAGGGGTGGGCAGAGAGGGCACTTGCCCTGAGCGCAGTGTTAATTTGTGTGAAAAGGGGGCGCTGGGAGCTTCAGATGATTCTCCTGCCTGGCAGACGGAAGTGGCTGTTATTCTCCTCCTACTCTGTTCTAGCCGCTTCACCTATGGGATAACTGCATTGTCTTGCTCTCCTTCCCGTTGTTTGTTTAAGATAAGTTATTTTCACTTTGCTCCTCAATTCATTTCACCCCCTTCATCCCCCCTCCCCCGTCTGCTCAATTCTCCCAGTACAATCCTGCAATTAAACTGTCTGCTCATCTCCTCATTCACCTTTTCTCTTCTGTTTTTCTTATGATCTCTGCTCTCCCCACAGCAAACTTCACTGCAGCCTCCCGATCTCAGTGCTGGACATGCTACAGGCACCCTTTCCATTACAGCTTACTTTTTAGCTTTTCCTATTCTGGAACTATCCTGTGACCATCATTCACCTTGCACATTCTGTGCAGCTATTTACTCTGCTCTTTATTAACACTGCAGGGGCGCATTCACTCTACTGCAGTAACTGGCTTATTTTCACACTGGAAAAGCCAGTCACTGCAATGGCATATATAGAATACAATTGTTTATTTGTGCCCCATTTCCAGAATAATGCCCCCCAGACAGATAAAATGCAGACATGCTGAACAGGCCCTTACTACCCCACCGCCTTCATGTTTTCACTCTTTCCTTATCCCCGATTCCACTTTTTTTTTCTATTTATAATTCAAATGTTATCACCCAGGGACCAGTTCACACTAGTAGCGGTGCAAATTTGCTGCCAATCCGCACTACATCGAATTCGCAAACCTGTTCATGCAAACTGATTACGCAGTAATATTACCCCCTCACCACCTGTCAAACACCAGCAATGATAGACACACATGGTATCAAGCCCTTTCAGGCCCCTTCCTCCCTCAGTCCCGGTCCACAATGGTGTGATGCGGGAAACCATAAAAATTCAGTGCCGGTTCCCGCATTTCAGACTGATTCACACTGACATCTGTGAACCACTGGGGGTTTCAATGTTCAGTTGCTGACACCCCCAGATTGGTTCGCAGATCGCAGTGCGAACTGTAAAATGGTGCAGGAATCGGATCGCATAGTTGTGAGCACCCATGTGATCCAATTCCAGTGCGGACCAAAAAAAGGGTTCTGCTCTATTTTGGTGCGAATACAATGCAATTTCAGACATACAAACTGTATGGCTGAATTCACATTGCACAGACATCGCATATGTGATGTGCACAGCAATGCAGAGCAAATTACATGCGATATCTGGCATCAAACCAGTGTGAACCCAACCTCAGAGCCCCACTACAGTCTTTTAGTTCCATGCACCTTCAGAGCCCAGCTTCCCAAACCCACTGAAATAGTTGCCAATCAGTCCCCCTTTAACTGATAGTGACACTGCAGCATTTTTTTCCTTTCATTGCAGTAAGAAACTCCCTACAATTTTTTAGTTCTAACTTTTCTTTTGGCAGACTCATCGATAATATCTTCGTACGACAAAGTATTTAAAAGTTCTGACTCAATGGCAAGTAAAGGCTGCGGACATACCACAGGAGGTGGACAGAGGCTGTGGACATGATAGTGTCCTCCTCCCCCCCTCACAGTAGCTTCTCTGTCCACCATCATATTACTTCTCCACATCATCAGTGTGCTGTGTCCTCCTCCTGTGCCCCTTTCACCTCTCCACAGGTCAGGGCAGCACAGTGCTGCCCTGACCTGTGGAGAGGTGAAAGGGGCACAGGAGGACACAGCACACTGATGAATGATGTGGACTGGAGAAGTAATATGATGGACATCAGTCTCTGTCCCCTGCATGGCATGGCTTCTGCCTCCCGGGGCTCCCAGTAACATCCTCCTCTCTCTCTGTCCCCTTTTTTACTATGGATATCCCCCCAGCTTCACTCTCCTCCTCCCCAGTGTCCTCCTCACCGTCACCGGCTGCTCGGCTCCTCCGGGGCTTCACCTATGACGAGTGCACTGCACAATCGCCGGCCGCCGTGGTCTAGACTCTCAATCTTTTAAAAAATGGCGCCAGGCGGCACAATCACGTTACGAGCTTTCCTGAGCCCGGCCGGCTTCGGAACGGCGCATGCGCAGTTGTGTGATTGGCTCGCGGCCATCTTTTTTACGGGCACCGGTGCCCGTAACGGACTTTGATGGGCAGCCCCAAGGGGGGCGGCCGCGAAAGCTGAGAAATCGGCGCAGGAGCGGCGCCGCCCCTGCACCACTGCCGTCCCGAGGTCTGGCCTCGGTAGCCTTGTGGGAAATCCGGCCCTGACCTTGTCCCGGCACTGCCTGTTACTAAATAAAATGGTTAGCTTACAGTCCTGTATACACCTTGCTTTTGCTTTGCTTCGGCTTTGCTTTAAAAATGATACCCCATGTAGCTTTAGTGGATCTTCAAAGTGTCTTCAAAGCCTCCACGGAAGTCTATGGCAAAGCTCACTCGAAGCACCATTGAAGCCCCACCGAAGCATCAAAAACACATAAAAAAAAAGCATGTTGAAGTGGAAGGCACTTGTGTGTTGAAGCCGAAGCAAGTGTAAATGAGCCCTTAATGAAGAATTTCACTTCTTATTCCTCACATCAGCATCAAATCCTGGTGTTTCTGAGTTTCCAGGAAGCACAGAAGCAGTGTCCAGACCCACTGCCAGCAGCCTGTCTATGACAGGCTGATATATATACAGCAGCTAGATGTTGAACTGAGTGGTATTTCTGTATTTGGGGCAAATGTTCTGAATGCGTAAAGCCAAATACTACCCAGTACAGTCGAGCGTCTAGCTCCCATGTTTTCAAACTGTCAAGGATTTTCACAGGCTGCTGGCAGTGGAGCTGGACACTACTCAGTACTCTATCCTGGAATAAATAGGTAACAGCAAAAGTTAGTACAATCTATCCCACTGAATATCCATTTGTGTGATTAATTCTAAATAGGCTTTTATCCTTTAGCTGCTGCCAACGTAACCATTACATCAGCAGCAGTGCCAGCATTTAAAGTTTAAAGTGATTCTAAACCTTTCTTAAAAAAATAACAAACATGTCATACTTACCTGCTCTATGCAGTGGTTTTGCACAGGGCAGCTCCGATCGTCCTTTTCTTGGGTCCCCAACTGGCGCTCCTGGCTCTTCCCCTCGCCAAGTGCCCACCATAGCAAACTGCTTGCTATGGGGCACTTGTGCGTGCTCACTCCTGAGCCACCTCTGTGTGTCTATAAGATACACAGACCGCAGCTTGGCCCTGCCCCTGTTCCCTCCTCACTGGATGTGATTGACAACAATGGGAGCCAATGTCTTCCTCTGGTTTTTCTAAGCCAAAGAGAAGTGAGAGAGCCACTGGATCGAGATCAGGCTCAGGTAAGTATAAGGGGAGGGGGGACTGGGAGCTGCACTGAAGGTAAAAAAAAAAACCTTCTGCCTTCACAACCACTGTAAACTGAGTTTCTCTACAAAGAGTTTGTCTACATTTTTTCTCCTTGATGCCAGCTATGTAGTAGAAGAGATCACTTCAACATGTGAGTGAAGATGTGCCCCCTTACCATATGTCCCAGGCTCACCTGTCCCTCCTGGGTGGATGTCAGGATGGAGAGCAGCAGAACATCAGTGAAAATCTGTTTACTAATCTGCCCTGTGAAGAACGAACCAAGAAATGCTCTGAGCACTTCCAGGTCGAGAGCTGTCAAACCCTGGCCAGAGAGGAAGCTAATTGAGCACAATCTATGCTCCATAAGCTTTAACAGATTGCAGAGGTAACATTAGAGGTCTTGTAGACCCCTGATGTCTCACTAACCCCTTCCTGTTCTGAAGTCCCTTTAACAGGTTTAGTAAACCCGGGTGGCTGTAAGGATTTGCTGATCACATGACCACTATGATTGCCTGTCACAGAGGTCACATGATTGTCAGCTGGTCACGTCAACTTGTTGACAGCTCGGTCACTGTGCTAGGAGCACACAAAGAGCAAGCTCTCAACACAAAGTTCTGTCACCCATGAATGCATATGTGCAGCGAGTGTTAAAGCTCACCTTCTTTGCCACTGCACATATGCGTTACTTGTGCAGCAAGAGGTTAAACTAGCCCATTTATGAAAGTTAAGGGTACGTTCACATTTGCGAATGGACCTAGTCTACGATCGTACGAGAGAACCCCAGCGGGGGGTTCCAGCGATCAGCTGTGAGAGGCAGCCCCATTAGAAGCAATAGAATGCCGCCAGCTCCCGCAGCTAATCGCGCCATTTCACATCTAATCACTTATGCAGCACTCACATGCAAGTGGACACAGACACTGCTTTTAATGGGGCTACCACTCGCAGCTAACTGTGCAAACCCCCTACTGGGGTTCTTGCACATAGTTGCAGACAGGGTGCATTCTCAAGTGTGAATGCACCCTAAATGAAAAAAAGTTGGAAAAATTTTAATTAAAAAAAAAAACAAAAAAAACTATCCCCCCACATACACACGCCATTCAAATGCAAATGAGTATTTTAACATGTGTGCAGAACAATTTTTAAAAAATGGCTCTGATAGCAAAACAGTTACTACCATGTCAACCTCCCAGACAATTTCTCCAACTACTAAAGTTTACAAGTATGACAAATGAATCTCAGTATCAAAAGAATTGGATTTGAATGTATGCAGTATACATTGCTCCCAAAACCGAACCCTGACGCTAGGTTCACACCTATGTGTTTTTTTGCATTCCGCGTTGGCACAGCAGCTCATTCAAATAAATTGGCTGCCATGCCTGCGTTTCCGGAAAAAAACAAAAAGGAGCATGCACCTTTTCAAAAATGCAGCCGCAGGGAACTCGCATGGTCTTTTTGACCATGCAATTTCCCTGCAGTACTCCCACACGCACTGTGATTTTACATGTGTGGGGGTGATTGGCAACCCTGTGCGTTTCCATGGTGGAAGGTGGAGGGTGTGGGAATCGCTGCGATTCTCGCACCCGCAGACACATGCAGAAATGTGAACCTAGCCTAATGCCGCATACACACAGGCAGACTTTTCAACTGGTCCGACAGACTTTCCAGCAGACTTTCAACGGACTTTTGACGGACTTTCTAATGACCGGACTTGCCTACACACAATCACACCAAAGTCCGACGGATTCATACGTGATGACGTACACCTGACTAAAATAAGGAAGTTGATAGCCAGTAGCCAATAGCTGCCCTAGCGTCGGTTTTTGTCCGTCAGACTAGCATACAGATGAGCGGATTTCTGGGTCCGGCGGAGTTACGATGTAAAGATTTGAAGCATGTTCCAAATCTAAAGTCCGTCAGATTTGTGACTGGAAAAGTCCGCTGAAGGTCCGATGGAGCCCACACACGATCGGATTGTCCGCCGACGTCCGGTCAAAAAGTCAGACCGTGTGTACGCGGCATTAGTGTCCTTCGTTATGTTTTCAACTTACTTTTTATTCTTGGTAGCATCAACTTTCCATCTGTTTGATTGTATTTACTGTTACTTCTTAAATATCACCCTTAAATACCTTACATTTACTTCAAGACAATCCTCTTCTGTATTGTTTTTATTTCATACCTGATTTGTTTTCTTTTTTTCAACATCTTTGTCTTCTTTCTGTTTTTCTTGAGAAGATAATAGAAACACTGATCAGATAGTAAACAATTACATACAGTATCTTAACCACTTTAGCTCCAGAGGGTTTACCCCCCTTCCTGACCAGGCCATTTTTTGAAATACGGCACTGCGTTATTTAAACTGACAATTGCGCGGTCGTGTGATGCTTTACATAAACAAACTTTTTTTCCTTATTTCCACAAATAGAGCTGTCTTTTGGTGGTATTTGATCACCTCTGCGGTTTTTAATTTTTGCGCTATAAACAAAAAAAGAGCGACAATTTAAGAAAACAAAACAAAAAAACAATATATATCTTTCTGCTATAAAACACTTTTTTCAATAAAATTAAAAAAAAAAAAATTGAATTTCTTCATCAATTTAGACCAATATGTATTCTGCTACATATTTCTGGTAAAAAAAAATCCAAATAAGTGTATATTGATTGGTTTGTGCAAAAGTTATAGCGTCTACAAACTATGGCATATTCTTTTTTTTTTTTACTAGTAATGGCGGTGATCAGCAACTTATACTGGGACTACGATATTGTGGCGGACAGTCAGGCACTAAGCGACACTTTTTGAGAACCAGTGATACTTATACAGTGATCGGTGCTAAAAAAAAATATGCACTGGCATTGTACTAATGACACTGGCTGGGAAGGGGTTAACATCAAAGGGTTAACTGTGTGCCTGACCAGTGCTTTACTACTGTGGGGAAGGTTCTTGTAGTAGACATGGATCGGTGCTCCTGCTTAGCAGAGACACAGGATCCATGTCTTCTGTAGTGATAGAATGGTGATCTGCCTTCTTTACATAGGCAAACTACTGTTCTGCCTGTGTATCAAAGCATCAGCGGGTGCCGGTGGACATCGAGTCCGCCTTTCTTGGCTGATTGGCTGGCTATGGGTGAAATAATTCCTGTACATGTGCACATGACTAAATTCATCCTGGCACCAAGGATGCATATTTCTCAGTTACACATGATAGGGTAAATGGAATAGCCATTTTTATTTATCAAACATTTAGTTATAAGTATCAAAACGTTTTTCTGATTAAGCAGATATACTTGGTGCAAATATGTGTTAGAAGTCATATGATGTAACAGCTGTTTTGGTTGTGGTCAAGTACCATTCACACCTTCAGCTGTGAAAATGTCTATCTCTGGCTTTTCCCAGAGAACTCTGAAAGTGACGTGTATATGTTAAATGACCATTTCTGCATATCAATGAATATCACCAAAGAGTTGACTGGGACTTCAAAAGAGTCCAAGTCCCAAGGTGCCACCCCCTTCAGAATGTATAAATTGTACTATGATGTTCTCAGCCATTTCAGAGCAATTTTGAAATAAACATGTACTGTATTTATGTTTGCTCCCCTGCTTATGGCTAAAACTATAGGCTTGAATATTAAATACATCTTTTTGAATGTGGCTTCAGCAGTCAACGTTACTGAAACCCCTTAAGTTTTGGCGTTTTCCTATCAATTGGTCTTCGGAGTCGGAAATTATAACTCTACAGATATCGCTAAGAAATGGAACACCACAAGCTGGGAATTCACTTCTGCTGGTGAAGGTAAGCAAACGTTTTGCTTACCGTGACTTCCCCTTGTGCTGTGCTTATTTCTGTAAGTCGGTGTCATGGAGTACTCTTTTCAAGAACCTTGACTGTTGAATTTTTTTTTTTTTCCTTTCCATACTATCAGTCACTTTGTACTGTCCTCTTTTTTTTCAAATAAAATAAATAGTAAAATGAAAAAAAAAAAATGTTTAAAGCGCCCCTGTCTGCCCATGCTCGTGCATAAATGCACACACATGCACCAGTCCCGCATGCAGGGCTCAAAATTTTAAGTCCTGAGCTACTAGCCAGGCCTTTAGAGTTACTTGCCACCAGTTGCCACTCCTAACCCTTACCCTGCCCCACCCCTAATTCTGCCCCTAAACATCCCCTCGTAAATTATCCCATGAAATGACACTGTTAAATGTTTTATGCAGAATTAAGTTACATAAATAAATATTAACAACAAGTTTATCAGTGCCCATCAGTGCCGCCCCATTAGTGCCCATTAGTGCAGCCTCATCAGTGCCAATCAGCGCACTCTATCATTGCCCATCAGTGCAGCCTCATCAGTCCCCATCAATGCAGCCCATCAGTACCCATCAATGCAGCCCATCATTGCCCATCAGTGCAGCCTTATCAGTGCCCATCAGTGCAGCCTATCAATACCCATGAATGCAGCCTCATCAGTGCCCATGAATGCAGCCTCATCAGTGCCCATGAATTCAGCCTCATCAGTGCCCATCACTGTAGCCTCATCAGTGCCCATCAATGTAGCCTCATCAATGCCCATCAATGCAGCCTCATCAGTGCTCATCAGTGCAGCCTCATCAGTGCAGCCTATCAGTGCTCATGTCAGGGCTGGGCTCAGCCCTTCCTTCCCTGAGCTGGCTGCTCAGCTGTTGGCTAATTGCAAGCTCCTAACTCTCCACCGTTACTCACCTGTTGATGATATCCTGCTCGTCAGTCCTGCCTACTTAAGCCATTCAGCCTAAAGGATCTCTGCCTTGGCCTTGGTCAACATCACAGAGACTCCTGCATTCTCCTGCATTCCTGTTTAAAGACTTGCTTGGCTGACATCCTTTCTGGCTCCAGATGCTGCTTGCTGTTCCACTACACTGATCCCTGACTTTCTGGCTTGGCTGACTATCCGTTCTGGTTATCAAGCTTTGGCTATGTTTTGACTACGTTTGTTCTATTTACCTTTATTATTAAACAAGTGTGATTTAACTGTACTTCTGTATCAGTCTGATTAATGGTTTCTGACAGCCCATCAACACAGCCTCATCAGTGCCCTTCAATGCAGCCTATCAGTGCCCTTCAACGCAGCCTATCGGTGCCCATCAATGCAGCCTCACTTGGGAGGAAAGTCGGCCGGATCACACAGAGAAAGAATCTCCCTGTAACACAGCTTGGTTTTAGAACACTGGCTGCTGTCAAAGTCCCGCCTCCTGGACCGATTACTATGATAGACTTCACACTACTTCAATTTAACGGCATTGGTCCAGTGTGATGTCTATTATAGGAACCAGTGGTGGGTGTTTCAGATCCAAGCTCCCTTCCCCACAGTTTCCTGGCCAATCGCTGGGAGGAGAATTGGCTTCTATTCAACCACGCCTGCCGGTGGTGCCTGCCCCCCCAATGTGGCTTTACACTCGCCCTCAGCTTATTTCCACTCGCCAAATGTGCACAGATGAGTGGAAATTTTGAGGGCTGCCGCACGTATATGTAAACAGTGATCGCACACACCACACGTGAGGTATCGCCACAAATGAGAGTGAGAGAAATAATTCTAGCTCAATACTTAGTGTGTAATCCTAAACTTGTAAACTGTAAAGGCTTTTAAAGTGTCGCTTTTGGGGATTTTTAGGTACCATAGTTTAGCACCATTCCATGGGTGGACGCAATTTTAAATTGTGACAACGTACCTATTTACTCAGCGTAACATCAACTTTTATATTTTAACAAATAATTGGGTATTATACTATTTTTGCATTTGAAAAGCCTTTGTGCAAATACCGAACATACATAAAAATATGCTACACCCATTTTATTCTCTAGGGCCTTTACTTAAAATAATATTTAACTTTTGGGAGTTCTAAGTAGTTTTCTAGCAAAAAATCATGTTTTATACATGTAGGAGAGGAATGTCAGAATTGGCCCAGACTGGAAGTGTTTGGAAAGTGCTTCTTGGATGTCAGGCCTCTGGCTAGGCTGTGAAAAGTCTAACACAGGTGGTACTCCCTTACTCGGAAGGAGTAGCAAAATGTATTTTGGAGTGTATTTCTATGTATGCCCATGCTATGTGTGAGCAATAGCTTTTTAAATTGACAACTTTGTGTAAAAAAAATTACTTTCATTTTCTTTCCTCATTTTCCAAAATATTGTGGCAAAAAAATGAAGCCTGCAAAAGACTCCCCATGGCTCATAAAAATACCTTGGGGTGTTTACTTTCTAAAATAGGGTCTTCTGTCCTGATGCTCCTGGGTCAAAAAAATGTAGGTAGTCAGGAAATTAGATGTGTAATTTATGCCCATAGAAAGCCTGAAGGTGCTCCTTAGATTTGGGCCCCTCTTTCACACAGACTAAATAATACACACTGTTTTCTTATATAAAGTGGTGTTCCACCCAAAAAAAAAATGCATGAAAATTCCTAAAAAAAGATAAAAAAAACATTTGGAAATTTTTTTTTTTTTTACTCACCTCTAAATGCCTGTTGCTAGGGGGTCCCTCGTAGTCTGCCTCTTTCAGTGCCTGGGCTGGTGACATCACTTCCCCTTGGCACAGGAAGGGCTCAGCTCTGCTCCCTCCCTCTTGTCAATCATCTGGGACCCATTACAGGTCCCAGGTGACTGAGCGGCCAATCACGGCGCGCGGTGCCACTCGCACATGCACAGTGGGCGCCCGGCGCCCACAGTTGCAATGCCGGCGCCGCCAAACTTAGGGGGAGATGAGCGGGGCTTCGATCCCCCGCATCGCTGGACCCTGGGACGGGTAAGTGTCCAATTAAAAGTCAGCAGCTGCAGTATTTGTAGCTGCTGACTTTTATTTTTTTTTTTTTTAATGGGCCCTCCTCTTTAATAAAAATAATGTAGCAGAAAACATTTGGCCTAATTTTATAAAGAAATATTATTTATTTGCTAAATTTTGTAACAAAAACGAAGAAAATAGTATTTTTTTACTTCAAAATGTTTTAAATTTTTTTTTTAGAGCAAAAAATAAAAAACCCAGTGGTGATTAAATACCACCAAAAGAAAACTTTGTCTTAAAAAATGGCAAGAATTTCATTTGGGTACAGTGTTGCATGCTTGAATAATTGTCACTCAAAGTGTGACAGCGCTAAAAGCTGAAAATTGGCCTGGACTGGAAGGGGATAAAAGTGTCCGGACCTGAAGTGGTAAACTAAAGTTTTGTATTATTAAAAGCAAACTTGTGGCTTGCATAATAAAACTTGGTTGTACCTAAGGCTCCATGCACACTGGCTTAAAAACCGCTGCTTCTACAGGAGTTTTGTGGTTTGTCTGTAGAATCAGCTCAGTGTTATCCTATATGTCCATGCATGATTAGAGGCATATTTTGAGCTTAGTGATTAGAAGCAGGAAAAAAAATCCTTCTGGTTTGCGTTTCTGATTGGAGCTTTCTGGCAGAAAAAATGCTAAATTCTACTAACTCGCCTAAACTCGACAAAACCAACAAACTAAAAAAAATACCCTTAAAGAGGTTGTAAACCCTGGGGAAACAAAAAACAAACAAAAAAAACCTAGACAAATGAGAAAAAAATCTTGCGAGCCACAAGGATCCAATGCCAAATATGTGACAATACTCAGCTGCAGGTCACATTTCATCACGTTTCATATGCCGTGCAAACTAATTTAAAGAAAAAATACACGCTGCGCTAGAGTAAACTATATCAATCAGTTATCTCTTGAGTATAAGATATGTACAAATTAACCCTCTCTACATCAATTAGTGATAACAAAAATCAAAACGTATATATAAAAATAAATTCATATAAACCAGACAATTTAAAGTGCGACGTGCATAAGAAATATTGCCAAATATTTAAAGTGCATAAACAGATACAAAAGTGCATTAGTGCTCCATAATAATTATAATAAACAGTCCTGATAGATAATCATAAAGTGATTGGTGAAAAGTCCTGTAAATCAACATCAAATAGATGTGTAAAAACAATGTCCGTAAATGGTGTTATCCAACATGCTCATGAAATCCTTGGTGCTGCAAAACATGCTCCGGTGCACTTCAGTGGCCCCCCTAGATTAACCACTTTAGCCCCGGAAGGATTTACCCCCTTCCTGACCAGAGCACTTTTTGCGATTCGGCACTGCGTCGCTTTAACTGACAATTGCGCGGTCGTGCAATCGGGAGGCCCGGTGTCCAATCGGGTGCCTCCGGCGGCTGTGGGCGGGCTGGAACGAAGCTGTCAGCGGCTTCGTTCCAGCCTACTCAATGTAAACGTGGAAGCGACGTCATGACGTCACTTCCCGTTTACTCGGCTGCCAATGGCGCCTAATTTAAAATAATACACAGTATTCAGAATCGCCGTTTTCAGTGTCTTTTAGACATCCCCCATCCCTCTATAAAGAGTACCTGTCACCACCTATTACTGTCACAAGGGATGTTTACATTCCTTGTGACAGCAATAAAAGTAAAAAAAAAAACATTTTTTTTTAAACATAATTTATAAGTATAAAAATAAATAAAATAAATTAAAAAAAAATTAAAAAACATTTTTTAAAGCGCCCCCGTCCCCGCGAGCTCGCGCAGTGAAGAAAACGCATACGGAAGCATGCATATGTAAACGGTGTTCAAATCACACATGTGAGGTATCGCCGCGATCGTCAGAGTGAGAGCAATAATTCTAGACCTAGACCTCCTCTGTAACTCTAACCTGGTAACCGTAAAAAAAATTTAAAGCATCGCCAATGGAAATTCATAGCTACCATAGTTTGTTGCCATTCCACGAGTGCGTGCAATTATAAAGCGTGACATGTTTGGTATCTATTTACTCGGCGTAACATTATCTTTCACATTATACAAAAAAATTGGGGTAACTTTACTGTTTGGATTTTTTAAAATTCATGGAAGTGTCCCTTTTCCAAAAATTTGCGTTTAAAACACCGTTGCACAAATACCGTGTGATATAAAATATTGCAACAATCTGCATTTTATTCTCTAGATTTTCTGCTAAAAATATATATATAATATTTGGGGTTCAAGTAATTTTCTAGCAAAAAATATGGATTTTAACTTGTAAACACCAAATTTCAAAAATAGGCTTAGTCATGAAAGGGTTAACAGATGTCGGTCTCCAGCTTGGTTCAATACAGCTCCATAGTCATAAACAAGAGAAACTCTATAGTGTAATATCGTTGGGTAAATTTATTTATAAATAAATTACACTCCCCACAATGGGGTACCCACATTGTCCCGGTGCGTAAGTGCACCACTCTATAGCAAGCCTCCGAAATATAATGTTGCTGTAATCAGTGTTATCAGTCTGTTAATCAGTACAGAGCCCGGGGGTGGCTCCAAAGCGTGTTTTGACTCAGTATAGCAGCTGGGTCACACGCTCTGAGGTGAGCACAATAATCTAGGGGGGCCACTGAAGTGCACCGGAGCATGTTTTGCAGCACCAAGGATTTCATGAGCATGTTAAATAACACCATTTACGGACACTGTTTTTACACACCTACCGTAAATACTCGAGTATAAGCCGAGTTTTTCAGCACTTTTTTTGTGCTGAAAGTGCCCCCCTCGGCTTATACTCGAGTCAAGCACTTTTCTGGTGCAAAGAATGACATTTTCCGAACCGATTTGGGGCCCCGTATCTCGGGGCCACTTGGTCCCTAGGCCACTAGGAACCCAAAATTTGGTGTGCAAACCCAATGGAACTAGCACTACAACATATCCGAAGATGAGGTTCCTAGCATCAAGTGGCCCCGAGATATGGGGCTCCAAAGTCAGTTCGGAAAATGTCATTCTCTGCTGCAGAAAAGTGCTTGACATTTTCCGAACTGTTTGCACACCAAATTTGGGGTTCCTACCACCAAGTTGCCCTGAGATACGGGGCCCCAAATTCGGTCAACTGTGGCCATCTGCAGCAATGTCATTTCGGGACCCTTTGGGTTCAGAGACCCCAAATTTTGGCTGCAGCTAGGGGGCATCTAGGAACCCTTAACTACCGACTTTGAAGTTCGGGGAACCTATGGCTGCAAATGAGCACAGTGAGGCATGCAAATGGGCATTGTTGACCCTCTTTTCCACTTACAGTAGCTGCAAATGGGCATTGTTGATCCTCTTTTCCACTTACAGTAGCTGTGCATTTCTCACCCTAGGCTTATACTCGAGTCAATAAGTTTTCCCAGTTTTTTGTGGTAAAATTAGGTGCCTCGGCTTATATTTGGGTCGACTTATACTCGAGTATATACGGTATTTGATGTTGATTTACAGGACTTTTCACCAATCACTTTATGATTATCTATCAGGACTGTTTATTATAATTATTATGGAGCACTAATGCACTTTTGTATCTGTTTATGCACTTTAAATATTTGGCAATATTTCTTATGCACGTCGCACTTTAAAATGTCTGGTTTATATGAATTTTTATATATATATGTTATCAGTAATTGAATGATGTAGAGAGGGTTAATTTGTACATATCTTATGCTCAAGAGATAACAGATCGATATAGTTTACTCTAGCGCAGCGTGTATTTTTTCTTTAAATAAAAAAAAACCTGTAATACAAAAATGAGCTAGAACGAAGCCCTGAAGCCCCCTGAGATGGCTGACATCTTTCCCGGTGTTTCTTCTGGGTTTACGGGCTCCGGTGCTGTGAGTGGGAGCTGCTGGTCATGGCACAGGGCTCTGAAGAAACAGCACCGGGGGGCCGTTCCTTCAGAGCGCAAGCGCCAATGATGTCATAGGTGGAGTATGCAGTAAATATCTCCTAAATGGTGCAAGTTTATGAGATATTTACAATACCTATAGGCAAGCCTTACTATAGGCACAAACAAACCAGGGAAGTTTACTTCCTCTTTAAATGTTACAGTATATATATACTTCCCAACTAGCATAAAGTATTTAGGCAAAGGACACTACCCCAGTTATGTGGCCCATTAACAAGGAGTAAGCAAAAAATTATTGGCTAAATTCAAAAGTGCTTTTTTCATCACTATGTTTCCTTTTTACTGGCTTTTAAAACAATAATGTGATAATTCAAAGAATTGTGTGAAAGGTTTAGAATAGTGTAACACTATTGGTAGTTAAAGTGATGCTATTTTTTTAATTACAAACATGTAATACTTACACTTACTTCTTGTTTTTGGGTCCTCTTGTTTTCTGGTCCCCCCGCAGGCACTCCTGGCCCCTCCCCCTCGAGCAGTGCTGCCTAGAGAAAGCTGCTTGCCCTGGGGATACCGCTCTGTGCTCGCTCCCAAGCCACTGCTCTATGCGTCCATAAGACATAAGTCCATAAGCTCGGCCTCGTCCCCTTCGGCTCTCTCCTTATTGGCTCACTGGCTGTAATCACTGGCTGTCTAAACCATCAAGGAGGGAGAGTCCCCATACAGCTGAGACTGTCATGAACATCACTGGATCGGAGGAGGCTCAGATAAGGATTGGAGGGGCGCTGCACACAGAAGGTTTTTTTATTTATTTTTTCTTTGCCACTTCAGCGAACTCTTATGGGAGACTTAATTCACCATTACAGTTCATTTTTGTCCCAACTCTTTATCACATCATAGTAGCTTTTATCAAATGCACTTATAAAATTCCAACAACAGTTCTTACACAAGAAGCATATTTCCTTAACACAAAATCTGAAACCTAGTCTACGTCCTCCCACCCCCCCCCCCCACATCTCCCCCCTATCTCCGCGTATCAGCCCTTAATAGAACTTTAGTTCATCCATCCCCGTTATAGTCCTATAATCTCAATTCCTCAGCATAGCTCCATGATCTTTTAAACTCTTTCCAACATTCCCACTTCACTTTGAACCCTTCATTATTGTCATCTAAGCTTACTCTCAGACATTCCATATTAAAAGTTTCCTCTACAGAATCAATCCACTCCCAAATTAGTGGGCTTACCTCTTCTTGCCATTTCTTGGGGATTAGTCTTTTAGCTGCGTTTAGCAAGTGCGATATCAGCGAATCCCTGTACTGCATCACATCCCCCTCCACTCCATGGAACAGCACAATCCACGGATCTTCCACTATTTCTTTTATAGTGATTTCTTTTATATAATATATAATCTTCTTCCAATATTTTTTAATTTTAGGGCAGTCCCACCATAAGTGGGTTATTGTCCCTACCTCCTTACAACCTCGCCAACATTCTGCAGATTTATCTGATATTTGCTCATTTTGTCTGGAGTTGCGTACTGTACCATCTGGTTAGACATTTATAGTTCATTTCAGCAGTTTTAGTGTCTACTGACGAACTATGAGTCAAATTAAGTATTTTTCCTATAGTGGTCTTATCCCTTTGTGACCCCAATTCCTGTTCCCATTTTTTTATATATGGTGGGATCTCCACTTCGTCCACAGTCAGCAAGAGTTTATATAGCCCAGAGATCGTATTTTGTCGTGTTTTCTCCAGTACAGAGCCGTTCCAGCGGAGTCAACTCTTCCCCTGATCTAATTGGGTGAGGTAAACTCTTGACAAAATGGCACAACTGGAGATACCGCCACTCACTGATCAACCATAAATCCTTATTGTGTTTTAACTCTTGAAGTGATACAATTTTTCCTTTTTTAATTAGGTCTCCTAAGTTTCTTATCCGATTTCCCCCTATTGTCTTTTTCCCTGGTGCAAAAAATGCATTATCTTTCAACACAATTAGCAGAGAATTATAATTCCCATTAAGGTATTTACAGTATACGTCATAACCCAAATTTTTAAAACAATCCGTGTTAGTGCGTGTGTATTTACGTCCAACGTTCTAAAGTGTGGTGGATTCCAAATTATGTTTCCCAATTGTGCCTTACTAAGTGTTTTTTCTATATTAACCCATCTTTTTTCACTCTTTTCCCTAGCCCATTCGACCACCCTCGACAACACTATGGCTTTGTAGTATTTTGAATGTCTGGTACAACTAACCCTGCTCTTTTCTTTTCCTGCCTTAAAGTTGCAAAGGATACTCTTGGTTTTCTGTGTTTCCATATTGAGTTCATTATTAACGATTTTAACTTTCTGAGGTATGGTTGAGGTAGAGCCAATGGCAACATCTGAAACTTATAGGTGATCTTTGGTAGGATGCTATCTTTATAATGTTAATACGTCCTTTCCACGATATAGGCCAACCTATTATTCTATTGCAATCGGTTCTAACTTCGTCTAGCAGTGGTATATAGTTTAATTTGTAAACCTTCTTCATAGTATTCGCTAGCTTTATTCCCAGGTATTTAAGTTCCTTCCTCCAGGAAAACTTGAATTAATTTTTCAGCAGTTGTTCTTCTGTCTTACATACACTTATGTTAAGGATTTCTGACTTAGCTAGATTTATTTTAAAGTTAGATATTTCGCCATGTTGTTTTAAAGTGTTTAATAAGTTGGGCATTGTGATCCTAGGGTTGGCAATGTATAATAATACATCATCCTCAAATGCTGCAAGTTTATGTTCTTCGTCTCCAATCTTGAATCCACTTATATTGGGGTTGTTTCGTACCGTAGCCAATAATGGCTCCAAAAGACAACACGAATAGCAGCAGGGATAAGGGGCACCCCTCTCTGGTCCCGTTTTTCATCTCGAAGGGTGCCGACTGCCTTCCATTCATTCTTATGGTTGCTGTTGGATGGTGATATAGTGTTTTAATCTACCCGATCATTCTAGGGCCAATTCCCATAGTTTCTAAATTCATGAACCCCCAGTCTACCCCGTCAAAGGCCTTCCTTTCTATCGACAGGAGTAGACCTGGGGGCCCACATTCTTTTATCCTCTGGAGAAGGAGCAGCGTTCTTACCCCGTTATCCCTTCCCTCCCTTCTAGGGGTGAAACCCACCTGATCAATGTGTACCAAAAGATTCATCAATCCTTTCATCCTACCTGCCAGAACTTTAGCGTACAATTTTATGTCTGCATTTAGCAGCAAAATTGGCCTATAACTGGAGCACATCGTCCCGTCTTTCCCCTCCTTCAAGATTACTGTAATTATGGCAGACAGGCCCTCCCCATCCATTTCATAGTCAACCCCCGGGCTATTCATGTATTGGCATAACTTTGGAGTTAAAATCTCTTTGTATTTTTTTTAGTAATACGTTATAAGCCCATCTGGGCCAGGGCTTTTCCAGAGCTGAGTCCGATAGGGCTTTATTTATTTCCTCCTCTGTTATACGGGACTCTAATGTCTCTCTTACGTTCTCTGGGACATTAGGTAATCCAGCGTCTTTAAGGAAATCGTTTATTTTACCTCTTTTTTTCTCCTGACTGGCCCCCACCATAATCTACTGTATACAGGGCTTGGTAGTAGTTTTTTAATTTTTCCGCTATACTCTTAGTAGAATAGACCATTTCTCCTCCTTTAGTTTGGATTTTTTCTATGTAATTTCTAGCTTTTTTTCTTTTGCAACATTCTGGCAAGATGTTTGCTAGATTTATTCCCCCATTGGTATCTTTCTTTAGCTATTCTATTGAATGTTTTTTAGTTTCTTGTTCCATGAGATCCTTCAGTTCATCTCTTTTTATTACTAAATTATGGTATAGCACTGACTGATTACCCTAGAGTTTATGTTCTTGCTTGGATCTGAAAATCTGTTCCGTCAATTTTTTAATTTTCCGTTCTCTTTTTTCTCCTTGCACCTACTTCTATCAGAATCCCCCTTACGTAGGCCTTGTGGCCCTCCCACAAGGTGGACCCCGAAACCTCACCTGTATCATTTTTTGCAATATACTGCTCTAGTTCTTTTCCCACGATTGCTGAGCTCACCTTGTCCCGAATTAGATCTTCATTTAATCGCCAAGCATAGGGTTGTCTTTGATTGCCAGTTACTATCATCTTCATTCTTACTGGAGAGTGATCCGATAGTGTTGATATTTCTATTCCAGAGTCTATTACCCATTCAATCATTCTATGTTCGACCCATATGTAGGCTATCCTAGAGTAGGTCCCATGTACAGGGGAGTAGAACGTAAAGTCTTGTATTTTGGGATGAAGGATCCTCCAAATATCTACCAATTGGCACCCATGCAGTTTTTGTTTTATCTTCCTTAGTTGTACATTCTTTGCCCCCTGCACCCGGGATGTACTGTCCAGGCCTGTATCCATGCAGAAGCTCATATCTCCCATCAGAATCACTTGTCCCCTCTTGAATTCCATCAGCTTCCCCAAGGTGCCAGTGTGCACTCCATTTCGCTTAATTTACCTTTTAGGAAGAGATATCTTCCTTCTGGGTCAGTCAGCCTTTCCTCCAGTGTAAACCGGATTCCTTTCACGAACCCTATTGCGACACCTCTAGCTCTCTTTGTGATTGTATCTCCGTAGTACCATGTCGGAAAGTAACAGGAGTGCAATTTCACATTGGACACATGGGATAGATGGGTCTCTTGTAAAAAGACCACCCCTGCTCCATATGGCTTTAACTCTTAAAATCTCGTGTCTCTTACTGGGAGTATTTAGACCTCCTAACGTTATAGGTCATAAAATTTATTGTTGTCATTTCTTATTTCCTATTTTCCTATGCTGAACACACTTTATTTGACTATCCCGGAGATAAACTGCTCTTATATGCAAGATACCAGAGGTGCAAGCTCACCTACGATCCACCAGGTTAACCGCCGGGTGTGTGGCACGCCAGCGTGCGTGTGCCGGGACGGGCAGGGGGGTGTCATCTGCGGACTCCTATCCTCTCCTTCTCCTCCTCGGGTCCGCTAGGCTATCACACCGGTCTGCGCCCATCCATACACTGGCCGGCACACTCAGGTCCCTCCCTTCGTGACAGACATTACATCCACATTTCTCTCATCCTCCGCCAGATCGGTTGTGACACACAGAAGGTTTTTTACCTGCATGCAGGTAACAAAACCTTCAGCCTTTAGGACCCTTTAAGTATTTATTTTAAAGGCCTAAACATCTGCCCAACATGAAGGGCAACTGGGAAGAAAAGGGGGCAGCGATACTTGGTTCCAAAAGCAAATTAGTTCATTCTTCAGAGCCTGGGAGAGCAATAAAAACCTAACAGGGGTTCTTTTTCTTTCCAACTCTATCCAAAACTAGAAGTCATATTTTTGGCTTCACAAACATTTTAGATCCATGAGACACATTGCTATGCTTTTTTAGACTTGTATCTATGTTCTTTAATGAATTTTAATGCAAATGTCTTACTTGATCTCCTGCATTTATGTCTCCAGCAAAATAAACGCACTGCTACAGCAATTGTGACCAAACTTGCCAGGATACCACAGATCACAATGACCACAAAATGTGATTTTTCTGTGGAAAAAGAAGACAATAGGGGTTAAAGAAAAGACAGCATTTTCCTAGCATCAATGGAGGAATTACATCATCATTTAAAGAAACCTGACACAATTGATAATCACTGATACCTTCATAGTCAAGCTGGAAGTCCGTCTGTAGAGGCTCTTGTAAAGAGTCATGTTGGACTCTACAGGAAAAGATCTTCTTCTGGTCATAATTGGTAGGTGTGATGGTCACGGTGCTGGTGACTTGGTAGGTTCCTTTTTTATACTCTTGTGGCTTTTCCATAAACTGTTTCTTTAAGACCTCTCCATCTCTGTACCATGTTATTTTGATCTCTGGAGGGAAGAATCCTGTAGCTTTACAGGTCAGAGTGTTCTCTGTATTTCTGTGGACCTTTATGCTAAGTATGGAGAGCAGAGGTCTGGCTGCAGAGAACACAAATACAGTTAATATAGCTGGATTTCCATTGTTCAGAAACAATTTACCATAAACGGTTAGAAATCTTTGTGAGGTATGGAAATAAAAGACATTGACACTCGATCAGTTGACTATTAACTATTAACACTAACAAAATAATTTTAGAAGCAAGAAATTAACCACCACGTCTCACAGACAGTTTGGTTGACGCACTAAGAAGGACCCCGCCAGGAAGTAAAAAGGAGAGGAGATGATTCAGGTTAGGGAAGTCATATGATCACTATTTTAGGGAAGTTAAAAAAAGGGATTTAGCTATTGTTTTTTAATAACTGGATCAGTTAGAGGTGAGTGGGGATTGAAATGTGGCCTGGAATGGGGCTTCAACTCTCTAACTGCACCCTACCTACCCTGTCATGTGGCCATTTTGCCTGGTTATTTGCCCTATTTTGCTCAGGGCCCCTCTGGCTATATATACAGAGACAAGGGCAAGGGAGACAAAATGGGCTCAACAACTTTTTTTTTTTTAAAGTAATGTTGATAGACAGAGAGAAGGCTGCCTTAAGGCTTGGTTTCCACTAGTGCGACTTGTCATGCGACTTGGGACTTCAAAAGTCGCATGACAAGTCGTACCCCATGATTTCCAATGAATACCGTTCATATCTGTGCGACTTGAAGTCGCAGAGACTTCAAAGTAGTCCCTGCACTACTTTGGTCCCACTTTGATGCGACTTGAGGTCCATAAACCTCAAGAATACACAGGCATTGTTTCAAGTCACATCAAAATTGCGGCAAAAAAGCATGACTTTTAGGTCGCAATAGTGGAAACCTAGCCTTAATGTATAGTTCAGAATTATATGGTCACTGTACACCTCTTCTATATACTGTATTGCAGCTAGCTAACTAATGCAACTTCTGTAGATGATAGATATTAATAAACATAAATCTCAAAATATATTTCCTATAGGAAAAAAAGGCACATCCGCAACAACAGAAACTACTTACATACAACATTCCGCACTTCCAGATGTCAACTTGTGCATTTGATTTGCTGCAGAGTGCCTTCCAATCCTGGATAGCTGGGAGCATTCTAATCAGCAGACAGTGGTCAATTATGTGTACCATTATTGATCCACCACTTATATGAAATGATGGGGTGTCTATCAGGAGAAGGCTAGACTGGGAGGCAAGAGGACAGTTTCCCCATGGGCCAGTACTAATAGGATATATTTTACAGTGGTAGAGACACCTTACCATTCAGGCATTAATCAGTGTTGGATCTGCAGTCAATGACATATAATGGGCATTACAGTATATAGCTACATTGTTCGAGAAAGGGAAGTCATCCAGCACCGACGTCCTTTGTGGCTCTAAGATGTCATGTGACTAAATTCCAACTTCCATAAATTAAGCTCAAGTTGTGAAAATGTGTGTCACCATAAACAGTCTTCAGTGAACATCCACTTTTCACCAATCACTGTGGAATCAAGGCACACTAAGCACAAAACACATTCTTTAGCCCACACAAAACTGCCCCTACCATGAAAGAGCCACTTGGTTGCATTTGCCAGATGTTGCAAGTGCAACAGATGTTGCGCAAGTGCGGCCGAATAATGCTGTCTTCTATTTCCTGCTTCCTGGATAGCACCGCCGTAGTGCGCATGTGCGGCCAGAGCTTGTAAATGAAACAGCTGCTGTAGATGTCATGCTGCCCTATCAGAGGTCAGCATGGCTTGAAATGTTTACTATTTATTTGGGTGTGCTTGCATCACTGGCCACGCCTCTGATGATATCCACATTGGATGAAACATGTCAGGCTGGCCGATGCAAGTACGCTGTGAGCCGCGGAGTATTTTTTATATGTGATGATGTTCCTTTTTTACCTGTAAGTAGACTACATTAAAAACGTGTGTTTTACCTTTACGGGCTTCACTATTGTTGCTTTTTTCCTTACCGGGTTTATATCCTGTTGGTGATCGCGCAATATATCCATCTCCTTGTGCGAGTCCTGATGTCTTTCTGATATTGATGAACCTGGATATTTCTATGACCTGCCTATCAAGTATGGAGAGTGCCATTCGGATCCACTATTAACCTCTTGCATCATATGATTACATTGCTTGTTTTCATATCTTTCTGGTAAGCAGATTGATAGCACCTGGGTGTGGTGTGCTTTTCCTTTGCACATTGAAGTTTGGTGGAGGCTCCACGTTATCTCTATCCTATATTGATTTTCCATGGACCAGTACACATTTTTTATATAATTTGCTTCACTTAAGCGCTGCATTTTGGTTTTTTATATTTGTGTTTGATGAATCAACAAACTATGCTGGCGGCTTTTCTTGTTCTCTTTTTTAGTTAGCGCAGATATTTGTTCACCCTGTTTTTCAAACTAAGAAAATAACCAGACATATCTAGTCTTAAATCCCCAAATTGTTACTAAGTTATACATATATATCTATAAAGTGCAAAGTGCTCAAAAAATAAGGCAATGTGCCATAATCTATAACAAATGTAAGGTAACCAAGTCCATCTCGTTACTGATCCAAAAAAAAAATGGATATTTGCCCAAAAAAGAAATGTGTATATAAATATATGAAAAATATATATTCTTAAACAAATAAAGTTCATAAATGTGACAAAATATAAACAGCGGAAAGTGACATTCAGTGAATCTTGTATGTAGATCAACTTATGCACACACAAATGTGATCCTCCACCAGTCGTACCCAACTGATTCACCGATTGAAGTGGCTGGTAAACCTATAAACCAGCAGCTGCGCCTTGATGCAATCAATGCTAGGATCCAGAGAGCCGTTTAAGCCATACATGAACTCTTCTTCAAAACTCAAGCCACTGTCCCCACATATATAGAAGAGGAAGGAAGCTCCAATAGTGTGATATCATTTTTAAAAGGTTTATTTAAAAACATATACAATCAATAAACTCACATTTAAAAGTGTCAGACCCGACACTAGGAATAGCCAGCATATATGTGTTCCTGATCACCTCTGGCCGCTCAGCTTGGTATGCGAGCCTCGAGTGTGATCCTGGATAGCGTGTTGATTCCAGAGTCCTTGCCCCGCCCTACGCATTTCAACATACGTCTTCCCAGAGCGGCAGGACGTCTCAAGTCCTCACGCCATTTTATATATGGGCAAATTGGTCTACAAGATTGGTCAACAACCCACTGCTGTGCTGATTGTGGATCAAAAACTTTATTTGTACATACATAATATCAAATGGTGGATTCCAACATGCTTTATACTATCACTAATACAAAAGCTGGACAAAAATATAATCTAAAATATACACTCAGTCAAAATGCAGCAATGAATAATACTTTAAACGATCAAATATACAATTTAAGAAATAACTCTAAATTGCCCCAATTTACTGATGGTATAAAAAGCTGAATATATGCAAATTCGTAATGTTTTTTAAGCGGCCAGATATGGAATTAAAAACTTACTCCAGACTGCCGCAAAAAAACTGAAGCATTCTCTAACGGATCTTACCCACTTGCCGACTGCCGCACGACGATGCAAAAAGTACTTACAGGTACATCCTTGCCTTCCCACGGGTGGGGGGTCCGATCGGACCCCCTCCAGTGCCTGCGGCGGTCGGATTCAGGTCAGGGGCGATCAAAGGTGAGGGGGAGGCCACTCATTCGTGGCTCCCCCCTCGCGATTGCTCCTGTCGAATGACATGCTTCCTCGGCTTCTGTAATGTAAACAGAAGCGGAGGAAGTGATGTCATCTCTCCTCTAGCCGGTCTTTTCGTTCCGGCGCCAAAGAGAGAAGACATCCAAGTAAGTTTGCACAACACTACACTTCCAGTAGAACACGCAGGCACACTTTTCAACCCCCCATCACCCCCCAGTCACCCTCTGATCACCCCCCTGTACCCCCTGTCAAAACTGACACCAAAAGCAGTTTTTTTTTTCTGATTATTGCATTGGTGTCAGTTTGTGACAGTTATAAGTGGTAAGGCAGTTAGGGTTAGAACCCTTTAGGTCTAGGGTACCCCCCTAACCCCCCCTAATAAAGTTTTAACCCCCGTGATCACCCCCCGTCGCCAGTGTCACTAAGCAATCGTTTTTCTGATCGCTGTATTAGTGACACAGGTGACGCTAGTTAGGGAGGTAAGTATATAGGTTCGCCGTCAGCGTTTTATAGCGACAGGGACCCTATATACTACCTAATAAAGGTTTTAACCCCCTGATTGCCCCCTAGTTAACCCTTTCACCAGTGATCACCATATAATTGTTACGGGTGATGCTGGTTAGTTAGTTTGTTTATTATAGTTTTAGGGCACCCGCCGTTTATTACCTTATAAAGGTTTAACCCCCTGATTGCCCGGCGGTGATATAAGTTAAGTTTTTAGGGTCAGATAAGGTCTGCGTTGCCCCAGGCAGCATCAGGTTAGCGCCAGTACTGCTAAAACCCACGCACGCAGCATACACCTCCCTTAGTGCTATAGTATCTGAACGGATCAATATCTGATCCGATCAGATCTATACTAGCATCCCCAGCAGTTTAGGGTCCCCAAAAACGCTGTGTTAGTGGGATCAGCCCAGATACCTGCTAGCACCTGTGTTTTGCCCCTCGGCCCAACCCAGCCCACCCAAGTGCAGTATCGATCGATCACTGACACTTACAAAACACTAAGCACACATAACTGCAGCGTTTGCAGAGTCAGGCCTGATCCCTGCGATCGCTAACAGTTTTTTGGTAGCGTTTTGATACAGTCGCTGACAGTCAGGAGCTTTTTTGCCTGTGAGTCTCACTAGTGTACCCCTAAATTTAGAGCCCAAAATGGCAAATCGAAGGTACACTAGTGAAGAGGCCTACACGTTTCTGAGCATGACAGATAGTGAAGAGAAAGTCACTCATCTGTCAGATTCAGGCTCAGAATACGATCCTGTAGACGACAGCGGCTCCATGACAGATAGCTCTGATGACGGAGTTGTGGTCCCTGCCAAGGTCAGGCGTACCAGACCCCGAACTTCTTCTTCTGTCCTTGAAGTGCAAGAACCACAGGTCCCTCGTATGGAGCAGAGCAGTACTAGCGCCGCTATTTCTTCTGGTGAACTGGCAAGCACCAGCGGCCTAGTACACCCTGGTCGTACATCCAGCACTGCAGTATCATGTGGTGACGTGGCGAGTCCCATAAGTGCAGTTCAAGCTGGCGAGGTGGCAAGCACAAGTAGTGTCCCGCTGCCACCAAGAAGACGAACACAGGCCCGTCGTGCCCATAGTGCCCTTCCTGCTGCATTCGCCAACCCTAATTGGGAACCCACCACTTCTGCAGCACCCGTACTTCCCCTATTCACTGGCTAACCCGGAATTCAGGCGGAAACAGTTGATTTTACGCCACTTGATTTTTACTCACTGTTTTTCACCGAAGATCTCTATAGATGTATTGTGGACCAAAGCAATTTATATGCTGGTCAACACATCACCACTATTCCCCAGTCCTCCCTTGCCAGATATTGAAGACCAATTACGGTCTCCGAATTTAAGATCTTTCTGGGCCTTTCCCTCAACATGGGCATAACTAAAAAGAGTGAGTTGTGGTCATATTGGTCCACTGACCCAATTCACCATATGCCCTTGTTCTCTGCCTCCATGACCAGGGCACAATACGAGCAGATTTTGCAGTTCATGCACTTCAATGACAGTGAACTCTGTCGTCCTCGTGGAGACCCTGAATACGATCGGCTCTACAAAATTCGGCCCCTCGTAAACCACTTCAACCAGCGTTTTGCAGACTTGTTTACTCCCCATCAAGTTGTCTGCGTTGATGAGTCCCTGATTAAATTTTCTCGCCATTTGTCATTCAAACAGTACCTTCCCAGCAAGCGTGCCAGATACGGGGTCAAGATGTATAAGCTCTGTGACAGGGCCACAGGCTATACATGTAGTTTTATGGTTTACGAGGGCAAAGATAGTCACGTAGAGCCGACAAACTGCCCTGACTACATAGGAAGCGCTGGCAAGATAGTGTGGGACTTGGTGTCACCCTTATTCGGAAAGGGGTACCATTTATATGTGGACAATTATTACACGAGCGTGCCACTTTTTAGTCACCTTTTTGATCATCAAATTGGAGCATGTGGCACCGTGCGACCTAATCGCCGGGGCTTTCCCCAGTGACCTGTAGATTCCCGTCTTAGGCTGGGGGAGAGAGCCTGCTTGTGGTGTAATAATTTGCTCACTATGAAGTGGAGGGACAATAAGAATGTTTTCGTTCTTGCCTCCCTTCATGCAGACACGACGGTCCAAATTACTACGGCAACTGGTGTTGTGGAGAAACCCCTCTGTGTCCACGATTATAACCAAAATATGGGAGGGGTGGACCTCAACGACCAGTTGTTGGCGCCGTACCTAGTTGCCCATAAGACCAGACACTGGTACAAAAAAGTGTCTGTATACTTATTTCAATTGGCTTTGCTGAACGCTCATGTGCTATACAGAGCTTCAGGACAGACTGGATCCTTCCTTAAATTCCAGGAAGAGATCGTCAGAGCCCTTCTGTATCCAGATGGTGCTCCACCTCACCTTCCCCAACCAGATGCAGTAAGACGGCTGCATGGGAGGCATTTTCCTTATGTCCTCCCGAGTACCCCTACCCAACGAGCCCCCCAAAGAAAATGTTGTGTCTGCAGAAAGCGTGGATATAGGCGTGACACCCAGTATTATTGTCCCTCCTGTCCTGGCAATCCTGGTCTTTGCATTGGTGAATGTTTTGAGCGCTACCATACACTAGTTGAGTTTTAGCGTAGGGTAAATCATTGCACAGACTAGGACACTTTAACAGGGTCTCCCAAGATGCCATCGCATTTTGAGAGACCCAAACCTGTAACCGTTACAGTTTTAAAAGTTACAGTTTTAAGAAAAAAGGAAAAAAAAAAAAAAAAAGGAAAAATAAAAAAAATACACAAAAAAAATATAAAATAAAAAAACCAAAAATAGTTGTCGTTTTATTGTTCTCTCTCTCTCTCTATTCTCTCTCTATTGTTCTGCTCTTTTTTACTGTATTCTATTCTGCAATGTTTTAATGTTGTTAAGTTTTATCATGTTTGCTTTTCAGGTATGTAATTTTTTTATAGTTTACTGTGTTTTAACCATTTTTTTGTTTTCAGGTACGCCATTCAGCGCAGATTTATTTATCTTGACAGCAACAGCGTTTGCTCCCACGATACATAAAGCCGTGACTCCAGCGCTGTCAGAGGTGATTTCACCACCACAGTTACATACTTCAGCATATATGCCAAAGCGTGGGGGCAGCAGTGGGTGGAGGAGCAATTTGCTCCTGCCTTTTTGCGGGAGGATGCCCCCATGCTTCGGCATATATATATTTTAGGCACAGGTTGCGTTAAATGTTTTATTTTTTACTATTTTTTTTGTATTTGCTTTGCAGGTATGGTAAGTCTTACTGTTATACTGTAATGTTATTTTGTTTTATTGTTAACCATCATTTGCTTAGCAGGTACGCCATTCAGTTGCAGCGCGGATTTATTTATCTTGACAGCAACAGCGTTTGCTCCCACGATACATAAAGCCGTGACTCCAGCGCTGTCGGAGGTGATTTCACCACCACAGTTACATACTTCAGCATATATGCCGAAGCGTGAGGGCAGCAGTGGGCGGAGGAGCAATTTGCTCCTACCTTTTGCGGGAGGATGCCCCCATGTTTCGGCATATATAAACGGTGCATATATGCCCATCATTAGAAGTGGGTGGATGAAGGGAGGTATTCTAATGGTGGGCATACCCACTGATCAATCTCTTTTTTTCGTTCAGCCCACAGGCTGCATGAAAAAAAGTTTACAATATATGCCCAACAAGGACCAGCAAGGTACTGGTATGTTGCTGGACTTTAAGTGGTTATACCAGAATGATGCCTGCAGGTTTAGGTATCATCTTGGTATCATTCTTTTAAGCCAGCGGTCGGCTTTTATGTAAAAGCAATCCTAGCAGCTAATTAGCCTCTAGACTGCTTTTACAAGCAGTAGGAGGGAATGCCCCCCTGCCACCGTCATCCATGTTTTTCTCTGGCTCTCCTGTCCCAACAGGGAACCTGAGAATGCAGCTGTTGATTCGGCCAGCTGACCATAGAGCTGATCAGAGACCAGAATGGCTCCAATCATCTCTATGGCCTAAGAAACCTGAAGCTATGAGCATTTTATGACTTAGATTTCGCCGGATGTAAACAGCGCCATTGGGAAATTGGGAAAGCATTTTATCACACCGATCTTGGTGTGGTCAGATGCTTTGAGGGCAGAGGAGAGATCTAGGGTCTAATAGACCCCAATTTTTTCAAAAAAGAGTACCTGTCACTACCTATTGCTACCATAGGGAATATTTACATTCCCTGAGATAACAATAAAAATGCTAAAAAAAAAATTAAAAAAAAAAATGAATGGAACAGTTTTAAAAAAAGCAAAAAAAATAAGAAAGAAAAAAAAAAAAAAACCCCTGTCCCTCCGCTCTAGCGCAAAGGCTTACGCAAGCGTCGGTCTGGCGTCAAATGTAAACAGCAATTGCACCATGCATGTGAGGTATCACCACGAAGGTCAGATCGAGGGCAATCATTTTAGCAGTAGACCTCCTCTGTAAATCTAAAGTGGTAACCTGTAAAGGCTTACATTAAAAATGTATTTAGTTTGTCGCCACTGCACGTTTGTGCGCAATTTTAAAGCATGTCATGTTTGGTATCCATGTACTCGGCCTAAGATTTTATTTCATCAAACATTTGGGAAATATAGTGTGTTTTAGTGCATTAAAATTGAAAAAAAGTGTGTTTTTTCCCAAAAAAATGCATTTGAAAAATCGCTGCCCAAATACTGTGTGAAAAAAAAAGAAACACCCACCATTTTAATCTGTAGGGCCTTTGCTTTAAAAAAATATGGAATGTTTGGGGGTTTAAAGTAATTTTCTTGCAAAATATTTTTTCATGTAAACAAAAAGTGTCAGAAAGGGCTTTGTCTTCAAGTGGTTAGAAGAGTGGGTGATGTGTGACATAAGCTTCTAAATGTTGTGCATAAAATGCCAGGACAGTTCAAAACTCCCCCAAATGACCCCATCTTGGAAAGTAGACACCCCAAGCTATTTGCTGAGAGGCATGTCGAGTCCATGGAATATTTATTATGTGACACAAGTTGCGGGAAAAAGACAAACATTTTTTTTTTTTTTTGCACAAAGTTGTCACTAAATGATATATTGCTCAAATATGCCATGGGAATATGTGAAATTACACCCCAAAATACATTCTGTTGCTTCTCCTGAGTTCGGGAATACCACATGTGTGAGACTTTTTAGGAGCCTAGCTGCGTACGGGACCCCGAAAACCAAGTACCGCCTTCAGGCTTTCTAAGGGTGTAAATTTTTGATCTCACTCTTCACTGCCTATCACAGTTTCGGAAGCCATGGAATGCCCAGATGGCACAAAACCCCCCCAAATGACCCCATTTTGAAAAGTAGACACCCCAAGCTATTTGCTGAGAGGTATGGCGAGTATTTTGCAGACCTCACTTTTTGTCACAAAGTTTTGAAAATTGAAAAAAGAAAAAAAAACATTTTTCTTGTCTTTCTTCATTTTCGAAAACAAATGAGAGCTGCAAAATACTCACCATGCCTCTCAGCAAATAGCTTGGGGTGTCTACTTTCCAAAATGGGGTCATTTGGGGGGGTTTGTGCTATCTTGGCATTTTATGGCCTACAAAACTGTGATAGGTAGTGAGGAGTGAAATCAAAAATGTATGCCCTTAGAAATCCTGAAGGCGTTGATTGGTTTTCGGGTCCCCGTATGCAGCTAGGCCCCCAAAAAGTCCCACACATGTGGTATCCCCATACTCAGGAGAAGCAGCAGAATATATTTTGGGGTGCAATTCCACATATGCCCATGGCATGTTTGAGAAATATATCATTTAGTGACAACTTTGTGCAAAAAAAAAAAAGTTTGTCAATTTCCCGCAACTTGTGGCAAAATATAAAATATTCCATGGACTCAACATGCCTCTCAGCAAATAGCTTGGGGTGTCTACTTTCCAAAATGGGGTCATTTGGGGGGTTTTGTGCCATCTTGGCATTTTATGGCCTTCAAAACTGTTATAGGTAGTGAGGAGTGAAATCAAAAATTTACGCCCTTAGAAATCCTGAAGGCGGTGCTTGATTTTCGAAGCCCCGTACGCGGCTAGGCTCCCAAAAAGTCCCACACATGTGGTATCCTCGTACTCAGGAGAAGCAGCAGAATGTATTTTGTGGTGTAATTCCACATATGCTCATTGCATGTTTGAGCAATATATCATTTAGTGACAATTTTGTGCAAGAAAAGAAAAAAAAAAAAGTTTGTAATTTTCCCGCAACTCTTGTCAAAATATAAAATATTCCATGGACTCAACATGCCTCTCAGCAAATAGCTTGGGGTGTCTACTTTACAAAATGGGGTCATTTGGGGGGGGGGTTTGTGCCATCTTGGTATTTTATGGCCTTCAAAACTGTGATAGGTAGTGAGGAGTGAAATCAAAAATTTACTCCCTTCGAAATCCTGAAGGCGGTGCTTGGTTTTCGGGGCCCCGTATGCGGCTAGGCTCCCAAAAAGTCCCACACATGTGGTATCCCCATACTCAGGAGAAGCAGCTAAATGTATTTTGGGGCACAATTCCACATATAACCATGGCATGTGTGAGCAATATATCATTTAGTGACAACTTTTTGTAAAAAAAAATTATTTTTATTTTTTTATCATTCAATCACTTGGGACAAAAAAATGTAATATTCAATGGGCTTAACATGCCTCTCAGCAATTTCCTTGGGGTGTCTACTTTTCAAAATGGGGTAATTTGGGGGGGGGGGTTTGTACTGCCCTGCCATTTTAGCACCTCAAGAAATGAGACAGGCAGTCATAAACTAAAAGCTGTGTAAATTCCAGAAAATGTACCCTAGTTTGTAAATAACTTTTGCGCAAACCAATAAATATACGCGTATTGACATTTTTTTTTACCAAGGACATGTGGCCGAATACATTTTGGCCTAAATGTATGACTAAAATTGAGTTTATTGGATTTTTTTTTATAACAAAAAGTTGAAAATATCATTTTTTTTTTCAAAATTTTCGGTCTTTTTACGTTTATAGCGCAAAAAATAAAAACCGCAGAGGTGATCAAATACCATAAAAAGAAAGCTCTATTTGTGGGAAGAAAAGGACACAAATTTAGTTTGGGTACAGCATTCCATGACCACGCAAGTAGCAGTTAAAGCGACGCAGTGCCAAATTGTAAAAAGTGCTCTGGTCAGGAAGTGGGTAAATCCTTCCGGGGCTAAAATGGTTAAATGAATATATATAATTAGTACCAGGGACCCAAAAAGGTAATAAGGTACTGCAACACACTCTATTCCCAAACCATCAGAATGTGCTATAGACAATTCAAAAACAATATCCACAGTGGAAAATGCAAACATTGGTCCAATGAAACATTGTCAGAACTATTGGGGTTAAAAAGAATTCATTCTTAAGGCCTCTGCATCATATATTTTTCACATATATTTTATGAACAACTCAGAAGCCATCTTGTTTAAAACATTTTTTAGGAGGTTCAATTAGGTTCATGATTGTGGGCAGGGGGTTTGTAAGAGACTCTAGGGCTCCTTGCCTATCAGTCTAGATCATAAATTAAGAGTCTGGACGCTTAGTAAAATAAACAAGATAAGGGAACCATAAGCTTACAGACCTAATTTTTTTTTCAGGCTTGAGAAACAAGATAGGGCTTATTCACAAATAACCATATGAAACATATTGTATTATTTACTGCAGATATACAAATTATCCATAAATTATTATTATGGTATTGTTATTATATTACATTAGAGTAATGATAACCTAATTGAGTGAATAGTTTTACCTGTATCTTTGGTTAATGTATTTTTATTACAATTTTTCCAAAATAGTCATAATATATTATTTGGATATATTCATATAATATTAATCATGGATAGAATATTGGTACATATTAAAATGGACATGCATGTTTATAATATTATGAATATATTTTTTTATGGATAAGAATTCTTAGAGTAAACTTAATAATTATATAATAATAATATTAACATATAATAATTATTGCATTTTGTGAAACCAATGACCTGAGTTTCAAGGTATTTACAACATAAGTTAATTGTGCGGGCTAGATTCACTTAGAAGACATAGATCTTATGAGTTGCCACCAGGTCTGGAGTGGTTTGACACATAAATGACATTTTAGTCTAAGGCCCCTTTCACACGGGACGGATCCATGATGATCCGCCCCGTGAACCCCTGCTTGCTCAGCGGGGATCGTTCCGTTGATCCCCGCTGAGCCGGCGGATGACCTATGGGGGATTGGATGAACATGGACCATCTGTCCGTGTTCATCCGATCCGCTCTGCAGACGGATAGAAGAAAAGGATTTTCCTCTGTCTGCAGAATCGGACCATAGCGGGGACGGATGATATCATGCGGTGATATCATGCGGTGTCAGCGGATGAACATCCGCTGACACCAGCTATCCCATAGGGATGCATGCATGTCTGTATTTCATCCGAAAACGGATGGATGAAATACGGACATACGGTCTGCATGTGTGAAAGGGGCCTTATTCATAGTTTCTTTAAGCCTTAGTCAAAAGGTTATTCAGGAATTAAATAAAGTCAATTTTCTATACAATACTGCCCGCTTTGGCCACTGTGAATAAAGGAAACTACAATTTCCCTATACGGGTTGTCCAGGAAATGACATGTGTTTTGACGTCTCTTATGACGTGAAAGGCATTTCCACACCCACATTCTAGGGGAATATAGAGGGTTACACATGACAGTGAGGAAAAAAGGCTGAAAGAATTTTGAAAGGGGAGAAGATCTGGAGAGCTGGAAGTTCAGGGATATCGAGGAAAAGAAAGTTCCCTTGGGAGATACAGCAGACAACTTCCCAAACAAAAGAGCTCAAAAGTTTTGGCAAAGTATAGAGCATATATTCTGTATGCAATAGATGGTTTGAACATATCCCAGATGGGGCCATTCCATTTTTGGTAGTGTTGATTGGTTCTGAGGGATTTTTAACTGCAGTATTAAATCTTACGGATGCAATTTAAGAGAAAATGAAATAAATAAATTATATATATATATATCTACTAATTTGAGTTTCAGTGAATGGCCTAGTTTTAGGATATGTTTAAACAGGAAATGCATTAGAGATAATTCTTTGCCTTAAAGACAAGCGCTGTACACAGGACAACATTTTTGTCCCTGTGTTTTTAAGAAGTTGAGTACAAGATCTGTTTGTTGGAGAAGAAGTCTAGGTGTCAATATCCACACTTGTTTGTTTTTATATTCTGATACAGTAGCCTCTAAAAGCTGTTAATTGCTCACTGAAGGGTTTATGCCGCGTACACACGATGGCACATTCCGACAACAAAATCCATGTTTTTTTTCCGACGGATGTTGGCTCAAACTTGTCTTCCATATACACGGTCACACAAATTTGGATGCTAATTCCAAACGTCAAGAACGCGGTGACATACAACACGTATGACGGCACTAGAAAAGGGAAGTTCAATTACCAAGTGCGCCACACTTTGGGCTCCTTCTGCTAATCTCGTGTTAGTAGAGGTTTGGTGAGGGACGATTCACGCTTTTCAGACTTGTGCTTTTCAGATTGTTATTACTGCTCTTCGGTTTGTTCTTGTGGGTTCGTATCTGTCCTTCAGTGTGTGTAGTCAGTTCGCCTTTGTTTGTCAGTACGTATTATTATAGTACGTATTTGATTCCCAGTGCGTTCTTGTTCGCTCATTTTTTAATTTCAGCTCGCTCTTCTCAGGCCTGTTTTTCAGTGCTTTCTGTTAGTTCGTTCTGACCAGCTGACCGTTTTGAAGCCATGTTGCGGTTACGTACTCATCATAGAGTTCATGCTATGTGGGGGCTTGGTGTTGGGGTTCTTGCTTTGACCCAAGCCCAGTCCATGAACAGGGTGGGGAGGAGATCATGGACCAAGAATTGGTTGCTCCAGCGTGACCAATTCTCTCATATGCCTTTGTTGAGGGAGATCCGTGAGAATAATTGTGATGATTTCAGGAATTATCTCCGGATGACGGACCCAATTTTCACCATTTGTTGGCTTTGCTGTCCCCTTATAGTAGCAGGCAGGACAGGTGCATGCGGCAAGCCAGCACTCCGGAGCAGAAGCTTGGCGATGGGGAGAAGTCTCCAGGACATCAAGTTCTCGACAGGCATCTCTCTCCAGAGACCTGTTCTGCCATCATTCAGGTCCTGCAGAAGGACTATATTAGGGTAAGTTTTCTCCTTTAACATCACATTCTATGCATTTCATGTTTGCTAATGTATTGTATTTCATTCATCATTCTCTAAATACCATGATTGTAATATGCTGTGAATGTCCCTTTTGTCCCCATGCATGCTGGAAGCTTTTAAACTTCCTTTTTTGTCCTTCAGGCACATTTGCCTTCACTAACCTCCCCAGCATGCTAACCTGGGCCCATATACACCTAGCCTATTCATTTAACAATGTATTTTGTCAGCTCCATTTTAGTGCTTTACCCTAAACACCCCCTAAAATGTGTACAAATGTTATTTGTGTGCTTAAATTCATGGTGTGCCAGAGGCTTTTTTCTTGGGGTCCCAAAATCATTTGGAATCTTCCCTCCCCTTAACAGCTAAGTCAACCCATACCAGTCCTCTATCTGCTGACTTTGCCCAACACATACACACTATACCTACCTCTTTTGTGGTCATATTTATGGATGAATTCCCCAAAGCATGTAGTGAAAGGTCCTGCCTAAATACTTTCAAATGTTACTGTTTAAAGTTTAGTTCTCCTATTATCTTGATGGGTAATTGCAGAATGTAAAAATGTGCTTCAATTTGTACAGTGTATTCATATTTTTGTATTATGACAATTCTTACCTGTCTAGTGGGCTGCCAATAGTGTAGAGTAAGGAGGGGCTGGCCAAAGGGTTACCTGTCCAAAACATCCCCCCCCTAAAATTTTTACAATGGGCCATCAGAGGGGGTGAGGAATCTGATAAGTGGACCTTATATTTTTGTATTTAAGTGCTCCTTAAAATGAATGTTATACTGATGTTGGCCAAGAATGTTTGTGTCTAATCTGCTTGCAATGTTATGTGCAAAAGTACTAATTTTTTTTTCTTGTTTGACTCCAGTTTCCTTCAATGCCACAGGAATGGCAGACTGTGGCATCCCACTTTGCCCAGCGGTGGGACTTTCCCAACTGCGGAGGGGCAATAGATTGGAAAACACGTCCACATAGTCCCAACCCCCAACTCTGGGTCATACTATTATAATTACAAGGTGTTTAATAGTATTGTGTTGTTGGCGGTGGTGTCGGCTACTTACGAGTTCCTGTATGTGGACGTGGGGAAAAATGGCCGGATGTCGGATGGTGGAGGCATTGCCCACACAAAGTTTTACTGACAGCTCCAGAATGGCAGCTTGGGCTTGCCACCTCCAGAAGACAATGTGGAAGGACTCCCATTTGTCTTAGTCGCAGATGAAGCATTTGCGCTGGGAGAACATCATATGCAGCCATTCCCTATGAGGACCCTCACCGGAGGGTTTTTAATTACCGGCTGGCCAGAGCCAGAAGAGTGGTGGAGAACGCTTTCGGGATAATGGCCAGCCAGTTCTGCCTATTTCTGACACCAATCCACATGACGGAATATAAACTCAACCATATTGTGCTTGCCTGCTGCATTAGGCACAATTTCCGTAGAAAAAAATGCTACAAACTATGCGGCCTGAGTTGGGACTGAGGCCGGCTTTCCTGATCCTTTAACCCTGACGACACTTGAAGTTGGCCGTCCTGGCTTGCCCCCCCAAAGCACCCACGAAGTGAGACAAAAATATCTGGAGTACTTTGCTGGTAGGGGGGCCATTGATATGCCACACAATCAAGAAACATTTAAAAAATAAATTTATTTCGGATAAACAGAAATAATATTTTCTTGTATTTACTGCTTGTTTTTCTTTCTTTTGTGATTTTTTTGGTAGTTACGAAAATGGCGTAATTGTGACAAATTAAAAAGCACTGTTGTTATTTACTAAAGGAAAATCCACTTTGCACTCCAAGTGCACTGCAAAAGTGCACTTGAAACTGCAATGAAAGTGCACTTGTAGTGCCTTTAGTAAATAACCCTCATTGCTGCTGTAAATACCAACTTACTACAAAAAAACTGCTTTTGAGCATTGAAAAAAGAAGCCACACATTGTTGAGTAGAAAACATTTTACTCAAAAGCACATTCACATTCACCCTAGAAAAGGGTTTTTGAACAAACCAACATCTTTGAATATAAAGAGAGGGGTGGGGTTTGTTAGGGACTTTTAGTAAGCCAAGACCTGGTAAGGTCGCGTATTTCCATCCCTATGGGACTTTAAGTGAAAACATGACCTGTTAGGGTCATGTATTTCCATCCCTATTCAGTCAAGAGGAGGGGAGCAAGGAAAGTGGGACTTTGTAAGAAGCAAAAGGGTAACTTAGTTGAACAAGAGGAATTTTATTGATATAATAATATAAACATATATAGATTGTTAATATCAAGTAAATAACACAATGGCAACAATAAGCATAATGATAACAAGGTGTCTCAAAATGTTACCGCTGAAGTAGATGGTAGAAAAGTAGACATAAATAAAAAACAATAAACAATTTAATTAAAGTAAGATCTCAATAGGGACCAAGATAAAATTCCTTGTCAAAAGATTGTACATACAATGCGGTATTTGACATTACAGTGAGTACAAGTTATGCAATAAAGGAAATGAAGCTCAGAAATACATATTTAAACAATGTAGATTATATATTGCATTATAAGTTCTTATGGTATTAATAATACATACAAAAGGTGCTGGTTGTAAGAGGAGTTGTGTTCTATGGTTAGTATGAGCTTCCAAATAAAACAATAAAAAAGAATAAGTAGAGAAGAAAGGAGAGATAGAAAGAGGAAGTGCAAGAAAGAATAGAGGGAAGAGTCCGTATGGTTGAGTCGAGGCGAGGTCCATCGCAGTCACTAAAGACTATATAATGCATTGGTTCACTGGGTCAGTTACCATGGTAGTAAAACTTCTTTGTTAAAAGTTGAAGGCAAGTAGTTGCTAATCCATGGTTGCCATATTTTATCAAATTTGACAAACGAGTCATTGTCAATGGCTACCATTTTAGCTTGAGTCATGGTTACGTTCATTCGATTTACTACCTCTTCCACTATCAATGAAGGAGATCTCCAGGCTTTTGCCAGTGTTTGTTTCGCCGCTGTAAAAAGTTGGATGAGTAATTTAAATTGGTTATGTGTTAAAAATTCTGGTTTTCGGTTAATGAGAGCCATTGCAGGATCAGGGGTGATGGATATTCCTAACATTTTAGATGCAATAGTAAAGATAGCCTTCCAAAAGATTTGTGCTTTGGGGCATGACCACCAAATATGAAAGTGAGTACCTGGGTCAGAGCATCCACGATAACACTCTGTCGAGTAGTTATGCACATATTTCGCTATTCTAACCGGTACAAGGTACCATCGTATTAAAACTTTATAATTAGCCTCTATTGCTAGTATGTTTGGGGAAGCCGATTTGGTTGTTAACCAAATTTGATTTCATTCTGTTGTTTCCAGTGTTCGTTCTAAATCTCCCTCCCATTTCTGTACATACGATGGTTTCTCCGTTTCAGGTTGGTTTACTAATTGAGCATAAAGGGTCGAAATCATGCCTTTAGCATGAGGATTATCTTTACAAAATTTTTCAAATGTAGTGAATTGAGTCAGTGGAGATTTTGTGGTTAAGAGAGGCATAAAGAAATTTTTAATCTGAAGATATCTAAATAATTCTGATTGAGGTAATCCATATTTGTCGCAGAGGGTTGGGAAGGGAATAAAGGATGAGGAATTTACAAATTTGTGCATGTTTAGTACATCATAAGTAATCCATGCTTTGAAAGATCTAGGTGAGACCCATGCTGGGTAGAATGCAGGGTTTTTATAGAAAGATAATAGAGGGTTATGTAAAGATTGTAATTGATTTCTGAGTTTGTATTTGTCCCACATGGAGATAAAATGTTTGGTAATTGGGTTACCTAACCCTCTACGATCTCTTGGCGAAAGCCAGAGCAGATTTGCGATTGATAAGGGATCGCAGTCAGCTGCTTCAATTGACACCCAAAGAGGGGATTCATGTTGTGTATGGTATTTAGTTAAAGTTGCTATATGAGCCGCTCTATAGTAAGAGGCAAAATTGGGACATCCTAGACCACCATTCAACTTAGGGAGATATAATGTATGCAGTTTCGTACGAGGTTTAGAGGAGCCCCAAATAAATGAATTTGCTTTTCTTTGTATAATTCTTAAGTAATAGGCAGGAATTGGGATAGGTAAAACTCTGAATAAATATAATAATTTGGGTAAGATTGTCATTTTTATTGTGTTAATTTTTCCAAACCATGATAGAGGGAGGTGATTCCAGGATTTCAGCATATTTGTTATATTTTTAATCATTGGAGGGTAGTTAGCTGAAAAAAGATCCAAATAGGATGCAGTGAGATGTATTCCTAGATAAGGGATAGATTTATCTGCCCAAGTAAATGGGAGACCGTTTTTAGCTGAATTTAATTCCAATGTTGAGAGGGATATGTTTAATGCTATACATTTTTTAGAATTAATGAAAAGACCCGAAAAGGCAGCAAAGTCATCAAGTATTGGCATCAAATTGGGGCCTGATATTTGCGGTGATGAAAGAAACAAGAGGATGTCATCGGCAAATAGACATAGTTTGTGATGAAATCCTCCTATCTCAATTCCAGTTATGGTTGGTTCTGATCTAATTCGTTGGGCTAGAGGTTCTATGAGGAGGGCAAACAACAGGGGCGAAAGCGGGCACCCCTGTCTAGTGCCCCTCTCAATGTTAAAGGCCTCAGATTTATACCCTGCGTATTTAACGTATGCTTTGGGTTTATTATATAAAGCTTTGATCCAGTTTACAAAATTCGGGCCAAAACCCCATTTTTGTAACATATAATGCAAGTATGGCCAAGATATGGAATCAAAGGCTTTTTGAATATCAAGTGAAAGAAAACAGGAGGGAATGCGTCTGGTCTTGGCAATTTGTGCTAAAAGAACCGCTCGTCGTACATTATCGCCTGCTTGGCGAGTTGGCATAAAGCCAACCTGATCACGATTTATAAGAGTGCCAATGAAATCACCAAGACGGGACGCTAAAATTTTTGCCAAAATTTTGATGTCTATATTAAGCATCGAGATAGGACGGTAATTAGTACAGGATGTGTCATCTGCATGAGGCTTAGGAATCATGCATATGATCGCCGTTAAGGATTCCTGTCTAAATGAATTGTTTTCAAGTAGTGCATTAAATGTTTCTGTTAATATGGGGGAAATAGAGTCTGAAAAGGTACGATAATATAATGCTGAATAACCATCAGGTCCTGGTCTTTTATTAATTTTTAATTCTTTGATGATTTTTGCTACATCTTCTACCTTGATGGGTTCCTCTAATTGCGCTTTTTGTGAATCAGATAATTCAGGTAAATTAATTTTTGAGAAAAAGGAATCTGCTTCGTTTAAATTAAACGAATTTGACTCCGTATACAGTGTTTTTAGGTGGGAACGAAATTTATGGACAATTTTAAGGGGATTACTAGTGTATATATTTTTAGATATCTTCAGCTTAATTGGTTTAAAAGATTTATTAGTTGTTTTGAGTGCACGTGCCAAGTATGTGCCTGGTTTATTCGATTTCATATAAAAGGCATGCCTGGAACGACGTAATATTTTATCAGTTGATTCTGTTAGAAAAAGATCATATTCCAGGCGTGCCTTCTCTAATTCACTTTTAGTAATTGGGTTAGGATTGTTTTGAAACGCTAAGAAGTGGGAATTAAATTGTGTTTCTAATTTTCGTGCAAGATTTCTACGTTCTCTTTTGAGTATACCAATCTGTTGCTGAAATATCCCTCTCAACACCGGTTTATGAGCTTCCCAAAGTGTTATTGGAGAAATTTCTGGGCTTTTGTTGAGTATGAAATACTCTTTCAATGCATGTTCAATTTTATTTCTATATATAGGTTGTTTGAGTAATATTTCTGGTAGATACCATGTTTTATCTTGAGTTTTAGGTATAGTGGATGTAATGGTGGTTAGGACTGCGTTGTGATCAGACCATGGGATGGGGATTATGTTTGATGATAGAATTTCTGGTATCATCCTTGTGGTAAGAAAAATATGATCTATACGACTGAATGTTTGATGGGGGTGTGAAAAATATGTGTAGTTTCTTTTTGTTGGGTTACTCTCCCTCCATGAATCAACTAGATTGTGTTTCGAAAGAAGTTGAGAGAGGGATATTTTAGATTGGTTTCGAGGTGACGTATATGGAGTTTTGTCCAGAAATGGGAGGAGAACCTGGTTGGAATCACCACATACTATAATTGTTCCCATTTTATGTGCATTAACTACTTGCAAGAGATGTGTTAAAAATGGAATTGGTTGTTTGTTTGGAGCATAATAGGAGACCACAGTTACTTCTGTATCTAAAATGTTTCCCGTCAGGATTAAATAACGTCCTTCCGGGTCTTTAATTTCCGAGTGGACGGTGATTGGGGTGGAGCGGTGGAATGCCACTAAAGTTCCGCGTTTTTTGGTATTGGCCGAGGCAGTAAATACTTGTGGATAGGATGAACTAAAAAATGTAGGTGTTGAGTTTATTGTAAAATGCGTCTCTTGAATACACACAATGTGTGCCTTTTGTGTTTGGAATGATCTAAACGCTTTAGTACGTTTCTGTGGCACATTGAGTCCCTGCACATTGAGGGATAAGATGTTTAAAGGAGCCATGGTAACTGAGTCAGTAGGCAGCACTTACCAATTATTCTGGTTTGGAGAACGCTGGACTCAACCCATACGGACTTGAAAAGGAGAAAGAGAAAAAAGAATCTTGTGTGATCTGGTTTAGGGAAGAAGAAGAAAACAGGTAAGATTTCATTACATAAGCTTAAGAATAAAATACTAAGGTGTTCAGAATTTGCCCGTGGTGAGGGGTGAAACCACTCAACAGGGGGTCGAAGGCCTTCGTCAGGTCTCCCCATATTAAGTGGGGGGGATCCGAGGAAGACTAGGTGAGGCGCACGGAATTTCCGTGAGCAGGAGAACCACTTTGTAAAAAATGTAAAAAGGAAAAATAACATCACTAAGATGTAAATTTGTAGCCCTTAAGGCTTGGAACGAAACATCTCTATATTATCTAATGTTTTGAAGAAAAACTTAACACTTATGAAATAAAGATTGTTTAAATTCTCTGTTATTTAAGTAGAATAAACTATCCAGTCTGGAAAAAGAGGAGAAAAAAAAAAATATATATATATAAAAAAAAATATGTTTTGTGGTTAGTGTTTAGGTTTACTACTAAACTTTGTTTCAGTATTTTACCTAAAAGTATCACTTATAGAAGTAAATTTGTATCATTTCAGTCATGACTAGGTCTTCTTTTGATAATAATAGTGTTTAATTCAAAGTTGCAACTGATAAATAGGAAAGGTATTTTAACCAATCTGGTTAGGGAAAAAGAAAAAGCTACTTAGTTTCAAAATATGAAGTAAGTATGGAACTTATAGGAATGGTGTTTTCGTATGATAATATTCAACAAACTCAGATGACATCTGAGTAAAGAGTTAATCTAGCCCATCTTATATTTATTTTTAGAATAATAGTATGGGCTATAGCATCTGGATAAAAGAACCTCTTAGTTTTTTTTTTTTTTTTTTTTTTTACAAAAAAAAAAAAAAAAAATGTGTATATAATCTATATAACAATATATCTAAGAAATAAATTTATAATTCTCCTGACATGACTGAGCTTCCTTATTTATTTGATTATAGTAGTGTGGAACTCAATGCTGCATACAATAAATAAGGAGAGCTACTTTAAACCATTCCATTTATATATATAAAAAAAAAGAAAAGAGAACAACAAAAAACAAAAAAAAACAAACAAACCTGGTTTCATGTTTTGGGAATAAATATGGGACTAAAAAGATCTATGTTCTCAGATGATTATGTTAAGCATATATAATTGTTACTTGAATCTGGGATTTACCCTTGTCCATATTGTATTCTATTTATTAGAATACAAGTATGGGATGTAAATTCATGTAAGAATTGCATTGTGAATGCATCCAATATGCTGTGTATTCATTGAGAGCATATCTTTTTAGTTAATTTTATATTTTATGTTTAAATTCATGTTCCTGGAAAAATAGTCTTTCAGTCCATTGGATCTAGTTCTTGTTCTTGTGGAGGGGATATATAGCGGCCTCTCTTGTGGACATGCTGGTTGCCGTTTTTTTCTATAGCTGGGGATGAAGTTGGTAGTGAAGAAGCGGATGCTGTTCGTCTTCGTGAGGTATTGATTGCAGATGTTCCATTGATCAAGTTAAGATCTTGTAGAGCTTGTTGTAGTTCGTTCGGAGATCTACAAATGTGCCTGTTTCCTTGGTAGGTAAAACGTATGGAGAATGGAAAACCCCATTGGTATGTGATATTGTTTCTTTGCAGTTCCAGCAGATGTATTTTCATAGCACGTCTTTTAGAGATAGTAACTTGAGAGAGATCTGCGAAAATCTGAAAATTGTGACCTTGAAAGGTTAAGTTTTTTTTTTCTCTGGCCGCAAATAAAAGTTGTTCTTTCGTTCGATAAAAATGGAACTTTGCTATGATGTCTCGAGGGGGTCCATCTGTTTTTTTAGGCATGAGGGCTCTGTGTACCCTATCCATTTCCAACCTTTCGATCGGTATTCCTGGTTGTAATTCTTGGCATAAAGCTGTTATTGTAGAAGATAGGTCAACGATCGATTCAGGAATGCCTCTGAAACGCAAATTTGACCTTCTTGCGCGATTTTCATAATCTTCCAATTTGTTTTGTAAGATTATATTTTCTTCTTTAAGAAGATCTATTTCAGTCATAAATTCCTGTGTTGTGTTTTCTAGTTCTTCAGTTTTAATTTCCAGCGCTGCTGTACAGTTCCCCAATTCTCTGATTTCTTTAGTAAGATTATTGGTTATTTGTTCTGAGGTAATCTTTAATGCTTTGTGTAGCATTTTCTCAAATTGTTTGATAAGGTTTGGAGTTACTGCTGGTTCTTGTGAAGATTTTTGTGACAGAAATAATTCTGTGTCAGATTCATCTGAGGAGATTTGCTGTGACAGCTTTGTCTTTCTCCTGCTCTCTGAGGTGATTATGCCTGAGGCTGAGGAAACTGAGGGGACTGGCGCCAATTTCACTGCAGTCTTAGCCTGTGTGCCTCCGCTGGGGGCATTTTTATATTTATTCTGGTTTCCCCCTAGTACCATTTTGCTTTCAAAGTTTTCTCTCACCTCTCAGGAGTATAATGTCTCGTTTTTTGAATGAAAAACGACGGTGGGCTGCCTTTATACAGCGGTTCTCCCTTTTCACGGAGCGGAGCTCTAGCAGGACATGTCCGCTGCGCTAGACTCCGCGCATGCGCCTCCAAGATAAAATTCCATAGTTCAACCCAGACAAAGTTGGATAAAAACATCATTGCAAGGTAATGCCTGCAGGAGCTAGGGCCTCACTGGACCTGTAGAGGTAGGTATTGTATAGTAGCTTAAAAATGGGTATAGATGGGTAGAGACATGGCATCAAATAGCTTTTTGGTGCAGTTCGGCCAGAGGCCACTCTTCCGACTAGCTGCGCCCCTCCCCCGAATTTACGCCACACAGCGTGACGATGGTGGGCGGCGCCGCAATGACACATATACGAGCATCTTTCCGGGCGGCTTCGGCACTCGAGGTTTCCTGTACACTTCACCGCACACATCTTGCAACCTCCTGTTCCTCAGTTGGTCTTTTGTTCACACAGGTATTTTCGTCATTTTGCACTTTCTTCTCTATGGCTTCTGGTCTTCACTTTTACCATCTGCCTACTCTGGTTTATCATCACTCAACTACCTGGCAGCCCTTTACTGCCAGCCTTCATTTCACCTTTATCCCCTTCACCAGCACAAGTTTTTCTTTTCCCCCCTCCTCCCCTCCCACACCCTCACCTCCAGCCACCCTCGGCACTCTTTAACCCTGCTCAATTTCCACTTTATCAGCAGTGATCCCCGTGGTCCCATGTCTGCCCTGTTGGCTGCCTGTCTGTGTCGTCCCCGCTGGGCTGCCCGCCACGGCCCCCGGTTGGAGGCAGTCCCGGGTGCTTTTGGCGTCTCACCGCCGCATCATTAGCCATCACGCGCCTTATAAGTCCGAATGGCGTGGTGAAGAGCGCAGCCGTTGGCTGATGGACAACAGTGCTAGAACCTGATTGGTCTAATTACAGATGACTCTAGCCTCCCAAAATAGGCCAGTCTACTTAACATAGAGGTGGCACTCCCCTAAGACCTACAGGGTGGACAAAAGCAGTATACATAAATAGAGCCTAAAAATAGTATTGAGAAAATAGCACCAAAACAGTGTCATCTTGTGGACATTTAAGAAAATACTTAAAAATCATATAATGCTCAGGATAAATACTTTCTAGAGGGGTATACATAAAAGGTGTATATAAATGATATGTAAAAATACATATTAAGATATAATAAATATACACATAGCCTAAACAGCCCCCTAATGGATGTAGATCAATATGTAAAAAAACTATCCATCATGTTGCCAAAGCAAAATTAGTAAAATACAACAAGAAAATTCTAATATATATTCATGAATTAATAAACATGGGGACAGATATATATCTGACGTGTAAAAAGTGCAAGGGAGAGTGCAGATGTAGAATATAGAATTATCATAACATATATAATTAAACTGCAGACTAAAAACCAATATTACAAACACGAACTATGGAGGACATCAACAATTATTAATGAAGCAGTTGATGTCCCACTCTATGTTCAAGCCATTGTGGGCATGGGAACCAAGCTTATAAATCCAGTTAGTTTCTGATCTGGATATGGTTCTCTTGCCATTACTGGCACGCCAGTAGGGTATATATATTTCCAAACCAATAAAGATAGTACCACTAGGGTCTCTTTTATGTTTAAGGTCATAGTGTCCAGAGACACTATGTTTGTCAAAGCCTTTTATATTGGTAATGTGCTCCCCTAACCTGAAGTGCAACATCCGGATGGTACTTCCCTCATATTCTAAACCGCATGGACACCTTAGGAGGTACACAACGCATTTAGTGGTGCATGTTATGAACGATTTAATAGGATATGTGACACCTGTGCCCTCCGATGGGAATTCAGTTAATCTTCTGTCACGTAGTGCATTCACCTTGCAGACTTTACATTTCCTGCAAGGAAAAAACCTTTAAGGTCCCCAAAGAAGGTTGGGCATGTGGGTGGATCCGGAACATTAGGTGCTAATATATGTCTAAAGCTAGTGGCTCCCCTAAATAGTACACAGGGTTTATCAGATAAAAAGGCCCAAGGATCCGGTCATTTTTAATGACGGGCCAGTGTCTTTTAATGATTCTTTAATCGCCCAGTGCTGACTCAAATAAGTAGTCAGAAAGGCTAATCCAAAGTCCTCTCTGTCTTCAACCTGAGGGGGTTTGTCACCCAATAGGTCCTTACGATCCCTGTTCCCTACCTCAGAGATTAAAGAGTCCAGGGCTGCATTATCATAGCCTTTATTCAAAAATCTGGATTTCAGGATTAAAGCCTCCCTGTGAAACTCATTCACATCGGCACAATTCCGCCTTAGACGCCGAAATTGGCCCTTGGGGACAGCTGACAGCCAAGAACGATGATGGCAGGAATCTAAAGGGATAAAACTATTCCTGTCAGTTGGTTTAAAGAAAGTGGATGTAGTAATCCTGCCATCAACAATTGCGATTACCAAATCCAAAAAATGGATCTGGGTCAGACTGGCCTCATAACTGAGTACAATACCCCTATCATTATTTTTGAGAAAGGATAGGAAGGTGGTCATGGATTCAGAATCACCGTCCCATATACACAGGACGTCATCTATAAATCTTCTCCGCATGACAAGCTGTGATGGCCTATCATGTAGAACCACATCCTCCTCCCATTTGGCCATAAAGAGATTGGTCATACTGGGAGCAAATTTAGCTCCCATGGCCACTCCCTTCGTTTGTAAATAATGCGCACCATTGTGCCAGAAATGGTTATGCTCCATCGAGAAGTCCAATAACTCCATCACGAAATTACATTTCATGGTAGAGATATTGGAGTCTCGATAGAGGAAATGTCGCATGGCCTCATGACCCAACTTGTGGGATATCGAAGTATAAAGCGACGCGACATCAGCGGTCACCAACGTATAAGTGGCCTTCCACTCTACTGTTTGTGGTATTTGTCCAGCGCTGCACTTTTTCTTTTCACTTCTATCTTTTGTGCCCTAATATCGGGGCTATAGTGTTCAGCTGCAGGAAATCCTTCACGGTTTTATAACAATAATAATTTTTTACACTACTCACGCACGTAGCGCAATTCTGTCTTTATATATTTTGTGCATGTTTTGATATTTAGTTTTTACAGCTGGTGTTTCCATAATAGATATTTTTGAGTATAGATCCCAGGTGGTCACTGACACCACGGAGTTTTTGATGGTAAGGATGATCCAAGGGATGACTTGGCAGGTTGTTTCCTCAGGCTTAAAAATCTTACCATCACTGAGGTGCATATCAGATGGGACATAGCATATTTGGAGGAATATGTGAAAGAGAATATGGTCCCTAGGAGCTTAACCACTTAAGGACCACCTCATGCCGATGTACGTCGGCAAGGTGGCACGGGCAGGCAGAATCACGTACATATACGTGATCTGCCTCCCACGGGCGGGGGGTCCGATCGGACCCCCCCGGTGCCCGAGGCGGTCCGCTTCTGACCAGCGGCTATCAGAGATGAGGGGGAGACCATCCGTTCGTGGCCCCCCCTCACGATCGCCGCCGGCCAATCAAATCATTCCTTTGCTGCTGTATGCTAAACAGCAGCAAAGGAAATTATGTCATCTCTCCTCGGCTCGGTATTTTCCACTCCGGCGCCGAGGAGAGAAGACTTCAATGTGAGTGTAACATACACACACAGTAGAACATGCCAGGCACACAAAACACCCCCCTTTACCCCCTGATCCCCCCCGATCACCCCCTAATCCCCCCACCCCCCCTTTCACACTGACACCAAGCAGTTTTTTATTTATTTATTTTTTTCTGATTACTGCATGGTGTCAGTTTGTGACAGTTACTGTGTTAGGGAAGTTACTGTTAGCCCCCTTTAGGTCTAGGATACCCCCCTACCCCCCCTAATAAAGTTTTAACCCCTTGATCACCCCCTGTCGCCAGTGTCACTAAGCGATCATTTTTCTGATCGCTGTATTAGTGTCACTGGTGATGCTAGTTAGGGAGGTAAATATTTAGGTTCGCCGTCAGCGTTTTATAGCGACAGGGACCCCCATATACTATCTAATAAATGTTTTAACCCCTTGATTGCCCCCTAGTTAACCCTTTCACCACTGATCACCGTATAACTGTTACGGGTGACACTGGTTAGTTCGTTTATTTTTTATAGTGTCAGGGCACCCGCCGTTTATTACCGAATAAAGGTTTAGCCCCCTGATCGTCCGGCGGTGATATGCGTCGCCCCAGGCAGTGTCAGATTAGCGCCAGTACCGCTAACACCCACGCATGCAGCATATGCCTCCCTTAGTGGTATAGTATCTGTACGGATCAATATCTGATCTGATCAGATCTATAATAGCGTCCCCAGCAGTTTAGGGTTCCAAAAATGCAGTGTTAGCAGGATCAGCCCAGATACCTGCTAGCACCTGCGTTTTGCCCCTCCGCCCGGCCCAGGCCAGCCCACCCAAGTGCAGTATCGATCGATCACTGTCACTTACAAAACACTAAACGCATAACTGCAGCGTTCGCAGAATCAGGCCTGATCCCTGCGATCGCTAACAGTTTTTTTGGTAGCGTTTTGGTGAACTGGCAAGCACCAGTGGCCTAGTACACCCCGGTCATAGTCAAACCAGCACTGCAGTAACACTTGGTGACGTGGTGAGTCCCATAAGTGCAGTTCAAGCTGGTGAGGTGGCAAGCACAAGTAGTGTCCCGCTGCCACCAAGAAGAAGACAAACACAGGCCCGTCGTGCCCATAGTGCCCTTCCTGCTGCATTCGCCAATCCTAATTGGGAACCCACCACTTCTGCAGCGCCCGTACTTCCCCCATTCACATCCCCAATCAAATGCAGTCGGATGCATGAGAGGCATTTTTTTGTCCTCCCGAGTACCCCTACCCAGCGAACCCCCCCAAAAAAGATGTCGTGTCTGCAGCAAGCGCGGATATAGGCGTGACACCCGCTATTATTGTCCCTCCTGTCCTGACAATCCTGGTGTTTGCATTGGTGAATGTTTTGAACCTACCATTCACTGGTTGAGTATTAGCGTAGGGTACAGCATTGCACAGACTAGGCACACTTTCACAGGGTCTCCCAAGATGCCATCGCATTTTGAGAGACCCGAACCTGGAACCGGTTACAGTTATAAAAGTTAGTTACAAAAAAAAGTGTAAAAAAAAATATATATATATAAAATTTTAAAAAAGTTGTCGTTTTATCGTTCTCTCTCTCTCTATTCTCTCTCTATTGTTCTGCTCTTTTTTACTGTATTCTATTCTGCAATGTTTTATTGTTATTATGTTTTATCATGTTTACTTTTCAGGTATGCAATTTTTTATACTTTACCGTTTACTGTGTTTTATTGTTAACCATTTTTTGTCTTCAGGTACACCATTCACGACTTTGAGTGGTTATACCAGAATGATGCCTGCTAGGATTGCTTTTACATGAAAGCCGACCGCTGGCTGAAAAGAATGATACCACCTTACAAAGGAAGAACTGTTTACTTTAAATAAAGGTCTGAAGTTTGTTCCACCCCGGAATCTTAATCAATTTCAAACTTTTATAGACGTGCAGAAATATACGCGTATGTTAAATATTCAAAAGCTATATTTTGAGCAGCCCGGCTAGACAGCTAACTAGGGAGGCATCTGTGGTTATCCACTCCAGATTATGCAATGCTTCGCTCTTCAATCCTCCAGGGAATTCAGCGCCTAATGTCAATGTCTTTCGGGACTTGGTACTGAACTATCTAGCTAATTTGAGAACAAGAGTGGTGCAGCCTCAACATGACATCAGAGTTGGAATGGAGGCTTTGTGCAATAGGAAGGACATTATCGTACACCCCGCTGACAAGGGCGTTGCCATTGTCATTCTGGATAAAGATTCCTACTCTAAAGAGATGTTAAGGATCCTTTCTGATTCAGACACATATTCCCTTTTGCCGTCTGACCCAACCCTCACATTTAAAAACGGGAGTTAAGTGTTTTGGTCAACAAAGGATACAACATGGGGATTCTCAATAAAAAAGAGAAGGAGCATTTGGTCCCACTAGCTCCCCGATTACCGGTAATATATATACTGTCGAAAATTCACAAGTCCTTGACCAATCCTCCGGGAAGACCCATCAGTGGTATAGACTCTATCACTTCACGTGTGGTTAAATCTATTAACCACTTTTTACAACCACTGGTGATGGGTACCCCTTCTTTTCTTAAGGACACTAAACATGTCCTTGATTTGTTGAGTGAAATTGAGTGGAAGGCCACTTATACGTTGGTGACCGCTGATGTCGCGTCGCTTTATACTTCAATATCCAACAAGTTGGGTCATGAGGCCGTGCGACATTTCCTCTATCGAGACTCCAATATCTCCACCACGCAATGTAATTTCGTGATGGAGTTATTGGACTTCTCGATGGAGCATAACCATTTTTGGCACATTGGTGCGCATTATTTACAAACGAAGGGAGTGGCCATGGGAGCTAAATTTGCTCCCAGTATGGCCAATCTCTTTATGGCCAAATGGGAGGAGGATGTGGTTCTACATGATAGGCCATCACAGCTTGTCATGTGGAGAAGATTTATAGATGAGGTCCTGTGTATATGGGACGGTGATTCTGAATCCGTGACCACCTTCCTATCCTTTCTCAATAATAATGATAGGGGTATTGTACTCAGTTATGAGGCCAGTCTGACCCAGATCCATTTTTTTGATTTGGTAATCGCAATTGTTAATGGCAGGATTACTACATCCACTTTCTTTAAACCAACTGACAGGAATAGTTTTATCCCTTTAGATTCCTGCCATCATCGTTCTTGGTTGTCAGCTGTCCCCAAGGGCCAATTTCTGCGTCTAAGGCGGAATTGTTCCCATGTGAATGAGTTTCAAAGGGAGGCTTTAATCCTGAAATCCAGATTTTTGAATAAATGCTATGATAATGCAGCCCTGGACTCTTTAATCTCTGAGGTAGGGAACAGGGATCGTAAGAACCTATTGGGTGACAAACCCCCTCAGGTTGAAGACAGAGAGGACTTTGGATTAGCCTTTCTGACTATTTATTCGAGTCAGCACTGGGCCATTAAAAGAATCATTAAAAGACACTGGCCGGTCATTAAAAATGACCGCATCCTTGGGCCTTTGTTATCTGATAAACCCTGTGTACTATTTAGGGGAGCCACTAGCTTTAGACATATATTAGCACCTAATGTTCCGGATCCACCCACACGCCCAACCTTCTTTGGGGACCTTAAAGGTTTTTTTCCTTGCAGGAAATGTAAAGTCTGCAAGGTGAATGCACTACGTGACAGAAGATTAACTGAATTCACATCGGAGGGCACAGGTGTCACATATCCTAATAAATCGTTCATAACATGCACCATTAAATGGGTTGTGTACCTCCTAAGGTGTCCATGCGGTTTAGAATATGTGGGACGTACCATCCGCATGTTGCACGTCAGGTTAGGGGAGCACATTACCAATATAAAGAAAGGCTATGACAAACAGTGTCTCTAGACACTATAACCTTAAACATAAAAGAGACCCTAGTGGTACTATCTTTATTGGTTTGGAAAAATATATTCCCCACTGGCGTGCCAGTAATGGCAAGAGAACCATATCCAGATCAGAAACTAACTGGATTTATAAGCTTGGTTCCCATGCCCCCAATGGCTTGAACATAGAGTGGGACATCAACTGCTTCATTAATAATTGTTGATGTCCTCCATAGTTCATGTTTGTAATATTGGTTTTTACTCTGCAGTTTAATTATATATGTTAATTCTATATTCTACATCTGCACTCTCCCTTGCACTTTACACGTCAGATATATATCTGTCCCCATGTTTATTAATTCATGAATATATATTAGAATTTTCTTGTTGTATTTTACTAATTTTGCTTTGGCAACATTGATAGTTTTTTACATATTGATCTACATCCATTAGGGGGCTGTTTAGGCTATGTGTATATTTATTATATCTAAATATGTATTTATACATATCATTTATATACACCTTTTATGTATACCCCTCTAGAAAGTATTTATCCTGAGCCTTATATAATTTTTTAAGTATTTTCTTAAATGTCCTCAAGATGGCACTGTTTTAGTGCTATTTTCTCAATACTATTTTTAGGCTCTATTTATGTATACTGCTTTTGTCCGCCCTGTAGGTCTTAGGGGAGTGCCACCTCTATGTTAAGTAAACTGACCTATTTTGGGAGGCTAGAGTCATCTGTAATTAGACCAATCAGGTTCTAGCACTGTTGTCCATCAGCCAACGGCTGCACTCTTCGCCGTGCCATTCGGACTTATAATACAAAATATTTTACAGCGCACACATACAAGAATGACATTTCCTGCAAGGCTAGTTAAAAACACCTGAACATATTCAAAAAAATACGGGGGTTTAGTCACACTATATGGTCATATAGTGCTAAGCCCACTTACTGCGACAAAGTACCCCGAATTAGTGGGTCCTACCCTAGTAATAGAATGGAAGATCCTTTGTCTCAACCATGGGAGCTGAACTCCTCTATGTGGGAGAACTGAACGGGATACATCCTAAACACTGGTGGCCACTGTTTGTAGGTCTTATAGCAGCACCATCTTGAATTTAAACGCATTGTAGGGTGTGCCCCCAAAATATGTACTTGTATATTGGAATAGACCCTGACCAGGTTTTTTGGGCTGGAGCACCCCTCCCCCTCCTCATTACCTCTTATTTAGTGGCCACCAGTGTATAGGATGTATCCCCTTCAGTTCTCCCACATAGAGGAGTTCAGCTCCCATGGTTGAGACACAGGTTTTTTCATTCTATTACTAGAGTAGGACCCACTAATTCGGGGTACTCTGTCACAGTAAGTGGGCTTAGCACTATATGACCATATAGTGTGACTAAACCGCCGTATTTTTTGAATATGTTCAGGTGTTTTTAACTAGCCTTGCAGGAAATGTCATTCTTGTATGTGTGCGCTGTAAAATATTTTATACTGTTTGTAGGTCTTATAGCAGCACTATCTTGTATTTAAACGCATTGTAGGGTGTGCCCCTAAAATATGTACTTGTATATTCGGACTTATAAGGTGCGTGCGCGGTTGCGTACCCCTGATGACGTCAGTTGTGATGAAACGGCTGTAGGGTCACAACGTGGACACGCATCGCGCATGCGCGCTTTGTTTTTAATAGCAGTGGGTTTTCCTTTACTCCTTATCCCTGCTAGGAATTTTACGTGATTGCTTTTAAATTTTGAATAAATTGGCCAAAGTTTCTCTACACTATCAGAGTCTCCTCTTTTCTTTTGGAACATTTACGGATTGCCCTAACCGGATTTATGGAAGTGCCTGCTTATTGCTGTGTGGTAACTGCCTCCTGGGAATACATCATCTAAGGTGTCTCCTGTTTCTGCTGATCGGCTACTCATCAAGGAAGTTAGCGTGATCTCAGCAGCGTTTCCTGTGGCTTCAATCACTCTACTAAGCCTGTTTTGACCCCCCTGAACAAGGGTGGTGGCAGGCTTTCCGGTAAACCTCCATTTCTTTACTATCAAGTGACGGGCAGCACCAGCGGTGAAATATAGACCCAGGGTCTTGCTTTGGATATCCCATTTTTGGACTCCATTTCACTTTATGAACTGTTCTCACAATATTTCTTGTTTATTTATATTATCTTAGTTTTGTAATTTTTCATTTGCACAATTACATTTTTATGAGATTTTTATTAATTCATCTGATGCTAATTTCAATATTTTAGTAGATCTCAGTCACTTTCTGCACAGTGTTTTGTCACTGTCATATCACACATACTGTTTGTGGTATTTGTCCAGTGCTGCACTTTTTCTTTTCACTTCTATCTTTTGTGGCCTAATATCGGGGCTATAGTGTTCAGCTGCAGGACATCCTTCACGGCTTAAAATAATAATTTTTTACACTACTCATGCACCTAGCGCAATTCTTTCTTTATATATTTTTTTTACCCTAAAAAGGTTGTTCTGGTGTCCCACACTAGTGCTCCTGCGTCCAGATGTGTAAACAGTTGCTGAGTGTCCTCTCCTTACAATGAATCAGGTTTCCATTTCATTCTAGTTACAAACCCATGTAGACAACAAACTTCTTTTAATACAAATAGGCCTGAACAAATGTAGTTAACCTGTATCTGCCAAAAACATCTTATAAGTGGGCGAACGAATGATGTTTTCTACGACCGATTACTGTGCCCATGAGCATGAAAGTTGCCATTTTAAAATGTACAACAGTAATGAAAAGCACATGGAGCAGCATGCAAGTAATAATAATAATAATAATAATAATAATAATAATAATAATAATAATACTACACATGACAACTACTTACTTTTTTGAAGAAATCTCCTGATTCTTCTATACTGATCCTGCTTCCTCAATTTCAGGTCTGACCAGCGTTTCCTCAGTTGATCCTTGGATCATCATACCCCGAAATTTCGGCACAGACTCTTCACAACTTTAGTCATGATCTTGGCCTTTCTGGCATTTGGGTTTAGGTAAAGTCCATGCTTCCCATCATAGTTGGCCCTCTTTAAGATGTCCACCATCTCTTCAAAGGACATATTTGAGGCCTTAAATCTCCTCCGGGATTGGAAAAGTTTGTGGCTCCGGGCTTTCGTCATTGCTGCTCTACTCTGCATGCACCTGCTGTGTCACCGCCATGTTCTCTACCCACTGCGCCGAAAGAGAAGGGGCAGGGAATAGACTAGAAAGAACGTCAAGGGGAGGGGTTTCACGCATGTGCAGTGTATATAAAGCGTAACACGCGTGCGCCGTACGTACGATCTGTGAGTGGAGGACGGTGTATCGGAAGCGACGATCGTTATAACGAAGGTACAATTTGAACTTGGTGCATCAGTGGCCTATACTGCTCCTAGATTGAGGCCTATATTGGGTCAAGATTAAGAGAGTTTCGCCTGACTTGTAGAGAAAATGGATGGGTTCAAAGACCACAGCTTTCTACCAATATTCATAGACAAGTACAGGGAGCTGCCCTGTCTGTGGCAGGTCAAACACCTGCATTATAATAACAAAATCAAGAGGCAGGCAGCGCTTGAGAAACTGCTGGAGTTGGTGAAGCCGCAGGTCCCCATGGCAGACATCACCTATTTGAAAAAAAAAATTGGCGGCCTGAGGAGCAAATATAATCGTGAGCGTACTAAGGTCCAGAAATCCATGAGATCAGGAGCTGCAGCAGATGACATTTATGTACCCAGGCTATGGTACTATGACAGACTTCATTTTCTGGCAGACCAGACTGAAGTCAGGGAATCCCTCTCAACCCTACCTTCCATGCTTCCTTACACCCCAGCTGAGGCTTCCGACGCCCACCCTGGGCCTTCCAGCCAGGAAGAAGTGGAGGAGCCCAGCTTGAGCCAGGTATAGCATTGTTCAACATATTTCTTGTTTTAAAATAAATTATGTTAACTAGATGTTATTATTGGTCACTAATTGCTGATTTATTAAAGTGTTTTATATATCAATAGACAGTAGTGGCCAAAAATGCAAGGGACAAAAATGAAAATGCTGGGGTCAGAATGATAGTCTTTTCTATTTATTAACATTCAATTTGCAACAGTCATGAGCTGAAAATTGTGTATGATGAACAATAAAGTAAAACTATGTCCCTTTTTCATACACAGGAGGCTATGGCCTATGGCAGACAGGAGGTGGCGGGGGAATGTGGCAGCCAGGAGGTGGCGGGGGAATGTGGCAGCCAGGAGGTGGCCATGCCCGGTAGGAGCCTTACATAATCTCAGGTCCCTCCCCTCCACCTTCAAACCAAAAGGGCCAGGAAGGGGAGTAACGTGGAGGAGGCAGCACTCAGGCTGATTGGGGAGGCTAGGGAGGCTAATGAGGCCCTCAAAGCCATCCCCACTCTCCAAGAGGTCTTTGCATGCATGACTGCATACAAAATGCATCAAATGGAGGAGGGCCAACGCCTCTTGTGTGAGGAAATTATGGTCATCACCCAAAATAAGGGGTTTAGGGGCCAACTCACACCCAAAACACATCTGTGTGAGTTGGACCATCCTCCTCCTCCTCCACCTCCAACACCACAGTCTGGAAGGAAGCATGGAAGGAAGACAAAAAAGTGATGGCCTGGGTTCAGTCTGGCCTGACAAAAGATGCAGGCTGTTGTATGCCATCCAAAATTGGTTTCCCGAGGAGTCCATATAATAGTGAGCACAATCCGGTCCAGGACTCCAAGAGATCAGGAACAGCAGCACATGACATATATGTCCCCTGGGGTACAAAGGCTTCGCCAATTTCAGCAGTTTCTCCAGCGTTGCCTTCCTCTTTATTTTGTTATGACCCCCTAATAAAAGGATATTTTTTTTCTGAAATACTTGCCTATGTGTTTTACTTTAAAAAGGACAGTTTGTTTGCGAGTAGGCAGGTACATTTCAAAAATACAATGTCAAATTAACAAGGGACACCAACACCAAACAACCTCCTTGAGATTAAAAAATACAAGATAATAATGGTGTTGTGGTAACTTGACACACAAAACAAGAAAAAAATATTAGGGAGATCACTATAAAAAAAACAAAAATTGTAGATCTTGATAAAAAAAACAAAAGAATAACAAAAACAATAAATTATAAACATTATTATGGAGATCTGTCGAAAATAAAAAATAATATGGATTCATGAGATCACAAGAAATAATAAAGAAATCAGGTTGTCAGAACTCTGTGTGAATATGAGCAGCAAAACAACTTCATTATTATAGAATTATAAAGAAGAAGAGAATGCGCTGCATTAAGATATTTAAAAAATTGCAGCATGACGAATGTGCTATCTCCATTACGAAAGCTAGTTTTACCAGACTGAGCGCTTACCAAGCATGCGTGGCATTTTGTGCATCAGAATTGTGTACACACGATCAGAATTTACGAGAACGGATTTTGTTGTCGGAAAATTTGAGAACCAGCTCTCAAATTGTATGACGGAAATTCCAATGGAAAATGTCCAATGGAGCCTACACACGGTCGGAATTTCCGACAAAAAGCTCCCATCGAACATTTTCTGTCGGAGAATCCGACCGTGTGTACGGGGCATTATTTAGTTTTACGTTGATATTTTAAAACTAAAGTTTGAGGTTATAATCTTAGCATCTGTTTTATACACATTATGGACAGGTAGGAATATACTTTGTGTTATCACCAATTGTATTTTTGATATTATTTTGCACTAATTGTTAGTAAATAAATATATATATTTTTGCACAATATTGGTTCACATCCTTTTGTCTTCAACTTAGGGTGTATAAAAGAATTTGAGTTGTTTTATTGAATTGTGGAAACACGTGACAATCTCCTTATTTTAGATTGACACTTATTTACATAAATATAAAATTGTTTTAATATTTCAGTATAAACATCTGACAACATAATTGTCTAGGGTATATAAATCAGAAATTAGTCAGAAAACAGTCAGAAATTAGAAATCAGAATGATATAGACCTCAATTGTTTTCTGACTAATTTCTGATTTACATACCCTAGACAATTATGTTTTATTGGACCAATGTTCGCATTTTCCACTGTGGATAATGTTTTTGAGTTGTCTATGGCACATTATGATGGTTTGGGAATAGAGTGTGTTGCAGTACCTTATTACTTTTTTGGGTCACTGGCACTAATTATATATATTCGTTTAGGATACATTAGAGTATGCTTCAGTTTTTTGCGGCAGTCTGGAGTAATTCCGTATCTGGCCGCTTAAAAAACATTATGAATGTTCATATATTCAGCTTTTTATACCATTAATGAATTGGGGCAATTTAGAGTTCTCTTAAATTGTATATTTGATTGTTTAAAGTATTATTCATTGCTGCATTTTGACTGCGTGTATATTTCAGATTATATTTGTCCAGCGTTTGTATTAGTGATAGTATAAAGCATGTTGCAATTAACCATTTGATATCATGTATGTACAAATAGCGTTTTTCATCCACAATCAGCGCAGCAGCAGGTTGTTGACCAATCTTAGGGCTATTTGCCCATAAATAAAATGGCGTCGGTACTTCAGACGTCCTGCCACTCCAGGAAGACGTATGATGAAATGCGTAGGGCAGGGAAAGGACTCTGACATCAACACGCTATCCAGGATTACACTCACAGCTCGCATACCAAGCTGAGCGGCCGGAGGTGATCAGGAACACATATGCTGACTATGCCTAGTATTGGGTCTGACACTTTTAACCACTTCAGCCCCGGAAGAATTGACCCCCTTCCTGACCAGGCTATTTTTTGCGATACGGCACTGCCTCGCTTTAAGTGACAATTGCTATAATAAATATCCCAATTTAAAAAGATATATATATATACTTTTTTTTTCCTCAGTTTAGGCCGATATGTATTCTTTGGTAAAAAAAAATTGCAATAAGCGTATATAGATCGGTTTGCACAAAAGTTATAGTGTCTACAAAATAGGGGATAGATTTATGCCATTTTTATTATTATTATTATTTTTTTATTAGTAATGGTGGAGATCAGCGATTTTTATTGGGACTGCGATATTGCGACGGACAAAATCGGACACATTTTTGGGACCAGTGACATTTATACTCCGATCAGTGCTATAAAAATGCACTGATTACTGTATACATGTCACTGGCAGGTAAGAGGTTAACACTAGGGGGCGATCAAGGGTTTAACTGTGTTCCCTAGGTGTATTCTAACTGTGGGGGGGATGGGACTGACTAGGGGAGGAGAGAGATCTGTGTTCATAGTTAGTATGAACACACAATCTGCCTCCTCTCCCCTGAGAGAACCGGCACTCGCATCGGCTCCAGATATACGCTTTGGGCGCACGTGGGCCGCCGCCGTCATCTTAAAGAGCCGACATACAGCTACGACGGCTCGCGCAGGGGAGCCAACCTGCTGCAGTATAATGCCCCGTACACACAGTCCGATCGGAGCGTGTTGTCGGAAATTCCGACCGTGTGTGGGCTCCATCGGACATTTTCCATCGGATTTTCCGACACACAAAGTTGGAGAGCAGGAGATAAAATTTTCCGACAACAAAATCCGTTGTCGGAATTTCCGATCGTGTGTACACAAATCCGACGGACAAAGTGCCATGCATGCTCAGAATAAATAAAGAGATGAAAGCTATTGGCCACTGCCCCGTTTATAGTCCCGACGTACGTGTTTTACGTCACCGCGTTCAGAACGATCGGATTTTCCGACAACTTTGTGTGACCGTGTGTATGCAAGACAAGTTTGAGCCAACATCCGTCGGAAAAAATCCTAGGATTTTGTTGTCGGAATGTCCGAACAAAGTCCGACCGTGTGTACGCCCTATGACTGCGGCGGCTGGTTCAAAAGCTGTTAAATGTGAGTTTATTGATTGTATATGTTTTTAAATAAACCTTTTAAAAATGATAATACAATATTGGAGCTTCCTTCCTCCTCTTCTTCTATATATGTGGGTGCCATGGTTTGAGTTTTGAAGAAGAGTTCATGTATGGCTTAAACAGCTCTCTGGATCCTAGCATTGATTGCATTAAGGCGCAGCTGCTGGTTTAAAAGTTTACCAGCCACTTCAGTCGGTGAATCAGTTGGGTACGACTGGTGGAGGATCACATTTGGGTGTTCACAAGTTGATCTACATACAAGATTCACTAACAAAAAACTGGCCACTGCCCCTACCTATAACTGGCCTTCACAGCAAGGAGCACATGGAGGTCCATATACATGTAAGAGAAAAACAATTCCATAGCTCAGCACACCAATGAGTCTGCTGACCAACCAAATTAACCTGTCTAACCATCTGTTAAAAGCAGGGGTTTAGTTAGCACACATTTGCAAACGCATGTGAAAGCTGCAAGGCTTCGTCGCAGCACCCTGTGTTGCTTTCAGTTCTTACACTACAAATTTATAAATGTCTTCACAGTGGAAGCACATGCATGGAATGGATAGATGTGGGGCAGGTGAGCCTGGAGGCAGCCCAGGCCCCCTTAAAGTAACAGGAGCACACTGGACACCCAGCAAGTGCACAATGGCAGCAAAGGTGCCCAGTGTGTCCCCGGACCATATATACAAACAGTAACAAAAAACTGGCCACTGCCCCCACCTATAACTGGCCTTTCACATGCGTTTTCAAATGTGTGCTAACTAAACCCCTGCTATTAACAAACGGTTAGACAGGTTAAATTGGTTGGTCAGCAGACTGGTTGGTGAGTTGAGCTATGGAATTGTTTTTGTCTTGCATACATACAAGATTCACTGAATGTCATTCATTTTAAAAAAATGTCATTAAATAAAGAACATAAAGCAGTACTATTGAGTAAGTAATTAACATTCTGCCCAGTCGATATGGGGCATGAATTTTAAGTTTATTGGAACTTGAATCTTTGTAACGTTTTCAAAATTTCTGCCATTATTTCTCTATTCCAATGCTGGTTGACATTGGTAGAAATTATAATAATTTATTACATATTTATTTATTTATAACATGTGGATACAACTATAAAACCATATTCATAATATATTCATAATAATAGCAAAATATATTAATATAGTGTAATATACATATATGTATATGTAGCGGTACCCCCGTAGGGGCTGCTGATTTGTTCATATACATTTGTCAATCACCCCGCTCCTGATCTCCCATTGCAAAGCAAACAACACCAAACAGTCAATGTCTATCCATAGGTAGATATGAGATGCTCCGCCAGATCAGTTTGGGAGGGTGTCATCCATAGCCGTAGCTTTTGTTAATGGACTTTCCCTGTGCAGAACTCCCAAGTTGAACAGAAAGTTATAACTCTGAATAATTCCCTCTGCTTGCCTGATATAATTCCTTTGGAGTATTAACACTAAGTCACAGGCCTTCACTGCCTATTTCCATGACCTACTTACTAATGCCCCTCAGTCCTTGGAAGTTACTGTTCTTATGGCTCCTGCACTTGTTTCTCTGAATTACACTGACCTGTTTTCCTTAATCGACAGTCTGTTTTCCTGGTCACAGAAAGTCTATACTTCGGTCTACTTCTACTTTACTGCTAATTTCTCCTCGCTTGCCCGCGTGAGAATGCCTGGAACATTCCCCAGCGCTACATGCTGGCTCCGCTGCACTCCAGATGTCCACCCTGGAGTTTCCTTGAGAGCATTACTCAATGTTATTCTCCTTCAAGGCCCCCCAGGCCCTCGGCCTCCTGGAACTCTCTTTCTCTCGATCTCCTCTTCTTCCTCGGGCCCTCCTTCCTTCCTCGGGCCCCAAGCCCTCCTCCCTCAGCGGAGCATGTGACCCCCCTTATATGAGAGACCTCCTTTCAACCAAACAAATTAATGATTTGTCAGAACTCTCATATGAGTTTCCTGCCACTCAGTTGTCAGCCCATCCTCTCCTTCTCCAGAACAATTCACCGTCAGGTAGAGGAGGTATCTCCTCTGGCCACACCCTCCTTTATTCTGACACTCCCACTTCTGAATCAAAACAACCAGGCCTAGAAAAAGACCACAGGCCTGGCTAAATTTACCTGTAAATAGATCCTGTACTACCAAACCACACTATCGCACCTACCCTAAAGTAGAGGGCGCTACATATAGATATAGATAGATATACACACACACACACAATAGAACATTATATAAATACGGTATATATTCATAATATATATATAATATATTAATGATATATTTATGTAGCACTAACCCCCGAAGGAGCTGCTGATTTATATCGGGCTGTTACCTTCACCTCTTTACCCGTAATTTCACCAATACAAGAACTTAGAGTCCATGTTGAGCTTTGTATCTGACAATGTAGGCACCAGTCACTTTAGTACTTTTCCAATGCTTTAATGGGAGATAACTGGAAGAAGTAGCAGGAAAGAGGTAGAACAAGAGTTGCAGGAAGGTTTAAATACCTTTTTCTTTGAATCACTGAGGAATTGAAATCTCGGGGACGAATATGCCTTTAGTCCAAGATTAAATCTTTGCCCACCCGGATAGGTCTCTCTAACTGACCTAGCAGCCGGAGCGCAGCACAAACAAAAAGTCTCTGCCACAGACTTGAGAAGAACAATATAACTATACGATCCTCGGCCACAGGACGTAGTAGTTTTAGATGAACAGCAACACAGCACCAGAACCTTTAAGCCGACCCGGCAGTACTTGTGCGGTAGATTAGGTTAAGATGCATCCTCCAATTGAGTCACCAGGCCCCTCTTGAGACCAGCCTTCCGCACGGTCCTCTCCAAGATAGGTCCTCCCCTGGGTCTATTCAATTGTCCGGCTTCTTCCCGCAGGACAGACAGCACAGGACCATCTCCGTAGTAGTAGGCCCCAGACAGGCTTCTGGGCCTACTTGCACAGCTGCAGCAACGCAGCCCTCCGGCCTGGAGGGCCACAAGGTACAACTCCCTTTAGCACATGGCGTTTGTCCCTTAAATACTCTCTCCCAGAATGCATAGCAGTGGACCACCTCTGCCGAGTTACCTCTGGGAAAGAAGAGCACTCAATACACTTCAGCTTGTTGCTTTTCCAACACCGACCTATGGTGACAACGACACCTACAGGCAACAGTGTGGAACTGCACGCAACACAGCCAATGCTGGAACAGAGGCTAATTTAGCCATAAATTAACTCTGAACTATATACAGAACAGATAACCCACTAAATTTACAAATAAGCGCCTGATCAAAATTTGTCAGCGCTACATTTACATAATATAACATAATAATATATATTCATAATATATGGCAGATTAGATATGTCTCCCAGAAAAACTGAATGGGGATTGCTGGGACTTTTAGTTCTCCATCCTCCATGTTTTCTCCTCCAGTCCCCCCAGTGTTGCACTCTCACCCCCACACATGTGTCCCTCCAGCCTTCACACAGTTTAATACATGCCTGGGGCTTCACTGGGACAGGGGCTGTGGCTGCTCTCTAAGTGGCAGTGCGCTCTAGGGGGGCTGCCTGGTTCACCTAGTGGTAGCGCCTTTCTTGTTGATAGTTATTTACTTCGTAGGGTACAGAATACATATACTGTAAGTCATGAATGATAGTTATGCCACATATGTAACTAGACATAGCAATTTCTATGCAGTAGTCATTGGGACTGTTTTAAGCATTTTTTCGATACAGTATATAATTAAAGTTGGTAGCTAAGAGTGTTGAGTCCATATTGGGGTTCTTTGAGGGGGCGATTTGTATTTCTTAGAATAACTAGTGTCTTTACCTCCATAAACCAGCTGGAAGTCTTCCTGGAGAGGTGTAGTAAGAGACTCGTGTTGGACTCTACAGGAGAAGATCTGCTCTCTGTCCTCCTCGGTGGGTGTTATTGTTACTGAGCTCCTCACATTGTACGTCCCATCCGGGTCTCTCTGAGGTTTCTCCACGATAACGTTGTCCAGTATCTTTCCATCCCGGAGCCATTTAATATCAATATCCACCGGGTAGAACCCAGAGATGACACTACGCAGGACGCTCTCATTTTTTGTTACAACTTTATTTGTAATTGTAATATGTGGAATAGCTGGCAAATAAGAAAAGACAGTAAACGGTAAAGCAACTTAAAAAATAGGTATTACTACACTTTTATAGTTTGAGAATAGAGAATATATAATCACATGAATACAAATTAAACACAGATGCATAAGCCTGTGCTCTATTTGTGTACTAAGCACTAATCATTCAAAGCTTGAACTCCAGACAAACAGCTAAATACACTAATGAAATGCATGTATTGGAGCTGTTTACCTGCCACAAATATATTTTTCTAGCCATCTAGTCCTAGGAATTACACAGCTCTGTCACACAGCAAAGCAGTGTCTGGCAGGGCAGAAGACCTGATTTTCTCTTGCTGCATTTAAGTGACACTTGCAGGTCTTGTCCCTTCCTCTCCCTTTGACTGGGCAATAAAAGGAGAAGCATCCTATTCATGAGCTCACCTCTGTCAATCTCTTCTCTCTGAATATTCCTTATTAGCACATGAGCACGTTGACCTCCTTGCCAGGGCAAGCATAATTTTAGCCAACAGGAGATGAATGCTCAGAAGTGTCTCCTCTATATTGTACAGTGGTTTCAGGATGTTCTCTGACAAACCACTCTGCCAGTTCCACCCAGCTGTTAGCTTGCTATTGATCCGATGAGGAGATCACCATAGGGCAAAGCTATTTCCGCCTACTAATAAATATATTGGGAGAATTCGGATAGATTTTGCGTGATAACTTGTTGCAAGTGAGGCTTTATGAGGGATGCAAAAAGGTCTTCTTATTGACAGTATAAAGGGGGATTTTAATTGTACACTACTTTCTTAAAACTCCAAAGACATGCTGGTAGGTTAATTGGATCCTGTCTAAATTGTCCCTAGTATGTATGAATGTGAGTTAGGGACCTTAGATTTTAAGCTCCTTGAGGGTAGGGACTGATGTGAAGGTACAATGTATATGTAAAGCGCTGCGTAAATGACGGCGCTATATAAGTACCTGAAATAAATAAATAAATAAAAGAAACCCCTTACAAGAAATATGGAGGTTGACATCACTGATTTCTCCTTCCAAAAATGCTAGATGCCTGGTGGGCCCTGGCTTCAATGCTTTGAGTCACTGATCCCAAAATACATATATGTCAGTAAGGACTTTTGTTTTTTTTTTAGAGCTACAAACTACTTCTACAATAAGTATTAAAACCAAAGAGTCAGCACAACAGCATATACATTTGTGAAAGGAGGTCAGAAACCTCCATATTCCTCTAGAACTTGAGGGTTCTTTGCTTTCCAACAACCACAAGTGTAAGAGGACTTTTTATCAGTGGATGCTTTCCACTGATAATCAACGTAAAGTGATTTTAATTGTTGAAGAAAAAGTCACCACTAACAATGTAGAGGGTATTTTATTAATGGGGGCCCTCTACTGACCAACAGTGTAAAGGGACTTTCATTATTGGAGACGTTCCACTGACCAACAATGTAAAGGGTGTTTTTATCATTCTGGACTTTCCCTCAAACAATGTAAAGGGTCTTTTATTGGTGGATACTTTCTATCAACAGCAATATAAAGGGTCTTTAATCAATGGAGAATTTATACTGGCTAACAATGCAAAGAAACTTTTATTAGTGGAGACTTTCCACTGACCACCATTGTAAAGGGACATTTCTTATGGGAGATTCATAGGCTACTACAGATTAGGGATGAGCCGAACACCCCCCTGTTCGGTTCGCACCAGAACATGCGAACAGGAAAAAAGTTCGTTCGAACATGCGAACACCGTTAAAGTCTATGGGACACGAACATGAATAATCAAAAGTGCTAATTTTAAAGGCTTATATGAAAGTTATTGTCATAAAAAGTGTTTGGGGACCTGGGTCCTGCCCCAGGGGACATGGATCAATGCAAAAAAAGTTTTAAAAACGGCCGTTTTTTCAGGAGCAGTGATTTTAATAATGCTTAAAGTCAAACAATAAAAGTGTAATATCCCTTTAAATTTCGTACCTGGGGGGTGTCTATAGTGTGCCTGTAAAGGGGCGCATGTTTCCTGTGTTTAGAACAGTCTGACAGCAAAATGACATTTTGAAGGAAAAAACTCATTTAAAACTACTCGCGGCTATTGCATTGCCGACAATACACATAGAAGTTCATTGATAAAAACGGCATGGGAATTCCCCAAAGGGGAACCCCGAACCAAAATTAAAAAAAAAAATGACGTGGGAGTCCTCCTAAATTCCATACCAGGCCCTTCAGGTCTGGTATGGATATTAAGGGGAACCCCGGCCAAAATTAAAAAAAAAAAAATGACGTGGGGTTCCCCCTAAATTCCATACCAGACCCTTCAGGTCTGGTATGGATTTTAAGGGGAACCCCGCGCCAAAAAAAAAAAAAAAAAACGGCGTGGGGTCCCCCCAAAAATCCATACCAGACCCTTATCCGAGCACGCAACCTGGCAGGCCGCAGGAAAAGAGGGGGGGACGAGAGTGCGGCCCCCCCTCCTTAACCGTACCAGGCCACATGCCCTCAACATTGGGAGGGTGCTTTGGGGTAGCCCCCCAAAACACCTTGTCCCCATGTTGATGAGGACAAGGGCCTCATCCCCACAACCCTGGCCGGTGGTTGTGGGGGTCTGCGGGCGGGGGGCTTATCGGAATCTGGAAGCCCCCTTTAACAAGGTGACCCCCAGATCCCGGCCCCCCCCCTGTGTGAAATGGTAAGGGGGTACATAAGTACCCCTACCATTTCACGAAGAAAGTGTCAAAAATGTTAAAAATGACAAGAGACAGTTTTTGACAATTCCTTTATTTAAATGCTTCTTCTTTCTTCTATCTTCCTTCATCTTCTGGTTCTTCTGGCTCTTCTGGTTCTTCCTCCGGCGTTCTCGTCCAGCATCTCCTCCGCGGCGTCTTCTGTCTTCTTCTCCTCGGGCCGCTCCGCACCCATGGCATGGGGGGGAGGCTCCCGCTCTTCTCTTCTTCTTTTCTTCTCTTCTTCTCTTCTTCATTTTCTTCTCCGGGCCGCTCCGCAATCCATGCTGGCATGGAGGGAGGCTCCCGCTGTGTGACGGCGCTCCTCGTCTGACAGTTCTTAAATAACGGGGGGGCGGGGCCACCCGGTGACCCCGCCCCCCTCTGACGCACGGTGACTTGACGGGACTTCCCTGTGGCATTCCCCGTGACGTCACAGGGAAGTCCCGTCAAGTCACCGTGCGTCAGAGGGGGGCGGGGTCACCGGGTGGCCCCGCCCCCCGTTATTTAAGAACTGTCAGACGAGGAGCGCCGTCACACAGCGGGAGCCTCCCTCCATGCCAGCATGGATTGCGGAGCGGCCCGGAGAAGAAAAGAAGAAGAGAAGAAGAGAAGAAGAGAAGAAAAGAAGAAGAGAAGAGCGGGAGCCTCCCCCCATGCCATGGGTGCGGAGCGGCCCGAGGAGAAGAAGATAGAAGACACCGCGGAGGAGATGCTGGACGAGAACGCCGGAGGAAGAACCAGAAGAGCCAGAAGAACCAGAAGATGAAGGAAGATAGAAGAAAGAAGAAGCATTTAAATAAAGGAATTGTCAAAAACTGTCTCTTGTCATTTTTAACATTTTTGACACTTTTTTCGTGAAATGGTAGGGGTACTTATGTACCCCCTTACCATTTCACACAGGGGGGGGGGCCGGGATCTGGGGGTCACCTTGTTAAAGGGGGCTTCCAGATTCCGATAAGCCCTCCGCCCGCAGACCCCCACAACCACCGGCCAGGGTTGTGGGGATGAGGCCCTTGTCCTCATCAACATGGGGACAAGGTGTTTTGGGGGGCTACCCCAAAGCACCCTCCCAATGTTGAGGGCATGTGGCCTGGTACGGTTCAGGAGGGAGGGGGGGCCGCACTCTCGTCCCCCCCTCTTTTCCTGCGGCCTGCCAGGTTGCGTGCTCGGATAAGGGTCTGGTATGGATTTTTGGGGGGACCCCACGCCGTTTTTTTTTTTTTTGGCGCGGGGTTCCCCTTAAAATCCATACCAGACCTGAAGGGTCTGGTATGGAATTTAGGGGGAACCCCACGTCATTTTTTTTTAAAAATTTTGGCCGGGGTTCCCCTTAATATCCATACCAGACCTGAAGGGCCTGGTATGGAATTTAGGGGGACTCCCACGTCATTTTTTTTTTTTAAATTTTGGTTCGGGGTTCCCCTTTGGGGAATTCCCATGCCGTTTTTATCAATGAACTTCTATGTGTATTGTCGGCAATGCAATAGCCGCGAGTAGTTTTAAATGAGTTTTTTCCTTCAAAATGTCATTTTGCTGTCAGACTGTTCTAAACACAGGAGACATGCGCCCCTTTACAGGCACACTATAGACACCCCCCAGGTACGAAATTTAAAGGGATATTACACTTTTATTGATTGACTTTAAGCATTATTAAAATCACTGCTCCTGAAAAAACGTCCGTTTTTAAAACTTTTTTTTGCATTGATCCATGTCCCCTGGGGCAGGACCCAGGTCCCCAAACACTTTTTATGACAATAACTTGCATATTAGCCTTTAAAATTAGCACTTTTGATTTCTCCCATAGACTTTTAAAGGGTGTTCCGCGGCATTCGAATTTGCCGCGAACACCCCAAATTGTTCGCTGTTCGGTGAACTTGCGAACAGCCAATGTTCGAGTCGAACATGAGTTCGACTCGAACTCGAAGCTCATCCCTACTACAGATTATCAGGGAGTAGGGGTTATAACTTCCTGTGCAACATAGGCTGACCACCAGATGTACAAAGGTATTTTAGGGTTGCCACACAAATTAGGGGGGCTACTTAAATGTCTGCTACAGGGCTGCTTAAAAGATGGTTACTTTTCAAACTGTTGAGATGGTAAATTAGGTTCACTCTTATGAGAATCCTGGCAAGGTCTTTTAAATGTTAATAGGTATGTATTCAGTAATTGGGGTGGAGGCAATTGTTATGTACACTACTGAACTGGGCTAAGTAAGTGTAGTGTAGGTTTTTAATAGTTATTGATTTATGAGAAACTTAATAATAGTTTATTGTTATCAATTATGTTAGCGTATAAGTAATCACTTCTGTCTATATATACACACATATACAGTATCTCACAAAAGTGAGGACACCCCTCACATTTATTATATCTTTTCATGTGACAACACTGAAGAAATGACACTTTGCTACAATGTAAGGTAGTGAGTGTACAGCTTGTATAACAGTGTACATTTGCTGTCCCCTCAAAATAACTCAACACACAGCCATTAATGTCTAAAACAAAGGCAACAAAAAAGTGAGTACACCCCTAAGTGAAAATGTCCAAATTGGGCCCAAAGTGTCAATATTTTGTGTGGCCACCATTATTTTCCGGCACTGCCTTAACCCCTTTTGGGCATGGAGCATTAGAGACCTTGCGCCCCCCCACCTTCCATTTGAGGATGCCCCACAGATGCTCAAAAGGGTTTAGGTCTGAAGACATGCTTGTCAAGTCCTTCACCTTTTCCCTCAGCTTCTTTAGCAAGGAAGTGGTCATCTTGGAGGTGTGTTTGGGGTCGTTATGTTGGAATACTGCCCTGCAGCCCAGTCTCCAAAGGGAGGGGATCATGTTCTGCTTCAGTATGTCACAGTACATGTTAGCATTCATGGTTCCCTCAATGAACTGTAGCTCCCCAGTGCTGGCAGCACTCATGCAGCCCCAGACCATGACACTCCCACCACCATGCTTGACTGTAGGCAAGACACACGTGTCTTTGTACTCCTCACCTGGTTGCCACCACACACGCTTTGCACCATCTGAACCAAATAAGTTTATCTTGGTTTCATCAGACCACAGGACATGGTTCCAGTAATCCATGTCCTTAGTTTGCTTGTCTTCAGCAAACTGTTTGCAGGCTTTCTTGCGCATCATCTTTAGAAGAGGCTTCCTTCTGGGACAACAGCCATGCAGACCATTTTGATGCAGTGTGCGGTGTATGGTCTGAGCACTGACAGGCTGACCCCCCCACCCCTTCAACCCCTGCAGCAATGCTGGCAGCACTCATACGTCTATTTCCCAAAGACAACCTCTGAATATGACGCTGAGCACGTGCACTCAACTTCTTTGGTCGACCATAGCGAGGCCTGTTCTGAGTGGAACCTTGTTAACCACTTCCCGCCCGCCCTATAGCGGATTGACGTCCGGGAAGTGGTTGTGTTATCCTGACTGGACGTCATATGACGTCCAGCAGGATAACATGCCGCAGCGCGCCCCCGGGGGCGCGCATCACGGCGATCGGTGGAGCGGTGTGTCAGTCTGACACACCGCTACACTGATCTTGGTAAAAAGCCTTCGGCGGAGGCTCTTTACCACGTGATCAGCCGTGTCCAATCACGGCTGATCACGCTGTCAATAGGAAGAGCCGTTGATCGGCTCTTCCTCACTCGCGTCTGACAGACGCGATTAGAGGAGAGCCGATCGGCGGCTCTCCTGGCAGGGGGGGTCTGTGCTGATTGTTTATCAGCGCAGCCCCCCCTCAGATCACCACACTGGACCACCAGGGATCGCCACTAGGACCACCAGGGAAGGGGCAACATGTGGATGGCCAGGTATGTACCCCATGGCCATCCACATGTGCCCAGTCAGTGCCAATCAGTGCCCACAAATGGGCACTGATTGGCACAATTATGTTGCAGTGATGCCCAACAATGCCACCCTTAGGGGCATCACTGCAAACAACCAGTGCCGTCGGTGCCACCCATCAGTGTCCATTCATGCCACCTGTCAGTGCCCATCCGTGCCCATCAGTGCCCATCTATCAGTGCCCATCCATGCCCATCTGTGCCAACTATCAGTGCCACCTATGAGTGCCCATCAATGCCACCTATAAGTGCCCATCAATGCCACCTATGAGTGCCCATCAGTGCCGCCTATAAGTGCCCATCTGTGCCACCTATGAGTGCCCATCAGTGCCGCTTACCAGTGCCACTTATCAGTGCCCATCAGTGCCGCCTATCAGTGCCCATCATCAGTGCCCGTCAGTGCCACCTCATCAGTGCCACCTCATTGGTGCCACCTCATCGGTGCCCATCAGTGCCGCCGTATCAGTGCCAGTCAGTGCCCGTCAGTGCAGCCATATCAGTGCCCGTCATTGAAGAAGAAAACGTACTTATTTACAAAAAAAATTTAACAGAAACAAAGAAAAACTTGTTTTTTTTCAAAATTTTCGGTCTTTTTTTATTTGTTGCGCAAAAAATAAAAACCGCAGAGGTGATCAAATACCACCAAAAGAAAGCTCTATTTGTGGGAACAAAATGATAAAAAATTTGTTTGGGTACAGTGTAGCATGACCGCGCAATTGTCATTCAAATTGCGACAGCGCTGAAAGCTGAAAATTGGTCTGGGCGGGAAGGTGTCTAAGTGCCTGGTATTGAAGTGGTTAAACCGCTGTATGGTCTTGGCCACCGTGCTGCAGCTCAGTTTCAGGGTCTTGGCAATCTTCTTATAGCCTAGGCCATCTTTATGTAGAGCAATAATTCTTTTTTTCAGACCCTCAGAGAGTTCTTTGTCATGAGGTGCCATGTTGAACTTCCAGTGACTAGTATGAGAGAGTGAGAGCAATAACACCAAATTTAACACACCAAATTTAATGTATACTGAAACATATGGTCTCATCCTGTGGGAAGTTGGGAACCTCTGACCTTTCTATTCTATGATGTGGTTCAAACTAGTTTTTACTAGTTTTTGGCCTGCTATACATACTGTATGACTGGAAGACCAAGGACTAATTGAGTTGGATTCAGAAGAGAAGTATGAATCAAGGACTATCGCCCCCCCCAGGAACTTCAAATAAAGAAGTTGTGAACTCCCCTGGACTGAACATGCTGTATTTGCCTACTCTTAGCATCTGTAATACCTCTTTAACCGCTTAACGACCGCCCACCATCAATATACGGTGGCAGAATGGCTCGCCTGCACAAATCGCCGTAGCTGTACGATGGCTCGTGCAGGCGCTGTTGTGGGTGGGCGCGCACGCGCTGCGGGAGCATACTCGCGGGTCGGGCAGACTCGATGTCCACCGGTGGCCCGCGATTGCCTTGTACACAGGCACAATGGGGAACTGCCTATGTAAACAAGGCATTTCCTCGTTCTGACAGTGAACATGTCAGAGATCTACTGTTCCCAGTGATCGGGAACAGGGATCTCTGTCATGTTCCAGTAAGCCCATCCCCCCTACAGTTAAAACACACCAAGGGAACACATGTAACCCCGTGATCGCCCCCTAGTGTTAACCCCTTCCCTGCCAGTGAAATTTACACAGTAATCAGTGGCTATTTTTAGCACTGATCGCTGTATAATTGACAATGGTCCCAAAAAAGTGTCAAAAGTGTCCTGTCTGCCGCAATGTCACAGTCCTGCTAAAAATCGCAGATCACCACCATTACTAGTAAAAAATAATAAAAATGCCATAAATCTATTCCCCATTTTGTAGACTCTAACTTTTGCGCAAACCAATCAATATACACTTATTGCAATTTTGTTTACTAAAAATATATAGAAAAATATATATCAGACTAAACTAAAAGATTTTTTTATTCTTCATTTTTGGGATATTTATTATAGCAAAAAATATTGTTTTTTTTTTCAAAAATGTGGCTCTTTTTTTATATATAGCACAAAAAAGAAAAACCTTAGAGGTGATCAAATACCACCAAAAGAGAGCTCTATTTGTGGTAAAAAAAGGACGTCAATATTGTTTGGATACAGTGTCACACGACTGCGCAATTGTCAGTTAAAGTGACGCAGTGCCAAAACACAAAAAATGGCCTGGTCATTAAGGGGGCGAATCCTTCCGGGGCTGAAGTAGTCAAACCAAGCTAAGTCAATTCCTTTTATTATTATACTCTTGAATTGACTGAAATTATTGTACGATATGCACATATCTGATGGGTTAAACATAGGAACGTTTATGTAATAAAGTTTAACCCTTTATTGCACTAATGCCACGTACACATGATCAGAAATTCGGCCAGCAGAAGATCGATGAGAGCTTTTGGTCGGAAAATGCGACCGTGTGTATGCTCCATCAGACTTTTGCTGGGCGAATTCCAGCCAGCAAAAGATTGAGAGTATGTTCTCAATTTTTCGGTCGGAAAAAGTTCCTATCCGAAAATGCGATCGTCTGTAGCAATTCTGATGCGCAATATTCCTACGCAAACAATTTGACGCATGCTCAAAAGCATTGAACTTCATTTTCTCGGCTCGTCGTAGTGTTGTACGTCACTGCGTTCTCGACGGTCGAAAGTTCAGAGAACTTTTGTGTGACCGTGTACATGCAAGCCAAGCTTGAGCGGAATTCCGTCGGAAAAAAAATCCAAGATTTTTCTGTCGGAAAATCCGCTCATGTGTACGCGGCATTAGATAAAATGAAATAATGAACTTTATTTATGAAAGTGACCAAAAGGACAAATTGTCTCAGGCAGTTTGAGTAGCCCCACTACAAGCAATTAGATTATGCTATTACAGTGTTGATGAGTAAAAACAGTGGCTCACCATACGGAATGTATCCTCAATGGGATAAATTAAAAAGGTTAAGAGCCAACCATTGCCCAAATCTTCTATTTAGTTTCAGATAGAGCAGGGAAGGGTTATGTTAGGAAACATTTCTGGCAGGTAATGTGGGCTCACCCAAGAGGCGGTGTCTAAGCGACAGCTCAGCCTTCACCAGATCTGTAAGTAGCGATTGTCCGGTTTCTTATGAGTTATCACCAGGTCGTGGTCCTCAGGATGACCGCTAAATGGTGTCACAGGAACAGAATGAATATGATGCAGAAAAAGAATATGGAACAGCAGGAGGTCAGAGGATGAGCTGAGGTTGAGGCAGATACTACAAAAAGCAAGGATGGAAGTCTTCTTTATTTCCATCAGTTAGCACACACAGACAGCAAGTTTGACGCGCGTCACGCCTTACTGATGCGTAATCATAACAATCCTAGGTTATGATTAAGTATCAGTAAGACATGAAACTGGTCAACCTTGCTGTCTGTGTGTGCTTCTGTCCTGTTTTTAAATGATGCAAATTAAAAAAAGACGGATTTTTAGGTACGACTTGAGGTGTGCGGTCCCCCATCTTTGCTTTTTGTAGAATCTGCAGCATGAACTGGACCTGCACCCTGTGTTGTGTCTGGACAGTAAGTGGTGGACTGACCTGGAGTGTCACATTTTTCTTTAAGCTGCTAAGGTTGGGGAAGGCAGCAGGCTAGTGCATAGTCAGTGTCCAGATTGAGTCTATGGCAGGTGGCAAGCTAGAGCATGGTCAATATCCAGGATGAGGTCAAGGCAGGCAAGAGAGTGTTAGGAGCAGGCAGAGTCAGCAGGAGAAATGGTAGTATTGGCCAGACCGAGTTAAGCTTTACATACATTCCAAAGATAGACTTTTTTTTAATGTTGTTGCTGATGTAGAAGTAAGGAAGAAAAGGCCTAAAACATTTTATGTAGAACAGCGGAAAAGATCCTTTAATGATAAATCAAATCTAAATTTCAATACCTTGAATGCTAACTGTGACGTCTTTCTCCATTCGGACAGGACTGTCAATCACTGAACATGTGTAGACTCCACCGTCTGATATCGATAGGTTTGATATAATCAGATCAGCAATGCCATTTAAAGCTTGATGTATATTAATTGAATATCTAGGATCACTTGTCATCACTGTGTTATCATAGCTTAGGATACTTTTTTTTGCATAATACCAAATAACAGCAAAAAATTTGGGATCCACAGGAAGTTTATCTGCTGTGAACTTGCAGGGAATTTGAGTGTGAGATCCCAGCATGACTCTGTGTGTTGAAGGTCCCGTAATTCTTAGAGCAGCACCTGAATGTGAAGAAAAAAAGCAATGCACATTTGTGTGGAAAATACACATTCTATATACTATAACACACATGTAATTCAGTACTACTGTGCAAAAATAAAAGGACCCTGGCCTGTTGTGACTAGGGATGAGCCAAACACCCCCCCCCCCCTGGTTCGGTCGCACCAGAACATGCAAACGGGCAAAAAATGTGTGCAAACATGCCATTAAAGTCTATGGGACACGAACATGAAAAATCAAAAGTGCTAATTTTAAAGGCTTATATGCAAGTTATTGCCATAAAAAGTGTATGGGGACCCAGAAGCAGTGATTTTAATAATGCTTAAAGTGAAACTTTAAAAATGAAATATTCCTTTAAATATTGTGTGGTCCCCTTAGTCTGCCTGTAAAGTATGGCATCTTTTCGATATTTATTACAGTACCACAGCAAAATGACATTTCTAAAGGAAAAAATGTAATTTAAAATTGCTTGCGGCTGTAATGTATTGCCAGCTCCCGGCAATATAGATAAAAAAAATTTTAAAAAATGGCGTGTGGTCCCCCCCCCCAGTCCATACCAGGCCATTTGGGTCTGGTATGGATAATAAGGGGAACTCTATGCCAAAATTTTAAAAAATTATGGCGAGGGAGTCCCCCCAAAATCTATACCAGGCCCTTCAGGCCTGGTTTGGATTTTAAGGGGAACCCTGCGCAAGAATGTAAAAAAAAATTAAAAAATTGCATGGGGTCCTCCCCAAAATCCATACCAGACCCTTATCCGAGCAAGCAGCCATGGCAGGCCAGGAAAGGGGGGTGACGATTGAGCGCCCCCCCCAACCATACCAGACCGCTTGCCCTCATCCCCACAACCCTTGCCCAGTCCAAAGCACCCTCCACATGTTGAGGGCAAGTGGCCTGGTGTGGTTCGGGGGGGGGCGCTCGCTTGTCCCCCCCCTTTCATGGCCTGCCATTGGCTGCTTGCTCGGATAAGGGTCTGGTATGGATTTTGGGGAGACCCCCACGCCATTTTTAAAAAAGTTTGGCACGGGGTTCCCCTTAACCACTTCAATACACTGTGTTATATATACTACACTGCATGCACTGAATGAATGTAGAGTCTACACTAAATGCAGAAATATATATATATATATATATATATATATATATATATATATATATATCAGGATCTAAGGGGTTAACAGGCAGCTGTGAGACAGCTTAGTCAACTTAAAAGGCTTTATTTAACAAAAAGAACAAAAAAATTGACAGGCTTTGTCTTCATAGGCACTTCAAAACAGCAAAACAGTTGTTCTTAGCCGTATAAGACAGTCCATTTTTTAAACAATGGTTAGCATCCCAGCCACAGCATATAACATAATACAGTTCCAATTCAAGCAAGCTCACCCAGCAGGATCAAGTTATAGGCAACAGGGGTCCTTCCAGCTTCAAGCTCCTCTCTGCTCTGATAGCTCAACAGCCATTTCCCCAGCCTCTCTGACCAGGTGCCTAATAAGCAGGCCTGAAAGGGAAGTACTTGCCCTGTTTTATTAACCCTTCCCAGGCTGACAATCCACATCCCCCCCCGTTCCAGGCCCGGGCTTGGATAATTTATACCACACTGGCCATAGGCCTGGGAAAGGGCATCCTTTTTCCAAAGCACGCTCCCAGATCTATGCCCCCTTCCTACTCTAAATCCAGAGCATCTCTAGACCGGAATGCTGCTGTAAACCTATCATAGTTATTTCTATCCGGTCCCATTAGGCGGTACACTTCCTGGTACTCCTCTGTTGCACTAATTCAGCCCAGCGGCTTCTGGGCCACCTTTTAAATGATGCCATGTTTTCAAACTCAGCCCAGCAGTCCTCAATGTGGTCATCTGGTAGCATTGGCACTGTAGCTGCTGACTTTCATTATTAGAGCACTTACCTTTCCAAAGATCCCGCGGTGTCCTCATCCAAGCCGATTCTTGAATCGGCTCTCAGGTGCTGGCGCCGCCATTTTGGCTAAGAGAAACCGTCAGTAAAGCCTTGCGGCTTCACAGCCAGTTTCCTACTGTGCATGCGCAAATTGCACTTAATAGGCTGAAGAAGCATGGGGGGGGCGGGCTGAACTTCCAGCTTTTGACAGGTACCCACTCCTCCCTCCCCACCACAAGGTGCCAAATGTGGCACCGAAGGGGGGGAGGAGGCTGACAAGCGGAGCTTTCCCTTTTGGGTGGAGCTCCGCTTTAAAATATGGTAGCAGGAAACTACTATCTGTATCTCAGCAGTTTGTTTATGTGGTTGGAGCCTGCGCACAGCTCCAGGCGGCTCCAGCCACATTAAAAAAACTGCTGATATACACTGTACAGGCCACAGCACCTATGTGATTGAGCCCCAATTTGTCATTCACACACAGAACTTTATTTATTGACTCAATACAATGTCATCTTTTAGAATTAGCAGGAGTTTTTTTAATGTTTGGGGCCCCACAAATTACGGCAGAAAAAGAGTTAATTCCAAGGGGTTTACATACTTTTCTTGCCACTGTATGTTACGCTATGATAGTGTATAGCCCTGAAAATAGGCAATGTGCATTCAGGACCACTCACCCACACTTGTCAAGGTAGGATTTGCGGCTGTGTCCGTACAGCTGCTGCATCCCCATAGAGTAAGAGGCAGCTTCAGCCACATGAACAAACTACTCATTCACAAGTAATGAGGAGTAATGGCGCTCTAGGCATGGTATCCCAAATAAATGCCCAGCCCACTCAAATCTTCAGGTTCAGACTCTGCAAACATGTAGACAATCAAGGAAGAGAGCTGAATGGCCACACTCCGAATATACACCTTTATTGTGGAAAAACAGTGTTTAAAAATACAGAGCTGTCACATCATGGCTGAAGTTGGTACAGAAAAAAAGCTAACGCATTTCAATTCATGGCAGAGTATCAAAATCTGAATGTATGGCATAATAAACTGATCAAGTCAATTAAACTGTTTCTCTGTGATAACATGCTGTCCTCTGGCAAATGTCGTTATTATAAAATGTTCTAATAAAAGCACTGTATACAATATAAAAACATGATGATACACTAAACAATGCATTTGAATATATGTGCAAAGCTTTGTGCGATCAAAATACCACAGACAACCGCAAAACACGACCATCATTGTAAATCTATAACAACCAAAATTCATATTTGTAAAAGTACATGTTTGTAAAAATTCATATTCTGAAAATTACTGTATCAAACATATTTCATTTACAGTTAAAATTGAATCATAATAGAATAATGTATATTGTTATAAAATGATGCGATCGTTCTTCCATTTGTCATGTCTGTGGTAGAGAAAGGGCCCTATGGTGTACTAAGAGAAAAGAAAAAGTAATAAAGAAAATGAAAAAATGAAGAAGAATACTGGTAAATAGAAGAAGAATAAGAAATAAATGAATGTCAAACAAATATACAAATGAATGTACAGGCGATGTTTAGAGCCATAAAAATATGTGCATTAATATGTATATAATGTACGCAAAATGTACATCCATATCTCACCTCCGATTCACATATATGACGTGCATAGACAACAATGGTGTGGAAAACCACAACTGTCCATGCACATCAATGCAATATTGAATCACATATAATCAAGTGTATGAATATGGGACCAATACCAATCTAATCTATTTCAATGAAAAGCTATTCATAGCAATAAGAAACGCCCCAATCATAATTTAAGCCTACTGGTTTTCTTGTTTGTAAAGTGAATATCCAGTAAACTTCTTTTCTGCACAAAATGCCAAATTTGTCACCACCTCTAGTAGGCATGCTTATTTTCTCCATGCCTTGAATAACAAGGCTGGATGTATTTTTATTATGGTGTTGAACCCAATGCCTAGCCACATTGGTGGAGTGGTCCTTTTCTATATCATGTAGGTGATCATATAGACGGTCCCTCAAACGCTGGGTTGTCCTTCCCACATAATGAACCTAGCATGTGGTGCATGTGATAACATACACCACATAGCGTGTATTGCAATTGATAAAAGATCCAATACCAAAGGATTTGCCTGTGGACAACAAAGTGACTCGGTGACACCTTTTTAATGAAGGAACAATATAAGCTGCCGCTCACACTGCATTTAAAGGTACCCTTAAACTGTAACCAGTGCCTGGGTGGTCGCTCACTTGTGTACAGGCTAGGTGACAACCATCTGCCTAAAGTGGGTGCCCTTCTTGAAACCACCTGTATCCCATTGGATAAGATCTGCGCATAAATGGGGTCATTAGTCAAAACTGGAAGATATTTCTTAATTATTTTTTTTCAAACTCAATACTATAGGGGTTTGAAAAAACAGGAGTTCTTCAGAACTGAGGAGTATTGTGCATGCAGCGTTTATTACCCAAAGATTTGTTGTTCATTAGCATATCCCGTGGGGTTTTCTCAGCAGTATCCAAAGCCCTATTGATGACAGAACTGGGATAACCTCTTTCTTTAATGAGAATGGCCTCCCTTCTAAAATCAGATTCTTTACTGCATATACATTTTAGTCTACAGAATTGACCAACTGGTATGCTCCTAACTGTATGACCCGGATGGTTCGAGTCAGCTCTTAGAAGGGTGTTCCCTGAACCGGGTTTTCTATGTACACTGGACGTTATTCGATCTCCATCAGCAGTAAGCAAAACATCCAAGAATTCAATCGATGAGAAATCACTGTGTCCCGTGAACCGAAGATTAAGCTGATTATCATTCATGAAATCCAGCCATGTCTCCAAAGTGAAATGTTGCCCAGAGGCAATAAACAACAAGTCATCTATGTAGCGACAGTGTCTGCTCTGCTGGGACTATCAGCTCCAAAAATGCAGGACCTTTCCCACCATCCCATGTACAAATTGGCAAGGGATAAGGGATGAGTAAGACTTTACTCATCCCTTTACTCACTGTGGTCCTTGGTAAATATTGCATTGATGTGCAAAGTATATTATTAGTACTGGCCCAGGGGCATAGGCGTGTGCAGGGGGCTCTTATTGCCCAGGCTTCCTCCCATGTTACCCCCCCCCAGCTACCCTCCTCTTCTCTCCTCTCCCTTCGGCTGCTGCAGGGGGATATTTCAGGACGGAGAGAGGGGAAAGGGCTAGTCAATATGTCATTTGTGGACCCTTTCCTTTTCTTAATGAACACAGTGAACACACTCACTGTGTTCATTCACAAACTGCAGCATAGTAAACATAGTTTACTATGCTTCAATGTGTTTGAGCTTTGGTGTGCACACCCTGATGCAATAGGCTACACACACCTATGCCCAGGGGGAAAATGTCCACCTTGTCCCTCAGACCATTTTTTTCCCTGTATGCTTACACTTTAAGCATACTGTATCTAGCTGTATTTTCCCCGATAGAAAAAAATAATTAAATTGAACTGACCTGTGTAATATAGAAGAAACAAAGGCAGAAGTGTCCTCCTGCAATCCATTTGTAACCATTGCTTGCACCTTTCTCAACTATTCTTAGTTATCTTCAGTTTGCACTTAAAGAAAGAATGCTGCATCCAAACGTTGTACTTTGTGCTAAGTTTAAGTGTACATATTAACAAGATGTACACGATAACCTGCAGGAAAAAAATCCTTTCAGTTTCAGTTCCTAACCACCTCAATACTGTACCCAAATGAAATCTTTATAATTTTGTTCACACAAATAGAGCTTTCTTTTGGTGGTATTTAATCACCACTTCATTTTTTATTTTTTGCGATATAAGCGAAAAAAGAGCGAATATTTTGAAAAAAAGCTGAATTTTCTACTTTCTGTTTTAAAAGAAATCCAAATAAATCTAATTTCGTCAAACATTTAGGCCAAAATGTATTCTGCTACATGTCTTTGGTAAAAAAAAATCCTGATAAGTGTATGATAATTGGTTTGTGTGAAAGTTATACAGTCTCTACAAGCTTCTATGCTACGCATTATTGAAAATTGATCAATCCTAATGCACTGATGGCATTGATTGATGATCTAATTTCTTGAGGCCCTAAAATTTCAGGACAGTAAAAACACCCCCCAAATGACCCATTTATGGAAAGAAGACAGTCTGAGGTATTTAGTAAGAGGCATAGTGAATTTTTTGAAGTTGCAATTTTTTCCCACAATGCTTTGGAAAATTAAGAATAATATATATATATATTTTTTTCTTCACAAAATTGTCATGTTTACAAGTTATTTCTCACACATAATTACACCCCAAAATACATTCTGCTATTCCTCCTGAGTAGGGATGAGCTTCGAGTTCGAGTCGAACGTAAGTCTATGGGACTCAAACGTGAGAAATCAAAAGTGCGAATTTTAAAGGCTAATATGCAAGTTATTGCCCTAAAAAAGGCTTTGGGGACCTGAGTCCTGCCCCAGGGGACATGTATCAATGCAAAAAAAGTTTTAAAAACTACTGTTTTTCGGGAGCAGTGATTTTAATGATGCTTAGAGTGAAAAAATAAAAGTGAAATATTCCTTTAAATATCGTGCCTGGGGAGTGTCTATAGTATGCCTGTAAAGTGGCGTGTGTTTCCCGTGTTTAGAACCGTCCCTGCACAAAATGACAATTCTAAAGGAAAAAAAAGGCATTTAAAACTGCTTGTGGCTTTAATGTCATGTCTGGTCCCGGCAATATGGATGAAAATCATTGAGAACCCCAGCCCATTACCAGCCCCTTTAGGTCTTGTATGGATATTAAGGGGAACCCCGCACCCAAATAAAAAAAAGGAAAAGCGTTGGGCCCCCAGGCCCTATATACTCTGAACAGCAGTATACAGGCGGTGCAAACAAGACAGGGACTGTAGGTTTGTTGTTAAGTAGAATCTGTTTGTAATTTTGAACTGGTACATTTTTTACGTGTAGCTCCAGCCAAAAAATCTATTTTTAAGCTTTTGGAAAACATAGGAAGGATTATCACCCCTGTAACATTTGTTTTGCTGTCTGTGCACCTCTTCAGAAGATTTCACCTCACTTTCTGTCCCAATGACAATTGGAATTTGAAAATTAGTTTTTTTTAGTGAAACAAGGAACACTTACAGGAGAAAATTTCCCTTCCTAGGGGTAGATTTCCTCTCACTTCCTGTTGTCTCCTTCCGTTTGCAAGTAGGAGTCGTTTTTAAGTTGGATGTTTGAAAGTAGGGGCCTGCCGTATATACTCTGCACAAATTGGGGCCTTAGGTGTTGGTGTTGCCACAACACTGTAAGCCCTCACAGTTACTCTTTGTGGGCGCAGGAACAGGCCCTGCTGTGAAATAATAGATCAAGAATAGTAATTCTTTCCCCCTGTTGAACGGGGTCAGAAAAATTGGGCTTTTGGTGGTGGACGGTGTGGTGGTGTTGCCACAACACTGTAAGGCCTCACAGATACTCTTGGTGGGCGCAGGAACGGGCCCTGCTGTGAAATATAAGATCAAGAATTGTAATTGCATTCCTCTGAAAAATTGGGCCTAAGGCACTGGTGCTGGTGCCACAACACTGCAAAACCTCACAGATACTCTAGTTGGAGCTCAGGAATGAGCCCTGCTGCAAAGTATTGCATCAAAAATTGTGATTACACGCCCCTGTTAAACGGGGGCAGAAAAATTGGGCCTTAGCCACTGGTGACGGTGCCAGAACCAAAAATGTTCTTACAAGCTATCAGCATGAACATTGAGGAGAAAGAGGATTGTCACTCAGCATAACAGGATAGTCACTCAGCATCAGCATAGGCAGTCTTGAAGGGATCTCACATTAAAAAAAAAATTATTCGGTTACATCAGCATCAGGTGCTTGGTAGCTGGTGATCCAAGACTGATTCATTTTTATGAAGGTCAGCCGATCAACCTATTCAGTGGACAGGCACACCTTGTGATCGGTTACAAAGCCTCCAGCAACACTGAATGTGCATTCCGAAAGAACGCTGGATGCAGGACAGGCCAGTAGCTCAATTGCATACTGTGCAAGCTCTGGCCAGTGATCCATCCTCAAGACCCAGTAACCCAGAGGATTTTCGGTGGGAAAGGTGTCCAAGTCTGATCTTGCCCCTAGGTATTTCTGCACCATGTGAATCAGACGCTGGCGATGGTTGCTGGAACCGATCATACCTTGGGGCTGCGGACTAAAAAATTCTCTGAACGCACCGGTCAGACGCCCACCTTCTCCAATACTCCTTCTGTGACTGACCAAAGCCTCAGCAACACGTTGTCCAGGAGGACCAGGAAATTGTAACCTCCAAGGCTCTGGAAACTCGTTGCACAAACCTTTCTGCCAGGCCTCCCAAAGATGTTTCATCCTCTGCTCCCTCTGCGACGGCAAGATAAGGTCCACAACCTTACCCTTGTAACGTAGATCAAGGAGGGTTGCCAGCCAGTAATGATCCCTCTCCTTGATACCACGAATACGAGGATCCTTCCGCAGGCTTTGCAGGATCAGGGAGGCCATGCAGCGTAGGTTTGCTAGGGCATTCCGTCCAGAGTCCTCTGGGTCACTAAGGACGACATGATCCGCAGCCACCTCCTCCCAGCCACGTACAAGTCCATGGGTTTCTTCGGACTGTAAATGATCATTTGAAGACTGTTGCTGATGCTGAGTGCTAGGCCCCACCTATATGCTGACACAATCCTCCTCCTCCTCCTTGTCCTCTTCCTGTGTGATCGGCGGGCACGCAGGAAAACTGTCTGAATAAAGGGGGCCTTGAGAGGTAAGGAAGTCCTCCTCTTCCTGCGTCTGTTCTGCATCAAGTGCCCTGTCCATTATTCCACACAGTGTGTGCTCCAACAGGTGGACAAGAGGGACAGTGTCACTGATAAATGCACTGTCACTGCTCACCATCCTCATGGCCTCCTCAAATGGTGACAGGACAGTGCATGAATCCCTGATCATAGCCCACTGATGTGGGGAAAAAAAAAACAAGCTCCCCTGACCCTGTCCTGGTGCCATAGTCGCACAAGTATTCATTGATGGCCCTCTGCTGCGTGTGCAGCCGCTGCAGCATGGCCAACGTTGAGTTCCACCTGGTAGGAAGCAAAAAATAAATAAAAGGTCTGCAGTCACCAGTGATACACCTCCATCCCATTATACATATGCAAAAAAAGAGAAAGTCGCCCTGGGACGTTAAATGAGGTGGTCACAGTTAGCCACTGAGTAACAAGAGTAATAGCAGTATAAATGTTTATTAAAAATAAATGTACATACATGGGTAATATAGCATATTAGCTCAGCCAATGGATTTGCACATAATGAAGAGAATAAATAAAGTTGATACAAACATTATACAATGCAGTATATACAAGTGCACGCATCAGAGAACCCGACGCGCGTTTCGCAAGATCATTGCTCGCTCATCAGGACTGGATGCGGATGAGATGTATCTAATTAGACAAAAAGATGTGTCACAGTGCAAGATGTAAGAACAATGGCAGAATGGGCCAGAGCAAAACGGCCCAATACTTACCAATGAACAAAACCAGAGTTTCCATCGCTGAACCCCCAAATGGATGGCAGCAGCCAACTTTATTTATTCTCTTCATTATGTGCAAATCCATTGGCTGAGCTAATATGCTATATTACCCATGTATGTACATTTATTTTTACTGCTATTACTCTTGTTACTCAGTGGCTAACTGTGACCACCTCATTTAAAGTCCCAGGGCGACTTTCTCTTTTTTTGCATATGTATATAGGGATGGAGGTGTATCACTGGTGACTGCAGACCTTTTATTTATTTTTTGCTTCTATTAAACCCGGGTGAAAGACACTCATTTAGCCCAAAAACTGGCCTGCTGTCACAACCAGCCACTGTTTTTACAAATATATTTCATATACGTTTTAGCCTTTGCCCTTGCCTCCAACAGTGGTGGTGCTCTGGGGCCTTTGTGTCCTTTGCTGTCTCCTCTGGCGGTTGGCGGCTTTTGTCTGGCATGGGAGCTGCGATATGCTAAGGGAGATTGCTTGTCTCCTGCTGTCCCCCCCATTCATCCTTTGGACTTTGTGGAGGGGCCACAGGCATATCGTCGCCATGCTCCTACACCCATTGGGTGGCATCCGCGGTTGCGCTGTCACCCAGCGGCAGTGCAGTTTGTCATCTTGGATGGACGGGAGCCCACTGCGCATACATACTCCCATTGGTAGCTGACACCCTGGGCGTCGGCACACCAATCCATCCTCGCATGGCGTTGGGGGCGGAGCGGAGCGGACCCCTTTGGGGATATAAGTCAGGGGTGAGACATGGCTGAGATCACTTCCTTTGTTCACTAATACTATGCACACCACAGAGACTTCCATTGCTGTTCAGCTGTTTGCATATCAAGGTAAATATACTCTCCTCACCTTGGCTCTCACCTGGTGCTTCATTTGCATTCCCTGCACCTTTTTCTTTCATTTATAACACTGCTTTTCACACAACTTCTTTCCTCTTTTCTTTCCCAGACAAACACATTTTTTCAGGATTTACTTTATTACCCATGGTCTCTATGTCTGCTCCATTTTTGGATCAGATTAGTCCACTTATGTTTCTATATAAATAATTGTACAACTTCTGTCTACTCTGCTTTTTTAGTAAAGCTTGACACATATACTTATGCTAGAGTATACATGCTCTCATACAAAATATTATTACATTGTATAACTTGTTGTTCATCTTACTAAATTTGGCAAATCATTGAGACATTTACATCTATGTTTACAACTGATATCTATCAAGCTACATACTGAGACAATAGGACCATTCAGCTTCACCTATGCCATGTCTGCCGCCTGTCATTCCCCCTGGGGGTACACGTGTCCGTCTTCTCCCCCTCAGCTCCCGTGCCATACTCTGGCTGCTGCCGTCCATTTGGGGGTTCAGCGATGGAAACTTTGGTTTTGTTCATTGGTAAGTATTGGGCCGTTTTGCTCTGGCCCATTCTGCCATTGTTCTTCTTACATCTTCCACTGTGACACATCTTTTTGTCTATTTAGATACATCTTATCCGCATCCACCCCCGATGAGCGAGCAATGATCTTGCGAAACGCGTGTCGGGTTCTCTGATGCGTGCACTTGTATATACTGCATTGTATAATGTTTGTATCAACTTTATTTATTCTCTTCATTATGTGCAAATCCATTGGCTGAGCTAATATGCTATATTACCCATTTATGTACATTTATTTTTAATAAACATTTATACTGCTATTACTCTTGTTACTCAGTGGCTAACTGTGACCACCTCATTTAAAGTCCCAGGGCGACTTTCTCACTTTTTTTCCACCTGGTAGGAATGTCACAGATGAGGCGGTTCTTGGGCAGGTTAAATTCATTTTGGAGGCCAGCCAGCCAAGCACTGGCATTATATGACCGGCAGAAATGCACACAGACTTTCCTGGCCTGCCTCAGGACATCCTGTAAGCCCGGGTACCTGCCCAAGAACCGCTGCACCACCAAGTTAAGGACGTGACCAAACAGGGCACATGGGTCAGTTGTCCCTGTTGGAGGGTGGAGAGGAGGTTGGTGCCATTGTCTCAAACCACCATAGCCCCTTGAATGCCTACGGAGAACCGCTGCTTCCGAGGATAAATCAGCACAGGAAGAGGCCATGGAGGAAGAAGAAGAGGAGGGGGTGGAGGAGAGAGGTGTGGCAGAATCACCACTAGTAGAATTTTGGAGTGGCGTGGTGGTGGAACAACCTCCAACACTACTGCACCCTGTCCTGCATCCTTCCCAGCTGCCAGCAGAATCACCCAGTGCGCGGTGAAAGATAGGTAACATCCCTGAACATGCCTGCTGGACCATGAGTAAGCGGTAATATGCACTTTACCGCTGACCACCCTGTCCAGCGAGGCATGGACATTGCCCTCCACATGCCGGTAGAGAGCCATAATCGCCTTCCGTGAAAAAAAGTGGCGTTTGGGAACCTGCCACTGAGGTACCGCACATTCCATAAACTCACGGAAGGGGGCAAAGTCTACCAACTGAAAAGGCAGCAGTTGCAGTGCTAGTAATTTAGACAAGCTAGCATTCAACCGCTGGGCATGTGGATGGCTGGGAGCAAACTTCTTTCGCCGGTGGAGCAACTGGGGTAGGGAAATCTGCCTCATAGAATTGGATGTTGGTGTTCCGATAGCAGATTGCCCGCAAGTACTTGGCAGTGGCACACCGAATTCTAAGGCTTATATGCAAGTTATTGCCATAAAAAGTGTATGGGGACCCAGAAGCAGTGATTTTAATAATGCTTAAAGTGAAACTTTAAAAATGAAATATTCCTTTAAATATTGTGTGGTCCCCTTAGTCTGCCTGTAAAGTATGGCATCTTTTCGATATTTATTACAGTACCACAGCAAAATGACATTTCTAAAGGAAAAAATGTAATTTAAAATTGCTTGCGGCTGTAATGTATTGCCAGCTCCCGGCAATATAGATAAAAAAAATTTTAAAAAACGGCGTGTGGTCCCCCCCCCCCCCCCCAGTCCATACCAGGCCATTTGGGTCTGGTATGGATAATAAGGGGAACTCTATGCCAAAATTTAAAAAAATTATGGCGAGGGAGTCCCCCCAAAATCTATACCAGGCCCTTCAGGCCTGGTTTGGATTTTAAGGGGAACCCTGCGCAAGAATGTAAAAAAAAATTAAAAAATTGCATGGGGTCCTCCCCAAAATCCATACCAGACCCTTATCCGAGCAAGCAGCCATGGCAGGCCAGGAAAGGGGGGTGACGATTGAGCGCCCCCCCCAACCATACCAGACCGCTTGCCCTCATCCCCACAACCCTTGCCCAGTCCAAAGCACCCTCCACATGTTGAGGGCAAGTGGCCTGGTGTGGTTCGGGGGGGGGGGGGGGGGCGCTCGCTTGTCCCCCCCCTTTCATGGCCTGCCATTGGCTGCTTGCTCGGATAAGGGTCTGGTATGGATTTTGGGGAGACCCCCACGCCATTTTTAAAAAAGTTTGGCACGGGGTTCCCCTTAACCACTTCAATACACTGTGTTATATATACTACACTGCATGCACTGAATGAATGTAGAGTCTACACTAAATGCAGAAATATATATATATATATATATATATATATATATATATATATATATCAGGATCTAAGGGGTTAACAGGCAGCTGTGAGACAGCTTAGTCAACTTAAAAGGCTTTATTTAACAAAAAGAACAAAAAAATTGACAGGCTTTGTCTTCATAGGCACTTCAAAACAGCAAAACAGTTGTTCTTAGCCGTATAAGACAGTCCATTTTTTAAACAATGGTTAGCATCCCAGCCACAGCATATAACATAATACAGTTCCAATTCAAGCAAGCTCACCCAGCAGGATCAAGTTATAGGCAACAGGGGTCCTTCCAGCTTCAAGCTCCTCTCTGCTCTGATAGCTCAACAGCCATTTCCCCAGCCTCTCTGACCAGGTGCCTAATAAGCAGGCCTGAAAGGGAAGTACTTGCCCTGTTTTATTAACCCTTCCCAGGCTGACAATCCACATCCCCCCCCGTTCCAGGCCCGGGCTTGGATAATTTATACCACACTGGCCATAGGCCTGGGAAAGGGCATCCTTTTTCCAAAGCACGCTCCCAGATCTATGCCCCCTTCCTACTCTAAATCCAGAGCATCTCTAGACCGGAATGCTGCTGTAAACCTATCATAGTTATTTCTATCCGGTCCCATTAGGTGGTACACTTCCTGGTACTCCTCTGTTGCACTAATTCAGCCCAGCGGCTTCTGGGCCACCTTTTAAATGATGCCATGTTTTCAAACTCAGCCCAGCAGTCCTCAATGTGGTCATCTGGTAGCATTGGCACTGTAGCTGCTGACTTTCATTATTAGAGCACTTACCTTTCCAAAGATCCCGCGGTGTCCTCATCCAAGCCGATTCTTGAATCGGCTCTCAGGTGCTGGCGCCGCCATTTTGGCTAAGAGAAACCGTCAGTAAAGCCTTGCGGCTTCACAGCCAGTTTCCTACTGTGCATGCGCAAATTGCACTTAATAGGCTGAAGAAGCATGGGGGGGGGGCGGGCTGAACTTCCAGCTTTTGACAGGTACCCACTCCTCCCTCCCCACCACAAGGTGCCAAATGTGGCACCGAAGGGGGGGAGGAGGCTGACAAGCGGAGCTTTCCCTTTTGGGTGGAGCTCCGCTTTAAAATATGGTAGCAGGAAACTACTATCTGTATCTCAGCAGTTTGTTTATGTGGTTGGAGCCTGCGCACAGCTCCAGGCGGCTCCAGCCACATTAAAAAAACTGCTGATATACACTGTACAGGCCACAGCACCTATGTGATTGAGCCCCAATTTGTCATTCACACACAGAACTTTATTTATTGACTCAATACAATGTCATCTTTTAGAATTAGCAGGAGTTTTTTTAATGTTTGGGGCCCCACAAATTACGGCAGAAAAAGAGTTAATTCCAAGGGGTTTACATACTTTTCTTGCCACTGTATGTTACGCTATGATAGTGTATAGCCCTGAAAATAGGCAATGTGCATTCAGGACCACTCACCCACACTTGTCAAGGTAGGATTTGCGGCTGTGTCCGTACAGCTGCTGCATCCCCATAGAGTAAGAGGCAGCTTCAGCCACATGAACAAACTACTCATTCACAAGTAATGAGGAGTAATGGCGCTCTAGGCATGGTATCCCAAATAAATGCCCAGCCCACTCAAATCTTCAGCTTCAGACTCTGCAAACATGTAGACAATCAAGGAAGAGAGCTGAATGGCCACACTCCGAATATACACCTTTATTGTGGAAAAACAGTGTTTAAAAATACAGAGCTGTCACATCATGGCTGAAGTTGGTACAGAAAAAAAGCTAACGCATTTCAATTCATGGCAGAGTATCAAAATCTGAATGTATGGCATAATAAACTGATCAAGTCAATTAAACTGTTTCTCTGTGATAACATGCTGTCCTCTGGCAAATGTCGTTATTATAAAATGTTCTAATAAAAGCACTGTATACAATATAAAAACATGATGATACACTAAACAATGCATTTGAATATATGTGCAAAGCTTTGTGCGATCAAAATACCACAGACAACCGCAAAACACGACCATCATTGTAAATCTATAACAACCAAAATTCATATTTGTAAAAGTACATGTTTGTAAAAATTCATATTCTGAAAATTACTGTATCAAACATATTTCATTTACAGTTAAAATTGAATCATAATAGAATAATGTATATTGTTATAAAATGATGCGATCGTTCTTCCATTTGTCATGTCTGTGGTAGAGAAAGGGCCCTATGGTGTACTAAGAGAAAAGAAAAAGTAATAAAGAAAATGAAAAAATGAAGAAGAATACTGGTAAATAGAAGAAGAATAAGAAATAAATGAATGTCAAACAAATATACAAATGAATGTACAGGCGATGTTTAGAGCCATAAAAATATGTGCATTAATATGTATATAATGTACGCAAAATGTACATCCATATCTCACCTCCGATTCACATATATGACGTGCATAGACAACAATGGTGTGGAAAACCACAACTGTCCATGCACATCAATGCAATATTGAATCACATATAATCAAGTGTATGAATATGGGACCAATACCAATCTAATCTATTTCGATGAAAAGCTATTCATAGCAATAAGAAACGCCCCAATCATAATTTAAGCCTACTGGTTTTCTTGTTTGTAAAGTGAATATCCAGTAAACTTCTTTTCTGCACAAAATGCCAAATTTGTCACCACCTCTAGTAGGCATGCTTATTTTCTCCATGCCTTGAATAACAAGGCTGGATGTATTTTTATTATGGTGTTGAACCCAATGCCTAGCCACATTGGTGGAGTGGTCCTTTTCTATATCATGTAGGTGATCATATAGACGGTCCCTCAAACGCTGGGTTGTCCTTCCCACATAATGAACCTAGCATGTGGTGCATGTGATAACATACACCACATAGCGTGTATTGCAATTGATAAAAGATCCAATACCAAAGGATTTGCCTGTGGACAACAAAGTGACTCGGTGACACCTTTTTAATGAAGGAACAATATAAGCTGCCGCTCACACTGCATTTAAAGGTACCCTTAAACTGTAACCAGTGCCTGGGTGGTCGCTCACTTGTGTACAGGCTAGGTGACAACCATCTGCCTAAAGTGGGTGCCCTTCTTGAAACCACCTGTATCCCATTGGATAAGATCTGCGCATAAATGGGGTCATTAGTCAAAACTGGAAGATATTTCTTAATTATTTTTTTTCAAACTCAATACTATAGGGGTTTGAAAAAACAGGAGTTCTTCAGAACTGAGGAGTATTGTGCATGCAGCGTTTATTACCCAAAGATTTGTTGTTCATTAGCATATCCCGTGGGGTTTTCTCAGCAGTATCCAAAGCCCTATTGATGACAGAACTGGGATAACCTCTTTCTTTAATGAGAATGGCCTCCCTTCTAAAATCAGATTCTTTACTGCATATACATTTTAGTCTACAGAATTGACCAACTGGTATGCTCCTAACTGTATGACCCGGATGGTTCGAGTCAGCTCTTAGAAGGGTGTTCCCTGAACCGGGTTTTCTATGTACACTGGACGTTATTCGATCTCCATCAGCAGTAAGCAAAACATCCAAGAATTCAATCGATGAGAAATCACTGTGTCCCGTGAACCGAAGATTAAGCTGATTATCATTCATGAAATCCAGCCATGTCTCCAAAGTGAAATGTTGCCCAGAGGCAATAAACAACAAGTCATCTATGTAGCGACAGTGTCTGCTCTGCTGGGACTATCAGCTCCAAAAATGCAGGACCTTTCCCACCATCCCATGTACAAATTGGCAAGGGATAAGGGATGAGTAAGACTTTACTCATCCCTTTACTCACTGTGGTCCTTGGTAAATATTGCATTGATGTGCAAAGTATATTATTAGTACTGGCCCAGGGGCATAGGCGTGTGCAGGGGGCTCTTATTGCCCAGGCTTCCTCCCATGTTACCCCCCCCCCCCAGCTACCCTCCTCTTCTCTCCTCTCCCTTCGGCTGCTGCAGGGGGATATTTCAGGACGGAGAGAGGGGAAAGGGCTAGTCAATATGTCATTTGTGGACCCTTTCCTTTTCTTAATGAACACAGTGAACACACTCACTGTGTTCATTCACAAACTGCAGCATAGTAAACATAGTTTACTATGCTTCAATGTGTTTGAGCTTTGGTGTGCACACCCTGATGCAATAGGCTACACACACCTATGCCCAGGGGGAAAATGTCCACCTTGTCCCTCAGACCATTTTTTTCCCTGTATGCTTACACTTTAAGCATACTGTATCTAGCTGTATTTTCCCCGATAGAAAAAAATAATTAAATTGAACTGACCTGTGTAATATAGAAGAAACAAAGGCAGAAGTGTCCTCCTGCAATCCATTTGTAACCATTGCTTGCACCTTTCTCAACTATTCTTAGTTATCTTCAGTTTGCACTTAAAGAAAGAATGCTGCATCCAAACGTTGTACTTTGTGCTAAGTTTAAGTGTACATATTAACAAGATGTACACGATAACCTGCAGGAAAAAAATCCTTTCAGTTTCAGTTCCTAACCACCTCAATACTGTACCCAAATGAAATCTTTATAATTTTGTTCACACAAATAGAGCTTTCTTTTGGTGGTATTTAATCACCACTTCATTTTTTATTTTTTGCGATATAAGCGAAAAAAGAGCGAATATTTTGAAAAAAAGCTGAATTTTCTACTTTCTGTTTTAAAAGAAATCCAAATAAATCTAATTTCGTCAAACATTTAGGCCAAAATGTATTCTGCTACATGTCTTTGGTAAAAAAAATCCTGATAAGTGTATGATAATTGGTTTGTGTGAAAGTTATACAGTCTCTACAAGCTATGCTACGCATTATTGAAAATTGATCAATCCTAATGCACTGATGGCATTGATTGATGATCTAATTTCTTGAGGCCCTAAAATTTCAGGACAGTAAAAACACCCCCCAAATGACCCATTTATGGAAAGAAGACAGTCTGAGGTATTTAGTAAGAGGCATAGTGAATTTTTTGAAGTTGCAATTTTTTTCCCACAATGCTTTGGAAAATTAAGAATAATATATATATATTTTTTTTTCTTCACAAAATTGTCATGTTTACAAGTTATTTCTCACACATAATTACACCCCAAAATACATTCTGCTATTCCTCCTGAGTAGGGATGAGCTTCGAGTTCGAGTCGAACGTAAGTCTATGGGACTCAAACGTGAGAAATCAAAAGTGCGAATTTTAAAGGCTAATATGCAAGTTATTGCCCTAAAAAAGGCTTTGGGGACCTGCCCCAGGGGACATGTATCAATGCAAAAAAAGTTTTAAAAACTACTGTTTTTCGGGAGCAGTGATTTTAATGATGCTTAGAGTGAAAAAATAAAAGTGAAATATTCCTTTAAATATCGTGCCTGGGGGGTGTCTATAGTATGCCTGTAAAGTGGCGTGTGTTTCCCGTGTTTAGAACCGTCCCTGCACAAAATGACAATTCTAAAGGAAAAAAAAGGCATTTAAAACTGCTTGTGGCTTTAATGTCATGTCTGGTCCCGGCAATATGGATGAAAATCATTGAGAACCCCAGCCCATTACCAGCCCCTTTAGGTCTTGTATGGATATTAAGGGGAACCCCGCACCCAAATAAAAAAAAGGAAAAGCGTTGGGCCCCCAGGCCCTATATACTCTGAACAGCAGTATACAGGCGGTGCAAACAAGACAGGGACTGTAGGTTTGTTGTTAAGTAGAATCTGTTTGTAATTTTGAACTGGTACATTTTTTACGTGTAGCTCCAGCCAAAAAATCTATTTTTAAGCTTTTTGGAAAACATAGGGAAGGATTATCACCCCTGTAACATTTGTTTTGCTGTCTGTGCACCTCTTCAGAAGATTTCACCTCACTTTCTGTCCCAATGACAATTGGAATTTGAAAATTAGTTTTTTTTAGTGAAACAAGGAACACTTACAGGAGAAAATTTCCCTTCCTAGGGGTAGATTTCCTCTCACTTCCTGTTGTCTCCTTCCGTTTGCAAGTAGGAGTCGTTTTTAAGTTGGATGTTTGAAAGTAGGGGCCTGCCGTATATACTCTGCACAAATTGGGGCCTTAGGTGTTGGTGTTGCCACAACACTGTAAGCCCTCACAGTTACTCTTTGTGGGCGCAGGAACAGGCCCTGCTGTGAAATAATAGATCAAGAATAGTAATTCTTTCCCCCTGTTGAACAGGGTCAGAAAAATTGGGCTTTTGGTGGTGGACGGTGTGGTGGTGTTGCCACAACACTGTAAGGCCTCACAGATACTCTTGGTGGGCGCAGGAACGGGCCCTGCTGTGAAATATAAGATCAAGAATTGTAATTGCATTCCTCTGAAAAATTGGGCCTAAGGCACTGGTGCTGGTGCCACAACACTGCAAAACCTCACAGATACTCTAGTTGGAGCTCAGGAATGAGCCCTGCTGCAAAGTATTGCATCAAAAATTGTGATTACACGCCCCTGTTAAACGGGGGCAGAAAAATTGGGCCTTAGCCACTGGTGACGGTGCCAGAACCAAAAATGTTCTTACAAGCTATCAGCATGAACATTGAGGAGAAAGAGGATTGTCACTCAGCATAACAGGATAGTCACTCAGCATCAGCATAGGCAGTCTTGAAGGGATCTCACATTAAAAAAAAAATTATTCGGTTACATCAGCATCAGGTGCTTGGTAGCTGGTGATCCAAGACTGATTCATTTTTATGAAGGTCAGCCGATCAACCTATTCAGTGGACAGGCACACCTTGTGATCGGTTACAAAGCCTCCAGCAACACTGAATGTGCATTCCGAAAGAACGCTGGATGCAGGACAGGCCAGTAGCTCAATTGCATACTGTGCAAGCTCTGGCCAGTGATCCATCCTCAAGACCCAGTAACCCAGAGGATTTTCGGTGGGAAAGGTGTCCAAGTCTGATCTTGCCCCTAGGTATTTCTGCACCATGTGAATCAGACGCTGGCGATGGTTGCTGGAACCGATCATACCTTGGGGCTGCGGACTAAAAAATTCTCTGAACGCACCGGTCAGACGCCCACCTTCTCCAATACTCCTTCTGTGACTGACCAAAGCCTCAGCAACACGTTGTCCAGGAGGACCAGGAAATTGTAACCTCCAAGGCTCTGGAAACTCGTTGCACAAACCTTTCTGCCAGGCCTCCCAAAGATGTTTCATCCTCTGCTCCCTCTGCGACGGCAAGATAAGGTCCACAACCTTACCCTTGTAACGTAGATCAAGGAGGGTTGCCAGCCAGTAATGATCCCTCTCCTTGATACCACGAATACGAGGATCCTTCCGCAGGCTTTGCAGGATCAGGGAGGCCATGCAGCGTAGGTTTGCTGGGGCATTCCGTCCAGAGTCCTCTGGGTCACTAAGGACGACATGATCCGCAGCCACCTCCTCCCAGCCACGTACAAGTCCATGGGTTTCTTCGGACTGTAAATGATCATTTGAAGACTGTTGCTGATGCTGAGTGCTAGGCCCCACCTATATGCTGACACAATCCTCCTCCTCCTCCTTGTCCTCTTCCTGTGTGATCGGCGGGCACGCAGGAAAACTGTCTGAATAAAGGGGGCCTTGAGAGGTAAGGAAGTCCTCCTCTTCCTGCGTCTGTTCTGCATCAAGTGCCCTGTCCATTATTCCACACAGTGTGTGCTCCAACAGGTGGACAAGAGGGACAGTGTCACTGATAAATGCACTGTCACTGCTCACCATCCTCATGGCCTCCTCAAATGGTGACAGGACAGTGCATGAATCCCTGATCATAGCCCACTGATGTGGGGAAAAAAAAACAAGCTCCCCTGACCCTGTCCTGGTGCCATAGTCGCACAAGTATTCATTGATGGCCCTCTGCTGCGTGTGCAGCCGCTGCAGCATGGCCAACGTTGAGTTCCACCTGGTAGGAAGCAAAAAATAAATAAAAGGTCTGCAGTCACCAGTGATACACCTCCATCCCATTATACATATGCAAAAAAAGAGAAAGTCGCCCTGGGACGTTAAATGAGGTGGTCACAGTTAGCCACTGAGTAACAAGAGTAATAGCAGTATAAATGTTTATTAAAAATAAATGTACATACATGGGTAATATAGCATATTAGCTCAGCCAATGGATTTGCACATAATGAAGAAAATAAATAAAGTTGATACAAACATTATACAATGCAGTATATACAAGTGCACGCATCAGAGAACCCGACGCGCGTTTCGCAAGATCATTGCTCGCTCATCAGGACTGGATGCGGATGAGATGTATCTAATTAGACAAAAAGATGTGTCACAGTGCAAGATGTAAGAACAATGGCAGAATGGGCCAGAGCAAAACGGCCCAATACTTACCAATGAACAAAACCAGAGTTTCCATCGCTGAACCCCCAAATGGATGGCAGCAGCCAACTTTATTTATTCTCTTCATTATGTGCAAATCCATTGGCTGAGCTAATATGCTATATTACCCATGTATGTACATTTATTTTTACTGCTATTACTCTTGTTACTCAGTGGCTAACTGTGACCACCTCATTTAAAGTCCCAGGGCGACTTTCTCTTTTTTTGCATATGTATATAGGGATGGAGGTGTATCACTGGTGACTGCAGACCTTTTATTTATTTTTTGCTTCTATTAAACCCGGGTGAAAGACACTCATTTAGCCCAAAAACTGGCCTGCTGTCACAACCAGCCACTGTTTTTACAAATATATTTCATATACGTTTTAGCCTTTGCCCTTGCCTCCAACAGTGGTGGTGCTCTGGGGCCTTTGTGTCCTTTGCTGTCTCCTCTGGCGGTTGGCGGCTTTTGTCTGGCATGGGAGCTGCGATATGCTAAGGGAGATTGCTTGTCTCCTGCTGTCCCCCCCATTCATCCTTTGGACTTTGTGGAGGGGCCACAGGCATATCGTCGCCATGCTCCTACACCCATTGGGTGGCATCCGCGGTTGCGCTGTCACCCAGCGGCAGTGCAGTTTGTCATCTTGGATGGACGGGAGCCCACTGCGCATACATACTCCCATTGGTAGCTGACACCCTGGGCGTCGGCACACCAATCCATCCTCGCATGGCGTTGGGGGCGGAGCGGAGCGGACCCCTTTGGGGATATAAGTCAGGGGTGAGACATGGCTGAGATCACTTCCTTTGTTCACTAATACTATGCACACCACAGAGACTTCCATTGCTGTTCAGCTGTTTGCATATCAAGGTAAATATACTCTCCTCACCTTGGCTCTCACCTGGTGCTTCATTTGCATTCCCTGCACCTTTTTCTTTCATTTATAACACTGCTTTTCACACAACTTCTTTCCTCTTTTCTTTCCCAGACAAACACATTTTTTCAGGATTTACTTTATTACCCATGGTCTCTATGTCTGCTCCATTTTTGGATCAGATTAGTCCACTTATGTTTCTATATAAATAATTGTACAACTTCTGTCTACTCTGCTTTTTTAGTAAAGCTTGACACATATACTTATGCTAGAGTATACATGCTCTCATACAAAATATTATTACATTGTATAACTTGTTGTTCATCTTACTAAATTTGGCAAATCATTGAGACATTTACATCTATGTTTAAAACTGATATCTATCAAGCTACATACTGAGACAATAGCACCATTCAGCTTCACCTATGCCATGTCTGCCGCCTGTCATTCCCCCTGGGGGTACACGTGTCCGTCTTCTCCCCCTCAGCTCCCGTGCCATACTCTGGCTGCTGCCGTCCATTTGGGGGTTCAGCGATGGAAACTTTGGTTTTGTTCATTGGTAAGTATTGGGCCGTTTTGCTCTGGCCCATTCTGCCATTGTTCTTCTTACATCTTCCACTGTGACACATCTTTTTGTCTATTTAGATACATCTTATCCGCATCCACCCCCGATGAGCGAGCAATGATCTTGCGAAACGCGTGTCGGGTTCTCTGATGCGTGCACTTGTATATACTGCATTGTATAATGTTTGTATCAACTTTATTTATTCTCTTCATTATGTGCAAATCCATTGGCTGAGCTAATATGCTATATTACCCATTCATGTACATTTATTTTTAATAAACATTTATACTGCTATTACTCTTGTTACTCAGTGGCTAACTGTGACCACCTCATTTAAAGTCCCAGGGCGACTTTCTCACTTTTTTTCCACCTGGTAGGAATGTCACAGATGAGGCGGTTCTTGGGCAGGTTAAATTCATTTTGGAGGCCAGCCAGCCAAGCACTGGCATTATATGACCGGCAGAAATGCACACAGACTTTCCTGGCCTGCCTCAGGACATCCTGTAAGCCCGGGTACCTGCCCAAGAACCGCTGCACCACCAAGTTAAGGACGTGACCAAACAGGGCACATGGGTCAGTTGTCCCTGTTGGAGGGTGGAGAGGAGGTTGGTGCCATTGTCTCAAACCACCATAGCCCCTTGAATGCCTACGGAGCACCGCTGCTTCCGAGGATAAATCAGCACAGGAAGAGGCCATGGAGGAAGAAGAAGAGGAGGGGGTGGAGGAGAGAGGTGTGGCAGAATCACCACTAGTAGAATTTTGGAGTGGCGTGGTGGTGGAACAACCTCCAACACTACTGCACCCTGTCCTGCATCCTTCCCAGCTGCCAGCAGAATCACCCAGTGCGCGGTGAAAGATAGGTAACATCCCTGAACATGCCTGCTGGACCATGAGTAAGCGGTAATATGCACTTTACCGCTGACCACCCTGTCCAGCGAGGCATGGACATTGCCCTCCACATGCCGGTAGAGAGCCATAATCGCCTTCCGTGAAAAAAAGTGGCGTTTGGGAACCTGCCACTGAGGTACCGCACATTCCATAAACTCACGGAAGGGGGCAAAGTCTACCAACTGAAAAGGCAGCAGTTGCAGTGCTAGTAATTTAGACAAGCTAGCATTCAACCGCTGGGCATGTGGATGGCTGGGAGCAAACTTCTTTCGCCGGTGGAGCAACTGGGGTAGGGAAATCTGCCTCATAGAATTGGATGTTGGTGTTCCGATAGCAGATTGCCCGCAAGTACTTGGCAGTGGCACACCGAATTCTACACCTTCATTCCTCTCAGTGCAGGTTTCTGAGAGGACTGAAGGTATAGTGGGGTTGGAGATCCCAGCTGATGAGGAGGAGCAAGGAGAGGTCCGCCTTGTTCTTTGGTGTGGGTCTTTTAGGTAGTGTTGCCAATGTTCTGCATGGGAGCTCGACATATGTCTGATTAAGCATGTGGTGCCCAAGCGCTTGCTGTCTAGTCCACGCTTGATACGCTTCAGACGTATGTTGCAAATAGCAACGGAGCGATCTGCTGCACACTTCTCAAAAAAGGCCCACACCGAAGAACTTTTGGAATAACGTGTGGAGTCACCAGCGCCCTGCACTTGGGGAGCTCTGCTGTGTGATGCAGTTGGTTGGCTGCCCTTAAGCTGGCCCCTGGAGGGCCTTCTGCTTCGTTGGAGATGTGCCTCCTCCTCCTCTCTCCTATCAGGCACCCATGTAGAGTCAGTGAGCTCATCATCCCCACCCTCCTCGTCACTGGAGTAAACCTGGCAGTATGCTGCAGCTGGGGGAACATGACTGCCAGTTTGTTGTCCTTCTTGGGCAACCCCTCTCTCTGGGCTAACGTTACTGCCTTCCTCAAGCTGGGTACCATCAACGGAGCTTTCAAAACGCTGCGCATCCTCCTGCAGCATGTACCCGACACTGTGGTCGAACAGTTCAGGGTACTCCTCCGGTGGGGCTAGGGAAGGAGTAACTGATGATGACCTCGAATCCAAGGAATAGGCCGCTTTGGCACCTGCATTGGCAGCCAAGGTAACCTGGGTGACAGAGGATGAGGAGGATGAGGATGGCTTGGTCATCCACTCTACCAACTCTTCGGCATGTTGTGGCTCAACACGGCCAGCTGCCGAGAAAAAGGACAAGCATGCCCCACGGCCACATGCTGATGAGGATGCACCGTGTCCACGACCAGCACTGTTGCCTCTAGACACAGAGCCTGCTTGCCTTCTTTTATTGGCCTGTGACTGTCTGCCTCTCCTTGTTGGCCTTCCAGACATACTGTCTTTGATGTATTGGAATAGGTACACAAGGAATGGTCTGCAGTGAGATTTAGCTGCACAAAGCTGGTATGTATATATATACTGATTATACTGCAGCTAGCTGAATCGCCTGCCTGTAGTATTATTAGAAAGAGAACACAAGCAATTGTCTGCAGTTAGCTTTAGTTGCACACTGTGCCCAGTATACAGTACACTAATATACTGCAGCTAGCTGAATCAACTGCTTGCCCGAGGTATTATTAGGAAGAGAACACCAGCAATTGTCTGCAGTTAGCTTTAGTTGCACACTGTGCACAGGATACAGTACACTGACTGAAAATACTGCAGCTGCCTGCCTGAGGTATTAATAGGAAGAGAACACCAGCAATTGTCTGCAGTTAGCTTTAGTTGCACAATGTGCACAGGATACAGTACACTGACTGAAAATACTGCAGCTGCCTGCCTGAGGTATTATTAGAAAGAGAACACCAGCAATTGTCTGCAGTTAGCTTTAGTTGAACACTGTGCACAGGATACAGTACACTGGCTGAAAATACTGCAGCTACCTGCCTGAGGTATTAATAGAAAGAGAACACCAGCAAGTGTCTGCAGTTATCTTTAGTTGCACACTGTGCACAGGATACAGTACACTGACTGAAAATACTGTAGCTGTCTGCCTGAGGTATTAATAGAAAGAGAACACCAGCAATTATCTACAGTTAGCTTTAGTTGCACACTGTGCACAGGATACAGTACACTGACTGAAAATACTGCAGCTGCCTGCCTGAGGTATTAATAGAAAGAGAACACCAGCAATTGTCTGCAGTTAGCTTTAGTTGCACACTGCACAGGATACAGTACACTGACTGAAAATACTGCAGCTGCCTGCCTGAGGTATTATTAGAAAGAGAACACTAGCAATTGTCTGCAGTTAGCTTTAGTTGCACACTGTGCACAGAATACAGTACACTGACTGAAAATACTGCAGCTGCCTGCCTGAGGTATTATTAGAAAGAGAACACCAGCAATTGTCTGCAGTTAGCTTTAGTTGCACACTGTGCCCAGTATACAGTACACTGACTGAAAATACTGCAGCTGCCTGAGGTATTATTAGAAAGAGAACACCAGCAATTGTCTGCAGTTAGCTTTAGTTGCACACTGTGCCCAGTATACAGTACACTGACTGAAAATACTGCAGCTGCCTGAGGTATTATTAGAAAGAGAACACCAGCAATTGTCTGCAGTTAGCTTTAGTTGCACACTGTGCCCAGTATACAGTACACTGACTGAAAATACTGCAGCTGCCTGCCTGAGGTATCAATAGAAAGAGAACACCAGCAATTGTCTGCAGTTACTGTAGCTTTACTTGTACAGGATGCACAGGATACAGTACACTGACTGAACATACTGCAGCTGCCTGCCTGAGGTATTATTAGAAAGAGAACACCAGCAATTGTCTGCAGTTAACTTTAGTTGCACACTGCACAGGATACAGTACACTAACTGAAAATACCGTAGCTGCCTGCCTGTAAGTATATTAGGAAGAGAATAACAGGAACGGATCTAGCAAAACTGAATACAGTGTATATATATATATATATATATATATATATATATATATAATATATACACACACAACACCTGGGATGCATATATATACACAATACACTGACTGAAAATACTGCAGCTGCCTGCCTGAGGTATTATTAGAAAGAGAACACTAGCCATGGTCTGCAGTTAGCTTTAGTTGCACACTGCACAGGATAGAGTACACTGACTGAAAATACTGCAGCTGCCTGCCTGTAAGTATATTAGGAAGAGAATAACAGTAACGGATCTAGCTAAACTGAATACAGTGTATATATATATATATATATATATATATATATATATATATATATATACATACAACACCTGGGATGCATATATATATATATATATATATATATATATACACACAATACACTGACTGCAGCTAACTGACTCCCTTGCCTGCTCTATCTAACTCAAATGAAATGACACTGTCTCTCTCTCTCTCTCTCGATCTCTCTCTCTCAACGCCGGAACACACTACACAAGGCCGACTTCCAGGCGGCCTTATATAGTGTGGGGCGTGTACTAAATCCCCTGAGGCATAATTGGCCAAAGCTACCCGGCCTTAAAGGCATCTTAAGCTGCACCCTGCAGCAGGTATAACACCTTCAGCACATACTAATTATATGAATTTATTATCACATTTGTTTTTAGTTTTCATCTTTTAAATACATTTGCAGCACTTTAAGCACCTTAATTAGGTTTCCTTAAGAGAAATAGCGTCACACCTACACCCTCCCCAATTAATAGTTAAATATACCCCAAAAAACTCAGTTGAGTCTTACTGACAAAAAGATTAATACCGTGTACACACGACTGGACTTTCCATTGGAATGAACTTCGAAGGACTTTTCGACAGAGTTCCAACAAAACGGACTTGCCTACACACGATCACACCAAAGTCCGACTGATTCGAATGTGATGACGTATGACCGGACTAGAAAGGGAAGTTCAATAGCCAGTAGCCAATAGCTGCCCTTGCGTCGTTTTCGGTCCGTCGGACTAGCATACAGACTAATGTTTTTTTCGATAGGTGTCAAGTCCGTCGGAAAGATTTGAAACATTTTCTATTTCTAAAGTCCGTCAATTTTTCGACAGAAAAGGTCCGATGAAGCCCACACATGATCGAATTGTCCGGCGGATTCGTTCCGTTGGACCTTTGCTGTCGAAAAGTCCGGTTGTGTGTATGCGGCACAAGAGCAAGGAAATCCAACACTGTAATCTGGCTACTTCCAGGGCATTCTTTAAGGCAAATAACCCTGAAAGAAGGGATGACCACAAAAATGGTAACTGATTGTAATGCGGTACAAACACAGTACACAGAATCAACAACTTCACTTAAAGTGAGCTTTATGAGTTCCAGGCAGGAGGAGGGCAGGGGAATGACCCTTTTTATGTCATACCTCTCCTTTCTGTACCTCAACACCACAGTGCCAAAGAACTGTTCAAATGCAGTATTTAGTTCAATGCAACTGACTTAACCAATATAGCACTTGAATATGTAGACTCGCTCGCCCAAAAATAGAGTCCTGAGTGTAAATGTGCACCCTTAGGACCAACCCCTTGAGAGGAAAACAGGTTGTAGTTTTAGAAAGAAAGAAGGCCTTATGTCTTCAGCTACCTCTTTGTTGGTGCACTTTGTGTCCTGTTTGGCAAAGTGAACAAGATGTATTCAAGATATGCAGTATCCAGGTAAGCAAGGCGAATACTATAACTGCTCAGCAGGGTGTAAGTGTAATACAGGTTCTTCTACCTAGAAGAGGCAGGTGTAGCAAAGTCTTTAACCTCTTCCAGCCTAATGAGGACCTTCAAGGCCAAAGACAGCTAGCTGATATCCTTCAATATGTGGCGGGTTGTGGGGCATAGTGGGTGCAAAGATGGTGAAAGTCATTGGGTGCGAGACACTTCTTGGATGCAAAAGAGGTTTTATTTATTTTAACAGTCCTTTTTATATTTTGAAGAGAAAGAGAGTTAGGGCCAGGACACCCTTGAGTAGTTGCAATTTCAATTGGCAGACTTGGAGACTTCAATTGGAGGACAGCCGTACAGGGAAAGGCCCCAGCAAGGCGCCACTTCTGCATGTGCAGGATTGATGTCTCCTACGGCAACAGTTCTTAACAGTTCCTAACACAAAGTTCAAAAGTTCACTCAGCTTCACTACAACTTCTACTTGTAGTTCTTCAGCCCTTTAAGCTCCTAGTCTCTCACTGGACTCTCTGATTCACTGACTCTGAATCCCGTGAGCTCCTCAAGGCTTTTGCAGTGGTATCTCCTTCAAGCGTCACCCACGCTTCCCTGCTGGTTCCCTACATTGGCACTCCAGATACATTTCAAGCTTCACCCCTGCTAACCAGCTCGGTCCCTGGCTTGACACACAAGGCTGCTCTGCAAGCGTAACCTCCGCTGGTTGGGTCCCTGACTTGATCACCGCCTAATGTTTCCTGATTCTCCACCATGCCCATTCAGTGAGAATACTGCTTTGGTACTTGCTTCAGTTACTCACTGTGGTCCCTGGTAAAGGTGGTTGGCCCCTTAGTGGAGACAGTTTCCCTTCTACCTCTGACCATGACAGGTTCTACGGCCAGCAGAACGATCACTTTTGATATTCAACAACCTGATTGCCTCATGCCGTCTGTACAGATGCGCATGGAGATGCACCCAGGATCCACCGCAGGTAGGATGTCCGTGGCCGACCGTGGAGCTGTGGCGGGAAACAGTCACACCAACCCTGGATGACAGCACCTCTCTCCTGCGTCCGAACTTCTCCTCGATACATGGTCTCTCCTCCAGCTCCCAGGAAGCCTCCTGGTGTAAGCTTCCTCCTCTCCCCCCTGGGCATGCTGGGGTGTGTAGTTCTGCCCCAGGGATTGCTATGGGGCTGCCTATATTGGGGACTACATATCCCAAGATGCTTTGCTGCTCCTGCAGTCCTGGCTGGTGATTGGCTTCCTCCCCCTGCCAATGAGGAAGCGGGGGAGGGAACAGAGCAGGTGGCTGTTGATACCAGCGGGGGGAAAGAGGGAGGGGGGATAAATCCCCCGCAGCTTCTGACAGGCTCCCTCTCCCTGCCAGAGAGCCTGTCTGTGTCTGATCGGGCACCTGCTACATTTTTATTGAGGTTTACATGAGCATTACAAAATAGAGACTGCCTGTATACACAGAACACAACAAGTAGTCTGAAAAACCAAAGAAATTAAACACAAAAAAAAACTGATACAAAAAAACAAGGAAAAACAGTCTTGCCTGCAGCTAGTACAACATACTCAGTTACTAAGAATTAGGATATATGGACCCTACATCTCCAGGACATAAACAAGCAGTTAATAGTTTAAATTTTGGTTCTATCCATAATTAGATCAAAGGCCTTAACCCTTCAAACCTAGGTTAACAAGACAGTGGAATTGTCAAACTTATGCGGCACTCCCCTACTGGTGTAACTCGCTTTGTAAAGGGGAAGGGCCCAACTGACCAGTGCCTTTCAAGACTCAATAATGGGGGCGGTTGTTTTCTTTCAAGAGAGAATTATTAGCTTTCTTACATAATACAATAAAAGAGTGAGAAAAGTACGCATGGCTATAGTGGGGGCAAACCCATCCACTAATCCCAAAAGACGGGTTCTCACAGAGGGGCTAAAGGTAATAGACGTAACTGATTGAAAACACTGAAGGATCTGAGTCCAATTATCCCGAATAGCAAAGCAATCCCAGAAAATTTGCATGAAATCTGCCCCACGGGTTAGAGCAGCACCAACAGGATAATGGGACAGTGCCAAATGCTCCCTAGCTTAGCGGGTGTCAAATAAATGTGATGCAAAAGTTTATAATGGATAAGGTGGTCCCTGGCCGAGATGAGCCTAGTAAACGGAGCCTCCCACACATCCTCCCAGTCCTTCTCATCTAGATCTGGGACAGCAGCTAACCACTTGGCCTTACATGCGCTGAGCAGTTTAGTGGTCTCTGGGAAGAGATATTTGTATACAGCAAACAAGTTTTGACTAAATCCTCATCCCTCAGAATGATCTCTAGACCCAAAGAAATGACTGATACAGGAGCACACCAATATTGCATATGGTAGGCATGTCGCAACTGTATGAGTCTGAAAAACAAGACATTCGGGAGATGGAATAATGATTTCAACTCATCAAAAGGTTCTCAACACTCCATTGTGCGTGATACCAGTGAGTTTTTTGACACCATATCTCGTCCATACTATGGGGTCCCCATATGTATAAAAGTGAGATAGGTTGGGGTTTTTCCACAGCGGAATATGAGGAAATGGACCTCCAAATTCAGCCCCATGAGTTACCTTCCAAGCTCGCATTACAGATCGTATTGAAATTGTTTGGTTGTGCAGAGACCTAGTTCCTCTGTAAACCAAGTGGGCTAGTGCCTCGTAAGAGCATACTACTGCTGCCTCTGGGGCTACAGCTGCATCATCAAACGGTCTAGTCAGCCATCCATGTGCAAATACAAGCTGCCAGAAAGTACATGTAAAAGGTATAGCCATCCACCCTTCCTTACAAGGTTGTTGCAATACTGCTAGCCTGATCCTAGGGGTACTACCCTGCCACAGAAAATCCAAGATCAAGCTATGTAGGGAGGAAAAATAGCTTTAGGGATTCACATTAGGGAATTCCATACAATATGCAGTAGTAAGGGGAGGAATTACATTTTGGCCAGGTTAATTTTCCCAATCAGGGAGATTTCTCCAGGCATTAATTCTTTGAGGTAGGTAATAAGAGGAGAGATTTTTAGCCTGATAAAGTCAGAGACAGCGTTGGTAATGTTCAGTCAAGGGGCAACCTCAAGGGGACAAGGGGCAACCTCACCTAGTACAACGGCCAAGTGAGAAGAATTTTGACAGCCTGTCACCTGTTTTGATAGCAGCTATCGGTTTGTCATAGAGCAAATGTATCCACTGAAGGAAAATTTCACCAAGCCCCATTCTAGTCAGTAGTGCCTGCATATAGACCCAATCTACTGAATCAAACAGTTTTTATAGATCCAGAAAAACCATAACATGGTTATCTGGAGAAAAAAACCCTCCTCAAATTAATATCAGTTGCTTTAGCGGGCATAAAATCTGTCTGATCAGGGGATACTAGGAGGATCAATACTTTGGTAAGTATAGTGGCTAATATTTTAGTCAGGATTTTCAGGTCCATATTAAGGAGGGAGATGGGCCTGTAAGACACACACTGTAGGGGTTCTTTATCTGGTTTAGCCAGAAGAACCACATGGGCTTCATAAAATGATCGTGGTGGACTATTTGTGCTTAAAGGGGTTGTAAAGGCAGAAGATTTTTTAAGATAAAAAACCTTCTGTGTGCAGCAGCCCCCTAATACTCACCTGAGCCCATTTAGATCAAGAGATGTTGCAGGCTTGTCTCGGCTGCCCTGGACCCCCCTCCTCACAGCAGCGCCATTGGCTCCAGCTGCTGTCAATCAAAGTCAGTCAGCCAATGAGGAGAGAAAGGGGGCGAGGCTGGGCAACGGCTCCGTATCTGAATGGACACAGGGAGCTGTGACTCGGGTCGGGTGACTCCATAGCAAGCTGCTTGCCGTGGGGGCACGCAACAGGATGGAGGGGACAGTAGCACCGTCAAGGGACCCGAGAAGAGGAGGATCTGGGCTGCTCTGTGCAAAACCACTGTACAGAGCAGGTAAGTATAACATGTTTGCTTGTTTTTCTCCTTTAAAAATAACAATCTCCTTCTCTTGTAATGCCTGGATCATACTATTCTGGTTAACTGGTTTATATACTTATCCCTTGTAAATGCCTTAAAGGAATCCCAAACAATTTTTAGGGGTGGAGGAGTCTGTGTTGGTTGGCCCGTACCCAGCTAACCGCGCCGTCACTACTGGTTCAACCCCAGTTTGGAGGCGCCATGTACGGGGAGATTTGACATCAGGCAATTGCAGCGTGATCTGAATAGGTGTGTGGTCTGAATTGGCCCTGGCAAGATATGTGGCTTCAAGTACCCAGGGTAAAAGGACCGTATTAGCAAAGGCCATATCTATTCTGGATGATTGAAGAATGAAAAACAGCTGAGAGATATGACTATTGCCTCATCGCAGGGTGTTTCCACCTCCAGAGCTCATTGAGCATCCCGAATCTACCCAGTTAGAGAGTTCCAAATTCCAGGGGGCTAGTTTTTCCAATATTGTATAGAGAATGGCTCTATGAAATGGGGGGGGGGCACATAAACACTAATCGCTGCTAACCTATGCATGTCAGTTTCCAGGTATACAGCCACATATCTCTTTTCAGGGTCAGAAAACACGTGTTGCACACCACATCTTAGACATTTATGTAATAAAATAGAGACCCCTCATGCATAAGAGGAAAAAGTAGTGTGAAATGCTCTCTGGATCCAGTTCCTTTTTACAGACAGTATTCTGTTTTCAAGTAAATTAGTTTCCTGTAATAGGACAATATGGGGGTTATGCGTTTGTCAGGTATTAGAGGACCAATGCCCTTTTAAACTTCGAACTCAAGCTCCTGACATTCCAAAAGATGATCCATAGGTTAGATGTCATGGTACAATCGAGGATATGGAATGACCATGAGTCAGAGAGAGGTCCAAAAGTGATTCAGAGAACCGTACTACATCCACCACAGGCAAAAAAAATCAGTCATTAAAAATTCAGCATGGAGAAGAAAAAGGTAAAAACAACCCATCAAAAATAAATCCCTGTTTCTCTGGCAACAACACTGACAAAAAAGGCCAGGGAGGCGTTCTAACCTAAAACTCCAAAACTAGAATACACAAGAGTGGAAATCACTCACAAATAAAATTTTGGGGGGGGGGACCTGGAGGAAACTTGTCGTTGCCAACAGGGGCAGAACTCAATTTATGTTGCAGGGGAGCATCCAAAAAGGAGTTTGAAGCCTTATCAGCAAACAGTGGACGAACATATTCCAGGGAAGGCACTCAAACACTAATTTTAGGGTAAGGAGTCCAGCTCATCCGCTGCTGTGGTGGGGGTATCAAAGTATTAGGAAGCACCATTATGCAGAACTCTCAAGCATGCTATATTGAAGACCCTTTCTCTGAGCCATTTCTCGACATCCACAAAGGATCTCCTGCGTTTCTGTAATTCTGGAGAGAAATCAGGAAAGAAGTGCAGCACAGCATTCTCATAGCATAGATTTTGTTTCTTCTGAGCCTCAGCCAGGATAAGGTCCCTGTTCAGGAACGGGACTAAGAATGGACGAGGATGGGTGCCTAGAGATCTGTAACTGGTGGGGACACTGTGCGCCCTTTCAACTTGGTACATCTGGAAGACCTGCTGCAGGTGCAAAACTTGCTAAAACAAGTTTTCAGCAAAGATGACAGGCTGATCCCCTTCAGTCCCCTCCGGGAGTCTGTTTTCAGCATCGTCCGAGTGCACCATTAGGAGTTGCACTGTGCATTACAGCTCAGTCAGGGAACAAGTATGTGAGGAGGTGGTATCCTCCACGTCGAAAAGCAGTACCCAAGCCGCCCCGGGTTTTGTCCAGGTCCTGCCTAATGGGCCCACATTTCAGTGCCAGGGAATCTACCTTGGACATTACTAACCTCAATGCCCGCCAGGGTGGCCGATGTGGTAGATTCCTCTTGTGATGTGGCAGCAGGAGCTCTCTCCCGTCTCAGAAGCCATGTCGGGCACACTCTTCTCCTCAGTCTGCACCGCTAGAGAGCCGGTGTTCTATCAGAATAGCCAATTCATCGAGATCTCCAATTACGTCACTTCCGTTTTCTGTAAAGCATCAGTAATTGGAGATTTAGACGAGTTGTTGTTTTGACACAACACCGGAAATCGTATACACTTCGGTACACGATATTATGAGCAGACATTGTTAGTCTGCCCGACACTTACCAACAACATAGCCGCCTCCAAGGCGGCGCCAACTTTTCCCTCCTTATCCACTGTTCTGTCAAAACAGCAAAATCTTCGTGTACCGGAGTGTACATGCTTTCCAGTGTTGTGTGAAAACAGCAACTCATCTAAATCTTCAATTACTGATTGGAGATCTCGATGCATTGGCTATTTTAACAGAACACCGGGGTTGGACACGTGCAGGCAAGATGGCCGCGCCTCCTGTAACCAGCGGTGAGCTCCAGGACCTGCTGGAGGCTCGTTTCCAAGCCAGATTTCGCTTGGAAGGCATGGGCAGCGAGGGGCCAAATGCCCAGAGCGGCGGGAAGTGGTTTGCTGAGCAGGATAGCAGATTTTAGCTCCCCAGGTGCCAGGATAAAACTGCAGAAGTATAGGAGCCTCTTCAGAATGCATCCTCTCACACTCACATCCCGGACACGCTCCTCCAGCGTCCAGCTGTTTAACCTCTTGCTGTCAATGTAACACATATGTGCGGTAGTAAAGTGGTGGGCTTTAACACCCACATGTTGCACATATGCATCAAGGGGTGGGAGAGGTTTTTGTGTTGAGAGCAATGGCCGGGGGCTGCCAAGACTGTCTCACAATTATGTGACCATTATATGGCCACATGCTCATCTGACCTCTCTTTAATTAGAGGGTCCACCAAATCTGGTAAGCCCGCATCTTGATTAAGGTGGTGGTGTCACGATCTGGCGACTCTATTAGTGATTTGATGTTCTCTATCTGAACACCCATGAGGAGGATTCGTTTTAATCTCTCATGAACTCTCTTTTTCTCTGGGAACTTTATTAGCATATCAGCAGATCAGCATATCAGCATTTCAGCATAACAGCAGTACTTGCACTTGGACTTTGATACACATGGATGTCACACAATTGTTTACATGCTATTTATGTCGGTACTGTAATACCATATTATATTTTATTCTGTTTTGATGTTTTGATTTATATATTTCTAATCACTTGTTCATAGTGAAGCTCCCTTTTTTGATTTAGATGCCATGTTCTTCCTTTGAGGTAGATTGTACTAAGACTCTTGCAAAGTTTAATGGATTGTATTAGGACTTGTTTACATGTGCATCTATACTGTCACCCCTCTGTAAAGCGATTTGTGGTGGATAACTTTTTAGAGGGACCTTCACAGGTAGAGAGGAGGTGCTAAGTTTCCTGGTGACCACCTGCTTTGATTCTCAAAATGCTACACCACTGTGCTGCGACTGTGTGCATTGCACGCAGTTGCAAAGCAGTTGCAGCAGGGGCCGGCCCCATTTATTTGAATGGATCATGTTCAGCAGCGGTACAGAATGCAACATGCCATTTAACTTTTGCCATGGCCCCTGCATGGTTACAGCCTTGAGCGCACTGTGCATTCCTGTGAAATGCAATTTCAGCCCATTCATTTCGAATGGGCTGAAATCACACTGCACTGCACCAAAAGTAGTACACTACTTTTGGAAACTGACGGCAAACAGATCTCATGGCACTTCTGTACCATGCGCTCCAGTGGGGGGTAAATGCACTGGATTTGGGGTGTCATTAACTTGATATTGACACCCGCTGCAGATTGAAACTGCAGTGCATTTTGACTGAAATGCGGGAAACGCGCACAGAACGTGGTTTTCCTGCATTGTGTTTTTGGGGTAAACGGGCCCTTAAAGTGAGCACCAGCTTATAACTTACACAGCCATTCATGTTTATGGTCAGCTGTACGCAGCACCTGGGCTTTCCGGGCGGGGACAATACTCTGAAATTTATGCTGCACGGGCTCAGTCCCCCATGTGCAAAAGGACTTTGTTTTCCATTTTTTGGCTGAAAGGACAGGCAATCCTATTGGATACTTAAGAGGGGGAGGGAGGAGACACACGGCGCAAGCCACTGTCATGCAAAGGAGGAGGAGATGCCTGCCCATTGCCCGTAGGAGTGCTGCCTGCCTGCAGCCATTGATGGGGTAAGTACAGGGCTGGGTGACCAACCACGAGACCCCCTGGGGGGGAGGGGGGTGCCACCGGTTGACCAGAGTGGTGGTTGTTTGCCACCCCCCCAAAAAAAAAAAAAAAAACACCAGCCGCCACTGCTAATTACATGATGGATGGGAAAAGCAGTATTTCGCAGAAGGAGGACAACTTTTTTTTGTTTTTGCTCTCTTTATTTCACAGGAAGTGACAAAGACACTGGATTTCTGGCAGGTTCAGCAGGAATTTTCTGTCTTGGCTGAAAATGCTCTTATCTGAAAAGAAATGAAGAAGTGGGCAGATGATGTCATGATCTCCACCTCAGCCAATAAGAGGAAGCCTTTTATTCATTTAAAAAAACGAAGCTTGTGTATTGATAAGCAGCGCCCAACTTGAATTTGTTCACAAAATGGGACAGGAAGTCCCCATCCCACAGCCGGAACATAGTGCTGTATACTATATACTGCTGATGCCACATACAGTTTATACAGCCCTGACAACAGCCACATTTTTAGTAATAGAAATAGTTCATTGGGGCCAGCTTGGCCCATGAAATTATTTTAAGTAACTAAAAATCTGGAGTTAGCAAACTTCCAAAAATCCCATTTTTTTTTTCATAATTTTGGAAGGAGTGTTGGAGAATTAGGCCCTCAGTCAACATAATATTGGTGTATGTGTCTCATTTTGGGACAACACCTATGCAGACTTTCTGACACCAAGGATGGGATGATGTATCTAGAACATGGAGGTTCCCCAATTTTTACACCTCCCATCCTATTCTTGGACAATCAAATTCTACCTTGACGCATCCTATGGTGATTGGATGAAGTTATCAGTGATACCCCTGTGGGTGAAGAAGCCTGGGGTATGTTGCTGACACTCATTAAAACTAAAGAAGTGGCTTTAATAAGCTGTGAAACATCTTCAATGTCACAGAACAAGTCCAGTTGAAGGTGACCAACTACTACTATTCATTTTGGAAGATTTTTTTTTTCTTACTTCCTTTGTGTCAGACAAAATACAAAGTGAGGGAACCTTCCCCTAACAATAAAGTAGAAACCAATCAAATCAATTTTTACACCAGAGTGGGGAAATGTTGATTAGGTTGTATTGAGGCCTGTGTCCCCAATTATTATTAGATTTATCCTCTCTTCCTGTACAGGAAGATTTTCCCATTGTGCAAGGAGGCAGAGACTGAGAAATAACCAGAAATATTTTATTGCATGCATCATTAGACAAAGGCAAAACCCCTGATGAGAGACAACAAGCAGAGGAGTTGTTTTTACAAATTGGCGTTTTATAAGTCATGGGAAATACCGTATTTATCGGCGTATAACACGCACTTTTTTCCCCTTAAAACCAGGGGAAAATCGCAGGTGCGTGTTATACGCCGATCCCCTGCGATCCCGACATGTCACATTTTCAAAATCGCCGATCGCGATTTGAAAATGGCGCCGCCGGCGCCGAAATACACAGTGCCGGTCCTCGGCTCTTTCCGGCGGCTGTCGTTCATTTTCGGCTCCACTCGTAGTCCCGAGCGGAGCTATCCGAACCTAGCCGAGAAGCCCAGAATGGCTGGGATCACTGGGGCAAGGCTGCACTGGGGAAGGCTGCACTGGGGAAGGCTGCACTGACAAGGCTGCACTGGGGAAGGCTGCACTGGGGAAGGCTGCACTGACAAGGCTGCACTGGGGAAGGCTGCACTGACAAGCCTGCACTGACAAGGCTGCACTGGGGAAGGCTGCACTGGGGAAGGCTGCACTGACATGGCTGCACTGACATGGCTGCACTGACAAGGCTGCACTGACATGGCTGCACTGACAAGGCTGCACTGACATGGCTGCACTGACATGGCTGCACTGACAAGGCTGCACTGACATGGCTGCACTGACAAGGCTGCACTGACAAGGCTGCACTGACATGGCTGCACTGAGAAGGCTGCACTGAGAAGGCTGCACTGACAAGGCTGCACTGAGAAGGCTGCACTGACATGGCTGCACTGGGGAAGGCTGCACTGAGAAGGCTGCACTGACATGGCTGCACTGAGAAGGCTGCAATGATGGGCGTTTAAATGTAAGTTTTTTTTCCCTTCAACTTCCCTCCTAAAAGTTTTTTTTCCTTAAAATTCCCTCCTAAATTGGGGTGCGTGTTATACGCCGGTGCGTGTTATACGCCGATAAATACGGTAATTTGAATATATAAAGAGAAGAATACAGAACAAATACAAATACTGATACAACTACTATTTGGGTTTTTAATATGTATACCATATATCTTGGTAATTGGTTGCAATGACCCCAAACTAGTGGCTTATACCATAGCTGGAGTTTTCCCCATATTTTAGCCCCCCCAGGCATTGTAACAACATGTACACTGTTTTTGTATTTTTTTGCATGATGCAGTATATTTACTATAAGAAATAAAAAATATTTATAAAAAAAAAAAAAAATTACTAGAAGAAATAAAAAATACAAACCATGTATTAAAAAAATGGGCGGACTCGATGGACCACTGTCTTTTTTCTATATATCTATATTATTATTATACAGGATTTATATAGCGCAAACAGTTTGTGCAGCCCTTTATGAAAGAATTGAGGCAGTACAGTTACAATACAAATCAATACAAGAGAGTTCAGAGGGCCTTGCTCGTGGGAGCTTACAATCTAAATGTGTAGGTCTACAGAATAAGATTTTATTGGTTTAGATGCCTCTTTATTTTTATCACCTACTGCTAGCGGAGGTTTGCTACACTTCTACTGAGTTATTTTATTAATTTGCTGTGAATAGCCTAAATATTTAATTGTCAGTTGATCTCCTGTTGTTCTCTGTTCAACACATACAAAGCAACTCCCACCCGTCTTGATTGTGGTTTATGATTAAAAATCCATTTGGATTTTCAGTTAGAGAGAGGCAGTCAAATGGTGAGCAGTCACAGCTGGCCTTTCTATCTAGAAAACAAATCATGCCCTGCAAACACTAAATTATGAACATATGGAGGATTAAAGACTACCTGTATTTTAAGTGTAGTCGACAGTGGACTACTGTTACTTGGTTCTGCAGACCACCCTTGTCCTTCTCCCATTGTTCCTGTGTCCCTCTAGTGTTGGGCTCTAGTGACAGACATCATAGCTCTAAGTAGAATTGCCACCTTTTCTTCAAGCCAAACCCAAACACTTTGAGTGCCCCAAGGAGAGTAGAAATGCGTTGCACATAGCGTGCCGCAGCAAAATGTGGCTGTGGCCAAATTGCTTTTGCTGACATCATCAACCTGCCCCCCCAGTGATGCCGAACCTACTCCCAGACAGCTGCCCGCAGCACCCGGATGGCAACAGATTTGTGCGTGACTATCTGGGTTACTTGGGGAGCCACAGCCCAGTTTGAATAATGTGTTTGGGTTTCAGTCCACCTGAAAAACGGACACATGATTCAAAACACGAACTGTTTAGGTGAATCCTGTACAGATGGCAACCCTAGCCCTGAGCCAAGCAAGGAGGATTGTGGGACTTGTAGTCTCTTGAGCAGACATTCTGGAGTTGTTGAACTATCCTTTCTCCTAATCCCACTCTTTGAGGTTTATTCTTATGTTCTATTCAAGGGATGATGGTGATTACATGTATGGCCACGCTAGTCATTAACTTGATTGAAAGGAACTCTTTCCGGAGGGTGAAGATCAACTTTAATATAAGGCCATCATTGGCCTCCAATGCTTGGGACAACTACACTGACTGCCAGTATAAGAAGGCACATTTCAGTGTTTCTTTTCTGGTCATTATTGTTTATTTGTTTTATTTTATGTTTGTTACTGAAACATTTTTTTCTTGTGGAGCAGAGGAGCGCTAAAAATCTATCTACCCTGGGTGGCAAATATGCTAGATACACCAAATGATTTAATGTATTATTATTTTTACAACTTTACAACTTACATGCAAATGTGCCATGAGCTGGAGATGGTAGTATTTAAGAACGGATTCTCTGATGTAGTAACCTTACAAAAGGCGTTAACTATCTTCACTTGCTAAGGCAAACAGTCTCTTATTGCTTTAATGAAATTGCACCTCCAAAAAGGAGCAATTGAGGTTTGGGTATCCCAGACCATAGGGTCTACAATATAGCATGCCTCCTCAGACATGCTCTGGACTGGCTTTCAAATCACCCTAAATATTCCAATACTGGCCTTGGATCTGAGATGATGACCCCCTAGACCCCATTGAGGATTCTTCAAGTTAAGCAATTTACCTCCTGAGATGCGTAATAATATCTTGCTAAGAGACACAATTATCTCTTCAGAGAGATGTCATGAAAATCCTAGGCCTTTCTCCTCACATCTCCTGTTTTACTTCAATCCTGCAGAATCCAATAATTCTACCCAGCTCCGAACATCAAGCATTTACAGTATCTCTTGGCACCAACAGGGGTTGAAATCCTTAAGCAACTTGTTTAAAGACAACAGTCTACATCTAGTCTTTTCAAACCCTATCCAAGGAGTATGACCTCCCACCAAGCCAAGCTTTCTATTTCCATCAAATCACCTGCCACTGGAAATCCCTTGCCAGAAACATCAATAAGGACTTGCATCCTAACTTTATGAGCATCTGACACTTCCAAGCTCCACCACTATCTCAAATATTTACCCCTTTCTTATATGTAAATACGTTAAAACTATGGAGGGATCAAATGTCGCTTATTGGGCCAAGGACTTCCATTTCAAGCACATAGTCAACAAGCTCCTAAAAGGCTACGACACCTCTAACTCAGTTGTCTCTCGCAAATCATGAAAAGAAACCCAATTCAAAATTATGCACCAGGCTTACACTATAGTTCCTCAATAGAGACGCTAACACAAGCTCTTCTGCCTATTTCTACATGCCTGAAATGTGGTCAATCAAAACCATCTCTGGTCCATTGCTTTGGAATTTGTCCATTGGCAGTTTTTGGAACCAAGTGATAATATACATTTTGTCGGTTGACCAAGCTCTACTCCCTCATGATCCTCTTCTTTTGTTCGGTTATGAAAATTGCCCAAAACATTCTGGCCTTATTCCTCCTTCCTCACCCACAAAATGGGCTCACCTATGCTTACTTGCTGCCAGACGTTCCATCACCAAGTGGACTACCTCTTATTCTCCTAACATTACCAATATCAAAGCAGCAGCAGTTTTCTATGTCTACCTTAATGAAAAACTGGACGCAAAACTAAATCCCATTCTCGGATACTCTCTTTTCCTATCTAAGTGGGGAGCTTACCATGCAACCATCAACTCAACAGGAGATGTCTCAAGGGCCATCAGCCAGTGACACACTTTCTACAACTATCACTATATGGCTTCCTTCTAAAGCATGCCTTTTATGGGCGAATAGGGGTGTAGTGGGGTTAAAGCATCCGGTGACGGAGGGCAGGTTGAGTACATTCTCAGAACTTAAAGTGAAGTATGATGTACCCAATTGGATGTTTTACCACTTCCTGCAGGTGAGACATGCCTTCCAGCATCATTTTCCTGGTGGTGTCACCCTCGAGTCGGACCCGTGGAGTGATTGATGACCACCTAAGTCCTAACGGCCCCCCTGTCAGCTATATATTTTCACATATCAGCTTCCATATCCACTAAATTAACTAAAGTATTTGCGAGATGGAAACTGGATTTGCCATCCCTTGAGGAGGAGGATTGGGAGAACTGTGTATCTGCCTATGTTTTGAACATGATCTCAGCAAGAGACCGCTTCCTACAGTTAAAGTTCTTACACCGGGCCGATTACACACCACGGAGGTTGGCTGTTATCTACCCGGACAGGTCCCCAGCCTGCCCTAGATGTGGAGACTCAGAGGCCTCCTTTATACATATGGTCATGTCCTCTTTTGCAGGGGTTCTGGGAATAGGTCCTGGCGGATGTTAATCAGGCAGCAGGAATCTCTATCTCACTGCGCCCGGAAACTATGTTGTTTAATGTGACTATTGACCCTAGTGTGGGAAAATACACAAAATTGTTAATAGCATATGCCACCTTCTATGCCCATAGGGAGATTTTGTTGAAATGGAAATCCGGGGCGCCGCCCACCATCACCACCTGGAGGAATACCCTGAATGCTGTACTGCCTCTATATAAGATAACGTATATTAATAGAAACTGTCTGAGTAAGTTTGACAAGATATGGTCCTCCTGGACAGACTTCTGGGGATCCCTGCCACTGGAGATATCTCCATCCAGCCCAGATGCAGACTCTTAGCCTGGCCCTATTGGGGTGGGACGGACCACGAACCAGGCACCGTTTGCACATGCTTTCAATCCCTTCTCCCCTCCCCCATGTTTCTCCTCTCTCTCTCATCCTGTTCCCCCCCCTTCCTTGGGGGATCCCCCTTTTACTGCATTTATTCAGAACTCACTGGTTCGGGTGAGGGAGCTCTCCTGGTAAAGATCTACTAACCCTCTTTTTTTTCCAAATTATGTTGAATGCTTGCCGGCTATTGATAGTACAACTAACTGGGAATAATATTTCTGCAACCATATCAATACTTTAATTTAATTTGAACTGTACTGTAAACTGACATGTGAATACTGGCTTTGAATAAAGTTTATCTTTGTAAAAAAAAAAGCATGCCTTTACACTAGAAAACTTCTTATCATATTGTTGCACCAGTAATACCTGTGCATTTGTTCTTTTTCATATGTCGTTTTTTCTTACCTTTTTGTTTTCCCATGTATCTGTAGTTATAGCAGTCAATAACAAGCTCATATTCATTCCAACTCCTCCCCCATTCCAGGGGATATTGGGGTCTATAAAAGGTCTATACTCTAAGATACATTCCATGTATATAGATCACCAGGTTAATCGTTAAGCCATTTATATGACCTTGGTACCTACTTACAGCCTTTTGCAAGAGCTTGTATGTACAGTTTAAAAGGTTAAAGTCTTGACAATGTTTTGTACTAAAGCAATTTTCAATAAAATATATTAAAAAAAAGGAAGTTTTCCTGAGACAGTAAAATAATTTCAAGGGTTCCTCTGTATTAAAAATGTTGAAAACGACTGCTTTAGAGAGATTTCCCCTCACCTCCTGTCCTGTCTTTGTTACAGGAAGTAAAGGGAATCTCCCAAGTCAAAAAAGGACAATCAGTAGACATGTGCACTGCCGAAAAATTAGTTTGTTTTTGTTTCATTCATTTTTGTTTTTTTTCCATTTTCGGGTCATTTGTTATGATCGCAATTCAGAAATCTGTAAATTCTAAAAAAATTGTAAATTGTAAAAAAAAAATCGGAAATTCTAAAAAAAAAAAAATCGGAAATTCAGAAATTCTAAAAAAGTCAGAAATTACCCAAAAATCGGAATTAAAAGAAAAAAATTGGAAATTCGGAAATCCGAAAACCCAAAAATTTGAAAATCAGAAATAATAACTTAATAACAACTATTACTAACTATTAAATTATAGTTATTGGAATTTCCTTTAAATCTGGCTGTTAGTGAACGTAACAAATACGAATTTATCCGAAGTTACGAATTATCCGAACTAACGAATGGAACAGAACAAATTAATAATAAATAAAAATAATGAAATGTTTTTATTTTTATTATTGTAATTTATTATTATGAATGCGTTACATTCCATTCGTTTAGATACGGCATTCGTTATTCTGGATAATTCGTAACTTTGGATAAATTCGTATTCGTTACGTTCGCTAACAGACAAATTTGAAAGGAAATTTCAATACCTATAATTTAATAGTTAGTAATAGTTACGTTATTATTAGTTAGGTATTATTTCAGATTTTAGCATTTTCGGGTTTTCGAATTTCGGATTTTTTTTTTGAACTTCTGAATTTTGTTTTCTTTATTTTTGAATTTCCAATTTTTTTTTTTGCATTTACGAATTTTTTCGAATTTCCGAATATTCGGAAAAATTTGTTAAACAGGTTTTCGTTAATTTGGATACTTAAAAAACGAATTTGGAAACAAAACGAATTGCGCATGTCTAACAACAGCTCAAAAAACCCTATCAATCTCTGAAGGAACCCTACGTTTTCATGGAACCCTGAATGAGAATCACTGGTGTAGATATTAAAAATTTGACCACAAAGTGTCTGGCCATTTTTAACCGAATTTGTTAACTGATGCATGACTAACTGCACAGCAGAGGATGCCAAACACAAATCTTTTTGAAGACAAATCTTTTCTGGATCAGTCAGCAAGATTCCTCTCTGATAAGCCATTTTGAAGTATTTGACAGATGTCTGACGCAGCCCATGCTGAGTTACAGCTCTCCAATTGATAAAGCTCATACTCCCAGATGATTAGAGTGCTCTAGCAGAGGATGTGTTGGACCTCCGCAGAGAGACCCTGAGAGAAAAGGTCCTTCACTGCAGCATGCTGGCAAGGGACGAGCTTTTCTACTCAGGAAGTGGCTTTGCATTGTGGCACAGCAGAAATTATCCCTCCCATCACGAACCTGACAAATTCAACTGAATGAGGGCCACACCACACCATTTCTAGAGGTTAAACAGGTGGTGAGGAGGCGACATAAAGTCTCCTCGCTACCTGTCAAATCTTCTCTGAAAAGCAATCCATTTTTCAGAGGGCAAAGCTAATGTAAAGGAGCCCTCTGTGTATGGTTTGCATTGCTGTAACTTACCTGCCTTGGCATACTTGACAAGCCCACTGGTGAATAAAGATTCCATTTTAGTTGAACCATTGAGTTTTGAATGATTCTTCAGCATTTTACACACCTTCAGATATACAGCACATTCCAGTTTAGCAGATGAACTCCTATGTGTAAATTAAACTCGCCATACACTAGTAGATTTTTGAACCAACACTCCTGACTATTCTCAGTACATTCGATGGCTTGACAAATGTTGTTCAAAAGAACTTCAACATTTTGCTTGCTTTAACATACGATATTAGAACAAATGGTCCTTACCAAATGAAAACCACATTCACTGTTCATTCAAGAAAATGTTTTCATCCTGCATCTTCAGATTTTCTCGTCACTGTGGTCGGTTGTCAATTTGACCCCACTAGCGATTAGAAAACCAAACAAACCTTCTTTAACCGCTTCAGATTTTACCCCCTTCCTAACCAGAGCACTTTTTTTGCGATTCGGCACTGTGTCGCTTTAACTGACAATTGCGCGGTCGTGCGACGTTGCACCCAAACAAAATTGACGTCCTTTTTTTCCCACAAATAGAGCTTTCTTTTGGTGGTATTTGATCACCTCTGCGGTTTTTAGTTTTTGCGCTATGAACAAAAAAAGAGCGACAATTTTGAAAAAAAACGCAATATTTTTTACTTTTTGCTATAATAAATATCCCCCAAAAATATATAAAAAAACAATTTTTTTCCTCCGTTTAGGCCGATTCGTATTCTTCTATATATTTTTGGTAAAAAAAAATCGCAATAAGCATTTATTGATTGGTTTGTGCAAAAGTTATAGCATCTACAAAATAGGGGATAGTTTTATGTCATTTTTATTATTATTATTTTTTTTACTAGTAATGGCGGCGATCTGTGATTTTTATCGGGACTGTGACATGGGACACGTCAGACAATTTTGACACATTTTTGGGACCATTGGCTAAAAAAATGCATTGATTACTGGCTATAAAAATGCATTGATTACTGTAAAAATGTCACTGGCAGGGAAGAGGTTAACACTAGGGGGCGATCAAAGGGTTAATTGTGTTCCCTAGTGTGTGTTCTAACTGAAGGGGGGAGTGGACTGTGTAGGGGAGTTGACAGATCGCTGTTCATACTCTGTATGAACAGACGATCTGTCTCTTCTCCCCTCAGAGAACCGGAAACTGTGTGTTCACACACACAGATCCCGGTTCTCGGTGTGCCCCGAGCGATCACGGGAGCCCGGCGGTGATCGCGACCGCCGGGCACTCGCATTGGCTCCGTGGGCGAGCAGGGGGCGCACACCCCTAGTGGACAAAAAAGGAAGCAACGTAAGATAACAGAGATTTGTGCAGCCGAGCCATGTTGCGGCAGTACAACTGCGGCGGCTGGTCGGCAAGTGGTTAAAAAAATATTTTGAATGAAATTCTACTAGTTTATGCCCAGCTTTAGGCCCCATACACACGGGTTCAATTTCAAGCGGTATCGGCCGGTTCAATAGAAACCGGCCAACATTTGACCCATGTGTATGGCAAACAGTGCGAAAGAAGGTGGATGTTCGGCTGGCTTCTGTCGAAGGGGCATGACTGAAAAAAAGATCTGCTGACCGGCATCTGATCAGCAGTCTCAGTCAATACCGTCCCCCTGTCAGAACACAATAGTTCAGCAGGGGAGATCGCTGTAGTAACATCGAAACATTAGTACAGCGGCTCCTCCCAAGCTCTTCTTTTTTTTTTTTGTTCAGCCCGCTGGGTCCCAAAATGCTGTTGATAAGCCACAAGTGGTGTTTTGCACTATATTGGACGGTTCCATGAGGAATGCGGCATCATGTTTGTCAAACACTCATTGTCAGATGTGGTGTTGAGTCTGGAAAGCTTGATAGGTGATCATGTCCATGATGATAAAAATGATTTTGTTGTCTTCGTTTCTTTGGCCTTCTCTGAGGGAGAGAGGGAGAAAATAAATGATCAACTATACCAAACTTGTAGAGACATTCTCAACCTTTTTACTCCAGAGGAACCCTTAAAATCCTTTTTAGGTTTCAGTGAATCCCTGCTACAACCAACTCTCTGGGGCCCATTGGGAAAAATCCCTCTTTATGTCGGTGATCAGTGAGAAGAATATCCCCGTAACTGGCAGCTAAAAAGATCATTAGTGTCATACCACTGGTTCTGTCAAACAGTGCTCATTCTGGATCAGCCCGTCCATATGGGGCGCAGGGGTGCCGCCCCCCCAATCCATGTGCCCGGCCCCTAATCTACATGCAAGGTGCCGGACGCATGGATTTCATTTTTTTTTTTTTTTCAAAGAACATGATTAGAGTCTGAGGCTCTAATTGGCTTAAAAAAAAAGGGTGGGCTCGCATGTGTGGTTTGAACACCGATTACATATGTGGGCGCGACTTACGTATGTGATCGATTCTGCACGCAAGCACAGAAGGATGGGTCACTTTACTTTTTTTTTCTTATTTATTTTACTTTTTATTTTTTTATTTTTACACTGTCCCTTTTATTTTATTTTTTTATTTTTTTATTCCTATTACAAGGAATGTAAACATCCCTTGTAATAGAGATAAGCATTACAGGTCCTCTTTATTGAAAGACCCCAGATCTCTCCTTTAACTTTAACCTTTTCACTGCCAGAGCTGTTTTTGCGGGGTTTTTTTGCATACTTGTTTAAAAAATCATTTTCGACTTGAAAATTACACAAAACTCCCAAACATTATATATTGTCTGAAAGAAGACACCGTAGAAAATAAAATAGTGGTAGTTCCAATTTTTTTATGTCCCATGTTAATACCGCAAAGGTCTAGGGAATGCAAAATTTCATTAAAAAACACACTAAAGTAAATTTTAGGGCAAACAAACCCAATAAACTACCAAAATTTTTGGTAAAATATAACAAATGAGGTTGCGCCGAGTAAATAGATACCTAACATGTCCAACCTTAAATTTGTGTGCACCCATGAAATGGCGACAAACTTCAGTACCAAATATTTTCTATAGGTGACACTTGAAAGCCCCCTATAGGCCATCAGTTTAGTGTTACGGACGAGATCTGGTGCTAGAATTATTACTCTCACTCTTGCGTGCGTGGCAATATGTAACATGTGCATTGCCATCAACGTTTTCACGCGCATTCGCCCCCAACGCATGCATTCACGTTCAATGTGCGTATATGTGGGGGTGAGGGGCCTCAAAAAAAAAATTGTGGGGGGGGGGGTGGCTGGAGATTTTATGTGCTTGGATGTAACTTTATTTTTTTTAACTAATTATTTAACTAAATTTTTTTTATTTTTTTATTTTTTTTACTTAACTTTTTTTTTTCATTACATAGGGAACAAAAAGTCCCCTATGTGATGTTTTTTAGGTGACAGGTTCTCTTACATGAGATATGCAGGGTCTAAAATACCCCACCAATGTCTCTTTATGGACCTGGCAGCGAAAGGGTTGAAAATAAAGGAAAACATTTTTTCTTTTTATATTTTGACTTTAAAGGGTTTGTAGACCCTCGCCCATTTTCACCTTAATACATTCTATACATTAAGGTGAAAAAACCTCCTGTGCTGCAGCAGCTCCCCCGAGCCCCCCTTATACTTACCTGAGCCCCGTAATTTCCACGACGGGAATGAGCACACCAGCTCTGGCCGGTGTCTCATGTCCTGATTGGATAGATTGATAGCAGTGCAGCCATTGGCTCCCGCTGCTGTCAATCAAATCCAATGACGCAGGCGCCGGGGGGGGGGGGGGGGGGGGCGAGTCCTGCTGTCTATGTATACGGACGCAGCAGCAAGAAACAGGAGCGTGCCCGAACAGGTGTCCACGAAGGAGAGCGCTTCTCCGACGGGGGAACTCGAGAAGAGGAAGAGCCAGGAGCGCCGCGGAGGGACCCCAGAAGAGGAGGATCGGGGCCACTCTGTGCAAAACCCTTACACAGAGAAGGTAAGTATGACATGTTGTTTTATTTTTTTAAAACCAAACCTTTACAACCACTTTAAGGGGAAAAAAATCCTTTGTTTATGCCCAAGAACCAGGAGTGACGTCAGTGGTCGCTCCAGTACTCCAAGGGCATGGAGCTGAGTGGCAGCCATCTTGCCCTCACTCGACTTCCTACCCAGCAAACAGGCCGCGTCCGATCGTTTCTGGGCTTAATGGATGGCTTCGGTAATCTCAAAAACGACTGGGAAGCGGCAGGGAACCTCTCCCGCCGCGTTTACAAAAGTGATCTTGCGGTGAAATCCGCCGCTGGGATCACTTCTATCAGAAAGCCGGCCGCCTAAAGAAAATAAAGATACCGGGGTTAGCTGCAGCCATAACCCCGGTATTTAACGTAAAAAAACATGGCGTACATTTACAGTTAGGTGGGCCGGCAAGTGGTTAAGTGAAAATGACTCTGCAAAATGAAAACAAATAAAAAACGATAGAATTACTATGTCTATGTAAAGTACTCACCTTTAACTGGTAATTTGACTTTTTTCTCTATGGGCTTTTTCAGAGTGGGATGTTCCACTGTACAGGTGAACTCGGACTTCAGGTCTTCTGGCAGTTTTGGGGTGAACACCAACATGGCTGTACGGCTGTATGTGTTATCTGGTTGTAGCTGGTGTATGATGTCTAGGATATTGTACTGTGCTGTATTTGTTAGCTTGTTTTTTTCCTTATACCAAGTCACGGTCAGTTTTTCTGGGAAATATCCAGAGATTTGACACCGTAGTTCACATTTAGTGTTGAGAGCTAAAGTAGATGTCTCTATTTCTTCAACATGGGGGCTCCAAGCAAGATCTGCAGAATAATAAGAATTTGCGAGTCTGATCAATCCTGGTATTCTTATAAATGTAAGGACATGTTCAAATGTTATTGGAAACACAGTAGTTATGCTGGTCCAACCTGGAACAATGTAACTATGTAAACATATCCATACCCGGAATTCTTCTTTAACCGCTTGCCGACCGTCTCACGACGATATACATCGGCAGAAGGGCACGTAAGGCAGAATCACGTACCTGAACGTTCCCCTTCAAGAGGCGGCCTGCGGGCACGCGCACCCGCGGCAAGCTCTGTGAGTCGGGTCGCGGGTCCCGCGGACTCGATCGCCGTGGGGATACCCACGATCGCCTCACGGGGAGGAAGAACGGGGAGATGCCGATGTAAACAAGCATCTCCCCGTTCTGCCTAGTGACAGTGTCACTGATCTTTGCTCCCTGTCATCGGAGCAAAGATCAGTGACGTGCCACACACAGCCCAAACCCCTCACAATTAGAAACACGCCCCTAGGACACACTTAACCCCTACACTGCCACCTAGTGGTTAACCCCCTTCACTGACAGTGTCATTTACACAGGAATCAGTGCATTTGTAGAGCACTGATTGCTGTATAAATGACAGTGGTCCCAAAAATGTGTCAAAAATGTCCGACGTGTCCGCCATAATGTCGCAGTCACCATAAAAATCGCAGATCGCCGCCATTACTAGTAAAAAAAAAAAAAATAATAAAATGCCATAAAACTATCCCCTGTTTTGTTGGTGCTGTAACTTTTGCGCAAACCAATCAATCGCTTATTGCGATTTTTTTTTTTACCAAAAATATGTAGAAGAATACATAAACTGAGGAAAATAGTTTTTTATATATATTTGCGGGGGATATTTATTATAGCAAAAAGTAAGAAATATTGCGTTTTTGTTCAAAATTGACGCTCTTTTTTTTGTTTATAAAGCAAAAAATACAAACCGCAGAGGTGATCAAATACCACCAAAAGAAAGCTCTATTTGTGGGAAAAAAAGGACGTCAATTTTGTTTGGGTTCAACGTCGCACAACCGCGCAATTGTCAGTTAAAGCGACGTAGTGCCGAATCCCAAAAAGTGCTCTGGTCAGGAAGGGGGTAAAATCTTCTGGGGCTGAAGTGGTTAAACAACTTGCAGACCGCCCGCCGTCATTATATAGCAGCTGTTTAAAGTGGAATACCATTGTTATGGTAGCAGCTAGCTGCCATAACCCCGGTTTCCTCTTCAACAGCGGGCGGTCTGCTTTCAGATAAAAGTGGTCTCAGCGGCGGATTCGCTGCAAGATCACTTTTATCGGGGGCGGGAGAGGGCCCTCCTCCCTCCACAACCCAGGTGGTCTCCGCTGCTTACCGAGCCATCGGTAGCGGTGGAGGCGACTGTGTCCTCTCCCCTCACAGGCTGAATGCTGAGTGAGGGAAAGATGGCCCCCGCTTGGCTCCACACCATTGGATGGCTGAAGCAACGTTAAACGTCACTTCTGCCCAATGGTCTTAAAGGGGAAATTTTTATTTTTTTTGCAAAAAAAAAGACATTTCATTTTATTTTTTATTTTTTTATTTCATTTTAGTGTAAATGTTAGATCTGAGGTCTTTTTGACTCCAGATCTCATATTTAAGAGGTCCTGACATGCTTTTTTTCTAATACAAAGGATGTTTACATTCCTTGTAATAGGAATAAAAGTGACCCGAAATTTGTTTTTAAAAGAACAGTGTCAAAATAAAAAATAAAAAGTAAAATAAATAAGAAAAAAAAATAAAAAATTTAAAGTGCCCCGTCCCGCCGAGCTTGCACACAGAAGCGAATGCATGCGCAAGTCGCGCCCGCATATGAAAATGGTGTTTAAACCACACATGTGAGGTATCGCTGCGATCGTACACACGGTCGGACTTTGTTCGGACATTCCGACAACAAAATCCTAGGATTTTTTCCGACGGATGTTGGCTCAAACTTGTCTTGTTACACACGGTCACACAAAGTTGTCGGAAAATCCGATCGTTCTGAACGCGGTGACGTAAAACACGTACGTCGGGACTATAAACGGGGCAGTGGCCAATAGCTTTCATCTCTTTATTTATTCTGAGCATGCGTGGCACTTTGTGCGTCGGATTTGTGTACTTACGATCGGAATTTTGTTGTTGGAAAATTTTATATCCTGCTCTCAAACTTTGTGTGTCGGAAAATCCGATGGAAAATGTGTGATGGAGCCTACACACGGTCGGAATTTCCGACAACAAGGTCCTATCACACATTTTCCGTCGGAAAATCCGACCGTGTGTACGGGGCATTAGAGTGAGAGCAATAATTCTAGCACTAGACCTAAAACTGGTAACCTGTAGAAACTCTTAAACTTCGCCTATGCAGATTTTTAAGGGTCAAAGTTTGTCGCCATTCCATGAGCGGGCGCAAATTTGCAGCGTGACATGTTGGGTATCAACTTACTCGACGTAAAATGATCTTTCACAATATAAAAAAGAATTGGGCTAACTTTACTGCTGTCTTATTTTTTAATTCAAAATAACTGTATTAATTCCAAAACAATTGCTCTTGTAAGACCGCTGCGCAAATACGGTGTGACTTAAAGTATTGCAACAATGCCATTTTATTCTCTAGGGTATCTGGAAAAAAATAATAAAAATATTTGGGGGTTCTACAGTAAGTAATTTTCTAGCAAAAAAAAGTTTTGCAGGCGGAGCTGATCGGACGCTCCATTCAACCCTATGGAGCGGTGGATGTCAGCGGTGACATCTTCACTGACACCTGCTGCAATCCGATCCTTTCCGCCAAAATGGATGGTGGTCCTATTTTTCATCCGTCTGGCGGATCGAATGAAAATGGACAGGTGCTCCATTTTCATCTGATCCTCCCATAGAGGAGAGCAGGACTCTGTCCTTCTCCGCTCTGCAAAGCGAGCAGAAATGGACCTGTCATCCACCTGCTCAATGGGGATCAGCGGATCGATCCCCGCTGAGCAAAGCGGAGTCCGCCGTGCGGACCGCTCGTGTGAAAGGGGTCTTACAGAGCCTAATTTAATGTACCTAGAAGTTACCCAAAAAGGTCTATCCATCAATATGTTTAGGCTTGTGTCTGTCACTGTCACCTCTACGCTCTTTAGATATAGTGAAAAGATTATACTTTTACAATTATCAGGGCTCATGCACACAGGACGTTTTTACAGCTGCTGTTGGGGCGTCTGATGTTTTTTTTTAAACTGCCTCTAAAAGCCCCTCCATGTTAGCCTATGTGTCCATGCACACAAACAGTCAGAGGCGTTTGCGTTTAGGGGCAGTCGAAGAAAACGACAGCCTGTGCGTCCAGGAGCAGAGGTTGTTGAGCTGTAAAAAAACGAAAAATGCCCAAAAATGCCCCTAAACGCGTCTTAACACTGTAACAAGCTGTTAGCCACGTTTAGCCGTGTTTAGCCGTGTTTGGCAGTTTTAGGCGTTTTTACATTACAGGGAGTGCTTTTACTGAAAAAAAACCCCCAAAAACGCTAAAGCCCAAAAATGTGAAAAAAACTCGCCCATAAATGCTATTCAAAAACGTAGCTAACAGCGCGTTTTTAACGCTGCTTTTTCCTGGCAGCAGCGCTGGTGTTTTTTAAACATCCTGTGCGCACGAGGCCTTATGCCGCGTGCACACGATCGGACTTTCCAACGGAAAATGTTGGATGTGAGCTTGTTGGCTGAAAGTCCGACCTTGTGTATGCTCCATCGAACATTTGTTGTCGGCCTTTCCGCCAACAAATTTTGGCTAGCAGGTTCTCAAATTTTCCGCCAACAAAACTTTGTTGTTGGACTTTCCGATCGTGTGTACAAAAGTTCACGCATGCTCAGAATCAAGTACGAGCCGGTAGTGCTCAGTCTTGTAAAACTAGCGTTTTTAATGGAGATATCACATGACTATTGAACTTCCTTTTTCTCGGCTCATCGTACGTCTTGTACGTCACCACGTTCATAATTGTGGGCCAACATTTGTGTGACAGTGTGTATGCAAGACAAGTTGGAGCCAACAACCTTCAAACAAAAATCCATGGTTTTGTTGTCGGAAAGTCCGATCGTGTGTACGGGGCATAAGACCCGGTTCACACAGGGGCAACTTGTCAGGCGACTTAGCCGCCTGACAAGTCGCGTTCCGTTCTGTACTATGGAACCGTTCTAATATGAACGACTCAAGTTGCTCCGAATTAGAAAAAGGTTCCTGTACAACTTGGGGATGACTTCAGGGCGACTTGCATTGACAGAGTCATGCTGCAAGTTGTGTTGCCCCTGTGTGAACCGGCTCTTGGTGTCACTATTAACAATGATAACATATCAAATATAACAGCTGCATCAATAAAAAGTTCCCCTGCCACTGAACATATACTATACTGTACATTCGGAAGACGAGTTTGTGCCTCTCCGAAACGTTGAATTAAATCGCCACCGCACGTTCACCTTTCAAGACCCGTGAGTGTCGCTGTCTTTTTTGGTTTTCATATATACTATACATTCCTAATATTCCTCCCAAAGCAGGATACTAACCGATTAGGGGTAATTTTCCCGTTGTCTTCTTTATGGGTTGCTCCAGACTGGGATGACCCACTTCACATATAAAGTCCACTCCGTGGTCGTCTTTCTTTGGGGTGAACACCAGACTGGCTGTACAGGCGTACGTGTGATCTGACTGCTCGTGAGATTCGGTAATGTGCGGTTTGTACTCTTTTTTATTAGCAATATGAAAGACACCTGTCCCCGCCGTCTTCTTATACCAGCTTACAGTCAGATCATCAGGGAAATATCCATAGATTTTGTACTGTATTTTGCATTTCGTTTTTTGAATGAGATAAGGTGTGTTTAGTGCTTCAACGTAAGGTCGCCAAGGAATATCTGGAAATAATCAGAACATATACATCCAGACTTTGCACACTCCAGTTTTAGTAAATCTCCCTCAATATGTCAAACTTTCAAATTGCATGCACCTGTTGAATGACATTGAACCTCGATACCCTACATTTTACACAGATGACACTTTAAAAGCCGCTACAGGTCATAAATTTAGAGATAACCATGAATAATGGGCCTGGAATTATTGCTGTCCCTCCAGCGTGCATGGCGATACGTAACATGTCTTTCTGACACGTTTCCCCTTATCGGCTTCTTCAGGGGTGGAAATGGATCCTCCAGAGACAATTTCTATTGTACACTCATTGTAATGCCGCGTGCACACGAATGGACTTTCCGGTAGACTTGGTCCGGCGGACTGGACTCCGTCGGACAATTCGATCATGTGTGAGCTCCAGCTGACTTTTTTTTCCCAAAAGTCCAACAGACCTAGAAATAAAACATGTTTCAGAAGTCCCAAGCTGCGGGGCCCGTATCATGCAACTAGTGCCCCTGGTCCTGGTGACCACCTTCCTGCCATGGCCGTGTCATATTAGTATATTTTATTGCCTTTTCACGTGATTGGACCCTCCCCCCACCCCCCAGTAGCCCTCTCTTAATACCCCCCATAGTATCCGGGCGCTGCTGATGGGCAACGACAAGGCTGTGAAATATTCTCTCTTAACTCTGAGTTGCACTTACACACTGTATTGCAAATTGTAATTCCTCACTTTACGAGGAGAGGGGGGAGGAAGGAAAGGAAAAAAAAAAGGGGGGAATAACAATAGAATGCCACAATGATGTGACTAGATTAGAGACGCATATGAGCATTAATCTGATAGTAGTCTCTGGATAAAGTTAACTGATGTGGCAAAAAAAAAAAAAAAAAAACATGTTTCAAATCTTTCCGACGGACTCGAGTCCGGTCGAAAAATCCGCTCGTCTGTATGCTAGTCCGACGGACTAAAACCGACGCTAGGGTAGCTATTGGCTACTGGCTATGAACTTCCTTGTTTTAGTCCGGTCGTACGTCATCACATACGAATCAGTCGGACTTTGGTGTGATCGTGTGTAGGCAAGTCCGTTCGTTAGGAAAGTCCGTCGGAAGTCCACCGAAAGTCCGTCGGATAGACCGTCGGCCCAGTCCGGTCGAAAAGTGCGCTCATGTGTACGCGGCATAAGTCATTATTACTAAATAATATATAATGAATAACATGTATTAGATGTATATTATGTATACCTCTCTTTTTTCTTCCTAGCAACCCTTTCTAATAGCACCCTTTGAGTCCCTGAAGAAGCTGACAAGATGAAACGCATCCGGATGAGCCACCCTTCCCTATCGTGATATTTTGATTAAAATATATGTGAAACAACAATGTAACAAGAACATAGATCACACTTCATATGCATAGAGAAGGACCTCTATTTTTAGGGGTGTGTTTGGGTTAGAATATGAGTTAAGGAAGATTTTCATGATTATAAAGGGTTATCCAAAATAGTAATTTTTAACTAATATTGTAATAAATAACTTTTTTATGGAAATTGGTAATCACTCTGTGAGGAGGTTTCAACACCTTTAAAGTCCCACCTCTCTATAATCTCCCTTTGTACTTCTAACAATTAGGCATGTGGTGTTGATTTTTCTGCTGAGCTCATAATTTTTTTCTTTCCTGAACAGCGACAGCTACAAAAAATGTAGCTGCTGACTTTAAATAAACAGCCACTCACCTGTCCCATGATCCAGCAATGTGCTCACCCCAGCCGTTTTCACCTCTCATCTTCTGTCTTCAGCGAGACATCTTAACTGTGGGCACCCAGCTGTAACAGCTTGTGGCTTCACAGCTGGGTGCCCACTGCGCATGTGCGAGCCGTGCTGCACATTGTGAATGGTTCTGCAGTCTTCTGGGACCTGTCACGTGTCCCAGAAGACTGCGGGGGGGGGAGAAAGTGGGATCAGGTACCTGCTCCCCCCCCACAAAGGTGCCATTATGGACAGAGGACCTGGGAGGACGCCTTAAAATAGAACTTCCCCTTTTGGGTGGAGCTCCACTTTAACTAGTTGCTACAAGGTTGTACACAATTGGGTGAAGGGAATAAATACTTCTCCTCTCTCCCTTAATTCATTTCCAACCCTCTTTCCACTCACTTAGCTAATCAGACCTTTAAAATAATTTAAAAAAAAAAGCTTTTAAACTCCATAGTTACTTTCCTGAATCCACGTTCATGTGAACCTTCATGGCACTTTTTTGATTATAGTGATTTCTCGCTGCCCCCTGCTGATCTTTGTTGTTTTCCCAACTGGTCTTGTTACCACCCCTTGTGACCTCACCACAGCGAATGTTGAAAATAAAGGGACCATCTGTGGACCCAGATGATGGACAACTTCAGCAGACAATGGTCAGTGTTCCATGTCACCAGGAAGAGACATGGGCACTGCAAGACGGAACTTCCCACACTAAAAAGGAGAAGAATTCAACCAAGCTTGTCTTTATTTTTTTAGCTAAGCACAAGGGGGTGGGAAGGTTTTTTTTTTTTATTCCTGGAGATAAGAAACTGGAATTTATTGATTATCTACTACTATTTCTTTTGGAAACCATAACCCTTCCTACAGTCAAATCTGTGAAAGTCTCCTTTGGTTATGGATATCAGTGAATACCTAGAGATAAAGTTTAGTGATGAGGTTAATTCTTGAATATATTTAGAGCTCCAAGACAAACACACTTATTACTAGGATTTACATCCTAGTCGACTGTGCAGAGCACTTACTTTCCATTTTATAATACAGACTGCCGAAGGTAATCTGTGAAGGTATTGCTAGTGCCATGGCAAAACTTTGTAGCTGTCTGTTAGGGGCAACGACAACACATATGCCACCAGGCTCCATGTTGGGCGCCAAAAAATGTAGCACGCTCTAAAACTTGGGAACATGTGAGGGACCCCCAGTAAGTGGGCTAACCTTTACCCTAAGGGTAAGTCTGTGGCTAGTGATTGAGAGCCAGTCGGTGTATTTTAGAGATTTTATTACTCCACTGGGGCAAGAGAGAGTTAAAGGCTGTAGCTACCCATAGCAATACTTAAATTTCAGATCTAGTTCCAGCGTGTACAGTGAAAAAGTCTCTTGGTTTAGCTTCCCCCTCTCCCAGGCAGGACAGCTTATGAGGACCACTTCTGGCCTTAACCCAGGCTCCACCACAAAGTACATGTTAACTTTCATATAGGCTACAGGCCTGACAAGTTAGACTACAGAGAGCACACCTCCCCAGGCCAAAGCTTGGGGGAAAGAGAGCCTTACAAGGTCCCCCCCAGATATTTATATCCTTCCCCAGAATGCCCCACTGGTAATAAACCTAGTAGGGATGAGCCTACGTAAGTTCGACTCGAACATCAGGTGTTCGCCTGTTCGCCGAATAGCTAACAATTTAGGGTGTTCGCTGCAAATTCGAAAGCCGCGGAACACCCTTTAAAAGTCTATGGGAGAAATCAAAAGTACCAATTTTAAAGGCTTATATGCATGGTTTTGTCATAGAAAGTGTTTGGGGACCTGGGTCCTGCCCCGGGGGACATGGATCAATGCAAAAAAAATTCTTAAAAACTGATGTTTTTTCGGGAGCAGTGATTTTAATAATGCTTAAAGTGAAACAATAAAAAGATTTCCTTTAAATTTCGTACCTGGGGGGTGTCTATAGTATACCTGTAAAGCGGGCCATGTTTCCCGTGTTTAGAACAGTCCGAGAGCAAAATTACATTTCTAAAGGAAAAAAGTAATTTAACCTCCCTGGTGGTATTCCCGAGTCTGGCTCGGGGTGGAATTTCAGTACCAAGAGCGGTAACCCCGAGCCAGACTTGGGATTGCATCGCAGGATCCATGTAGAGGTTACTTACCTTGTCCCCTGGATCCTGCGATGTCTACCCGCTGTGATCTGCGAGCCACCGTGTCTTGCTCGATTCACAGTGCCGAGCTCCGTTCCCTGCGAACGTTGCGACGCATGGGGACGAAGTTTGGCGCCAAATTCAAAAAGTAAAAAACACAGTATAGATAGAGTATACTGTAATCTTACAGATCACAGTACTGTATCAAATAATTACACATCCCCTTTGTCCCTAGTGGTTTGTCTAGTGTCCTGCATGTAGTTTTATATTATAAATACTGTTCTTTCTGCCAGGAAACTGGAGATTGTCCATAGAAACCAAAAAATGTCAGTTTACGTCAAAAGTGCTTTTAGACCAGCTAGAAAACAGCGATAATAAATTAGAATTACTTGCCGAATTGAGTGATAGTGATTCGTGGGGAAATTCGTCATCAAACACTATAAGTAATGACAGTGACAATTCTGCAACTGAGCAAATTTCAGTGTTTTTGATTTGATTACATTATTGAATCATTTTTATTATTATTATATTATTATTTGTTATAATTATTTATAGTTATTTATTATATTATAATTTATGATTTCGTGTTTCAAACTTTATCATACCCGGGATGTCTACTAGACTCTTGTTTGGACAGATTTAAGTGTGTTATTGCTAAGAGTTACAGGCCTACAATATAAAACCCCAAATTTCTATGCAAAATAATTGTACCGCTTTCAGCACCTAAAATCTGAAATAATCATACCGCCAGGGAGGTCAAAAGTACTCGCGGCTATAATGAATTGTCCGTCCCGGCAATACACATAAAAGAGCTATCACCTGAGAGGACGGTCATTACGGCGGGTGCCTCCCATGGAGGCAGGTCGGTCGCGTTTTTTTTTTTTTTCAGTCGGTCGGCGGAGCAAGAGAAGAAGAAGAAGACTTCGTGGGACAGTTTTATTTTTTATTTTTTAATAAAGGACTTGTCCCCAAGCCGTGTCATGTCATTTTTACCATTTTCACACTTTTTTTGTGAAATGGTAGGGGTACATTTGTACCCCGTTACCATTTCACACAGGGGGGAGGCCGGGATCTGGGGGTCCCCTTGTTAAAGGGGGCTTCCAGATTCCGATAAGCCCCCTGCCCGCAGACCCCCACAACCACCGGGCAAGGGTTGTGGGAATGAGGCCCTTGTCCCCATCAACATGGGGACAAGGTGTTTTGGGGGGCTACCCCAAAGCACCCTCCCCATGTTGAGGGCATGTGGCCTGGTACGGTTCAGGAGGGGGGTGCTCTATCGTTCCCCCTCTTTTCCTGCGGCCTGCCAGGTTGCGTGCTCGGATAAGGGTCTGGTATGAAGACCCCCACGCAATTTTTTTTTAACATTTTGGTGCAGGGTTCCCCTTAAAATCCATACCAGACCTGAAGGGTCTGGTATGGATTTTGAGGGGGACCCCCACGCCATTCTTTATTATTAAAGGCATTATTAAAATGACTGCTCCCAAAAAAATGGCCGTTTTAAAAAAAAAAATTTGCATTGATACATGTCCCCTGGGGCAGGACCCAGGTCCTCAAACACTTTTTATGACAATAACTTGCATACATGCCTTTAAAATTAGCACTTTTGATTTTTCATGTTCGTGTCCCATAGACTTTAACAGTGTTTGCGTGTTCGAACAAATTTTTTTCCTGTTCGCATGTTCTGCTGCGAACTGAACCGGGGGGTGTTCGGCTCATCCCTAAAACCTAGTTGTTCTGCCAAAGGGAACATAAATATTCAAACCCAGTATTAGTGTGGCCTCTCCTTCTATTACCAGAGGTATCAGGGATGCCTACTGACATCCGGCAGAAGCAACAGCAACACTGAGCTTATGGGAAGATCAAATGAGTGTAGCATTATAAATCAGCTTGGGCTTTTTACCACCTAGCAAACTACATTTAGATAATTGGACCTGCTTAGGGCAGGGTAGATACATACAATTGTTTTAAACACGTGTAGACAGAGTGAATTTCGTTGCTCCATTATTTGTCTACCATGCCTGAATTATCATTGTTATCCACAGTCAATTAAATGTTGAAATCGAATATGTGTCATCTAAAAATATTATACTTGAAACAGCTTAATCAATGAAGCAGGATACCTAACAAAGTTTTTATCTTGCTTGCTTGCAATTATGTTTCAAACTCTATTATAATAATACCTTCTTTTCTTGCTTTCCTGATGTAAATATGTTAGGTTTGTGTTCTGTGTTGTTCATTGCATAGATATGTTCTTACCTGATGTCTGCAGCTCTGAGTACTGAGGTCCTGCCATAGACTCTTGCGTCCAGGTGACTCGTACCGGAAACTTTAAACAACTGGAGGGAATTCTAATCTCACTGGTAACACCAAACATCTCCCCGTTATCATCCACTAGAAGGGTTCTCTGTGGTGGATAGTCTATGTAGCTGTCTCCACCAAAGCTCCACGTAAAATCAATGTTTTTTGGAGAGGCTTTCTTAAGGCGAAAAGAGCAGAGCACCACCCCAGATGCACAAAGGGTTAAGCTCACTGGCTCTGTTTCAGTGGGGGTCACTGGAAATCAACAAAAAAAAATCCCATTTAGATGCGTCTAATAATATGCTAAAATTGATTTTTTAGAATTAATGGCTAAATCAGGAAAAACTTTAAGGAAAACCAGCAACTGGGATTATTTTGGGTGATAACTGGTGATATCAACACTGTAAAGTTCTTTGCTCTTCTTGCTCCACAGGATCTTGAGGTTGCAAATCAATTACTCTACCAAGGTGGCCACCATCCCACAGAGACACAGTGCAGAACAAGGCATGGTAAGTCAGCAAGAGGGGAAAGATCAGATAAAGGAAGTAGACATTTGCAGAATAAAAAAAAATGGTTTTGTTTCGTTTAGATTCGTTATTTACATAAATTAGTTTAGTTTAATTTGTTTCATTCGTTTAATTCGTTCATTTCATTTTGTTTATATGTTTTCAAATCAATTCGAAAAGTTTTCGAAATCAATTTCAAATAGTTTTCGAATTCGAATTCAAATTGTTTTCCAATTTCCATAAAGAAGCAGAAAACAGAATAGAAAATAAAGGAATAGAAATATTTGTTTTTCTATTCTATTCCTTTATTTTCTATTCTATTTATTTCAGTTTTCGAATTTGAAAACTATTCAAATTCAAATTTCGTTATTTCGGATTCATTTAAATTCAGTACTATTCTAATTTGGAAATTCGGATACATTCGAAAATTCATCCAAATTTTAATTTGGAGCGAAACAAACAGCACATGTCTAGAAGGGAGTCTACATGACATAATGAAGACTAGTGCTTTGCCCTTTGCTTACCTATTTGGTTGCGGCTTCCACAGCTTTCACAGATTCCCATTTTTTTAAAAATAGTATTTGCAGTATTACATAAAAAGCACCTGTGTGTGTGCTTTTTCCGCCCTGGGCACAGCATTGCTGCATAGAGCGAGGCCTACTGAAAGCTTTAGCCTCTCCCTTCTCACTGCCTCTTACTGACAGGAGTGACTGCAGTGTCACTTCTGTCAGCAGGGCCTTTTTTCCATCTGGAACGCGGCAGTACTCAGCACTGCCACCTCCGCCTCCTGTGCTAAAATGTGCCACGTGAGGTAAACACAGAAGCTGGCTTCCTCTGCTGGTCTCTGTGTTTACAACATGTCTCCACCTCACACAGATCACTCCCTGCCCTGCAGAATGACAGTCCAGCCATCCTCCTAGACTGAGGGCTGGGGAAGTAGCTAGGGAAGTTGGTGGAGGAGTTCTGTACTGGGGCAAAGGCGTGCGCAGGGGGTGTGCCAGGTGTGCCACCCTAATCACTCTGTGCAGTGCCGACTCCCTCTTATTGCCTGGGCTTCCCACCATGTTACCCCCCCATTTTCAGGACGGAGAGAGGGGAAAGGGCTAGTTAGTCAATGTCATTTATGACGGAGCAGCCTTCCAGGTAGCACAGGGGGCGCTCGCCCGCCGCATCGCTCGGGTCCCGGTGCGCATGCCCGGCGGCCGCGATGTCCGGCGGGCACCCGCGATTGCCCTGTAACCGAGCAGGACCGTGGATCTGTGTGTGCAAACACACAGATCCACGTCCTGTCAGATGGGAGGAGACCGATGGTGTGTTCCTTGTACAGAGGAACACCGATCAGTCTCCTCCCCTTGTGAGTCCCCTCCCCCCACAGTTAGAATCACTCCCTAGCAACATATTTAACCCTACAGCGCCCCCTGTATGAATGTGAATGGTCCCAAAAATGTGTCAAAATTGTCCAATGTGTCCGCCGCAATATCGCAGTCACGATAAAAATTGCAGATCACCACCATTACTAGTAAAAAAAAAATTATAATAAAAATGCTATAAATCTATCCCCTTATTTTGTAGACGCTATAACTTTTGCGCAAACCAATAAATATATGCTTATTGCATTATTTTTTACCAAAAATATGTAGAAGAATACGTATCGGCCTAAACTGAGGAAAAAATTTGTTTAAAAAAAAAAAAAAAATTGATATTTATTATAGCAAAAAGTAAAAATATTGTGTTTTTTTCAAACTTGTCACTCTTGTTTTGTTTATAGCACAAGAAATAAAAATCGCAGGGGTGATCAAATACCACCAAAAGAAAGCTCTATTAGTGGGGAAAAAATGATAAAAATTTCATTTGGGTACAGTGTTGCATGACTGCGCAATTGTTATTCAAAGTGTGACAGTGCTGAAAGCTGAAAATTGGCTTGGGCAGGAAGGAGGTGAAAATGCACTGTATGGAAGTGGTTAAGGTAGGAGTTCTGTAATAGGGGGGTGGGGGGGAAGACCTTTAAAGCATGTGTGTATGTGGGGGTAGGACATTTTTTCATTTCAGTGACACCATTGATACAAGGGGTGCTGGGGGGGACCCATCTTCATCCTGGACACTGGATGACCATGACCAGGCACTGGTGCCAATGCCTGCTATTTTGATGTGACACTTTATGAGAAACTCACCATTGACATGTATTGGTCCTGTGCTCCTCTCAATGAGCTTCTCCATACTTGGATGCCCCACTTTGCAGATGAATTCTGACCCCTGGTCTTCTTGGAGTGATGGCCTGAACTGTAGACTTGCTGTGCAGCTGAATGTGTTATCCGGCTGTATCAGAGCCTCGGTAATATCTTGCTTATATCCCAATGTATCAAGAGATAGCAGAGTTCCATTCTTATACCAATTAATGGTGAGATCATTTGGGAAATAGTTAGAGATTTTATACTGCAATCTGGCATTTGTGTTCTCAAATAATGTGAGTTCCTTAATTTCTTTTATCACAGGGCACCAGGGAAAATCTGCAAAATCAAACCACAAGTATTAAAAACGATCTATAATATCTATTCATCTGTCTATCCATCCATCCTATCAAACCTATCTATCCATCCATCCAATCCATCTAAGTATCTACTTATCTATCAATCCATCCATCTGTCTGTCCATCCATCCTTCTGAATGTTAACAAGCAACAGGGCTATAAATGTTGGTAACAACCCATGCAATCCATACATACAGAGAAACCAAAACAAATAAGTTCAGAAATGAAGTTACGGTATCTCACAAAAGTGAGTACACCCCTCACATTTTCGTAAATATTTTATTATATCTTTTCATGTGACAACACTGAAGAAATGACACTTTCCTACAATGTAAAGTAGTGAGTGTACAGCTTGTATAACAGTGTAAACTTTCTGTCCCCTCAAAATAACTCAACACACAACCATTAATGTCGAAACCGCTGGCAACAAAATTGAGTACACCCCTAAGTAAAAATGTCCATATTGGGCCAATTAGCCCTTTTCCCTCCCTGGTGTCATGTGACTCATTAGTGCTACAAGTTCTCAGGTGTGAATGGGGAGCAGGTGTGTTACATTTGGTGTTATCGCTCTCATTCTCTCATACTGGTCACTGGAAATTCAACATGGCACCTCATGGCAAAGAACTTTCTGAGGATCCTAAAAAAAGAATTTCTGCTCTACATAAAGATGGCTTAGGCTATAAGAAGATTGCCAAGACCCTGAAACTGAGCTGCAGCACGGTGGACAAGACTATACAGCGGTTTAACAGGACAAGTTCCACTCAGAACAGTCCTGCTAGGTTGAGTGCACGTGCTCAGCGTCATATCCAGAGGTTGTCTTAGGTAAATAGACATATGAGTCCTGCCAGCATTGCTGCAGTGGTTGAAGGGATGGGGGGTCAGTCTGTCAGTGCTAAGACCATACACCACACACTGCATCAAATTGGTCTGCATGGCTGTCGTCCCAGAAGGAAGCCTCTTCTAAAGATGATGCACAAGAAAGCCTGCAAACAGTTTGCTAAAGACAAGCAGACTCATGCCCCATACACATGGTCAGATTTTCCGAAGGAAAATGTGCGATTGGAGCGTGTTGTCGGAAATTCCAACCGTGTGTGGGCTCCATCGGACTTTTTCCATCGGATTTTCGGACACACAAAGTTTGAGAGCAGGCTATAAAATTTTCCGACAACAAAATCCGATTGCGTCAATTCCGACCGTGTTTCGACAATTCCGACGCACAAAGTGCCACGCATGCTCAGAAGAAATTCTGAGACGGAACAGCTCGGTCTGGTAAAATTAGCGTTCGGAATGCATAGAGCACTTTCGTCAGGCTGCAATGTTTAAAATTGTTTAATGCAGCGCACTCTCTTCTTCTTTATAATGTGAGAAGAATGAAGTAGTTTTGCTGCTCATATTCACACAAACTTCTTTCTTTATTATTTATCGTTATTCCCTCAATATATTTTGATTTGTCACATCTGACAAAAAATATATATAATTTTTTTTTTTTGGTTTGTATTTTTTTCAAGGCTGATCTTGTTAATTTTTTATCTTTATTTATTTTACATCCTGAATATTTTTGTGTGTGTTTTGTGTGTCAAGTTACCACAACACCATTATTATCTTGTATTATTTAATCTTTAATCTCAAGGAGATTGCTTGGTGTTGGTGTCCCTTGTTAATTTAACATTGCATTTTTGAAATGTACCTGCCTCCTCACAAACAAACTGTCCTTTTTGAAGGAAAACACACATAGGCGAGTATAATTGAAACAAAAATTCTTTTATTAAGGGCTCAGAACCAAACAAAGAGGGAGGCAACGCTGGAGAAACAGCAGAAATTGGTGAAGCCTTTGGCTCCCAGGGCACACATCAACTATTTTACTGCAAAATTGGTGGCCTGAGGAGTCCATATCTAAGGGAGTGCAGTCTGGTCCAGAAGTGCCAGAGATCTGGAAAGCAGCAGGTGACATCTATGTCCCCAGGCTGTGGTCATACAAGAGCCTGCATCTTTTGCCAGACCAGACTGAACCCAGGTCATCACTCTCTGGTCTTCCTTCCACGCTTCCTTCCACGCTGTGGCTCTGGTGGTGTAGTTGTGGCAGGAGGAGTAGGAGGATGGTCCAACTCACTCAGGTGGGTATTGGGTGTGATTTCGTCCCTCTCCCCCCAGTTAAGACTTTATAAAGAAGGTTCTCACACATGAGGCGTTGGCCCTCCTGCATGCCCTTCAGTTTGGTGGTTTGTCATTCTGTACAGGGCACTCGCTCGCACCTGGTAGAGAGTATTCAGTACAGAATAATTATTCTTAGGTAACTTTCACACTGAGGCACTTTATAGGCATTTTTGCGCTAAAAATAGCGCTGTAAACTGCATCTTCCGCAGCCCCAGTGTGAAAGCCTGAGTGCTTTCACACTGGGGCGGTGCGCTTGCTGCAAGCAGCATCTTTGGGGCATTGCGGGAGCGCTGTATACACCGCTCCTCCACTGCCCCTACCCATTGAAATTAATGGGTGCCGCTTTCAAAGCACCTTAAAAGCGATTTGAAAGCAGCGATAAGCTGGTGCTTTTAACCCCTTTTTAACCCCTTCTGGGGTGGTCAGATGAGACCAAAATTGAACTCTTTGGATGCCATAATACACACCATGTCAAATGGCACTGCACATCAGCACAAAAACACCCCCATACCAACAGTGAAGTTTGGAGGTGGGAACATCATGGTGTGGGGCTGTTTTTCAGCACACGGTACTGGAAAACTTCATGTCATTGAAGGAAGGATGAATGGAAAAATGTACCACGACGTTCTTCATAAAAATCTGCTGCCACCTACCAGGGGGATGAAGATGAAACAAGGGTGGACATTTCAGTAAGACAATGATCCCAAACACAAAGCCAAGGAAACTCTCAAATGGTTACAAAGAAAGAAAAAAAAAGCTGCTAAAATGGCCCAGCCAATCACCTGACTTGAATCCAATAGAAAATCTATGTAAAGAACTAAAGATCAGAGTTCATAGAAGAGGCTCACGGAACCTTCAAAATTTGAAGACTGTTTATGAGGAAGAATGGGCCAAAATCACACCTGAGCAATGTATGCAACTAGTTTCTCCATACAGGAAGTGTCTTGAAGCTGTCATTACCAACAAAGGATGTGTTAAATACATTTTAGTTAGCAGGTTCAGTACTTTTTCTCTGTGTCATTCCATGTTATTACACATACAGTATCTCACAAAAGTGAGTACACCCCTCACATTTTTGTAAATATTTTATTATATCTTTTCATATAACAACTGAAGAAATGACACTTTGCTACAATGTAAAGTAGTGAGTGTACAGCTTGTATAACAGTGTAAATTTGCTGTCCCCTCAAGATAACTCAACACAGCCATTAATGTTTAAACTGCTGGCAACAAAACCCAAATTGGGCCCAAAGTGTCAAAATTTTGTGTGGCCACCATTATTTTCCAGCACTGCCTTAACCCTCTTGGGCATGGAGTTCACCAGAGCTTCACAGGTTGCCACCGGAGTCCTCTTCCACTCCTCCATGACGACATCACGGAGTTGGTGGTTGTTAGAGACCTTGTGCTCTCCACCTTCCATTTGAGCATGCCCCACAGATGCTCAATACGGTTTAGGTCTGGAGACATGCTTGGCCAGTCCATCACCTTTACCCTCAGCTTCTTTAGCAAGGCAGTGGTTGTCTTGCAGGTGTGTTTGGGGTCGTTATCATGTTGGAATACTGCCCTGTTGCCCAGTCTCTGAAGGGAGGGGATCATGCTCTGCTTCAGTATGTCACAGTACATGTTGGCATTCATGGTTCCCTCAATGAATTGTAGTTTCCCAGTGCCGGCAGCACTCATGCAGACCCAGACCATGACACTTCCACCACCATGCTTGACTGTAGGCAAGACACACTTGTCTTTGTATGCCTCACCTGGTTGCCACCACACACGCTTAACACCATTTGAACCAAATACGTTTATCTTGGTCTCATCAGACCACAGGACATGGTTCCAGTAATCCATGTCCTTAGTTTGCTTGTCTTCAGCAAAGCTGTTTGCAGGCTTTCTTGTGCATCATCTTTAGAAGAGGCTTTCTTCTGGGACGACAGCCATGTAGAACAATTTGATGCAGTGTGCGGCGTATGGTCTGAGCACTGACAGGCTGACCCCCACCCCTTCAACCTCTGTAGCAGTGCTGGCAGCACTCAAACATCTATTTCCCTAAGACAACCTCTGGATATGACGCTGAGCACGTGCACTCAACCTCTCTGGTCGACCATGGCGAGGCCTGCAATGAGTGGAATCTGTCCTGTTAAACCGCTGTATTGTCTTGGCCACTGTGCTACAGCTCAGTTTCAGGGTTTTGCTAATCTTCTTATAGCCTAGGCCATCTTTATGTAGAGCAACAATTCTTTTTTTCAGATCTTCAGAGAGTTCTTTGCCATGAGGTGCCATGTTGAACTTCCATTGACCAGTATGAGAGAGTGAGAGCAATAACCAAATTTAACACATCTGCTCCCCATTCACACCTGAGACCTTGTAGCACTAACGAGTCACATGACACCAGGGAGGGAAAAAGACTAATTCACTTAGGGGTGTACTCACTTTTATTGCCAGCGGTTTAGACATTAAAGTGGTTGTAAACCCGTTAAAAAAATTAAAAAACAAAAACCTGCAAGACAAAGGCATAATGAGCTAGTATGCATAGCATACTAGCTCATTATGAATTTTTTACCTGAGATCGAAGCCCCCGCAGAGGTCCTCGTTCACCACTCTGGCGGCCGACATCTCCCCGGGAGGTTACTTCCAGGTATCGCGGCTCCAGCGCTGTGATTGGCTGAAAACCGCGTTGATGTCACTCCCGAGCATGCGTGCCGGAGCTGCCGGTAACAGTACAGTACAACTGAAGCAGTACCACGTACATGCCATTTTACAACCACTTTAATGGCTGTGTGTTGAGTTATATTGAGGGGACAGCAAATTTACACTGTTATGCGATGTACACACGATAGGATTTCCAATGGAAAATGTGTGATAGGACCTTGTTGTCGGAAATTCCGACCTTGTGTAGGTTCCATCACACATTTTCCATAGGAATTTCCGACACACAAAGTTTGAGAGCTTGCTATAAAATTTTCCGACAACAAAATCCGTTGTCGGAAATTCCGATCGTGTGTAAACAAATCTGACGCACAGATGCCACGCATGTTCAGAATAAATTAAGAGACGAAAGCTATTGGCTACTGCCCCATTTATAGTCCCGACGTACGTATTTATGTCACCGCGTTCAGAACGATCAGATTTTCTGACAACTTTGTGTGACCGTGTGTATGCAAGACAAGTTTGAGCCAACATCCGTCGGAAAAAATCCATGGATTTTGTTGTCGGAATGTCCGATCAATGTCCGACCGCGTGTACAAGGCATTATGCCCCGTACACACGGTCGGATTTTCCGACGGAAAATGTGTGATAGGACCTTGTTGTTGGAAATTCCGACCGTGTGTGGGCTCCATCACACATTTTCCATAGGAATTTCCGACACACAAAGTTTGAGAGCTTGCTATAAAATTTTCCGACAACAAAATCCGTTGTCAGAAATTCCAATCGTGTGTACATAAATCAGACGCACAAAGTGCCACGCATGCTCAGAATAAATTAAGAGACGAAAGCTATTGGCTACTGCCCGTTTATAGTCCCGACATACGTGTTTTACGTCACCGCGTTCAGAACGATCGGATATTCCGTTAACTTTGTGCGACCGTGTGTATGCAAGACAATTTTGAGCCAACATCCGTCGAAAAAAATCCATGGATTTTGTTGTCGGAAGCTCTGCCGATCAATGTCCGACCGTGTGTAGGCCCCTTTCACACGGGCACCGTCAGTTTAGCCACGTTAAAAACGTATCAGTTCTTATCCGTTACTTCATCTATCTTCATCTGTCATCCGTTTCGTTAATCTCCATTTTCATCCGTCTTCTGTTCCGTTAATATCCGTTTTCATCCATTAATGTATACGTTTACATCCATTTTTTCATCCGTTTTTGTATACGTTTTGTTCAGTTTACAGCAGTTTCTGTGCCTTTAAGGAAATTACCCAGAAAGCATTGCTCCTCCCATATTGCATTGCAGTTTTCAATGAGTGACTTGTCCTTGCTGTGTCCTTCCTTTGTCCTTGTGTGTGCTATCTGCAATGGATTCCAACAATTTTTGGGACATCGTGACATTGTTTGTCGTATTTGCCTATATGAGGAGAATGGAGAGCAAGAAAAAGCAAATTGTGGCTAGGAGACGTCGATTTTGGACCCACCCCATGCTAATGAAGCGGCCTTCTGAAGGTTTTGTGGCTTTGCACTATGCTCATCTCCGACAGTATCCCACAAAGTTTTTCAACTTCACCAGGTTGACCGTAGCCACATTCGACTACTTACTGGACCGGCTGCACCTACGGCTGCACCGGAGACATACCAACATGAGAAGATGTGTACCTGCAGATGAACGTCTCCTAGTGACCTTGAGGTAAGAAGTCATTCATTTATCAAGTGTCAGGTTGCCTACCCCTGGTCTACTGTGTGTGTGTATATACAATATGTATAGATAATAAATATTGTATCCATTTATGTGCCAGTAGAATGTTGTTTTACTTAAAAAGCTAAAGCTAAAAAGATGTTTTATTTTTTGGTTTTCTAGGTTTCTTGTAACTGGCCAGTCCTATACCTCTTTAAACCATTTATTTTTTACTGGGCATTTAAACTATTTCGGAATTAGTGCATTATACTTGCCTAGCCATATGGGAAGAGCTGTGTCCAGCAGTGATGCCATTACCAGATGGAAACATGTGGTGAAGAATAGCCGAACAATTTTGGAATCGAGTAAACCTTTCAAATTGTATCGGAGCTCTTGATGGAAAGTGTTCTGACTCAACTACAAGGCTATAAATATTATCTTCAGCTTCACATAGAGCTTACATGACCTGGTGATCTATTTATCCCTTGCATCAATTCAGGCAGCTTAACTCAATGAATAACTCACTGTATGGAAAGACAGACGATGAATCCTCTCGAATGTTCCGTTTAATGATGGATATTCATAGGTAGAAAAACGTTGCAGTTGTAAGCCACATGTAAGATGTTACAGCAATGAGGTATACTGTGCACAATGAATCAGAGAGAGGAAGGGGAGGAGAATATACAGAACTACGGTGAGAGAAAGAGTTCAGATAGGCAGAGGGAACAAATCTTAAAGACACAGAGCATAATAAATCACATAGTGTAACACAACACTCCCCGTCTGAAATCTTTAGATTTCATAACCATAAACAATTATATATATATTCAATAAGTCCAATACTGTTAAATGTCCTGGAACCTGTAATGAAAAACATGCAACAAGCAAGTATAAACATAAGTCCAACAGGATTGAAGAACATGTAGTCCGAAGTATGACGTCTTCAAAGAGTTCCAAAGTTCAAGGTAGACCCTGTAGATAGCAGCAATGTACTCCCCGCCGTGCCAACAGCATGGCTAGTCCTTGCATAAGTCACTCACCTGGCAAAAGGAGTACTAACTCAGTAATTGGTCGAGTGAAGGTTCTTGTGGATCCTCCCTTGGTTACCTTGACTTCTACCTTCCGGACCTTGTTATCGTCACTGGGCATAACCTTGGTAATAAGACCCATAGGCCACTCATTCCGACAAACTTCCTTGTCTTTTAGAAGGATGAGATCTCCAACCTTAAGATTAGGCTTAGATGTTTGCCATTTGTTACGACCTTGAAGGTGATGAAGATACTCCTTCCTCCAGCGATGCCAAAACACATTGGCGAGATGCTGTACCTGCTTCCATTGACGCCTGTAGATATCCTTGGGTTCAATCTCACTTGAAGATATTACAGCGGTCCCAATCTTTTGAGTAAGGAGTGAAGCTGGAGTAAGGATCACTGGAGCATCAGGATCTGAAGATACCGGCACTAAAGGTCTTGCGTTCACTATAGCACACACTTCAGCGAGAAAGGTAGACAAAGTATCATGGGTGAGTGGTAAAGACTTGTGAGTCTGCAACATGGAGTCGATAGGGGGTGAGTATGACTCCTCACACAAAAAGCTTGGAGGTGACAGCCATAAGTTGTCCAGAAGAACATCAGATGACACGGCTCTGGTCCCACAGTCAGCTGGATTGAGTTCAGTGGGAACGTAATGCCATTGACTTGGTAGGGAGAATCTTTTAATACGTTCAACCCTGTTGCTGACATACACATGAAACTGTTTTGTTTGGTTGTATATGTAACCAAGTACTACCTTACTGTCTGTATAGAAGGTGAAAGAATCAATTCTAGTGTCCATTTCACTTCGTATGACTTCGGCAATTTCTACTGCTAACACGGCTGCACAAAGTTCGAGTCTTGGTATGGTATGTGCAGGTTTGGGAGTGAGTTTTGCCTTGCCTAGGACAAAACTACAGTGTGATTCCCCATTCATTTCAGAGATCTTCAAATAGGCTACAGTAGCAATAGCTTCAACTGATGCATCAGAGAAAATATGAATTTCCCTCCGGTAAACAGTTGAAATAGAACCTGGAACATAGCAACGGGAAATCTGAAGTTTTTCTAGTGACTTCAAAGAATGTCTCCACCTTTCCCACTTGTGTTGATTCTCACTAGGTAAGGGAGTATCCCAGTCTATGTTCTCAATAGATAACTGTCTTAGCAGAATTTTACCTTGAATGGTAACTGGAGCAAGGAAACCGAGTGGGTCATAGATGCTATTCACCACCGACAGGACTCCTCTCTTAGTGAAGGGTTTGTCACAAGTTGATACTTGGAAGGTGAATGTGTCTTGTTCGATGTTCCACAACAAACCCAGACTTCGCTGTACAGGAGGCACATCTGTACCCAAATCAAGGTTTTTTAGACTGGTGGCATAGTCCTCAGAGTGAAAGGCATTCATAAGTTCCTGGCTATTGGATATAATCTTGTGCAGTCTAAGGTTTGCTGTAGCCAGCATCTCCTTTGTTCTGGTGAGGAGATCAATCGCTTCTTTAGCGGTTGGAAAAGACTTGAGTGCGTCATCAACGTAGAAATTTCTTTCAACAAACTGACGAGCATCAGATCCATATTCTTCTTCTCCAGTCTGAGCTGTTCTCCTTAGCCCATAAGTTGCCACTGCAGGAGAAGGGCTGTTACCAAAGACATGTACCTTCATTCGAAAGTCTATAACTTCCTTGTGGATGTCATTGTCTTTGTGCCATAGAAACCTGAGGTAGTTTCTGTTGTCTTCTCTGACAATGAAGCAGTGAAACATCTGTTGAATGTCTGCCATAACTGCTACAGGTTCTTGTCTGAAGCGAATCAAGACTCCTATTAGACTGTTGTTCAAGTTAGGCCCTGTAAGGAGCATGTTGTTGAGAGAAACACCTTCATGCTGAGCACTGGAATCAAAGACAACTCTGATTTGGTCTGGTTTACGTGGGTGATACACGCCAAAGGATGGTAGGTACCAGCATTCTTCTCCCTCCTTTAGTGGGGGTGCAGGCTCTGCATGATCTCTGTCAAATATATTTTGCATAAAGTCGACAAAGTGTCTTTGCATCTCTGGTTTCCTGCTTAAGTTGCGTTTTAAGGAGGAGAATCTACTGATGGCCTGTTGCAAGTTGTTGGGCAGTCTCTCTCTTGGGAGACGAAAAGGTAGGGGTGCTACCCAGTTATTGGAGTCGTCTTGAAAAGAACTCATTGTCCATTACCTTGATGAATTCTTTGTCTTCCATTGAAGGAGCCAGTATGTCATCTTCACTGGTTGTATTAAACACTGTAGAGCCGAAGTCGTCATCGTGGCAGGAGAAAGGGCTTGTGTTACCTGAGATACCATGTTGCCATCTATGGCTGGCTATCTTCTCTTTCACCCAGTAGTGATGTGGGCATGGCTCAAAGTAAGTGTTTCGGCCATTTGGCAGAACATTTGTCTTGAATGACGAAATGTTGGTAGGTCTCTTCATTTTGCCTATACAGACGTTGCCTATGATGACCCATCCTAGATCCATGCGCTGAGCAAATGGGGCATCTGGGGGTCCACTGACTTGTCTGTGTACCTTGTGAACTCTTAGAATGTCTCTTCCTAACAGAAGAAGAATCTGAGCATCTTTGTCAAGCGGCGGTATCTCATTTGCTATTACCTTCAGGTGAGGGTGATGGAAAGCAGCAGCTGGAGTAGGGATTTCTTCCCTGTTAGCGGGTATCTGATTGCACTCGACAAGTGTAGGTAGAGGTAATTGCAAGTTACCTTTGAGAGAAGATACCATGAGTCCATGAGCCCTTCTTCCAGAAACCTCTGTAGTTCCACTACAGGTACCCAAGGTGTAAGGATGAGCTTCGCCTTTTATTTCAAATAGATTAAACAGTTCTGATTTTGCAAGTGATCTATTGCTCTGATCGTCTAAGATAGCATAGGCCTTTAGAGTCTTTTCTGGTTGGTCCTTGTGGTATATGTTCACCAAGCATATTTTAGCACAGGACTTATCGCAGCGGTCTTCTCCACAAACCTCAGTGCAGGATGAAGAAATGATGGTAGAATTAGGCACTTGGTCTGTATTCTCCCCGCCATGCGTTAACCTGGGAGGAGAGTTAGCAGGTTGTGCAGAGCTGGGCTCAAGCGGATGTAGGGCTTGCACATGCTCTTCGGAGCCACACTCTATGCACTTGATGGATACATTACAGTCCCTTGCAAAATGTTCGGTGGAAGCACAGCACCTGAAACATACCCTAAATGTCTTTAAAAGCTCCTTATGCTCTTCAAGAGGCTTTTTCCTAAAGCCGATACATTTTTTGAGGGGGTGTGGCTTCTTGTGAATGGGACACTCTCTGTTAGTTCAGTCTCACTTTAATTGAATTTATAGCTAATCAAGCTGACTCTTCCAACCCTTCCCCACTCTATCCTAAATAAAATTATATTTGGCTTGGATTCTGCTTTAACTATGTGAAGACCAGGTCGATTCTGACACTTTTGTTTACCTGTAAAAAAAAACTGTATTTCATTTTTTACTAGAAAATAATTTAGAACCCCCAAACATTATAAACATTTTAAGCGGAGACCCTATAAAAAAAATGGAGGGTGTTTCTATTTATTATGTCACACGGTATTTGCCCAGTGTGGGTAAACATACACTTTAATAAATTGTAATGCACAAAAACAATATAATACCAAATTGTTTTGGTAAAATATAAAAGATGATGCTACACTGATTAAATAGATATCAAACATGTCATGCTTCAAAATTGCCCATGGAATGGCGACAAACTATGTACAGTGCCTTGAAAAAGTATTAATACCCCTTGAAATTTTCCACATTTTATCATGTTACCACCAAAATGTAAATGTGTTTTATCGGGATTTTATGTTATAGACCGACACAAAGTGGCACATAATTGTGAGGTGGAAGGAAAATGATAAATGGTTTTCAACATTTTTTACAAAAAAAATCTGAAAAGTGTGGCGTGCATTTGTATTCAGCCCCCTTTACTCTGATACCCCTAACTAAATTTTAGTGGAACCAATTGCCTTCAGAAGTCACTTAATTAGTAAATAGAGTGCATCTGTGTGTGTGTAATTTAATCTCAGTATAAATATAGCTGTTCTGTGAAGTGTAGTAGAATTTCATATTAGCCCATGTATATATTAGCCCATGTATATTAGCCAATGTATTCCATATTATTAGTGGGACTGCTTCAGCAGTCCCACTATTGTTATGCGTTTTTTTTATTCATTTTTAATTTTAATGTTATTATTATTCCGTACGTTTTTTGTCTCTGCGTAACTTCTGCATACTTTCAGCTAGGGGTGCTGAAATTAATCGCTGCATCGATGCATCGCGATTCGGGGGTCCCCGATGCAGCATCGATGCATGCAACCCGAAAAATCGATGTCAGGTGACGTCATCCCGACTTGCCCCGCCCCTCCCGGAAGAGCGCTCCGAGCGTGTCTGTCAAAATAAAGTTTTGTAATAAATTAAAGTTGTAATCTATTAAGTGGCCACCGCTGTATGTTTTTTTCTTTTAAATATATGCAGCTTCATACCTTATTTCTTAGTCTGTGTATATAACTGTATATCCCGCTCATGTGACTGCCAGGTCCGGCCCCCTCTCTCCTCTCATGTCTCTCGTAATGTCAGCCCCGCTCGCCTCTCTTCTGATCTGATAGCTACAGTCGGTGGGCGGAGCTGAGAAATCCCACTGACATCAGGAGAGACGTGAGACTGAGAGGAGAGAGGCGGGCCGGACCGAGCAGAGCAGTCACATGAGCAGTCACATGAGCAGCATATACAGTTCTACACAGACTAAGAAAGGAGGTATGAAGCTGCATATATTTTAAAATGTACATACAGTGGTGGACACTTAATGGATTACAACTGCATTTATTACCACACAGGTATTTTAACAGCAGCATGTGTACAGTACAAATGTGTCTGTGCTCTACTTACACTGGCTACTACATGTGCTCTGTGCTGACACATTTGCCGGCTCCCCCCGTTTGCACATTCCACTGTGTTAACTCCTAGTGTGCTGGAAGGTGCAAACGAGGGAGCCCAGAGAAATGTCATCACAGAGACAGTACAGGAACTTCACAGGGCTGTTTGTCAGTTGTGGATTCTAATCTCTCCTGTCCTCCCAGCAGCCGTGTGTGTGAATTCCTGTACCCTGTAGTGCACCGGATTAGTGCACTTAGTAAAGCGGAGTTCCACCTGTTTATTAAAAGTCATCAGCTACAAAAAAGTTTAGCTGCTGACTTTTAATAAAAAGACACTCACCTGTCCCACGGTCCAGCGACGTGGCCACCCAAACCCTCCATTCTCTCCCCTGCCTGTCCACTGCGCTGGAGTCCCACTAAAAGAGGACACACACTCCCCCCCAAAAAAAAATTACATGCCAAATGTGGCATGTCAGAGGGCGAGGAGTGCTTCAAGCGGAAGTTCCAATTTTGGATGAAACTCCGCTTTAAAGGAGTGAGGTTATTTTTAATTCAAAGAAAGAGTTCCAGTAAATTTTTTGTTTATTAAAAGTCAGCAGCTACAAAAAAGTGTATCTTCTGACTTTTAATAAAAAGACACTCACCTGTCCCACAATCCAGCGACATGGCCACCCAAACCCTCCATTCTCTCCCCCGCCTGTCCACGGCGCTGGCAATACTACTGTGGGCATCCGGCTGTGACAGCTTGCAGCTTCACAGCCGGGTGCGCATGTCTCACTGCGCTGTCCTGCACAGCCGAGCAATCTTGACCAGATAATCGTAATCAAATCGAATCGTGAGACCAGTGAAGATGCGCACCCCTACTTTCAGCTATTAAAACCATTCAAATTTTAAAGTGTTCAGCTCTTTCAGCTAATGATGGGACTTCTTCAACTTTTTTTCTACTATTTATCCTTTTTAAAATATTACATTTTTTAACTTTTTTTAACATTGAAGTGAATGAGAGCATGCTTCAAATCCTTAAAATCTTTTCCCGCTCCCAAAAGTTTCAGCTCCTTCATACTTTTACCTACAGACGCCAAACAAACTTTAAAATGTTCACAAAATATTCAGCTATCTGGCTATATCTTTTCAGTTTGATATATTTTTTGTGAAAAAGCTGTTTAACTTTAGTGATCAATTCAGGAAATGTTATCGATTAAACAGAGTGTGTATTGGGCTGCTTAGAGTGGATGATGTCATAGCTAGAGCACAGAGCCTTAAAAAAAATTATCTTAGTTCCTTCTCTATAAATTGCTCTCACGCCCACAAGATCTACTTGTCATACACATGGCTGATTGATCTTCCAAATGACAAGAGTTCTACACTTTCTTCTATTGACTGTCCTGTATAAAATTCTGCACATTTCCCAGCGAAACACACAGCCAACTTCTTTTTAAATAGCTGACATGCCCACATTTTTAAGTTTATCAACATAAATTTTATACCAATACGTTCACAAAGGCTGTGTGTCTCTAATGGTGAAGTCGCTGTTTCCATAGCATGTACTGTTGTGGATTTATTAAGGCTTGTTCGAAGGGTTCTCTCACACTGTCTCTCACTCATTAGGTGTGGAGATTAATGATCAAAAAGCTTTTCAAAAAAACTTTAAATATTCCACATCTTTCATACATTAGTGGTGTTGTTAAACTTTAATGAAATTCATGTTTATTTTAAAACCATTCCTACTTTTCCAGCTATTCTCACTTCTTGAACTTTTTCTTACGGATTTAAGCTTTTCATCGAGTTAGCTTTAGCAATTCAGATATTCAGCATTCCCACACATGTTCTCCAGGAAATGCATTTCTAGTTAATTTATAAAAGTTAATACAATAATATTTATAATATAGAATAGTTCATTGTAAGTTTTTAAGTCAACTGTTTAGAAGAGAAACACTTTTGACAGCAGTTGAACTATAGTCTGATAAGATAACATTCCTTAAAGGTAATAAATAACCATTGTCAAGAATAAGTGATAAAACTTCTTATATTGATGGTTTAAAATGTAATTATGTGGAATATGGGAAAGTTATGTATATTAATTTAGTTTGACAGGGTCAAAAGGGTCTGCTTGTGTCCTCATTAATGAGAAAAAAATGTGGGGAAGGGGAGATGGGAATGTGCAAGCTTTTCACTGGTAGGTGGTCAAATGTATTAGATGACCAGCCACTGATCATTCACCTATGTTGGTGTTGTTGCTGTAACCATAGGACATATGATAAAGCAGAGGGAAGAGAATTACCCGGATGAAACGTTTTATGTAACCTGAAATATTGCTATCTATAATTAAACCAATAAAAATGATTAAATCTAAGAATTACCCGGTTGGGAAGAGCCGGGTAACAAAAAGGGGGTTACTATTAGCAACAGAAATTGATCAAAACTAAAATATCAAAAAGTATCAAATTTATTGATTAAAATTAATCAGATCATTAGGTTATATAGTTGAACAAATCATTGCAGGTGCATTGATGTATTCCATAAAAACAATAACAGTATGGTATTGGGCAAGTAATGACAAACAAGACAACACACACAAAATACAAGACAACGCTGAACACAGTCCAGATGCTTTGTGGTGGTCAGTGATCCAGTATCTGCATCAATGAAGGTGAAGATTCTCACCTGAGAGGATCATAATAGATCACCTAAATCTCAAGAATTTATTTTCGATAGCTGGCACTGATCAGCACAAATAGAGGGGAGACAGAATGGGTAGAAAGGCTCTTAAGGGGGGAAGAGAGACTGCAGTTGGGGTACCGGGGGATGTTCCAAAGGGGTATTGTCATGCAGGTACACTTGGTAACCTTATAATGGACTAGGAACTGCAAGATTAGTCCCACATGGGTCAGGTGAGTGTAAATTGTGGTGGGCTTTACAGATGGCAGATTGGCTATCAATCTGGTGGTTAAGTCTTCCTTAGATATCATGGGCAGCTAGTAACTCATGGGGGAGATAGTCCATAGCAGCATTGATTGCATAAATTGGGTCACTAGTTATTGCTGGTTATAGATATCCTGGCCCTTATGTGGTAAGTAAGTAGTTATGTCGCTGCAGTACTTCAATTGGTAACTACAGGTCCTATAGCTCAGGGTGCAGGCTAGCAATGCAGTCCTTTATATGGGTGTAATACACGGTACGTCTGTACATTACCACCCTATTAGGGAGAAGTCAGCTCCAAAGGTCCATTTCAGTGCAGTCAGCAGCATGGTTAGGATGGCTCTGTAGCTGTGGGAATTCACTTTCACCTCCAGTAAGCGCGCTGCACCTTCACTAGCAGTGTATACTACTCACAGTCTCTTAGTTCCACCAGGGTGTCCAGTACATATGTGTAAGTACCGCTTGTTCGTGCCTACACAGGCAGGCATTCAGTCTTTCCCGAGCATTTGGCTCCCATAGCGACGTGACGGCGCCATTGATGACGTCAACGCGTTTCGTTGGGCTAATAGCGTAGCTTCATCTCGGACGTTGATTGGTGTGGAGACCACACACCCTTTTTATTGCGGTGTTCTTGCGTGGTCACGGCCAATCAGGTATTGGAATTTACAGGGAACAGTATCTTGTTCTATGTAGTGGTTACTTTGCACATTTAAGGTTTTTTAAGAGCAAACAATCACAAATTAAATGACAAACTTTAGACAATTATTGCTGATGAGTTAATTCCATTTCGCTTCAAAAGAAAGTCTTGTGTTTAAAGAACATAGTACATATAAATTATGACAAGTGATATGAAGCACTGCATTATCAGATAGAAGTTAGGGGATAAGGCAGGGTCACACATTTATTTTGTAGAGGTAGAGGGGGGGAGGGGTGATGACATTTTAGAAAGCCAGACCACCAAGAGTGAACAAACAAAAACATTTTGTATATATATATATATATATATATATATAAAATCAAGCAGTGTAACATTCAACAGCTAAACAAGTAACATTGGTAGACACAGAGGTAAACTGAATGGGTTTAATTCTTAGTGATGGTAAGTTGGTGCTATTACGTAGCATCACTTAGGAAAACAGGAGAAGTCCCATTAGGTTTCCAAGAACACCTGTAAGTTTAGTTCAGTGTTTAAGCCAACTGGGACAAGGGACTTCAAACGGTACACCCACCACTTTTCTTTTTGCAGGAGCACATGATCGAAGTCACCGCGTCTGGTGGATAGCTTCAAAGCATATATGCATTTCACCTGTCGACCAGGCACTGCCCCCAAAACCAAATCAGCAAAATCCCAAAGTGACTCAGACGATGACACGACTAAGACCGTGACTTCTTTAGACCAAGAGGGGTCGGAGCCGACTGTCGATCAGGCACCGCCCCCCAAAACAAAATCAGCATTAAAGACCAACAAGCAGCCAAAAGACGACCAACGAACGAACTTATACCAGGAGCCAAAAAAGACACTGATCACCCCATCCTCCCAACACACTAGCCAAACCGTTAAGGATATGAAGGTAGTGAACTTGTCTGATCTTGAGCTAACCCCGGATCATATAAGCTTACTGGAAAAGGGCATGTCCTTCTCCCCGGTTGCAAATATGGACGAGTTCACAGTGTACAAGGATGTTGCATTATTTTTGAGAAAAGTTTTCCTGAGGTCCCTATATGAGGGTAAAGATAATTTGGCAGTAGCCATATTACCTCTGGATGCAGATGACCAACATGCTCTTGACACCCTGAACTCTCTCCTGGAGGAAAATGAGAGGCCCAGACAATTAAATTCCCCGATAAGAAGGAAGGCCGACTTACGAATTAGATCTCAAAAAATGCCCCCCTTATCAAAGAATAAATGGCTACAAATTTTCTTAGATCTAGTCCAAACTGACCTTGAAAAAGTCGACTGGACACAAAAAATCAGTGACAACTTAACAGCTGACAAAAGGCAGGCACTCAATGATCTCCAAAAAAGAAAAGACATCATCATCAAAAAGAGCGAAAAGGGTGGCAACATAGTGTTGTTGAACCAGCAACAAAAGAGGCAAAACGCCTACTAAATGACAAATCTACTTATGCCAGACTAGACCATAACCCCTTTCCTTTATTGGTTCAGGAACTAAATAGAAAACTGGTGGGAGCTAGGGATGAGGGGCTCCTAACAGTCCGTGAGTTCCAACATCTGTGCATCTGGGAATTCAATGTACCTACCTTCTACATTATTCCAAAAATACACAAGAATTCACAGGACCTGCCCGGCAGGCCAATAGTATCAGCCTGCCAGGGCCCCCTTAAGAAAGTGGGTAGATACTTGGACTCCTTTTTAAAAGACAAAAGTCAAAAACTTAAGGTCTTATGTACAGGGTACATGTACATGTCCTGGTAAAAATCTCCGAACTGGCCGATCCTAAACCGATTGGTGGATGTGTGGTTAGTAGGAATTGACGTTGAGTCATTGTACACTTCAATACCTCACAAATGCGGTATTGAAGCCGTGGAGACATTCTTGGACCATTCATACCCTGAATCAGGGCCACAGAATGAACTTTTAATTGAACTACTGGAGTTTGCACTGCTCAACACATTTTTTCAGTTTTCGACCACCTACTACCAACAGATACGTAGTACTTCTTTGGGGGCAGCGTTGGCTCCGGCCTATGCTTGCCTCCACCTGTGGGTCTGTGGGAGGAGGAGGACGTTTATCCATTTAATAACAAGCGCACCACCCTCTGGGCTCCTTTTGCTAATCTCCTGTTAGTAAAAGTTGGGTGAGAGACGATTTGCGCTTTTTCAGACTCGTGGTTTTCAGGTTCGTTTTTCTGCTGTTCAGTTTGTGCTTGTGGGTTTTTATCTGGTCTTCAGTGCGTGTAGTGAGTTCGCATTGATTTATCATTGTGTTCTTGTCCGCTTGTTGCTGATTTTCAGGTCGCTCTTCACAGGCCTTGCTGTTCTTCAGTGTGTTCTGTTACTTCATTCTGACCAGCCGACCGTTTTGAAGCCATGTTGCTTGTACATACTCATCGTAGAGTTTATGCTGTGCAGGGGCTTGGTGTTGGGGTTCTTACTTTGACACAAGCCCAGACCATGAACAGGGTGGGGAGGAGTTCATGGACCAAGAATTGGTTGCTCCAGCATGACCAATTCTGTCACATGCCTTTGCTCCAAGAGATCCGTGAGAATAATCCTGATGCTTTCAGGAACTTTCTCAGGATTATGGACCCCGTTTTTCACTGTTTGTTGGCTTTGCTGACCGCTTATATCAGCAGGCAGGATACCTGCATGAGGCAAGCCATCACTCCGGAGCAGAGGTTAGTCGCCACATTGCGGTACTTGGCGACGGGGAGAAGCCTGCAGGACCTCAAGTTCTCGACAGGCATCTCTCCCCAGGCTCTGGGGATCATTATCCCGGAAACCTGTTCTGCCATCATCCAGGTCCAGCAAAAGGACTATATTAAGGTAAGATTTTTATCCTTAACATCACATTTTACTGTATTTAATGTTTGATAATATATTGTATTTCTTTCCTCATTCCCTAATTACCATGATTGTAATATGCTGTGCATGTCCCCTTTGTCCTCATGCATGCTGGAATGTTTTAATGTTTTTTTTTGTCCTTCATACATATTTGCCTTTACTTACCTCCCCAGCATGCTCTCCTGGGCCTTTATCTACCTCGCCTAGTCACTTAACAATGTATTTTGTCAGCTCCATAGTAGTGCTTTACCCTAAACACCCCCTAAAATGTATACAAATGTTATTTGTGTCCTTAAATTCTGGCAGAGTGCCAGAGACTTTTTTTTGGGTCCCAAACTCATTTGGAACCCTCCCTCCTCCCAACCGCTAAGTCAACCCATAACAATCCTCTATCTGCTGACTTTGCCAAACCCATACACACTATACCTGTCTCTTTTGTGGTCAGATTTCTGAATGAATTCCCCAAAGCATGTAGTGCAAGGGCCTGCCTGAATACTTTCAAATGGTACTGTTTAAAGTTTTTGTATCCTATTATTATCTTGATAGGCAATTGCAGAATGGTAAAATTGTGCTCCAATTTGGACAGTGTGTATTTATATGTTTGTATTATGACACTTCTTACCTGTCCAGTGGGCTGCCAATAGTGTAAGTAAGGAGGGGCTGGCCAAAGTAATACACATTATTTAGGCGTTCATCGCTCAATGAAGTGGAGAGGGTTACCTGTCCAAAACATCTCCCCCCCCTAAAAATGGGCCATCAGAGCGGGTGAGGAATCTGATAGGTGGACCTTATACTTGTCTTTAAATAATACCTAAAATAAATGTTATACTGATGTTGGCCAAGAATGTTTGTGTCTAATCGGCTTTCAATGTTTATGTGCAAAATGACTAACTTTTTTATTCTTGTTTGACTCCACAGTTTCCTTCCAACCCACAGGAATGGCAGACTGTGGACTTTACTAACAGTGGAGGGGCAATTGATGGGAAACACGTCCACATAGTCCCACCCCCCAACTCGGGGTCATACTATTATAATTACAAGGGGTTCAATAGTATTGTGATGTTGGCGGTGGTGTCGGCTACTTACGAGTTCCTGTATGGGGAAGAATGGCCAGATGTTGGATGGTGGAGTCATCATCCAGACCGAGTTCTACAGCGTCTCCAGAATGACAGCTGGGGCTTACCACCTCCAGAAGACAATGCTGAAGGACTCCCTTTCGTCTTCGTTGCGGATGAAGCATTCGGGCTGGGGGACCATCTTATGCGGCCATTCCCTATGAGGACCCTCACCCTGGACCAGAGGGTTTTTAATTATCAGCTGGCCAGAGCCAGAAGAGTGGTGGAGAATACGTTTGAAATAATGGCCAGCCGGTTCCGCCTATTTCTTACACCGATACACATGGCGGAAAATAAACTCAATCACACCACCCTGTGTTGCTGTGTTCTCCACAACTTTTTACGCAGAAATTCTTTCAACTATGCTGTCTCAGTTGGGCCTGAGGCCGGAATTCATATTAGGGAACCAACCCTGACGGTGCTTGAAACTGGCCGTCCTGGCTTGCCCCCCCTGAGTGCCCGTGAGGTCCGTATAAGATACATGTAATACTTTGTGGGTAGGGGGGCCATCGACAATGTCTGAGACATTTTTTAAATAAAAATATATTTGAAACGGAACAAATATTTGCTTTGATTTACTGCTTGGCTTTCTTTTAGCTGTCTCCTCCTTTTATTAATGTTCTAATTTGTTGGCCTTTTTCTTCAACAGTGCAAATGAAATTTTGTTGACACATGAGGTAACAATCTCTTCTTCGGCTAACTATTATTATTATGTTGTGGGTCTGCTACACACACACCTTGTTTTTTTTGTTAATGTATGTAATGCATAACTGACAAAAATATTAATACTTTTCAACACCATATCCGAAATTTGAGGAGTCATAAAAATGGTGTGATTGTGTAAAATTAGAAAGCACTGTTGGGTGTTATTTACTAAAGGAAAATACACTTTGCACTACAAGTGCACTTGAGACTGCACTGAAACTGCACTTGTAGTGCAAAGTGGATTTGCCTTTAGTAAATAACCCACGTTGTCACTGAAAACAACAACTTTACCACAAACAATGCTTTTGAGCATTGAAAGAAGAAGCCACACATTGTTGATTATCAATCTTTTTAATCAAAGCACAATCACATGTGCGTTTCTAAAAGGGTTTTTGAACAAACCAACATGTTTGTTGTATAACATTTTTAAAGGTTACATTAAGTAGAAATTGCCTTTTATTAAGGTAAAACAAGCATGTTTAAACCCATAAAACAATACACAACTCTGGAACTTACAAAGTTCAACTAAAGTGAAGGCAATATCAGACATGAGTATGTACAAACTGTGTTTGATATTGCATTGCGTATGTACGATCTGTGAGCGGAGGAAGGAGTATCGGAAGCGCCGATCGTGATAATGAAGGTACAAGTTTAACATGGGCCTATACTGCTTATAGATTGAGGCCTATGTTGGGACAAGATTAGGAGAGTTTAGCCTGACATTAGGGTTTGTCTTGTGTTGTGTCTTGCAGAGAAAATGATCACAACTTCCTCCCCCTGTTCATAAACAAGTACAGGGAGCTGCCCTGTCTGTGGTAGGTCAAACACCGGCATTATAATCATAACAAAAGAGGCAGGCAGCGCTGGAAAAACTGCTGGAGTTGGTGAAGCCGATGGTCCCCACGGCAACCATCTCCTATGTAAAAGCCAAAATTTGTGGCCTGAGGTGCACATATCTTAGGGAGCGCAAGAAGGTCCAGGATTCCCAGAGATCCGGAGCTGCAGCAGATGACGTTTATGTCCCCAGGCTGTGGTACTATGAGAGACTGCGATTTCTGTCAGACCAGACTGAAGTCAGGGAATCCCTCTCAAACCTTCCTTCCACCCTATCTTCCACCCCAGCTGAGGCTTCCGATGTCCAACCCGGGACTTCCAGCCAGGAAGAAGTGAAGGAGCCCAGCTTGAGTCAGGTATAACATTGTTCTACAGATTTCTTGGCAAAACATAAATGATGTTTACTAGATGTTATTATTGATCACTAATTGCTGATTTAATAAAGGCGTTTACATATCAATAGACAGTAGTAGGCAAAAATATTTGTGGCAAGAATGAAAAATGCTGGGCTCAGAATGATAGTCTTTTCTATTTATTAACATTCAATTTGCAACAGTCATGAGATGAAAATTGTGTGTGATTGATGAAGAAAAAACTAAAACTATGTCCCTTTTTCATACACAGGAAGACCTCAACCAGGCTGATTTAGGAGGCTTCTGCGTCCCTCAGAGCCACCCCCAATCGTGAAGAGGCCTTTGCCTCCATCACTGCCACAAAACTGCAGGACATGCAGGAGGGGCAACGCCTCATGTGTGAGGAAATCATTTATAAAACATTAAATAAGGGGTTGAGGGGCGAAATCACACCCAATACCCACCTGTGTGAGTTGCATCATGCTCCTCCTCCTGCCACAACTCCAACACCACAGACACAGCCTGGAAGGAAGAGTGGAAGGAAGACAAGAAAGTGATGACCTGGGTTCAGTCTGGTCTGACAAAAGATGCAGGCTCTTGTATGACCACAGCCTGGGGACATACATGTCATCTGCTGCAGTTCATGATCTCTTTGACTTCTGGACCAGATTGTACTCCCTTAGATAAGGACTCCTCAGGCCACCAATTTTGCCTGAAAATAGTTGATGTGTGCCCTGGGGGCCAAAGGCTTCGCCAATTTCTGCTGTTTCTCCAGCGTTGCCTCCCTCTTTATTTGGTTAGGACCCCTTAATAAAGGTATTTTTTGGAACTAATACTTGCCTATGTGTGTTTTCCTTCAAAAAGGACAGTTTGTTTGAGAGTAGGCAGGTACATTTCCAAAATACAATGTGAAATTAACAAGGGACATCAACACCAACCAATCTCCTTGAGATTAAAAAAGACAAGATAATAATGGTGTTGTGGTAACTTGACACACAAAACACACCCAAAACTATTCTGGAGATCACCAAAAAACAAAAATTGAAAAAAAAAACTGGAGATCAAAAATTGTAAAAAAAAATACAACAAATAATACCAAAAAATACATTTATAAAAATAAATAAATTTTCGGTAGATGTGACAAATCAAAACATTATATTCATGAAATCACGAGAAATAATAAAGAAAGAAGTTTGTGAGAAGTGTGTGTGAATATGAGCAGCAAAACAACTTCATTCTTTTAGCATTATAAAGAAGAAGAGAGTGCGCTGCATTAAACAATTTAAAACATTGCAGCGTGACGAAAGTGCTAGATCCATTACGAATACTAATTTCATCAGACCGAGCAGTTCTGTCTCGGAATTTATTTTGAGCATGCATGGCACTTTGTGCATCGGAATTGGCCACACACAGTTGGAATTTACGCAAACTGATTTTTTTGTCGGAAAATTCTATAGCCTACTCTCAAACTTTGTGTGTCTGAAATTCTGATGGAGCCCACACACGGTCGGAATTTCCGACAACAAGCTCTGATCGCACATATTCCGCCGGAAAGTCCGACCGTGTGTACAGGGCATTTGAATTAACTAAGTTGGTGAAGTTTTGTTTCTAAACAGATCCTTGTTTTAAATGTGATCTCTTGTTCCAATCAAAGCCACTAAAGGAATGTATGTCAGTACTCTTGATGACTGCAAATACATTAAAGATCATAAAAGGAAGTGGAAGAATTCACAATTCAAGTGACCATTTAAATCCACATTTGTGACAGTGACATTTTCAGTTTCTATAGTAGTCAAAGTCTGAGTGAGATTAGTAGGAGTGCTATTTACATAAGTGCAAGTGGAATGCATACAAGAGACTGTTGCAGAAAAAGACATTAGAAGTATTTCAGTAATAGACAATTCTAAATAACTAGAAAATGCATTTCCTGGGGAAAATGCGTGGGAATGCTGAATAGCTGAATTGCTAAAACGGCAGCCATCAAAACTGCCCCCATCAGAATTGCCCCATCAAAATTGTCCCCATCAAAACTGCCCCATCAAAACTGCCCCATTAGAATTGCCCCATCAAAACTGCCCCATCATATTGCCACCATCAAAACTGCCCCATCATGTTGCCACCATCAAAACCGCCCCATCATGTTGCCACCATCAAAACTGCCCCATCAGAATTGCCCCATCAAAATTGTCCCCATCAAAACTGTCCCATCAGAATTGCCCCATCAAAACTGCCCCATCATATTGCCACCATCAAAACTGCCCCATCAGAATTGTCCCATCAAAACTGCCCCATCATATTGCCACCATCAAAACTGCCCCATCATAATTGCCCCATCAAAACTGCCCCATCACAATTGCCCTATCAAAACTGCCCCATCATATTCCTCTATTATACAGTACATGGTGTGTCTGTCCCCTCCTCCGGGCTCTGTAATCAGAGCTGAGATTCTCCAGCCACCTCCCCCCCTGTGTGTAACAGAAGCTTTGGTAACCATGGCAACAAAACAAACACAGTACACTCTGATTAATGGCTAAAATTTCCTGAAATGACCTCTAAACAAAAAGCTTTTTCTCAAAAACTGTAAAATATATCAAACTGAAAAGATATAGCCAGATAGCTGAATATTTTGTGAACATTTTAAAGTTTGTTTGGCGTCTGTAGGTGAAAGTATGAAGGAGCTGAAACTTTTGGGAGCGGAAGAAGATTTTAAGGATCTGAAGCATGCTCCTATTGACTTCAATGTTAAAAAAAGTGATAAAAAGCTTAATTTTTTAAAAAGTATAAATGGTAGAAAAAAAGTTGAAAAAGTCCCATCATCAGCTGAAAGAGACGAACATTTTAATAGTTGAATAGTTTTAATAGCTGAAAGTATGCAGAAGTTACGCAGAGCCAAACGTACGGAATAAAATTAAAATTAAAAATAAATAAAATCGAATAACAATAGTGGGACTGCTAAAGCAGTCCCACTAACTAGAAAATGCATTTCCTGGGGAAAATGCGTGGGAATGCTGAATAGCTGAATTGCTAAAACGGCAGCCATCAAAACTGCCCCCATCAGAATTGCCCCATCAAAATTGTCCCCATCAAAACTGCCCCATCATATTGCCACCATCAAAACTGCCCCATCAGAATTGCCCCATCAAAACTGCCCCATCATATTGCCACCATCAAAACTGCTCCATCAGAATTGCCCCATCAAAACTGCCCCTTCATATTGACGCCATCAAAACTGCCCCATCAGAATTGCCCCATCAAAACTGCCCCATTAGAATTTCCCCATCAAAACTGCCCCATCATATTGCCACCATCAAAACTGCCCCATCATGTTGCCACATCAAAACTGCCTCCATCATATTGCCATCAAAACTGCCCCATCAGAATTGCCCCATCAAAATTGTCCCCATCAAAACTGCTTCATCAGAATTGCCCCATCAAAACTGCCCCTTCATATTGACACCATCAAAACTGCCCCATCAAAACTGCCCCATTAGAATTGCCCCATCAAACCTGCCCCATCAAACCTGCCCCATCATATTGCCACCATCAAAACTGCCCCATCATGAGGCGTGGCTAGCCGGCAGAGACGATGGACGCATGCTAACAGAGCTCCGCAGCATCCTGAGCCTAAACGGGTAATAATATCGACACAGAGCCTCGTTTCACGAACCCCTACACCGGACCCACAGTGGACACACTCCCGGATGCCTTCCCGCAAACGAAAGGAGACGACAAAGCCAAGAAAGATGACAGACTTTCTTATACAGCCGCGCCATCTCACTGTCCAAGATGGCGCCGGCAGACATGCAGGAGAGCCGCGCGGCCTCGGCGCACAGCACGGACGGGAAACATGAATCCGGCCGCTCACATGGCAAAAGACCACAAGGACAAGGTCAGTACCCACCACCTCCATTTGCATCTTCCAGCCCTGCTAAAAGCAAGCTGAAAATGTCTTCACCCTGTGCAGAAACAGTAGAAATTAGTGCATTTGAATCCTCCCTGGAGGATACCAGGGAATTACAGGAATCCATTATAGACTTCCCCACACAAAACCAGCCGGTACTAGATACCTCACTTAAAGATATGTTAGTCTCCCTGCGATCAACCCTACATGCTGACATATTGGCAATAACACAGCAATTTAAATCAGAGGTGGCAGCGGTAGACTCAAGGGTGTCCCACATAGAATCTAAGATGGGCGAATTCGCGTCAACTTTTAACGATATGGTGGACGCTCATAATGACAGGGATGAGGAAATTACAGCTATCAAAACAAAAATGGCCGACTTAGAGGACAGGTCAAGACGAAATAACTTCAAAATCAGGGGGATCCCTGAATCGGTCAAACCCCCAGATTTAAAGGAATACTTTACAAACCTTATGAAAGTTACACTTCCGGAAACACCCCTGGAAGATTTAATCATAGATCAAATACACCGCCTTCCAAAACCCAGAAACATACAAGAACACCTCCCCAGAGATACAATAGTCCGCATCCACTTTTTTCACATCAAAGACCTATTTATGATGACAGTGAGAAGACGAGAAAACCTCCCTCAAGAGCTACAAAATCTTTCTTTCTTTGCTGACTTATCAGCCTTCACTATGCAGCAACGCAGACAGTTAGCAACCATAACGAAACCACTGAACAACCACCGCATCCAGTACAGATGGCTGTATCCGGCCAAGCTTCTGATTACGAAAGAGGGCAAATCACATGTCATAACAAATGTTAAAGAGGGAATCCGTCTCCTGAGAGATTGGCGACTTTTTGATACAGATGACAACGATCAGGAGGGGTCACACTCTCTATCATCCACCAGAGCCAGCTCAGACGCAGAAACAGGCTGATTCACTCAGATGGAAAACGACAGAAAACCCGTTTAGCCCAGGAGAATGCCACTTAGCTAAATCTTTGCTTTACCCCCCGAGTTATAGCGGAATTGCATCCGCACAGATCCCTATCAGGATTGAAAAATTTTTTACGACTTTTTGTTTGCACCCTTCCTCTCTTTTTCCCTCCCTACCTTTCTTTTCGTTTACAGGGACAGAAATACGATCACACTGATCCATTACCTTCAACCTTTGGAGACTTTCGGATCCACAGCTTCCAGCACATCGAAAGACAATCCCATCAGGCGGTCAGCTTTCCCTACACACTATCCACGAGCAAAGGTATGAGCCACGCAACAAAAAACATGTCTTTCAAACTATCATCACTAAATGTGAAAGGTCTGAATAGCCCCTACAAACGTCAAATGGCCTGGAAGGAAGCATCCAGACTGAAAAGCGACATCATGTGTTTCCAAGAGACTCACTTTTCAGCGGTCAATCCTCCAGTCTTTAGTAATCGCAAATTCCCTATCCTATATACAGCAAATGGCCCAAAGAAAAAAGGAGGGGTAGCAATTGCTATCAGAGACTCTATCCCGTTCGTAGAAATCACAACCCACCTGGATAAATCCGGCAGATACATCATACTAGTATGTGAAATCTTTGCAGTCAAATACACCCTGGTCAATATGTACCTGCCAAACAACAACCAACTCCGATTCTTAAACAAAATATGGAAAAAGGTAGAAGTTATGAAACAGGGACATGTTATCCTATGCGGGGATTTTAACGCGATCCCAGACAAACAGATGGACTGCACTAACCCCAAACATCTAAAACAAAGAAGGACGATGTTGGCAAGATTTATTAATGCATCAAACCTTTTTGATGTATGGAGGTGTCAACACTCATCAGAGAAGGACTTTACTTTCTTTTCTAATGTACACAGCACTTACTCAAGAATAGATTTATTTCTAGTGGATAAATTTCTGTTGCAAAAGATTGTCAGGTCAGACATTGGTATTATATCATGGTCTGATCATGCTCCCATATCCATCAGCGTGGGGGGGCGGAATGCCGAGACAGCAGCAAATAGATGGAGGAATGATGTGCTAACTATTTCCCAGCCTGAAAATTTTAAATTAATCAGGAAGTCTATGACTGAATTTTTTTAAATCAATGCTCCCTCGGTATCTGACCCTTTCACGCTGTGGAATACTCACAAAGTAGTTATGAGAGGTCTTCTAATACAATTGAGTGCCAGGGCAAAAAGGCAGAGGACAGAGAGGCTCAACGACCTGCTGAATAAAATTAAAAACTTAGAAATATCCAACAAACAAAATTCCACCCAAAAAACAAGAACTCTATTATTTGATGCCAGACAGGATTTGAGATCACTTCTGGTGTCCCAGCAGGATGGCCGCCTTTGCATTTTAAAAGCGAACAACTACCATTGTAACAACAAAGCGGGCAAACTGCTGGCAAACCAGTTGAAAGAAAAAATGATAAAAAAAAGAATCCCACACATAGTAAATCCTAAAACCAAAATTACAGTGTCAAACCCCAAAGATATAGCAGACGCTTTTAGCGACTACTATGAAGCTTTATATAACCTTAAAGAAGACCCAAATACACCACAGCCATCTGAAGATATAATTTCGCATTTCTTGGAGGCAGTTAATCTCCCGAGGGTTCCGCAATCAGAACTTACTAAACTTAACCTACCGTTCACCATCCAAGAAATTGAAAAAACAATTAGAAATATGCCCCACAACAAATCTCCAGGTCCGGATGGATACTCATCTGAATACTACCAACTATTCCAAACTGAATTATCCCCGTATCTAAAGCAGGTCTTCGATGCCGCAATGTCCAAAGCCTCATTTCCAAAAGAAATGTTAACAGCAACCATCATAACCCTGCCAAAACCAGGTAAAGATTACTCAGCTCCACAAAATTTTAGGCCTATTTTGTTACTGAATGTGGACGTCAAGTAGTACGCCAAGATCTTAGCCAATAGATTGACATCATTATTACCAGTTCTCATCAATCAGGATCAAGTAGGCTTCGTATCTGGTAGGCAGACTACAGACGCAACCAGAAGAATGTTAAATATAATCCATTCAACAGAGGAGTCCCAAAGGCCTTCTCTGCTCCTGACTTTGGACGCAGAGAAGGCCTTTGATAGGGTCCATTGGGGATATTTGATCAGGGTGTTGGAGAAGTTTGGATTGACAGGCCCCATACAACAAGCAATTTTAGCATTGTACTCCTCCCCGTCAGCCTATGTTTTTACTGAAGGAATGTTCTCTAGAAACTTCCAAATAACAAATGGAACAAGGCAGGGATGCCCCCTGTCACCATTAATTTTTGCGTTAATTATGGAACCACTTGCAGAAACAATTAGGAATAATATAGCAATCCAAGGAATTCCCTCTTCTGACCGAGAACATAAAATTTCACTCTTTGCAGACGACGTCATTTTGACTTTATCTGACCCATATAACTCTTTAAAAGCTGCACATGAGACACTATTGGAATTTAGTAAAGTAGCCTACTACAAGGTAAACGCATCTAAATCTAATATTCTAGGAATAGCGATTGACAACAAAACTAAACTCATCATGCAAAAAGATTTCCCCTATCCGTGGTCATCAGAATCTGTCACCTACTTAGGTATACAACTAGCATCCCCCACTTCAAAACTTTTCCAACTTAATTACCAACCCCTATTAAGAGCATTTCAAGAAGAAATCTCAAGACTCCAAAAAATCTACCTATCTTGGAACGGCCGCTTAGCGGCATACAAGATGCTATTACTCCCAAAACTAATGTATATATTCAGAACCCTTCCAATACCAATCCCAAACACTTTCCTTAAAGCCATGCAAAACCAAATGTCAAAATTTATATGGGCAGGTAAGAGAGCTAGGTTCCCGTCGCAAATGCAAGAAAACAATAAAGAAATAGGTGGTTTAGGGGTACCAAATTTAAAAGACTACTATACAGCAGCAATCTTAGACCAACTGAAACAATGGTTCGCAAACAAAGACATTAAGCACTGGTCCCAACTAGAACAGTCATGGTTGCATCCTAGATCCCTACAGTCATTGATATTTGCTCACAACATACAACAAGTTACAATTAAAAATGATCACCCCACCATACAAGCTACATTGCAAGCATGGTCCCATCTTAAAAAGACTTCCAACCCAAAAACGGAAATCACAGAGGTACCTATCCCACTAGAAACCTTGAAATGGTTGATCCCAAACATTTCTCTTGACCAATGGCAAAGTAATCAAACAGTACTATTGAGGGACATAATACAAGAATATAAACTGCTGGCATTCAAAGAAATACAAAATAAGCTTCATCTACCGTCATCAGAATTTCTGACTTAGATTGCTTCATGGTACAACAAATGGAGAATTTCAAATTCTCCCATACCAACTCAAGTATGGAGGTATTTGAATTCCACCAACCCTAAAACAAAAGGCATATCCTTGATGTACACACCACTCAATAATAAACGATCATTTACTAAACTCACTCCCCTGCAAAAATGGGAAAAAGAATTAGGTCAGACGTTTACAGATAATCAATGGATATCCGCATTTAAATGTAACCATAGATTTTCGAGGTGCTCCAACTATGAGGAACTGGCGGCAAAGCTCATAGCAAGATGGCATTATACACCGTACATGATGGCTAAATTCTCCAGAGAAAATTCTAATTTATGTTGGAGAGGCTGCGACCATGTTGGAACATTGACCCACATGCTATGGTCCTGCAAGCATATTCGCAGCTTCTGGTCAGAAATATTTAAACTAATAGCGAAAGCGACAGAAGTCTTTACCAATCCAACTGCCGAGAAGGCCATTCTAAGTATTAATATGTCAGAATACCCAATCTCAGTAAGATCCATAGCGATGCATATACTCTTTGCCGCCAGATCCTTGTTGGTGTGGAGATCCGATGAAATTCCCAGTATCAGAGAAACTATCACAAAGATCAACACGATATCTGTTTATGAAAAAATTTTAGCTTATAGAGATGGCTATGGCGCAAAATATCTCTCCAATTGGAAAATGTGGAACTCACTATTTCAGACATAAAAACCATTCTGTCTCCTGTAAACCAGCTGAAGGTCATAACACTACCTTTCTACCCTTTCTTTCTTAACATTACTTTCCTTCCCCCTTCCACCCCCCCCCTCTCCCTTACCAGTTTTAATGGTGAAATGTTTTATTCACCACAATTAAGGTATTATTAATGGAACTAATCCATTTTGAAGTTCAAAGTTGTAACATAAGCATAAACAATAAGAACTATTTGTCCCAGGATGTTGATTATCTACAATTATTAAACTGAATAATCTGTAATATCTTAACAGCTTGTGTATCTGATAAATGTACTGAGGTATTTCCTATGTTGGACAAACGATATACAGTCATAACATGTATGTTTGAAAAACCTTAATAAAAATTAATATTAAAAAAACTGCCCCATCATGTTGCCATCAAAACTGCCCCATCAGAATTGCCCCATCAAAATTGTCCCCATCAAAACTGTCCCATCAGAATTGCCCCATCAAAACTGCCCCATCATATTGCCACCATCAAAACTGACCCATCAGAATTGCCCCATCAAAACTGCCCCATCATATTGCCACCATCAAAACTGCCCCATCAGAATTGTCCCATCAAAACTGCCCCATCATATTGTCACCATCAAAACTGCCCCATCAAAACTGCCCCATCATTTTCCTCTATTATAAATCAGTACATGGTGTGTCTGTCCCCTCCCCCGGGCTCTGTAATCAGAGCTGAGATGCTCCAGCCACCTTCCCCCCTGTGTATAACAGAAGCTTTGGTAACCATGGCAACAAATGCAACACAGTACACTCTGATTAATGGCTAAAATTTAATGAAATTACCTCTAAACAAAAAGTTTTTTCACAAAACTGTAAAAGATATCAAACTGAAAAGATATAGCCAGATAGCTGAATATTTTGTGAACATTTTAAAGTTTGTTTGGCATCTGTAGGTGAAAGTATGAAGGAGCTAAAACTTTTGGGAGCGGAAGAAGATTTTAAGGATCTGAAGCATGCTCCCATTGACTTCAATGTTAAAAAAAGTGATAAAAAGCTTAATATTTTAAAAAGTATAAATGGTAGAAAAAAAGTTGAAAAAGTCCCATCATCAGCTGAAAGAGACGAACATTTTAATAGTTGAATGGTTTTAACAGCTAAAAGTATGCAGAAGTTACGCAGAGCCAAAAAACGTACGGAATAATAAAAATAAACTAGAAAATGCATTTCCTGGGGAAAATGCGTGGGAATGCTGAATAGCTAAATTGCTAAAATGGCTGCCATCAAAACTGCCCCATTAGAATTGCCCCATCAAAATTGTCCCCATCAAAACTGCCCCATCATATTGCCACCATCAAAACTGCCCCATCAGAATTGCCCCATCAAAACTGCCCCATCATATTGCCCCCATCAAAACTGCCCCATCATATTGCCACCTTTAAAACTGCTCCATTAAAATTGTCCCCATCAAAACTGCCCCATCAGAATTGCCCCATCAAAACTGCCCCATCAGAATTGCCCCATCAAAACTGCCCCATCATATTGCCACCATCAAAACTGCCCCATCAGAATTGCCCCATCAAAAAAGCCCCATCATATTGCCACCATTAAAACTGCCCCATCAGAATTGTCCCATCAAAACTGCCCCATCATATTGCCACCATCAAAACTGCCCCATCAGAATTGCCCCATCAAAACTGCCCCATCACAATTGCCCCATCAAAACTGCCCCATCATATTCCTCTATTATAAATCAGTACATGGTGTGTCTGTCCCCTCCCCCGAGCTCTGTAATCAGAGCTGAGATTCTCCAGCCACCTCCCCCCCGTGTATAACCGAAGCTTTGGTAACCATGGCAACAAAACAAACACAGTACACTCTGATTAATGGCTAAAATTTCCTGAAATGACCTCTAAACAAAAAGCTTTTTCTCAAAAACTGTAAAAGATATCAAACTGAAAAGATATAGCCAGCTGAATATTTTGTGAACATTTTAAAGTTTGTTTAGCGTCTGTAGGTGAAAGTATGAAGGAGTTGAAACTTTTTGGAGCGGAAGAAGATTTTAAGGATCTGAAGCATGCTCCCATTGACTTCAATGTTAAAAAAAGTGATAAAAGCTTAATATTTTAAAAAGTATAGAAGTATAGAAAATGCATTTCCTGGGGAAAATGCGTGAGAATGCTGAATAGCTGAATTGCTAAAACAGCAGCCATCAAAACTGCCCCCATCAGAATTGCCCCATCAAAATTGTCCCCATCAAAACTGCCCCATCATATTGCCACCATCAAAACTGCCCCATCAGAATTGCCCCATCAAAACTGCCCCATCATATTGCCACCATCAAAACTGCTCCATCAGAATTGCCCCATCAAAACTGCCCCTTCATATTGACACCATCAAAACTGCCCCATCAGAATTGCCCCATCAAAACTGCCCCATTAGAATTGCCCCATCATATTGCCACCATCAAAACTGCTCCATCATGTTGCCATCATCAATACTGCCTCCATCATATTGCCATCAAATCTGCCCCATCAGAATTGCCCCATCAAAATTGTCCCCATCAAAACTGCCCCCATCAGAATTGCCCCATCAAAATTGTCCCCATCAAAACTGCCCCATCATATTGCCACCATCAAAACTGCCCCGTCAGAATTGCCGAATCAAAACTGCCCCATCATATTGCCACCATCAAAACTGCCCCATCAGAATTGTCCCTTAAAAACTGCCCCATCATATTGCCACCATCAAAACTGCCCCATCAGAATTGCCCCATCAAAACTGCCCCATCATATTGCCACCATCAAAACTGCCCCATCAGAATTGCCCCATCAAAACTGCCCCATCATATTGCCACCATCAAAACTGCCCCATCATTTTCCTCTATTATAAATCAGTACATGGTGTGTCTGTCCCCTCCCCCGGGCTCTGTAATCAGAGCTGAGATGCTCCAGCCACCTCCCCCCCTGTGTATAACAGAAGCTTTGGTAACCATGGCAACAAAACAAACACAGTACACTCTGATCAATGGCTAAAATTTCCTGAAATGACCTCTAAACAAAAAGCTTTTTCTCAAAAACTGTAAAAGATATCAAACTGAAAAAGAAAGATATAGCCATATAGCTGAATATTTTGTGAACATTTTAAAGTTTGTTTGGCGTCTGTAGGTGAAAGTATGAGGGAGCTGAAACTTTTGGGAGCGGAAGAAGATTTTAAGGATCTGAAGCATGCTCCCATTGACTTCAATGTTAAAAAAGTGATAAAAAGCTTAATATTTTAAAAAGTGTAAATGTTAGAAAAAAAGTTGAAAAAGTCCCATCATCAGCTGAAAAAGACGAACATTTTAATAGTTGAATAGTTTTAATAGCTGAAAGTATGCAAAAGTTACGCAGAGCCAAAAAACGTACGGAATAAAATTAAAACTAGAAAATGCATTTCCTGGGGAAAATGCGTGGGAATGCTGAATAGCTAAATTGCTAAAACGGCCGCCATCAAAACTGCCCCATCAGAATTGCCCCATCAAAATTGTCCCCATTAAAACTGCCCCATCATATTGCCACCATCAAGACTGCCCCATCAGAATTGCTCCATCAAAATTGTCCCATCATATTGCCACCATCAGAATTGCCCCATCAAAACTGCCCCATCATATTGCCACCATCAAAACTGCCCCATCAGAATTGCCCCATCATATTACCACCATCAAAACTGCCCCCTCATATTGCCATCAAAACTGCCCCATTAGAATTGCCCCATCAAAATTGTCCCCATCAAAACTGCCCCATCAGAATTGCCCCATCAAAACTAAAAGTAATTTTTTTTTTCAAAAGTAATTTTTTTTTTTCAAAAATGAATTTTTTTTTCAAAAATATATATTTTTTTTTCAAAAATAATTTTTTTTTTTTCACAAATATTTTTTTTTCAAAAATATTTTTTTTTTCAAAAATATTTTTTTTTTTTCGAAAATATATTTTTTTTTCAAAAATATTTTTTTTTTTTCAAAAATAATTGCTGAATAGCTAAATTGCTAAAACGACCGCCATCAAAACTGCCCCATCAAAAATGTCCCCATTAAAACTGCCCCATCATATTGCCACCATCAAAACTGCCCCCATCAAAACTGCCCCATCATATTGCCACCTTTAAAACTGCTCCATAAAAATTGTCCCCATCAAAACTGCCCCATCATATTGCCACCATCAAAACTGCCCCATCAGAATTGCCCCATCAAAACCGCCCCATCATATTGCCACCATCAAAACTGCCCCATCAGAATTGCCCTATCAAAACTGCCCCATCATATTCCTCTATTATAAATCAGTACATGGTATGTCTGTCCCCTCCCCCCGGGCTCTGTAATCAGAGCTGAGATGCTCAAGCCACCTCCCCCCCTGTGTATAACAGAAGCTTTGGTAACCATGGCAACAAATGCAACACAACACAGTACACTCTGATTAATGGCTAAAATTGCTGAATAGCTAAATTGCTAAAACGGCCGCCATCAAAACTGCCCCATCATACTGCCATCAAAACTGCCCCATCAGAATTGCCCCATCAAAATTGTCCACATTAAAACTGCCCCATCATATTGCCACCATCAAAACTGCCCCATCAGAATTGCTCCATCAAAATTGTCCCATCATATTGCCACCATCAGAATTGCCCCATCAAAACTGCCCCATCATATTGCCACCATCAAAACTGCCCCATCAGAATTGCCCCATCATATTACCACCATCAAAACTGCCCCATCATATTGCCACCATCAAAACTGCCCCCATCATATTGCCATCAAAACTGCCCCATTAGAATTGCCCCATCAAAATTGTCCCCATCAAAACTGCCCCATCAGAATTGCCCCATCAAAACTAAAAGTAATTTTTTTTTTCAAAAATATTTTTTTTTTTCAAAAATGATTTTTTTTTTTCAAAAATGATTTTTTTTTTTTTTCAAAAATAATTTTTTTTCAAAAATAATTGCTGAATAGCTAAATTGCTAAAACGGCCGCCATCAAACTTGCCCCATCATACTGCCATCAAAACTGCCCCATCAAATTTGTCCCCATCAAAATTGTCCCATCATATTGCCACCATCAGAATTGCCCCATCAAAACTGCCACATCATATTGCCACCATCAAAACTGCCCCATCAGAATTGCCCCATCATATTACCACCATCAAAACTGCCCCATCATATTGCCATCAAAACTGCCCCATTAGAATTGCCCCATCAAAATTGTCCCCATCAAAACTGCCCCATCAGAATTGCCCCATCAAAACTGCCCCATCATATTGCCACCATCAAAACTGCCCCCATCAAAACTGCCCCATCAGAATTGCCCTCATCATATTGCTACCTTTAAAACTGCTCCATAAAAATTGTCCCCATCAAAACTGCCCCATCAGAATTGCCCTATCAAAACTGCCCCATCATATTGCCACCATCAAAACTGCCCCATCAGAATTGCCCCATCAAAACTGCCCCATCATATTGCCACCATGAAACTGCCCCATCAGAATTGCCCTATCAAAATGACCCCATCATATTGCCACCATCAAAACTGCCCCATCATAATTGTCCCATCAAAACTGCCCCATCAGAATTGCCCTATCAAAACTGCCCCATCATATTCCTCTATTATAAATCAGTACATGGTGTGTCTGTCCCCTCCCCCGGGCTCTGTAATCAGAGCTGAGATGCTCCAGCCACCTCCCCCCCCTGTGTATAACAGAAGCTTTGGTAACCATGGCAACAAAACAAACACAACACAGTACACTCTGATTAATGGCTAAAATTTTCTGAAATGACCTCTAAACAAAAAGCTTTTTCTCAAAAACTGAAAAAGATATCAAACTGAAAAGATATAGCCAGATAGCTGAATATTTTGTGAACATTTTAAAGTTTGTTTGGTGTCTCTAGGTGAAAGTATGAAGGAGCTGAAACTTTTGGGAGCGGAAGAAGAATTTAAGGATTTCAAGCATGCTCCCATAGACTTCAATGTTAAAAAAAAGTGATAAAAAGCTTAATATTTTAAAAAGTATAAATTGTAGAAAAAAAGTTGAAAAAGAGCACACCTCAGCTAAAAGAGACGAACATTTTGATAGTTGAATGGTTTTAATAGCTGAAAGTATGCAGAAGTTACGCAGAACCAAAAAACGTACGGAATAAGAAGAAAAATAATAAAAAAACGAATAACAATAGTGGGACTGCTAAAGCAGTCCCACTAATAAAAAAACGAATAACAATAGTGGGACTGCTAAAGCATTCCCACTAATAACAATAGTGGGACTGCTAAAGCATTCCCACTAACTAGAAAATGCATTTCCTGGGGAAAATGCGTGGGAATGCTGAATAGCTAAATTGCTAAAATGGCCGCCATCAAAACTGCCCCATCATACTGCTATCAAAACTGCCCCATCAGAATTGCCCCATCAAGATTGTCCCCATTAAAACTGCCCCATCATATTGCCACCATCAAAACTGCCCCATCAGAATTGTCCCATCAAAACTGCCCCATCATATTGCCACCATCAAAACTGACCCATCATAATTGCCACCAATAATACTGCCCCATCATAATTGCCCCATCAAAACTGCCCCATCAGAATTGCCCTATCAAAACTGCCCCATCATATTCCTCTATTATAAATCAGTACATGGTGTGTCTGTCCCCTCCCCCGGCTCTGTATTTAGAGCTGAGATGCTCCAGCCACCTCCCCCCCTGTGTATAACAGAAGCTTTGGTAACCATGGCAACAAAACAAAACACAGTACACTCTGATTAATGGCTAAAATTTCCTGAAATGACCTCTAAACAAAAAGCTTTTTCTCAAAAACTGTAAAAGATATCAAACTGAAAAGATATAGCCAGATAGCTGAATATTTTGTGAACATTTTAAAGTTTGTTTGGTGTGTCTAGGTGAAAGTATGAAGGAGCTGAAACTTTTGGGAGCGGAAGAAGAATTTAAGGATTTCAAGCATGCTCCCATTGACTTCAATGTTAAAAAAAAGTGTTAAAAAGCTTAATATTTTAAAAAGAATAAATGGTAGAAAAAAAGTGTAAAAAGAGCACACCTTAGCTAAAAGAGACGAACATTTTAATAGTTGAATGGTTTTAATAGCTGAAAGTATGCAGAAGTTACGCAGAACCAAAAAACGTACGGAATAAGAAGAAAAATAATAAAAAAACGAATAACAATAGCGGGACTGCTAAAGCAATCCCACTAATTAAAATTAAAAATAAATAAAATCGAATAACAATAGTGGGACTGCTAAAGCAGTCCCACTAACTAGAAAATGCATTTCCTGGGGAAAATGCGTGGGAATGCTGAATAGCTGAATTGCTAAAACGGCAGCCATCAAAACTGCCCCATCAGAATTGCCCCATCAAAATTGTCCCCATCAAAACTGCCCCATCATATTACCACCATCAAAACTGCCCCATCAGAATTGCCCCATCAAAACTGCCCCATCATATTGCCACCATCAAAACTGCTCCATCAGAATTGCCCCATCAAAACTGCCCCTTCATATTGACACCATCAAAACTGCCCCATCATGTTGCCACAATCAAAACTGCCTCCATCATATTGCCATCAAAACTGCCCCATCAGAATTGCCCCATCAAAATTGTCCCCATCAAAACTGCGCCATCAGAATTTCCCCATGAAAACTGCCCCTTCATATTGACACCATCAAAACTGCCCCATCAAAACTGCCCCATCAGAATTGCCGAATCAAAACTGCCCCATCATATTGCCACCATCAAAACTGCCCCATCAGAATTGTCTCTTAAAAACTGCCCCATCATATTGCCACCATCAAAACTGCCCCATCAGAATTGCCCCATCAAAATTGTCCCCATCAAAACTGCCCCATCATGTTGCCACAATCAAAACTGCCTCCATCATATTGCCATCAAAACTGCCCCATCAGAATTGCCCCATCAAAATTGTCCCCATCAAAACTGCGCCATCAGAATTTCCCCATGAAAACTGCCCCTTCATATTGACACCATCAAAACTGCCCCATCAAAACTGCCCCATCAGAATTGCCGAATCAAAACTGCCCCATCATATTGCCACCATCAAAACTGCCCCATCAGAATTGTCTCTTAAAAACTGCCCCATCATATTGCCACCATCAAAACTGCCCCATCAGAATTGCCCCATCAAAATTGTCCCCATCAAAACTGCGCCATCAGAATTTCCCCATGAAAACTGCCCCTTCATATTGACACCATCAAAACTGCCCCATCAAAACTGCCCCATCAAAACTGCCCCATCAGAATTGCCGAATCAAAACTGCCCCATCATATTGCCACCATCAAAACTGCCCCATCAGAATTGTCTCTTAAAAACTGCCCCATCATATTGCCACCATCAAAACTGCCCCATCAAAACTGCCCTATCATATTGCCACCATCAAAACTGCCCCATCAAAACTGCCCCATCATTTTCCTCTATTATAAATCAGTACATGGTGTGTCTGTCCCCTCCCCCGGGCTCTGTAATCAGAGCTGAGATGCTCCAGCCACCTCCCCCGTGTATAACATAAGCTTTGGTAACCATGGCAACAAAACAAACACAGTACACTCTGATCAATGGCTAAAATTTCCTGAAATGACCTCTAAACAAAAAGCTTTTTCTCAAAAACTGTAAAAGATGTCAAACTGAAAAGATATAGCCATATAGCTGAATATTTTGTGAACATTTTAAAGTTTGTTTGGCGTCTGTAGGTGAAAGCATGAAGGAGCTGAAACTTTTGGGACGGAAGAAGATTTTAAGGATCTGAAGCATGCTCCCATTGACTTCAATGTTAAAAAAAGTGATAAAAAGCTTAATATTTTAAAAAGTATAAATGGTAGAAAAAAAGTTGAAAAAGTGCACACATCAGCTAAAATAGACGAACATTTTAAGAGTTGAATGGTTTTAATAGCTGAAAGTATGCAGAAGTTACGCAGAGCCAAAAAACATACGGAATAAAATTAATAAAATTAAAACTAGAAAATGCATTTCCTGGGGAAAATGCGTGGGAATGCTGAATAGCTAAATTGCTAAAATGGCCGCCATCAAAACTGCCCCATCATACTGCCATCAAAACTGCCCCATCAGAATTGCCCCATCAAAATTGTCCCCATTAAAACTGCCCCATCATATTGCCACCATCAAAACTGCCCCATCAGAATTGCCCCATCAAAACTGCCCCATCATATTACCACCATCAAAACTGCCCCCATCAAAACTGCCCCATCATATTGCCACCTTTAAAACTGCTCCATTAAAATTGTCCCCATCAAAACTGCCCCATCATATTGCCACCATCAAAACTGCACCATCAGAATTGCCCCATCAAAAATGCCGCATCATATTGCCACCATCAAAAGTGCCCCATCAGAATTGTCCCATCAAAACTGCCCCATCAGAATTGTCCCATCAAAACTGCCCCATCATATTGCCACCATCAAAACTGCCCCATCATAATTGCTCCATCAAAACTGCCCCATCAGAATTGCCCTATCAAAACTGCCCCATCATATTCCTCTATTATAAATCAGTACATGGTGTGTCTGTCCCCTCCCCCGAGCGCTGTAATCAGAGCTGAGATGCTCCAGCCACCTCCCCCCCTGTGTATAACAGAAGCTTTGGTAACCATGGCAACAAAACAAACACAGTACACTCTGATTAATGGCTAAAATTTCCTGAAATGACCTCTAAACAAAAAGCTTTTTCTCAAAAACTGTAAAAGATATCAAACTGAAAAGATATAGCCAGATAGCTGAATATTTTGTGAACATTTTAAAGTTTGTTTGGCCTCTGTAGGTGAAAGTATGAAGGAGCTGAAACTTTTGGGAGCGGAAGAAGATTTTAAGGATCTGAAGCATGCTCCCATTGACTTCAATGTTAAAAAAAGTGATAAAAAGCTTAATATTTTAAAGAGTATATATGGTAGAAAAAAGTTGAAAAAGAGCACACATCAGCTAAAAGAGACGAACGTTTTAATAGTTGAATGGTTTTAATAGCTGAAAGTATGCAGAAGTTACGCAGAGCCAAAAAACGTACGGAATAAAATTAAAATTAAAAACTAGAAAATGCATTTCCTGGGGAAAATGCGTGGGAATGCTGAATAGCTGAATTGCTAAAACGGCCCCCATCAAAACTGCCCCATCATATTGCCATCAAAACTGCCCCCATCATTTTGCCATCAAAACTGCCTCATCAGAATTGCCCCATCAAAACTGCCCCATCAGAATTGCCCCATCAAAACTGCCCCATCATATTGACACCATGAAAACTGCCCCATCAGAATTGCCCCATCAAAACTGCCCCATCAGAATTGCCCCATCAAAACTGCCCTGTCATATTGCCACCATAAAATCTGCCCCATCAGAATTGCCCCATCAAAACTGCCCCCATCATATTGCCACCATCAAAACTGCCCCATCATATTGCCACCTTTAAAACTGCTCCATAAAAATTGTCCCCATCAAAACTGCCCCATCATATTGCCACCATCAAAACTGCCCCATCAGAATTGCCCCATCAAAACTGCCCCATCATATTGCCACCATCAAAACTGCCCCATCAGAATTACCCCATCAAAACTGCCCCATCATATTCCTCTATTATAAATCAGTACATGGTGTGTCTGTCCCCTCCCCCGGGCTCTGTAATCAAAGCTGAGTTGCTCCAGCCACCTCCCCCCCTGTGTATAACAGAAGCTTTGGTAACCATGGCAACAAAACAAACACAGTACACTCTGATTAATGGCTTAAATTTCCTGAAATGGCCTCTAAACAAAAAGCTTTTTCACAAAAACTGTAAAAGATATCAAACTTAAAAGATATAGCCAGATAGCTGAATATTTTGTGAACATTTTAAAGTTTGTTTGGCATCTGTAGGTGAAAGTATGAAGGAGCTGAAACTTTTGGGAGCGGAAGAAGATTTTAAGGATCTGAAGCATGCTCCCATTGACTTCAATGTTAAAAAAAGTGTTAAAAAGCTTAATATTTTAAAAAGTATAAATGGTAGAAAAAAAGTTAAAAAAAAGGGGACGTACTAAACTGCATATTGGGATGATGGGATGATTGGATTATTGGCTGCAATACTGAGAACTCTCACTAGATGTCAGTGTACCATATACACCATATATATGGTAATATATGGTTGTTTCTCAAAATATGTTATTCTTTACTGCAGTGCTTGATACAATGTTGCAAGAAGCAGTTGCTAATGTTTAACTCTTCACTTGCTGATATATATGCAGCTGTACAACAGTTGCTGATATATATGCAGCTGTAAAACAGGATACAGAAGTAATATAAAAATTACATTTGACCTGTTTTTGATGGGAATATGGGTAGAATTATTATTGCTCATGGGGATTATTGGAGGAATATCATGTTAACACCCAACAATGAACATATTTAATTAACAATAATAATATGCATATACTTTTTCTACATAGGGATTATGGGTGGAATATTGTAGTTAGACATACAAAGGAATATATTAAACCTATTTCTGATATAAATATGTATATAATTATTTTTCTACATGGGGATTATTGGTGGAATATTGTTTATAAATATACATAGCAGCATATTAAACCCATTTCTGATGAGAATATGCATATAATTATTTTTCTACATGGTGATTGTTGGTGGGATATTGTTTATAAATATACATAGCAACATATTAAACCCATTTCTAAAGAGAATATGCATATAATGATTTTTCTACATGGGGATTATTGGTGGAATATTGTTTAAAAATATACATAGCAACATATTAAACCCATTTCTAATGAGAATATGCATATAATTATATTTCTACATGTGGATTATTGGTGGAATATTGTTTAAAAATATACATAGCAACATATTAAACGCATTTCTGATGAGAAAATGCATATAATTATTTTTCTACATGGGGATTATTGGTGGAATATTGTTTAAAAATATACATAGCAACATATTAAACCCATTTCTAATGAGAATATGCATATAATTATATTTCTACATGTGGATTATTGGTGGAATATTGTTTATAAATATACATAGCAACATATTAAAACCCATTTCTAAAGAGAATATGCATAGAATGATTTTTCTACACGGGGATTATTGGTGGAATATTGTTTAAAAATATACATAGCAACATATTAAACCCATTTCTAATGAGAATATGCATATAATTATATTTCTACATGTGGATTATTGGTGGAATATTGTTTATAAATATACATAGCAACATATTAAACCCATTTCTGATGAGAATATGCATGTAATTATTTTTCTACATGGGGATTATTGGTGGAATATTGTTTAAAAATATACATAGCAACATATTAAACCCATTTCTTATGAGAAAATGCATATAATTATTTTTCTACATGGGGATTATTGGTGGAATATTGTTTAAAAATATACATAGCAACATATTAAACCCATTTCTAATAAGAATATGCATATAATTATATTTTTACATGTGGATTATTGGTGGAATATTGTTTATAAATATACATAGCAACATATTAAACCCATTTCTGATGAGAATATGCATGTAATTATTTTTCTACATGGGGATTATTGGTGGAATATTGTTTAAAAATATACATAGCAACATATTAAACCCATTTCTTATGAGAAAATGCATATAATTATTTTTCTACATGGGGATTATTGGTGGAATATTGTTTAAAAATATACATAGCAACATATTAAACCCATTTCTAATGAGAATATGCATATAATTATATTTCTACATGGGGATTATTGGTGGAATATTGTTTATAAATATACATAGCAACATATTAAACCCATTTATGATATGAATATGCATGTAATTATTTTTCTACATGGGGATTATTGGTGGAATATTGTTTAAAAATATACATAGCAACATATTAAACCCATTTCCAATGAGAATATGCATATAATTATATTTCTACATGTGGATTATTGGTGAAATATTGTTTATAAATATACATAGCAACATATTAAACCCATTTCTAAAGAGAATATGCATATAATTATATTTCTACATGGGGATTATTGGTGGAATATTGTTTATAAATATACATAGCAACATATTAAACCCATTTCTGATGAGAAAATGCATATAATTATTTTTCTACATGGGGATTATTGGTGGAATATTGTTTAAAAATATACATAGCGGGGGGCGTGGCCTGGCTATGGAGGAGTGAGGACGCGTGTTCCCTCAGCTCCCGATACACCGCCGCATTACAAGCCGCACAGAGGGGAGTTATCGCCTCTGGAACACCGGAGAACATGTCGCAAGGACGGAGGGCTCTCTCACAGCACTCGAGAGCGGAGAGCTCACGGCAGGAGCAGCTGGAGACATATTTCGGCCCGAACGCCGGGCCCGGACACGAGGCCTCCAAGATGGCGCCGACGCCGAAGGCTAGCAAGACCACAAAATCCACACAGAAGGCCCTGGCTCAGCAGCAGCAGCAACAGCAGCAGCAGCACCAGCACTCCCAGATTTCTTCCCCGCGGTTGGTGAGTGATACAGCCCCTCCACTCTCCCCGGGATCCTCTGCCTCCCATGATCAGGGCCCTGACATGGCGGATTTTTTAGGGGAAGCAGACATAAAGCGCCATATTTGGTCCCTCCCCACCAAGGAAGACCTAGAGAGATTCACTGCCAGGGTTGAGAAGGCCTTCAGGGAAGATATAGCCCAGCTCAAGACAGACACTACTCACTTGGGAAACAGGGTGGAAACTGTGGAGCAGAGGCTGGATGAGGTGCTGCCGACTATTGTTAAACTACAAGACAGATGCAACTCTCAGGATCAGAAAATAGAAGCCCTATTGTGTCAGTTAGATGACTTTGAAAACCGCAGCAGGAGAGCAAATATACGCATACGCGGTTTACCAGCGGCCACGGCACCAAAGGATATTATTCCCACGCTAGAAGACGTATTCCGAGAAATACTGGGATTACCGGCCACGGCTCCTGTGGAGATAGACAGAGCCCATAGGGCCCTCAGACCACCCTCCCAAGATGCAGATAACCCAAGGGATATCATCTGCAAGCTTCACAAATATACACTAAAAGACAGAATTATGCAGAAAATGCGTGGGAAGCAATACTTTGATTTTGATGGAGCGCACCTGTACTTTTACCAGGACATATCAAGACGCACGCTCATGCAACGCAGAGCCCTGTGGCCCTTGCTTGAGGCCCTTCAGAAGGCAGGTCTACCCTACCGCTGGGGCTTCCCTTTCTATCTACAAGCAACCAAAGAGGGGAAGAATGTCACGTTACGCACTAAGGACGACCTTCCATTTTTTCTAGAGACCCTGGGTCTGGAGCCGGTGGACTTCCCAGACTGGAGAGGTCTGAGTGATCATTCTCACATACAGCTACCCCAGCCTTGGCTCACGGCCAACCGTAGGAGCCGCAGGCGAGACCGCAGACGTCCTGCATCCACCTCTCCCATGGGACCTGTGTCACCAAGGCACTAAAGGAAGCTGTCCTACCTTTGATCTGCATTCCGAGAGAAACGTTCTCCTTGTATGTTACAGTACCTCATCTGATTGTCCACTTTTTGTGAAGGGCCCCTGACCACTAACACAGACATGCCGCCTGCAATTGGGACAGAGCCACATATGCACACGAAGCTGCGCGCGACCACCTATCCTGGGATGAATGCCCCTGATCAGGAACTTGGCTTTGAACTTGTGAGAATATCCCAGGAGAAGATACAGAAGCCATAGCTCTGAACCTGCCAAGTCAGACTCTGATTCTGGACGCCCTGCTTACCCAGTTCTCTGTTTAGCATTTTTTTCTCTTTTTTTGAGGTCCCCCCCTCCCCCTATTTTTCAGATTTATCTTTTTGAATTTTTCTCCTCACCTCAAGATAGAGCTGCGAACTTTTGTTTTTGTTATTATAGAAACTCCCCCCTCCCATACACTGTATAATGTGTACTGCCTATTGATCAGGAGAGGGCGGTGGATTGGGGCTGGTCCTTGCTCCCCTCCCTCTCGTGACGGTCCACGTCCCCCACGTAGGCCATACCTTTTTAGGTATATATTTCCTATATTTGGAAATAGAGACGGGTCTCTGGCATCTTTCCCTAACGGGGGGAGGCCTGATATCTGGCTCACAGGTATACCACGTTGTGGTAATGTTCATATTAATGTACCTTGCAATTTGTCTTACTTACTTTAACTTTGTCTTCTTCCTTCCCTTCTGTTTACTCTCTTCTACTGTATACTCTTTTGTAGGGACTGCCTCCGGCTCCGCCTCCCGTTCTGTGCCCACTAGATCACTGCGAAAACTACTCATCCCGAGCTCTTCCTATGGCATCACTTAAGGTAATTTCATACAACGTGCGAGGTCTCTGCTCCCCATCCAAGTAGATTGAGACTCCTTGGGGAGATATGTCTTTCTTAGGGGGATCATAGCTGGGCAGAAGATCACAGTTGCTACGATCTATGCCCCTAATTCAAACCAACTCACCTTCATAGACAATACACTTGATAGACTGGCAGAATTTAGAGAGGGCCCTCTGATCTTGGGAGGCGATTTTAATATCAGCCCGGACCCACAACTAGACACCTCGCACAAGGGCCCTTCTCACTCACACGCTTTTTTAAAACATTTTCGTAAAACCCTGCAAACACACCGACTCTTAGATAGTTGGTGAATTCTTCACCCAGTTGACAGAGACTACAGCTACTATTCAAAAACACATGACGTCTATACCCGTATAGACCTGATCTGTGTAGATCATGTGGCCCTAGAGCTGCTGCAGTCCTCGTCCATCGGAAATATAACGATCTCTGACCATGCCCCAGTAATGGCCTCCCTGGTTTTGCCACAGAGTAGCCGTAGGACTTGGTCGTGGCGCTTGAACGAATCTCTGTTGGACGATGCTGTAGCGGTTTCTGAGGTCAAAAAGGTCCTGTCCCATTACTTTAAAAAAAACACTACAGAGGGGCTGAGTAAGGGGACTGTGTGGGAGGGCCACAAAGCAGTGGTGAGAGGCGAACTGATCTCCCAGGGATCTAGATTGAAGAAAGCTAGGCAAGCAGATTTTGACAGCGTACTCCAAGTGCTTCAGCAAGCGGAACTTAGACACAAACAGAACAGCGACCCGGAGGCTCTGAGGGCTTTGATAGACTTGAGAGAATTGTTCTCTCGACTACTGGACAGACAGGCAGGCAGGCGAACGCGATACCTATCGCATAAATACTATAAACATGCCAACAAATGCGGCCGTATGCTGGCTAGAGCCCTCAGAAAAAAACGAGCGCTTATGCATGTGCATAAGTTACGCCTCCCCACAAGTGAGTACACAGTTAGACCCTCCCAGATAGCCTCTGGATTCCGGGACTATTACAACACATTATATAACCTAAATTCGACACAGACCCCAGAGACCCAGGCCATACGGAAAACAGCCATCCAAACATATTTGACCACTTCTAGACTGCCAGCACTGACAGACGAACAATGTTCTGCATTAGAAGCACCCATCACTGTCACTGAGATAGAAGCCACGGTGAACTCTCTACCCAACGGGAGGAGCACAGGCCCTGAGGGGTTCTCCAAGGCCTATTACAAGATGTTTTTACCTCTGCTATCTGAATCAATGTGTAGCTACTTTAATTCCATAGCAGACGGCGCAGCTATCCCTAATGAAGCCTTACTACCTCACATTTCAGTAATACCTAAAGAAGGGAAAGACCCCACTATGCCCCAGAGCTACAGACCCATATCTCTTCTCAACGTAGATATTAAAATACTAGCCAAGATCCTAGCGACCAGACTAAAACAACTAATCCCACTAATAGTCCACCCCGATCAAACAGGGTTCATTACCGGCAGGGAAGCTAGGGACAACTCAATTAGAGCAATCCACCTAATCCATTGGGCCCGAACATCTCCCGCGCCCCCCCCCTTACTTGATCTTATCCACCGATGCGGAGAAAGCCTTCGATCGGGTGGACTGGACTTTTTTACGGGCTACGTTGGAAGCTTTGGGCCTTCGCTCCCATATGCTTACTTGGATAATGGCCCTATACTCAGACCCGCATGCTCAAGTAAAAGTGAATGGTTCCCTCTCTATGAGGTTCCCGATCAGAAATGGCACGAGGCAGGGGTGTCCCCTATCCCCACTCTTGTTCACCCTTGTGCTGGAACCATTCCTGCGCACTGTTAGGGCAAATCCAAACATTAAGGGGCTTACTGTAGGTCCCACAGAACATAAACTTTCGGCCTACGCTGATGATGTGCTATTCCACATCACAGAGCCTCTAGTCTCGTTGCCTAATCTGATGCGGGAACTTCAAAATTTTGGAGAGTTGTCTAATTTCAAAATTAACTACACGAAGTCAGAGATATTACCCATTCAAATGACATCCTCCCTGACAGACCGACTAAAAACTGCTTTCCCGTTTACTTGGACTAAATCATCCCTAAAATATTTAGGTATAAGACTGACAGATAGATTTGAAACCTTATTCACCACTAACTTCCCTTCCTTAATAACAAATGTGAGGAAAGACCTGACTCAGTGGGCTAATGCCGCATACACACGGTCGGACTTTTCGTCTACAAAAGTCCAACGGACGCCGACGGACTAAAGCTGGCTGGTAATCCGATCGTGTGTGGGCTTCTCCGGACTTTCAGCAGACTTTTTCAGCCTCAAATCCGACGGACTTTAGATTTGAAACATGCTTCAAATCTTTACGTCGTAACTACGACGGACCCCGAAATCCGCTCGTCTGTGTGCTAGTCCGACGGACAAAAACCCATGCTAGGGCAGCTATTGGCCACTGGCTATGAACTTCCTTATTTTAGTCCGGTGTACGTCATCAAGTACGAATCCGTCGGACTTTTGTGTGGTCGTGTGTAGGCAAGTCCGTTCGTTAGAAAGTCTGCTGCAAGTCCGCCGAAAGTCCGCCGGAAGTCCGCCGGAAGTCTGTCAGACAGGCTGTCGGACTTTTGTAGACGAAAAGTCCGACCGTGTGTACGCGGCATAAGACAGCCTTCACTTGGACTGGAAGGCTTAATATTATTAAAATGAATGTCTTACCCCGGGTACTGTTTTACATGCAGATGATACCTGTGGCCTTACCTAAGAGTTTTTTTACTCAATTAACCAGTACAATATCCACCTTTGTGTGGAACAATAAGAGACCGAGAATCGCCATTAGATTACTGAAGCGCCACAGGGATATGGGGGGCCTGAGCCTTCCAGACGCACAAAAATATTATTGAGCTATGGTCTTACAAAGGATACTAAATTGGCGCTTCCACACACACTCCAAAATATGGGTCTCATTGGAAAAATATATAGCGGGAAGAAATCTGGCATATGCCCCGTGGTTGGCCCGGGAGCACAGGGGATTATCAATCTATGCGTCTCCATTGACGACCCAGCTTTTGAAAGCCTGGGACCGACTCAATACTAATTTGGACTTGGCGCCCCCCGTGTCACCTCTGGCCCCGCTGGGAGGATACCAATGGTTCCTGCCTGGGGAACAGATAGGATTTTTTGGCTCCTGGGTGGATGACAGTAATGCCTGCTGTGGTAAATTGATGGAAAGTGGTAAATTAGTCTCACTAGAAGCCCTCAGAGCCCGGTCAGGGAGTTTCCCTATGGACTTTTGGCGATATAGGCAACTTCATCACTTTTTTAAACAACACGGAAGCTCTATAAGAGATACTTCCTCCCTTACACCGTTTGAACGCCTACTCATAGACGAAGAGCCGATTCCACATGTGATCTCGGGACTGTATCAGTTGCTCAGCTTTGCTACCCCAACAGTGAAACCACCATACATCAGGATGTGGGAACGAGACCTGGGGGTAGTCTTTACTTCTGCCCAGCTATCTGCCCTTTATCAACTCACTCGGTCTAGTTCCATTGATTCTAAGACGCAAGAAATGAATTACAAATTAATGATGCGCTGGTACCGGGTACCGGCAGAGTTAGCGAAAATATATCCAGCAACGTCGGAACTAGGGATGAGCTTCGAGTTCGAGTCGAACTCATGTTCGACTCGAACATTGGCTGTTCGCAAGTTCACCGAACAGCGAACAATTTGGGGTGTTCGCGGCAAATTCGAATGCCGCGGAACACCCTTTAAAAGTCTATGGGAGAAATCAAAAGTGCTAATTTTAAAGGCTAATATGCAATTTATTGTCATAAAAAGTGTTTGGGGACCTGGGTCCTGCCCCAGGGGACATGGATCAATGCAAAAAAAAGTTTTAAAAACGGCCGTTTTTTCAGGAGCAGTGATTTTAATAATGCTTAAAGTCAATCAATAAAAGTGTAATATCCCTTTAAATTTCGTACCTGGGGGGTGTCTATAGTGTGCCTGTAAAGGGGCGCATGTTTCCTGTGTTTAGAACAGTCTGACAGCAAAATGACATTTTGAAGGAAAAAACTCATTTAAAACTACCCGCGGCTATTGCATTGCCGACAATACATATAGAAGTTCATTGATAAAAACGGCATGGGAATTCCCCAAAGGGGAACCCCGAACCAAAATTAAAAAAAAAAAATGACGTGGGGGTCCCCCTAAATTCCATACCAGGCCCTTCAGGTCTGGTATGGATATTAAGGGGAACCCCAGCCAAAATTTAAAAAAAAAAATGACGTGGGGTTCCCCCTAAATTCCATACCAGACCCTTCAGGTCTGGTATGGATTTTAAGGGGAACCCCGCGCCAAAAAAAAAAAAAAAAACGGCGTGGGGTCCCCCCAAAAATCCATACCAGACCCTTATCCGAGCACGCAACCTGGCAGGCCGCAGGAAAAGAGGGGGGGACGAGAGTGCGGCCCCCCTCCCTCCTGAACCGTACCAGGCCACATGCCCTCAACATTGGGAGGGTGCTTTGGGGTAGCCCCCCAAAACACCTTGTCCCCATGTTGATGAGGACAAGGGCCTCATCCCCACATTCCTGGCCGGTGGTTGTGGGGGTCTGCGGGCGGGGGGCTTATCGGAATCTGGAAGCCCCCTTTAACAAGGTGACCCCCAGATCCCGGCCCCCCCCTGTGTGAAATGGTAAGGGGGTACATAAGTACCCCTACCATTTCACGAAAAAAGTGTCAAAAATGTTAAAAATGACAAGAGACAGTTTTTGACAATTCCTTTATTTAAATGCTTCTTCTATCTTCCTTCATCTTCTGGTTCTTCTGGTTCTTCTGGCTCTTCTGGCTCTTCTGGTTCTTCCTCCGGCGTTCTCGTCCAGCATCTCCTCCGCGGCGTCTTCTATCTTCTTCTCCTCGGGCCGCTCCGCACCCATGGCATGGGGGGGAGGCTCCCGCTCTTCTCTTCTTCTTTTCTTCTTTTCTTCTCTTCTTCATTTTCTTCTCCGGGCCGCTCCGCAATCCATGCTGGCATGGAGGGAGGCTCCCGCTGTGTGACGGCGCTCCTCGTCTGACAGTTCTTAAATAACGGGGGGGGGGGGGCGGGGCCACCCGGTGACCCCGCCCCCTCTGACGCACGGTGACTTGATGGGACTTCCCTGTGACGTCACGGGGAATGCCACAGGGAAGTCCCGTCAAGTCACCGTGCGTCAGAGGGGGCGGGGTCACCGGGTGGCCCCCCCCCGTTATTTAAGAACTGTCAGACGAGGAGCGCCGTCACACAGCGGGAGCCTCCCTCCATGCCAGCATGGATTGCGGAGCGGCCCGGAGAAGAAAATGAAGAAGAGAAGAAGAGAAGAAAAGAAGAAGAGAAGAAGAGAAGAAGAGAAGAAGAGAAGAGCGGGAGCCTCCCCCCCATGCCATGGGTGCGGAGCGGCCCGAGGAGAAGAAGACAGAAGACGCCGCGGAGGAGATGCTGGACGAGAACGCCGGAGGAAGAACCAGAAGAGCCAGAAGAGCCAGAAGAACCAGAAGATGAAGGAAGATAGAAGAAAGAAGAAGCATTTAAATAAAGGAATTGTCAAAAACTGTCTCTTGTCATTTTTAACATTTTTGACACTTTTTTCGTGAAATGGTAGGGGTACTTATGTACCCCCTTACCATTTCACACAGGGGGGGGCCGGGATCTGGGGGTCACCTTGTTAAAGGGGGCTTCCAGATTCCGATAAGCCCCCGCCCGCAGACCCCCACAACCACCGGCCAGGGTTGTGGGGATGAGGCCCTTGTCCTCATCAACATGGGGACAAGGTGTTTTGGGGGGCTACCCCAAAGCACCCTCCCAATGTTGAGGGCATGTGGCCTGGTACGGTTCAGGAGGGAGGGGGGCCGCACTCTCGTCCCCCCCTCTTTTCCTGCGGCCTGCCAGGTTGCGTGCTCGGATAAGGGTCTGGTATGGATTTTTGGGGGGACCCCACGCCGTTTTTTTTTTTTTTTTGGCGCGGGGTTCCCCTTAAAATCCATACCAGACCTGAAGGGTCTGGTATGGAATTTAGGGGGAACCCCACGTCATTTTTTTTTTTTAATTTTGGCCGGGGTTCCCCTTAATATCCATACCAGACCTGAAGGGCCTGGTATGGAATTTAGGAGGACTCCCACGTCATTTTTTTTTTTAAATTTTGGTTCGGGGTTCCCCTTTGGGGAATTCCCATGCCGTTTTTATCAATGAACTTCTATGTGTATTGTCGGCAATGCAATAGCCGCGGGTAGTTTTAAATGAGTTTTTTCCTTCAAAATGTCATTTTGCTGTCAGACTGTTCTAAACACAGGAAACATGCGCCCCTTTACAGGCATACTATAGACACCCCCCAGGTACGAAATTTAAAGGGATATTACACTTTTATTGTTTGACTTTAAGCATTATTAAAATCACTGCTCCTGAAAAAACGGCCGTTTTTAAAACTTTTTTTTGCATTGATCCATGTCCCCTGGGGCAGGACCCAGGTCCCCAAACACTTTTTATGACAATAACTTGCATATAAGCCTTTAAAATTAGCACTTTTGATTATTCATGTTCGTGTCCCATAGACTTTAACGGTGTTCGCATGTTCGAACAAACTTTTTTCCTGTTCGCATGTTCTGGTGCGAACCGAACAGGGGGGTGTTCGGCTCATCCCTAGTCGGAACTATGTTGGAGAGGTTGTGGTCACAAAGGCACTCTCCTCCATATTTGGTGGGATTGTCCTGCAATTAAATGCTACTGGGAGGATATTAAATCACAAATTAAAGATATCATGGGCATTGAAATTCCTCTCTCTCCGGAACATTTTCTGCTACACATCCCTCCCATGCCAATACGCCAGTATAAAAAAAGTATACTGCCCCACTTGCTTAATGCGGCAAAGCGGCTTCTCCCTATATACTGGAAGAGGTCACAAGTCCCATCCAGAGAGGAATGGTATCGCAAAGTGGGAGATATCCGTGAGGCAGAGGACTGGATTGCCACATGTAAAGGAGTTAGAGACCGCTTCACAGCGATGTGGCAACCCTGGACAATATATACCTCAGACTTAAGTCACATTCCTTCTAGCCTAGACATAGCCCTTCTTGAGCTAGCTGACCCATCCTTGAAAGGACGCCTTATTGACCCACAGAGGGGAGCAGAGAACCAAGACCCGAGATAAACGAAGGTGACAAACACTTAGGGGACATGTGTTCCCTTCTACTGTACTAATTTTTAGTAAGTATGGTACTGTCGGGAGGGCCTCGACAGGGGGCGGAGCTGGACGCAGGTTCCCAGGTACGTTCCAGACTATTTTTTCTTCTCTTTTCTTCTCTCCTCTTTCCTAAATACTCTATTGAGCTTTAACTAGTTATGGTTACCCGTTTAAAAACAAAATAATATGTTTGTTGCCAGGTGACGAATAAGAAATGACTAAGCAAAGGAGCCGGATGGTCCTTGGAGATTTATGGCCACGAGACACCCTGGACAGGGGGTGTTCTAGCGTCATTATGCTGATATGGCTTTGTCGGGTGATTTTGGGGGGGCTGGGGGGTGGGGAGCGCGGAGAGAGGTTAGTTGGAGGCGTATGTTGCCCCCCTCTCTTCGCGTGACCCCGCTCGGCCCACCTTATAAATTGTTTGCACAACTGAACTTAGCCTAAACCCTGGGAAAGACCTGTCCAGCTTTTATAGTCCCGGGACTAAGACAAGCATGCTTTTATTTTTTTGTTACCTGGCACACTGTTGGTGTATTTTTTTTCTTTTTCTTTTTATCAATGCTAGCTACACCAGTTAAAAAGTGACTGTCTAGTATTTAATATACATGACTGATAGCATCGATGCTCTTGTTTTTTTCCCTATGTTACTCATTCTTTTTGTTAAATAACAAGAAAAAAGGACTGGTTTATCACCTAAAAACCGTTCATCCAGATGGATGTGAACCTATACTCACAGTTTTATAATCTTGCAATGTGATATCCTGTCTTTTATAAATAAAGATTTATAAAAAAAAAAAAAAATATATACATAGCAACATATTAAACCCATTTCTGATGAGAATATGCATATAATTATATTTCTACATGGGGATTATTGGTGGAATATTGTTTATAAATATACATAGCAACATATTAAACCTATTTCTGATATGAATATGCATATAATTATTTTTCTACATGGGGATTATTGGTAGAATATTGTTTATAAATATACATAGCAACATATTAAACCTATTTCTGATATGAAAATGCATGTCATCAGAAATGAGTTTAATATGTTGCTATGTATATTTATAAACAATATTCCACCAATAATCCCCATGTAGAAAAATAATTACATGCATATTCATATCATAAATGGGTTAAATATGTTGCTATGTATATTTATAAACAATATTCCACCAATAATCTCCATGTTGAAAAAAAATTATATGCATTTTCTCATCAGAAATGGGTTTAATATGTTGCTATGTAAATTTATGAACAATATTCCACCAATAATCCCCATGTAGAAAAATAATTATATGCATATTCTCTTTAGAAATGGGTTTAATATGTTGCTATGTATATTTATAAACAATATTCCACCAATAATCCCCATGTAGAAATATAATTATATGCATATTCTCATTGGAAATGGGTTTAATATGTTGCTATGTATATTTTTAAACAATATTCCACCAATAATCCCCATGTAGAAAAATAATTCTATGCATTATCTCATCAGAAATGGGTTTAATATGTTGCTATGTATATTTTTAAACAATATTCCACCAATAATACCCATGTAGAAATATAATTATATGCATATTCTCATTAGAAATGGGTTTAATATGTTGCTATGTATATTTATAAACAATATTCCACCAATAATCCCCATGTAGAAAAATAATTACATGCATCTTCATATCATAAATGGGTTTAATATGTTGCTATGTATATTTATAAACAATATTCCACCAATAATCCCCATGTAGAAAAATAATTACATGCATCTTCATATCATAAATGGGTTAAATATGTTGCTATGTATATTTATAAGCAATATTCCCCCAATAATCCCCATGTAGAATTATAATTATATGCATATTCTCATTAGAAATAGGTTTAATATGTTGCTATGTATATTTTTAAACAATATTCCACCAATAATCCCCATGTAGAAAAATAATTATATGCATATTCTCTTTAGAAATGGGTTTAATATGTTGCTATGTATATTTATAAACAATATTCCACCAAAAATCCCCATGTAGAAAAATAATTACATGCATATTCATATCATAAATAGGTTAAATATGTTGCTATGTATATTTATAAACAATATTCCACCAATAATCCCAATGTAGAAAAATAATTACATGCATATTCATATCATAAATGGGTTTAATATGTTTCTATGTATATTTATAAACAATATTCCACCAATAATCCCCATGTAGAAATATAATTATATGCATATTCTCATTAGAAATGGGTTTAATATGTTGCTATGTATATTTATAAACAATATTCCACCAATAATCCCCATGTAGAAAAATAATTACATGCATCTTCATATCATAAATGGGTTAAATATGTTGCTATGTATATTTATAAGCAATATTCCACCAATAATCCACATGTAGAATTATAATTATATGCATATTCTCATTAGAAATGGGTTTAATATGTTGCTATGTATATTTTTAAACAATATTCCACCAATAATCCCCATGTAGAATTATAATTATATGCATATTATCATCAGAAATGGGTTTAATATGTTGCTATGTATATTTATAAACAATATTCCACCAATAATCCCCATGTAGAAAAATCATTATATGCATATTCTCTTTAGAAATGGGTTGAATATGTTGCTATGTATATTTATAAACAATATTCCACCAATAATCCACATGTAGACATATAATTATATGCATATTCTCATTGGAAATGGGTTTAATATGTTGCTATGTATATTTTTAAACAATATTCCACCAATAATCCCCATGTAGAAAAATAATTATATGCATTTTCTCATCAGAAATGGGTTTAATATGTTGCTATGTATATTTATAAACAATATTCCACCAATAATCCCCATGTAGAAAAATAATTATATGCATAGTCTCATCAGAAATGGGTTTAATATGCTGCTATGTATATTTATAAACAATATTCCACCAATAATCCCCATGTAGAAAAATAATTATATACATATTTATATCAGAAATAGGTTTAATATATTCCTTTGTATGTCTAACTACAATATTCCACCCATAATCCCTATGTAGAAAAAGTATATGCATATTATTATTGTTAATTAAATATGTTCATTGTCGGGTGTTAACATGATATTCCTCCAATAATCCCCATGAGCAATAATAATAATACCCATATTCCCATCAAAAACAGGTCAAATGTAATTTTTATATTACTTCTGTATCCTGTTGTACAGCTGCATATATATCAGCAACTGTTGTACAGCTGCATATATATCAGCAAGTGAAGAGTTAAACATTAGCAACTGCTTCTTGCAACATTGTATCAAGCACTGCAGTAAAGAATAACATATTTTGAGAAACAACAGAGTCATTACCATATATATGTGTATATGGTACACTGACATCTAGTGAGAGTTCTCAGTATTGCAGCCAATAATCCAATCATCCCATCATCCCAATATGCAGTTTAGTACGTCCCAAAAAAACCACACATCAGCTAAAAGAGACGAACATTTTAATAGTTGAATGATTTTAATAGCTGAAAGTATGCAGAAGTTACGCAGAACCAAAAAACGTACGGAATAAAATTAAAAATAGATCAAATCTAACTAGAAAATGCATTTCCTGGGGAAAATGCGTGGGAATGCTGAATAGCTAAATTGCTAAAATGGCCGCCATCAAAACTGCCCCATCAGAATTGCCCCATCAAAATTGTCCCCATTAAAACTGCCCCATCATCTTGCCACCATCAAAACTGCCCCATCAGAATTGCTCCATCAGAATTGTGCCATCATATTGCCACCATCAGAATTGCCCCATCAAAACTGCCCCATCATATTGCCACCATCAAAACTGCCCCATCAGAATTGCCCCATCATATTACCACCATCAAAACTGCCCCATCATATTGCCACCATCAAAACTGCCCCCATCATATTGCCATCAAAACTGCCCCATTAGAATTGCCCCATCAAAACTGCCCCATCAGAATTGCCCCATCAAAACTAAAAGTAATTTTTTTTTTCAAAAGTAATTTTTTTTTTTCAAAAATGAATTTTTTTTTCAAAATTTTTTTTTTTTTTCAAAAATAATTTTTTTTTTCAAAAATATTTTTTTTTCAAAAATTTTTTTTTTTTTTCAAAAATAATTTTTTTTTTTCAAAAATATTTTTTTTTTTCAAAAATATTTTTTTTTTTCAAAAATGATATTTTTTTTTCAAAAATGATTTTAATTTTTCAAAAATAATTTTTTTTTTTCAAAAATAATTTTTTTTTTTCAAAAATATTTTTTTTTTTTCAAAAATATTTTTTTTTTTCAAAAATATATTTTTTTTTTCAAAAATAATTGCTGAATATCTAAATTGCTAAAACGACTGCCATCAACACTGCCCCATCATACTGCCATCAAAACTGCCCCATCAAAATTGTCCCCATTAAAACTGCCCCATCATATTGCCACCATCAAAACTGCCCCCATCAAAACTGCCCCATCATATTGCCACCTTTAAAACTGCTCCATAAAAATTGTCCCCATCAAAACTGCCCCATCATATTGCCACCATCAAAACTGCCCCATTAGAATTGCCCCATCAAAACTGCCCCATCATATTGCCACCATCAAAACTGCCCCATCAGAATTACCCCATCAAAACTGCCCCATCATATTCCTCTATTATAAATCAGTACATGGTGTGTCTGTCCCCTCCCCCCGGGCTCTGTAATCACAGCTGAGATGCTCCAGCCACCTCCCCCCCTGTGTATAACAGAAGCTTTGGTAACCATGGCAACAAAACAAACACAGTACACTCTGATTAATGGCTAAAATTTCCTGAAATGACCTCTAAACAAAAAGCTTTTTCTCAAAAACTGTAAAAGATATCAAACTGAAAAGATATAGCCAGATAGCTGAATATTTTGTGAACATTTTAAAGTTTGTTTGGTGTCTCTAGGTGAAAGTATGAAGGAGCTGAAACTTTTGGGAGCGGAAGAAGAATTTAAGGATTCCAAGCATGCTCCCATTGACTTCAATGTTAAAAAAAGTGTTAAAAAGCTTAATATTTTAAAAAGTATAAATGGTAGAAAAAAAGTTGAAAAAGAGCACACCTCAGCTAAAAGAGACGAACATTTTAATAGTTGAATGGTTTTAATAGCTGAAAGTATGCAGAAGTTACGCAGAACCAAAAAACGTACGGAATAAGAAGAAAAATAAACTAGAAAATGCATTTCCTGGGGAAAATGCGTGGGAATGCTGAATAGCTAAATTGCTAAAACGGCCGCCATCAAAACTGCCCCATCAGAATTGCCCCATCAAAATTGTCCCCATTAAAACTGCCCCATCATATTGCCACCATCAAAACTGCCCCATCAGAATTGCTCCATCAAAATTGTCCCATCATATTGCCACCATCAGAATTGCCCCATCATATTTCCACCATCAAAACTGCCCCATCAGAATTGCCCCATCATATTACCACCATCAAAACTGCCCCATCATATTGCCACCATCAAAACTGCCCCATCATATTGCCATCAAAACTGCCCCATTAGAATTGCCCCATCAAAATTGTCCCCATCAAAACTGCCCCATCATATTGCCACCATCAAAACTGCCCCATCAGAATTGCCCCATCAAAACTGCCCCATCATATTGCCACCATCAAAACTGCCCCCATCAAAACTGCCCCATCAGAATTGCCCCATCAAAACTGCCCCATCAGAATTGCCCTATCAAAACTGCCCCATCATATTGCCACCATCAAACCTGCCCCATCAGAATTGCCCCATCAAAACTGCCCCATCAGAATTGCCCCATCAAAACTGCCCCGTCATATTGCCACCATCAAAACTGCCCCATCAGAATTGCCCCATCACAACTGCCCCCATCATATTGCCACCATCAAAACTGCCCCATCATATTGCCACCATCAAAACTGCCCCATCAGAATTGCCCCATCAAAACTGCCCCATCATATTGCCACCATCAAAACTGCCCCTTCATAATTACCCCATCAAAACTGCCCCATCATATTCCTCTATTATAAATCAGTACATGGTGTGTCTGTCCCCTCCCCCGGGCTCTGTAATCAGAGCTGAGATGCTCCAGCCACCTCCCCCCTGTGTATAACAGAAGCTTTGGTAACCATGGCAACAAAACAAACACAGTACACTCTGATTAATGGCTAAAATTTCCTGAAATGACCTCTAAACAAAAAGCTTTTTCTCAAAAACTGTAAAAGATATCAAACTGAAAAGATATAGCCAGATAGCCGAATATTTTGTGAACATTTTAAAGTTTGTTTGGTGTCTCTAGGTGAAAGTATGAAGGAGCTGAAACTTTTGGGAGCGGAAGAAGAATTTAAGGATTTCAAGCATGCTCCCATTGACTTCAATGTTAAAAAAAAGTGATAAAAAGCTTAATATTTTAAAAAGTATAAATGGTAGAAAAAAAGTTGAAAAAGAGCACACCTCAGCTAAAAGAGACGAACATTTTAATAGTTGAATGGTTTTAATAGCTGAAAGTATGCAGAAGTTACGCAGAACCAAAAACGTACGGAATAATAATAAGAAAAATAAAAATAAATAAAATCGAATAACAATAGTGGGACTGCTAAAGCAATCCCACTATTAAAAAAACGAATAACAATAGTGGGACTGCTAAAGCATTCCCACTAACTAGGAAATGCATTTCCTGGGGAAAATGCGTGGGAATGCTGAATTGCTAAAACGGCCGCCATCAAAACTGCCCCATCATACTGCCATCAAAACTGCCCCATCAGAATTGCCCCATCAAAACTGCCCCATCATATTGCCACTATGAAAACTGCCCCATCAGAATTGTCCCATCAAAACTGCCCCATCATATTGCCACCATCAAAACTGACCCATCATAATTGCCACCAATAAAACTGCCCCATCATAATTGCCCCATCAAAACTGCCCCATCAGAATTGCCCTATCAAAACTGCCCCATCATATTCCTCTATTATAAATCAGTACATCGTGTGTCTGTCCCCTCCCCCGGGCTCTGTATTCAGAGCTGAGATGCTCCAGCCACCTCCCCCCTGTGTATAACAGAAGCTTTGGTAACCATGGCAACAAAACAAACACAGTACACTCTGATTAATGGCTAAAATTTCCTGAAATGACCTCTAAACAAAAAGCTTTTTCTCAAAAACTGTAAAAGTTATCAAACTGAAAAGATATAGCCAGATAGCTGAATATTTTGTGAACATTTTAAAGTTTGTTTGGTGTCTCTAGGTGAAATTATGAAGGAGCTGAAACTTTTGGGAGCGGAAGAAGAATTTAAGGATTTCAAGCATGCTCCCATTGACTTCAATGTTAAAAAAAGTGATAAAAAGCTTAATATTTTAAAAAGTATAAATGGTAGAAAAAAAGTTGAAAAAGAGCACACATCAGCTAAAAGAGACGAACATTTTAATAGTTGAATGGTTTTAATAGCTGAAAGTATGCAGAAGTTACGCAGAGCCAAATAACGTACGGAATAAAATTAAAATTAAAACTAGAAAATAGCTAAATTGCTAAAACGGCCGCCATCAAAACTGCCCCATCATACTGCCATCAAAACTGCCCCATCAGAATTGCCCCATCAAAATTGTCACCATTAAAACTGCCCCATCATATTGCCACCATCAAAACTGCCCCATCAGAATTGCTCCATCAAAATTGTCCCAGCATATTGCCACCATCAGAATTGCCCCATCATATTGCCACCATCAAAACTGCCCCATCAGAATTGCCCCATCATATTACCACCATCAAAACTGCCACCATCATATTGCCATCAAAACTGCCCCATCAGAATTGTCCCCATCAAAACTGCCCCATCATATTACCACCATCAAAACTGCCCCATCATATTGCCACCATCAAAACTGCCCCCATCATATTGCCATCAAAACTGCCCCATTAGAATTGCCCCATCAAAATTGTCCCCATCAAAACTGCCCCATCATATTGCCACCATCAAAACTGCCCCATCAGAATTGCCACCATCAAAACTGCCCCATCAAAACTGCCCCATCATAATTGCCCCATCAAAACTGCCCCATCAAAACTGCCCCATCAGAATTGCCCTATCAAAACTGCCCCATCATATTGCCACCATCAAAACTGCCCCATCAGAACTGCCCCATCAGAATTGCCCCATCAAAACTGCCCCGTCATATTGCCACCATCAAAACTGCCCCATCACAACTGCCCCCATCATATTGCCACCATCAAAACTGCCCCCATCAAAACTGCCCCATCATATTGCCACCTTTAAAACTGCTCCATAAAAATTGTCCCCATCAAAACTGCCCCATCATATTGCCACCATCAAAACTGCCCCATCAGAATTGCCCCATCATATTCCTCTATTATAAATCAGTACATGGTGTGTCTGTCCCCTCCCCTGGGCTCTGTAATCAGAGCTGAGATGCTCCAGCCACCTCCCCCCCTGTGTATAACAGAAACTTTGGTAACCATGGCAACAAAACAAACACAGTACACTCTGATTAATGGCTAAAATTTCCTGAAATGACCTCTAAACAAAAAGCTTTTTCTCAAAAACTGTAAAAGATATCAAACTGAAAAGATATAGCCAGATAGCTGAATATTTTGTGAACATTTTAAAGTTTGTTTGGTGTTTCTAGGTGAAAGTATGAAGGAGCTGAAACTTTTGGGAACGGAAGAAGAATTTAAGGATTTCAAGCATGCTCCCATTGACTTCAATGTTAAAAAAAGTGTTAAAAAGCTTAATATTTTAAAAAGTATAAATGGTAGAAAAAAAGTTGAAAAAGAGCACACATCAGCTAAAAGAGGCGAACATTTTAATAGCTGAATGGTTTTAATAGCTGAAAGTATGCAGAAGTTACGCAGAACCAAAAAACGCACAGAATAATAAGAAGAAAAAGAAAAATAAATAAAATCGAATAACAATAGTGGGACTGCTAAAGCAGTCCCACTAATAACAATAGTGGGACTGCTAAAGCAGTCCCACTAATAAGAATAAATAAAAAAAACGAATAACAATAGTGGGACTGCTAAAGCAGTCCCACTAACTAGAAAATGCATTTCCTGGGGAAAATGCGTGGGAATGCGGAATAGCTAAATTGCTAAAATGGCCGCCATCAAAACTGCCCCATCATACTGCCATCAAAACTGCCCCATCATATTGCCACCATCAAAACTGCCCCATCAGAATTGCCCCATCAAAACAGCCCCATCATATTGCCACCATCAAAACTGCCCCCATCAAAACTGCCCCATCAAAACTGCCCCATCATATTGCCACCATCAAAACTGCCCCCATCAAAACTGCCCCATAATATTGCCACCTTTAAAACTGCTCCATTAAAATTGTCCCCATGAAAACTGCCCCATCATATTGCCACCATCAAAACTGCCCCATCAGAATTGCCCCATCAAAACTGCCCCATCATATTGCCACCATGAAAACTGCCCCATCAGAATTGCCCTATCAAAACTGCCCATCATATTGCCACCATCAAAACTGCCCCATCAGAATTGTCCCATCAAAACTGCCCCATCATATTGCCACCATCAAAACTGACGCATCATAATTGCCACCAATAAAACTGCCCCATCATAATTGCCCCATCAAAACTGCCCCATCAGAATTGCCCTATCAAAACTGCCCCATCATATTCCTCTATTATAAATCAGTACATCGTGTGTCTGTCCCCTCCCCCGGGCTCTGTATTCAGAGCTGAGATGCTCCAGCCACCTCCCCCCTGTGTATAACAGAAGTTTTGGTAACCATGGCAACAAAACAAACACAGTACACTCTGATTAATGGCTAAAATTTCCTGAAATGACCTCTAAACAAAAAGCTTTTTCTCAAAAACTGTAAAAGATATCAAACTGAAAAGATATAGCCAGATAGCTGAATATTTTGAGAACATTTTAAAGTTTGTTTGGTGTCTCTAGGTGAAAGTATGAAGGAGCTGAAACTTTTGGGAGCGGAGGAAGAATTTAAGGATTTCAAGCATGCTCCCATTGACTTCAATGTTAAAAAAAGTGATAAAAAGCTTAATATTTTAAAAAGTATAAATGGTAGAAAAAAAGTTGAAAAAGAGCACACATCAGCTAAAAGAGATGAACATTTTAATAGTTGAATGGTTTTAATAGCTGAAAGTATGCAGAAGTTACGCAGAGCCAAATAACGTACGGAATAAAATTAAAATTAAAACTAGAAAATAGCTAAATTGCTAAAACGGCCGCCATCAAAACTGCCCCATCATACTGCCATCAAAACTGCCCCATCAGAATTGCCCCATCAAAATTGTCACCATTAAAACTGCCCCATCATATTGCCACCATCAAAACTGCCCCATCAGAATTGCTCCATCAAAATTGTCCCATCATATTGCCACCATCAGAATTGCCCCATCATATTGCCACCATCAAAACTGCCCCATCAGAATTGCCCCATCATATTACCACCATCAAAACTGCCCCATCATATTGCCACCATCAAAACTGCCACCATCATATTGCCATCAAAACTGCCCCATCAGAATTGTCCCCATCAAAACTGCCCCATCATATTACCACCATCAAAACTGCCCCATCATATTGACACCATCAAAACTGCCCCCATCATATTGCCATCAAAACTGCCCCATCATATTGCCATCAAAACTGCCCCATTAGAATTGCCCCATCAAAATTGTCCCCATCAAAACTGCCCCATCATATTGCCACCATCAAAACTGCCCCATCAGAATTGCCCCATCAAAACTGCCCCATCATATTGCCACCATCAAAACTGCCCCCATCAAAACTGCCCCATCATAATTGCCCCATCAAAACTGCCCCATCAGAATTGCCCTATCAAAACTGCCCCATCATATTGCCACCATCAAAACTGCCCCATCAGAATTGTCCCATCAAAACTGCCCCATCAGAATTGCCCCATCAAAACTGACGCATCATAATTGCCACCAATAAAACTGCCCCATCATATTGCCACCATCAAAACTGCCCCCATCAAAACTGCCCCATAATATTGCCACCTTTAAAACTGCTCCATTAAAATTGTCCCCATGAAAACTGCCCCATCATATTGCCACCATCAAAACTGCCCCATCAGAATTGCCCCATCAAAACTGCCCCATCATATTGTCACCATGAAAACTGCCCCATCATATTGCCACCATCAAAACTGCCCCCATCATATTGCCATCAAAACTGCCCCATTAGAATTGCCCCATCAAAATTGTCCCCATCAAAACTGCCCCATCATATTGCCACCATCAAAACTGCCCCATCAGAATTGCCCCATCAAAACTGCCCCATCATATTGCCACCATCAAAACTGCCCCATCAGAATTGCCCCATCAGAATTGCCCCATCAAAACTGCCCCATCAGAATTGTCCCATCAAAACTGCCCCATCATATTGCCACCATCAAAACTGCCCCATCATATTGCCACCATCAAAACTGTCCCATCAGAATTGCCCCATCAAAACTGCCCCATCAGAATTGCCCCATCATATTGCCACCATCAAAACTGCCCCATCAGAATTGCCCTATCAAACAGCCCCATCATATTGCCACCATCAAAACTGCCCCATCATAATTGCCCCATCAAAACTGCCCCATCGTATTGCCACCATCAAAACTGCCCCATCAGAATTGCCCTATCAAAACTGCCCCATCATATTGCCACCATCAAAACTGCCCCATCATATTGCCACCATCAAAACTGCCCCATCAGAATTACCCCATCAAAACTGCCCCATCATATTCCTCTATTATAAATCAGTACATGGTGTGTCTGTCCCCTGCCCCGGGCTCTGTAATCAGAGCTGAGATTGCCCAGCCACCTCCCCCCCTGTGTATAACAGACGCTTTGGTAACCATGGCAACAAAACAAACACAGTACACTCTGATTAATGGCTAAAATTTCCTGAAATGACCTCTAAACAAAAAGCTTTTTCTCAAAAACTGTAAAAGATATCAAACTGAAAAGATATAGCCAGATAGCTGAATATTTTGTGAACATTTTAAAGTTTGGTGTCTCTAGGTGAAAGTATGAAGGAGCTGAAACTTTTGGGAGCGGAAGAAGAATTTAAGGATTTCAAGCATGCTCCCATTGACTTCAATGTTAAAAAAAAGTGATAAAAAGCTTAATATTTTAAAAAGTATAAATGGTAGAAAAAAAGTTGAAAAAGAGCACACATCAGCTAAAAGAGACGAACATTTTAATAGTTGAATGGTTTTAATAGCTGAAAGTATGCAGAAGTTACGCAGAGCCAAAAAACGTACGGAATAAAAATAAATAAAATCGAATAACAATAGTGGGACTGCTAAAGCATTCCCACTAAATAAAATCGAATAACAATAGTGGGACTGCTAAAGCATTCCCACTAATAACAATAGTGGGACTGCTAAAGCATTCCCACTAGGGATGAGCCGAACACCCCCCGGTTCGGTTCGCACCAGAACCTGCGAACGGACCGAAAATTCGCACGAACATTAGAACCCCATTGATGTCTATGGGACTCGAACGTTCAAAATCAAAAGTGCTCATTTTAAAGGCTAATTTGCATGGTATTGTCCTAAAAAGGGTTTGGGGACCCGGGTCCTACCCCAGGGGACATGTATCAATGCAAAAAAAACTTTTAAAAACGGCCGTTTTTTCGGGAGCAGTGATTTTAATGATGCTTAAAGTAAAAAAAAAAAAAAAAAAAGTGAAATATTCCTTTAAATATCGTACCTGGAGTGTGTCTAAAGTATGCCTGTAAAGTGACGCGTGTTTCCCGTGTTTAGAACAGTCCCTGCACCAAATGTGATTTTTAAAGGAAAAAATCTCATTTAAAACTGCTTGCGGGTTTAATGTAATGTCGGGTCCTGGCAATATGGATGAAAATCAGTGAGACAAACGGCTTGGGTACCCCCCAGTCCATTACCAGGCCCTTTGGGTCTTGTATGGATATTAAGGGGAACCCCGCACCCAAATTAAAATAAGGAAAGGTGTGGGGTCACCAGGCCCTATATACTTTGAACAGCAGTATACAGGCGGTGCAAACAAGACAGGGACTGTAGGTTTGTTGTTAAGTAGAATCTGTTTGTAATTTTGAACGGGTACATTTTTAACGTGTTTAGCTCCAGCCAAAAAATCTTTTTTAAGCTTTTTGGAAAACATAGGGAAGGGTTATCACCCCTGTGACATTTGTTTTGCTGTCTTTCCTCCTCTTCAGAAGATTTCACCTCACTTTTTGTCCCAATGACAAATGTTTTTTGAAAATTTGGGTTTTTTTGTGGAACAAGGATTGGAAAGCATCAGTGGAAAGGAGAAATGTTTTTCCCATATTAACACTTACAGGAGAGAATTTCCCTTCCTAGGGGTAGATTTCATCTCACTTCCTGTTGTCTCCTTCCGTTTGAAAGTAGGAGTCATTTGTAAGTTAGATGTCTGAAAGTAGGGGCCTGCCCTATATACTCAGCAGAAATTTGGGCCTTAGGTGTTGTTGTGGCCACAACACTGTAAGCCCTCACAGGGCCCTGCTGTGAAATATTAGATCAAGAATTGTAATTACATGCCCCTGTTGAACAGGAGCTGAAAATTAGGCCTTAGGCACTGGTGCGGGTGCCACAACACTGTAACCCCTCACAGACACTCTAGTTGGAACGCAGGAACGAGCCCTGCTGCAAAGTATTGCATCAAAAATTGTAATTACATGCCCCTGTTAAACAAGGGCTGAAAAATTGGGCCTTGGGCACTGGTGCTGGTGCCACAACACTGCAACCCCTCACAGACACTCTAGTTGGAACGCAGGAACGAGCCCTGCTGCAAAGTATTGCATCAAAAATTGTAATTATACGCCCCTGTTAAACAGGGGCAGAAAAATTGGGCCTTAGGCACTGGTGCTGGTGCCACAACACTGCAACCCCTCACAGACACTCTAGTTGGAACGCAGGAACGAGCCCTGCTGCAAAGTATTGCATCAAAAATTGTAATTACACGCCCCTGTTAAACAGGGGCAGAAAAATTGGGCCTTAGGCACTGGTGCTGGTGCCACAACACTGCAACCCCTCACAGACACTCTAGTTGGAACGCAGGAACGAGCCCTGCTGCAAAGTATTGCATCAAAAATTGTAATTACACGCCCCTGTTAAACAGGGGCAGAAAAATTGGGCCTTAGGCACTGGTGCTGGTGCCACAACACTGCAACCCCTCACAGACACTCTAGTTGGAACGCAGGAACGAGCCCTGCTGCAAAGTATTGCATGAAAAATTGTAATTACACGCCCCTGTTAAACAGGGGCTGAAAAATTGTGCCTTAGCCACTGGTGGTTACGCCCAGAACCAAAAATGTTCTTACAAGCTATCAGCGTGATCATTGAGGAGGAAGAGGATAATTACTCAGGGATAGTCACTCAGCATCAGCATAGGCAGTCTTTGAAGGGATCTGAGATTTCAAAAAAAATTATTCGGTTACATCAGCATCAGGTGCTTGGTAGCTGGTGGTGATCCAAGACTGATTAATTTTTATGAAGGTCAGTCGATCGACCAAGTCGGTGGACAGACGCACCCTGTGATCGGTTACCACGCCTCCAGCAGCACTGAATGTGCGTTCCGAAAGAACGCTGGATGCAGGACAGGCCACTAGCTCAATTGCATACTGTGCAAGCTCTGGCCAGTGATCCATCCTCAAGACCCAGTAACCCAGAGGATTTTCGGTGGGAAAGGTGTCCAAATCTGATCCTGCCCCTAGGTATTCCTGCACCATGTAAAACAGACGCTGGCGATGGTTGCTGGAACCGATCATACCTTGGGGCTGCGGACCAAAAAATTGTCTGAACGCATCGGTCAGACGGCCACCTTCTCCACCGCTCCTTCTATGACCGACCGAAGCCTCAGCAACACGTTGTCCAGAAACAGGAGTTTGTATCCTCCCAGTCTCTGGGAACGCATTGCACAGACCTTTCTGCAAGGTCTCCTGAAGATGTTTCATCCTCTGCTCCCTCTGCGATGGCAAGATAAGGTCCGCAACCTTACCCTTGTAACGTGGATCAAGGAGGGTTGCCAGCCAGTATTGGTCCTTCTCCTTGATACCACGAATACGAGGATTCTTACGCAGGCTTTGCAGGATCAGGGAGGCCATGCAGCATAGGTTTGCTGAGGCATTCGGTCCAGAGTCCTCTGGGTCACTAAGGACGACATGGTCCGCAGCCACCTCCTGCCAGCCACATACAAGTCCATGTGTTTCTTGGGACTGATCCCTTAAAGACTGCTGCTGATGCTGAGTGCCAGGCTCCACCTCCATACTGACACAATCTTCCTCCTCCTCCTCCTCGTCCTCTTCCTGTGTGATCGGCGGGCACGCAGGAACACTGTCTGGATAAAGGGGGCCTTGAGAGCTAAGGAAGTCCTCCTCTTCCTGCCTCTGTTCTGCCTCAAGTGCCCTGTCCATTATTCCATGCAACGTCTGCTCCAACAGGTGGACAAGGGAGACAGTGTCACTGATGCATGCACTGTCACTGCTCACCATCCTCGTGGCCTCCTCAAATGGTGACAGGACAGTGCATGCATCCCTGATCATGGCCCACTGGCGTGGGGAAAAAAAAACAAGCTCCCCTGACCCTGTCCTGGTGCCATAGTCGCACAGGTACTCATTGATGGCCCTCTGCTGCGTGTGCAGCCGCTGGAGCATGGCCAACATTGAGTTCCACCTGGTGGGCATGTCACAGATTAGGCTGTTCTTGGGCAGGTTAAACTCCTTTTGGAGGTCCGTCAGCCGAGCACTGGCATTATATGACCGGCGGAAATGCACAAGACTTTCCTGGCCTGCCTCAGGACATCCTGTAAGCCCGGGTACCTGCCCAAGAACCGCTGCACCACCAAGTTAAGGACGTGAGCCAAACAGGGCACATGGGTCATTTGTCCCTGTCGGAGGGCAGAGAGGAGGTTGGTGCCATTGTCGCAAACCACCATTCTTGCCTTAAGTTGGCGTGGTGTCAACCACCTCTGAACCTGCCCCTGCAGAGCTGACAGAACCTCTGCCCCAGTGTGGCTCCTGTCCCCCAAGCACACCAGCTGAAGCACCGCATGGCATCTTTTGGCCTGTGTACTTGCGTAGCCCCTTGAACGGCTACGGAGCACCGCTGGTTCCGAGGACAAATCACAGGAAGAGGCCATGGAGGAAGAAGAAGAGGGGGTGGAGGAGAGAGGTGTGTCACAATCATTAGCATTTTGGAGGCGTGGTGGCGGAACAACCTCCAACACTACTGCACCTTGTCCTGCATCCTTCCCAGCTGCCAGCAGAGTCACCCAATGCGCCGTGAAACTTAGGTAACGTCCCTGTCCATGCCTGCTGGACCATGAGTCAGCGGTAATATGCACCTTACCGCTGACCGCCCTGTCCAGCGAGGCATGGACATTGCCTTCCACATGCCGGTAGAGAGCCGGAATCGCCTTCCGTGAGAAAAAGTGGCGTTTGGGTACCTGCCACTGAGGAACCGCACATTCCACAAACTCACGGAAGGGGGCAGAGTCTACCAACTGAAAAGGCAGTAGTTGAAGTGCTAGCAATTTTGCCAAGCTAGCATTCAACCGCTGGGCATGTGGATGCCTGGGAGCAAACTTCTTTCGGCGGTGCAGCAGCTGGGGCAGGGAAATGTGCCTGGTACAATCTGACGTCGGTGTACCAAAAGCAGATTGCCCACAAGTACTTGGCTGTGACACACCTAATTCTACACCTTCATTCCTCTCAGTGCAGGTCTCAGAGAGGACTGAAGGTATAGTGGGGTTGGAAATCTCAGCTGATGAGGAGCAAGGAGAGGTCCTCTTTGTTCTTTGGTGTGGGTCTTTTAGATACGCTTGCCAACGAACTGCATGGCAGGTCAACATATGTCTGGTCAAGCATGTGGTACCCAAGCGGGAGATGTTTTGGCCACGCGAGATACGCTTGAGACATATGTTGCAAATAGCAGCGGTGCAATCTGATGCACTCGTCTCAAAAAAGGCCCACACCAAAGAACTTTTTGAATAACGCGCAGAGACTGCAGCGCCCTGTACATGTGGAGCTTTGGGGTGTGATGCAGTCAATGTGCTGCCCTTAGGCTGGCCCCTGGAGGGCATCCTGCCTCGTTGCCTCCTCCTCCTCTCTCCTATCAGGCACCCATGTTGAGTCAGTGACCTCATCATCCCCTCCCTCCTCATCACTGGAGCAAACCTGGCAGTATGCTGCAGCAGGGGGAGCATGACTGCCAGATTGCTGTCCTTCTTGGGCACCCCCTCTGTCCGTGCTCATGTTACTGCCTTCATCGAGCTCAGTATCATCATCAGAGCCTTCCAAACGCTGGGCATCCTCCTGGAGCATGTACCCAACACTGTGGTCAAACAGTTCGAGGGACTCCTCAGGAGGACATGGTGGGGCTAGGGAAGGAGTTACTGATGACATTGAGCCGAGGGAAGAGGCCGCTGCTTTGCCAGACAAAGTACCCTGGGCATGGGTGAGAGAGGATGAGGAGGATGAGGACGGCTTGGTCATCCACTCGACCAAGTCTTCCGCATGTTGGGGCTCAACACGGCCAGCTGCCGAAAAAAAGGCCAAGCGTGTCCCACGGCCACGTGCTGATGAGGATGCACCGTCTCCACGACCAGCACTAGACACAGAGCCTGCTTGCCCTCTCTTATTGGCTTGTGACTGTCTGCCTCTCCTTCTTGGCCTTCCAGACATACTAATGTCCTGTAGCTGCACTAAGCTGGGATATATAGATATATAGATATATAGATAGATATATAGATATCTATCTATATATCTATATATCTATAGATATATAGATATATATATATGTACTGATACTGCAGCTAGCAAAATCAACTGCCTGCCTGTAGTATGAGAACACCACCAACCTTCTACAGGTAGCTTTAGCTGAACACTGTGAGGTGGACGCACCCCACTAACTTGTAGGTTTAGCTGAACACTGTGAGCAGGACGCACTGCACTAACTGTAAATAGTCTAGCTGCCTGACTGTGGTACTAATAGGATCAAAAGAACACCAGCAATTTTCTTCAGGTAGCTGTATATACTGTAACAAGACAAGCCTGCCTGTCAGTAAGAAGATAACAGGAACGGATCTAGCTGAACACTGTGAGCAGGACGCACTGCACTAACTGTAAATAGTCTAGCTGCCTGACTGTGGTACTAATAGGATCAAAAGAACACCAGCAATTTTCTTCAGGTAGCTGTATATACTGTAACAAGACAAGCCTGCCTGTCAGTAAGAAGATAACAGGAATGGATCTAGCTGAACACTGTGAGCAGGACGCACCCCACTAACTTGTAGGTTTAGCTGAACACTGTGAGGTGGACGCACCACACTAACTTGTAGGTTTAGCTGAACACTGTGAGCAGGACGCACCCCACTAACTTGTAGGTTTAGCTGAACACTGTGAGCAGGACGCACCCCACTAACTTGTAGGTTTAGCTGAACACTGTGAGCAGGACGCACTGCACTAACTGTAAATAGTCTAGCTGCCTGACTGTGGTACTAATAGGATCAAAAGAACACCAGTAATTGTCTTCAGGTAGCTGTATATACTGTAACAAGACAAGCCTGCCTGTCAGTAAGAAGATCACAGGAACAGATCTAGCTGAACACTGTGAGCAGGACGCACTGCACTAACTGTAAATAGTCTAGCTGCCTGACTGTGGTACTAATAGGATCAAAAGAACACCAGTAATTGTCTTCAGGTAGCTGTATATACTGTAACAAGACAAGCCTGCCTGTCAGTAAGAAGATCACAGGAACGGATCTAGCTGAACACTGTGAGCAGGACGCACTGCACTAACTGTAAATAGTCTATCTGCCTGACTGTGGTACTAATAGGATCAAAAGAACACCAGTAATTTTCTTCAGGTAGCTGTATATACTGTAACAAGACAAGTCTGCCTGTCAGTAAGAAGATAACAGGAACGGATCTAGCTGAACACTGTGAGCAGGACGCACTGCACTAACTGTAAATAGTCTAGCTGCCTGACTGTAGTACTAATAGGATCAAAAGAACACCAGCAATTTTCTTCAGGTAGCTGTACATACTGTAACAAGACAAGCCTGCCTGTCAGTAGGAAGATAACAGGAACGGATCTAGCTGAACACTGAGCAGGACGCACTGCACTAACTGTAAATAGTCTAGCTGCCTGACTGTGGTACTAATAGGATCAAAAGAACACCAGCAATTTTCTTCAGGTAGCTGTATATACTGTAACAAGACAAGCCTGCCTGTCAGTAAGAAGATAACAGGAACGGATCTAGCTGAACACTGTGAGCAGGACGCACTGCACTAACTGTAAATAGTCTAGCTGCCTGACTGTGGTACTAATAGGATCAAAAGAACACCAGTAATTTTCTTCAGGTAGCTGTAAATACTGTAACAAGACAAGCCTGCCTGTCAGTAGGAAGATAACAGGAACGGATCTAGCTGAACTGAATACAGTGTATATATATATATATATATATATATATATATATATGCAACACCTGGGATGCATATATATATACACAATACACTGTAAGTGCAGCTAACTGACTGACTGTTCTGCCTAATCTATCTAACTCAATGTCACTGTCTGTCTGTCTCTCTCTCTCAATGAACGCCGGAACACACACTACACAGGGCCGCCGTGCAGGCGGCCTTATATAGTGTGGGGCGTGTACTAAATCACCTGAGCCATAATTGGCCAAAGCCTCCTTGGCTTTGGCCAATTATGGCTCTCTGTTCAGGCGGCGCTGTGATTGGCCAAGCATGCGGGTCATAGTGCATGCTTGGCCAATCATCAGCCAGCAATGCACTCCGATGCCGCAGTGAATTATGGGCCGTGACGCGCCACACGAATTTGGCGCGAACGGCCCATATCGTTCGCAATTCGGCGAACGACCGAACAGCCGATGTTCGAGTCGAACATGGGTTCGACTCGAACACGAAGCTCATCCCTAATTCCCACTAATAAAATCGAATAACAATAGTGGGACTGCTAAAGCATTCCCACTAATTATATGTGATACTCTGTATGTAGAGAATTACGGTTGTTTTGATTGTTATATACAGTCAGGTCCATAAATATTGGGACATCAACACAATTCTAATCTTTTTGGCTCTGTACACCACCACAATGGATTTGAAATGAAACGAACAAGATGTGCTTTAACTGCAGACTTTCAGCTTTAATTTGAGGGTATTTACATCCAAATCAGGTTAACGGTGTAAGAATTACAACAGTTTATATATGTGTCTCCCACTTTTTAAAGGACCAAAAGTAATGGGACCAAAAGTTAAAGGACCAAAAGTAATGGGACAATTGGTTGCTCAGCTGTTCCATGGCTAGGTGTGTGTTATTCCCTCATTATCCCATTTACAAGGAGCAGATAAAAGGTCCAGAGTTCATTTCAAGTGTGCTATTTGCATTTGGAATCTGTTGCTGTCAACTCTCAATATGAGATACAAAGAGCTGTCACTATCAGTGAAGCAAGCCATCATTAGGCTGAAAAAACAAAACAAACCCATCAGAGAGATAGCAAAAACATTAGGTGTGGCCAAATCAACTGTTTGGAACATCCTTAAAAAGAAAGAATGCATCGGTGAGCTCAGCAACACCAAAAGACCTGGAAGACCACGGAAAACAACTGTGGTGGATGACCGAAGAATTCTTTCCCTGGTGAAGAAAACACCATTCACAACAGTTGGCCAGATCAAGAACACTCTCCAGGAAGTAGGTGTATGTGTGTCAAAGTCAACAATCAAGAGAAGACTTCACCAGAGTGAATACAGAGGGTTCACCACAAGATGTAAACCATTGGTGAGCCTCAAAACAGGAAGGCCAGATTAGAGTTTGCCAAACAACATCTAAAAAAGCCTTCACAGTTCTGGAACAACATCCTATGGACAGATGAGACCAAGATCAACTTTTACAAGAGTGATAGGAAGAGAAGAGTATGGAGAAGGAAAGGAATTGCTCATGATCCAAAGCATACCACCTCATCAGTGAAGCATGGTGGTGATAGTGTCATGGCGTGGGCATGTATGGCTGCCAATGGAACTGGTTCTCTTGTATTTATTGATGATGTGACTGCTGACAAAAGCAGCAGGATGAATTCTGAAGTGTTTTGGGCAATATTATCTGCTTATATTCAGCAAAATGCTTCAGAACTCATTGGACGGCGCTTCACAGTGCAGATGGACAATGACCCGAAGCATACTGCGAAAGCAACCAAAGAGTTTTTTAAGGGAAAGAAGTGGAATGTTATGCAATGGCCAAGTCAATCACCTGACCTGAATCCGATTGAGCATTCATTTCACTTGCTGAAGACAAAACTGAAGGGAAAATGCCCCAAGAACAAGCACCAGGGATGAAACCCAGTGTCTGGTGATGTCTATGCGTTCCAGACTTCGGGCTGTAATTGACTGCAAAGGATTTGCAACCAAGTATTAAAAAGTGAAAGTTTGATGGATGATTGTTAATCTGTCCCATTACTTTTGGTCCCTTAAAAAGTGGGAGGCACATATACAAATTGTTGTAATTCCTACACCGTTCAACTGATTTGGGTGTAAATACCCTCAAATTAAAGCTGAAAGTGTGCAGTTAAAGCACATCTTGTTTGTTTCATTTCAGAGTATTGTATTATGATAAAACTATATAGATACATGTATATTATTTTAGCAGATGTTGTAGAAGTAAAAGGAATGCACTAAGTTAAGTGTTTAGATAAAATGATAGTGTAGGAGCCATTGCTCTGTAGGTTGCTCTGAAATGCTTGCTAGAGGCCTATTATATCCTGACACTGACTATTTTTTATTTTTTACAACTATAATTTTGAAGTGTATTTTATATCCAGACAAATATCGGGTGATTGCAGAAGACATGATGCAACTTGTTACAAATGTTAATTGCTACAAAGGAAGGATTTCTTGCAATAAAGGAGAAACTGGAAAAATAGAGACTTGTATCTTTGCAGAACAGGTATGCACTGAACTTGTGTCTTACAGCATCCACAGCAGCTTGTGCTATGATACTGGACCAGCAAATAATGATGAAGAAGGAGATCTCTCCAAAAACATCAAGCACTTGGCTAAGTTGAAAAGACCTATGCAGGAAAGGCAGAGCCTTATGGGACTGAATCTGCCAAATGGTCGCTGGAACCACATATTTGGCTTTCATTCACTAGCAAAATGGATTGTTCCTCTTCCCTGTTATCCTTGATGTGATGTTGCTGAGTAGGGATGAGCTTGATGTTCAGGTCAAACATGAGTTCGACTCTAACATCGGGTGTTCGCCCGTTCGCCTAATATCGAACAATATGGGGCGTTCACTGGAAATTGGAGATCGCAGTGCATTGCTGTATGATGATTGGCCAAAGCAAACACCTGACCTGCATGCTTTGGCCAATCCCAGCGCCCTCTGCTAAGAGAGCCATAATTGGCCAAAGGCAGGGTGCCTTTGACCAATCATGGCTCAGGGGGACTAAGTCCATGCCCCACACTATATAAGGCTGCCTGCACGGCGGCCCTGTGTAGTGTTGTTGGCGTGGACGGAGACATAGTGCAGTTGCTCCTACTTTTCTGGTGGTGTACACAGCACGCAAAACAGTGCAACTGTAGTGCAGTTGCTCCTACTTTTCTGGTGGTGTACACAGCACACAAAACAGTGCAACCGGAGTGCATTTGCTCTAACTTTTCTGGTGGTGTACACAGCACACAATACAGTGCAGTGTGGTGTTGCCAAACAAAATATACATCATGTCCAGAAGGCCACTAAGGAGAAGCAGATGCTCACAGGTCACCAAAAAAGGGCAAGCAGGCTCTGTGTCTACAGTCAACAGTGCTGGTCGGGGACATGGTGCATCTTCTGCAGGTTGCCGTGGGGGACCCTTGTCCTTTTTTCCTGCTGCTGGCCGTGTTATTGAACCAGAACATGCAGAAGAGTTGGTGGAGTGGATAAACAAAGCTGTCCTCATCCTCCTCATCCTCTGTCACCCAGGCTCAGAGTAGCTTGCCTTCCAATGCACCTGCCAAAGCCGCCTATTCCACTGGCTCCTTATCCACAGTCACTCATTCCATAGCCCCACCATCATGCATGGAGGAGTCCCCCGAACTATTTGACCACAGTGTTGGGTACATGCTGATGGAGGATGCCCAGCAATTAGAAGGCTCAGATGTTGGTTCCCAGGTTGACGAAGGGAGTAACGTGAGCCTAGAGAGAGGGGGTGCCCAAGAAGGACTAGAAACTGGCAGTCATGTTCCCCCAGCCGCAGCATACTGTCAAGTTTGCTCCAGTGATGAGGAGGAGGGGATGATGAGGTCACTGACTCTACTTGTGTCACGTACCTGGTTGGAGGCCGAAATGCCGAGAGGGGTCCCCTTGCGGCTGAGTGCAGTACACCCCTGAAGTTGGGTACAGAGGGTGTAGTGCCCAGAGAAGCACAGGTTGCCAGATGGATTCCGGAGATTAGAGCTGATGGGCACCTGAAGGACACTGGGTAGTACAGGAAACAGATGGGCTAAAGTCTATCAGAATCCTCGGTAATACTTGGCAAGGTGTGCACATGGAAGAGTAGTGAAAGCCAGGCCAGGGGTCAAACACAGTAGATCCGGCAAGAGGAGGAGGCGGGTTGCAGAAACAGGGACAAGCCAAAGGTCTGGTATCAGGAAGCAGGCAGGAACAGGTAACTGTACCAAAGTCCGTTATACAAGCCGGGATCAGGTACAGAAGATGACAAGTCGGTAAAGCAAGCCAGGGGGTCAAACCAGGAGAGCAGATCGGACAGGTCAGGAACAAGCCGGGTCACAACAGGAATCCAAACAGTAATTTGCACAAAGGCTCAGGAACACAGGAAGACTGACAAACCAGCAACTGCAGACACTATCAGACTTCCTTATATAGGCCCATGTGACCTGCTGGTGGAGATACTGGGTCCTAGAGCCCTTCTCCTGCCAGAGATGCTGGGTCCTAAAGTCCTTCTCTTGCTATAAGTGCTGGTAAAGATGCTGGGTCCTAGAGCCCTTCTCCTGCTGTTGGTGCCAGTTCTCCTACGGCCATTTCCCTGACAACTTGGGATAAAAGAGAGGAGGAGGAAGCACAACTCCAACGAGGTAGGATGTCCTCTTCCGGGCAGCTTAAGGGCAGTCACCCTACTGCATCACACCGCAGAGCTCCGCAGGTGCAGGGAGCTGCTGACTCTCTGCTGATTTTAAAAAGTTCCTTGGTGTGGGTCTTTTTTGACACATGTGCAGCAGATCGCTGTTTGCAACCTATGTCTGAAGCGGATAAAGAGTGGCCAGAACAGCAGCCGGTTGGGCACCACATGCTTGACCAGACATATGATGACCTCCCATGCAGTCCATTGGCAACAGCACTTGAAAGACCCATATCAAAGAAAAAGGTGGACTTCTCCTTGCTCCACATCTGGGATCTCCAACCCCACTATACCTCCAGTCCTCTCAAAAACCTGCACTGAGAGGAATGAAGGTATAGCAATAGGTGTCCCAAGTACTTGCAGACAATCTGCTATCAGTACACCTCCATCTGATTTTAGCAGGCAAATTTCCCTACCCTAGTTGCTAAACCGGAAAAAGAAATTGGGTCCCAGCCATCCACATGCTCAGCGTCTGAATGCTAGCTTGGCCAAATTGCTAGCACTGCAATTGCTGCCTTTTCAGCTGGTAGACTCTGCCCCCTTCCGTGAATTTGTGGAATGTGCTGTACCTCAGTGGCAGGTTCCAAAACGCCATTTCTTTTCACGGAAGGCCATTCCGGCTCTCTACCGGCATGTGGAAGACAGTGTTTTGGCCTCGTTGGACAGGGCGGTCAGCAGTAAGGTGCATATTACCGCTGACTCATGGTCCAGCAGGCATTCCTTCACGGCACACTGGGAAACTATGCTGGTAGCTGGGAAGGATGCAGGACAGGGTTCAGTATTGCTGGAGCTTGTTCCGCCACCACGCCTCCAAAATGCCACAGCTCTCTCCTCCACTCTCTCCTCTTCTTCTTCCTCTATGGCCTCTTCTTCTCATTTCTCCTCTGAACCAGCAGTGCTCTGTAAGTGGTCAAGGGCCTACGCAAGCACTCAGGCAAAAAGATGCCATGCGGTGCTTGAGTTGGTCTGCTTAGAGGACAGGAGCCACACTGGAGCAGAGATTCTGTCAGGTCTGCAGGGGCAGGCTCAGAGGTGGTTGACGCCACACCAGCTTCAGCCAGGAATGGTTGTATGCGACAATGGCACCAACCTTCTCTCCTCCCTCCGACAGGGACACTTGACCCATGTCCCATGTTTGGCACACGTCCTGAATTTGGTGGGGCAGCGGTTCTTGATCGGGTACCGAGACTTACAGGATCTCTTGAGGCAGGCCAGAAAAGTCTGTGGTCATTTCAGTCGGTCATACAATGCCACTGCTCGGCTGGCTGACATTCAAAGGAAATGCAACCTGCCCACCAACCGCCTCATTTGTGACATGCCCACGAGGTGGAACTCAACGTTGGCAATGCTGCAGCAGCTGCACTCGCAGCAGAGGGTCATCAATGAGTACCTGCGTGAGTTTGGCACCAGGACAGGGTCAGGGGAGCTTGGCTTTTTTTCGCCACGCCAGTGCCTACTGATCAAGGATGCATGCACTATCATGTCACTATTTGAGGAGGCCATGAGGATGGTGAGCAGCAACAATGCATGCATCAGTGATACTGTCCCTCTTGTCTTCCTGTTGGAGCACACGCTTCGTGGAATAATGGACAGGGCACTTGAGGCAGAACAGCAGGAGGAAGAGGAGGACTTCCTTACCTTTATCCAGATAGCATTCCTGTGGGCTCGCCAAACACACAGGAAGAGGAGGAGGAGGAGGAGGATTGTGTCAGCATGGATGTAGAGGATAACACTCAGCAGCAGTCTTCAAGGGATGGTTTTCAGTCCCCAGAAACCCAAGGAGTTGTACGTGGTTGGGAGGAAGTAGTTTATGACAACGTCATCCTCAGTGACCCAGAGAACTCACAATCGAATGTATCTGCAAACTCATGCTGCATGGCCTCCCTGATTCTGCAAAGCCTGCAAAAGGACCCTAGGATTCATGGTATCAAGGAGAGGGATCATTACTGGCTGGCAACCCTTCCTGATCCATGTTACAAGGGTAAGGTTGCAGAATTCATCCTGCCTTCGCAGAGGGAGCAGGGGATGAAACATCTTCAGGAGGCCATGAAGAAAGGTTTGTGCAATGCATTTGCAGACCCTAGGAGTTTACAATTTCCTGGTACTGGACAACATGTTGCTGAGGCTTCGGTCAGTCAGAGGAAGAGCGGTGAAAAAGGTGGCTGGCTGACTGATGCCTTTAGATAATTTTTTAGTCCTCAAGGTCTGATAGGTTCAAGCAACCATTGCCAACATCTGCATTACATGGTGCAGGAATATCTTGGGGCAAGAGCAGACTTGGAGACTTTTCCAACAGACCATCTGGGTTACTGGGTCTTGAGGATGGACCACTGGCCAGAACTTGAGCTACTGGCCTGTCCTGCATCCAGCGTTCTTTCTGAATGCACATTCAGTGCTGCTGGAGGGTTCGTAACCAATCATAGCGTGCGCCTGTTCACAGACTCTGTTGATAGGCTCACATTCATTAAAATGCATCAAACTTGGATCAGCAGCAGCTATCAAGCACCTGATGCTCATGTAACTGATTGACTTTTCTATGGATGTGGGATCCCTTGAAGACTGCCTATGCTGAGTGACTATCCTATTCCTCCTCAATCTAGCTGACCAACAACATTTTTGGTTTAGGGCACCACCACTATTGCCTAAGGCCCAATTTTTCTGCCCCTGTTTAACAGGGGCATGTAATCACAATTTTTGATCAAATATTTCACAGCAGGGCCCGTTCCTGCACCCAACAAGCGTAACTGTCAGGGGTTACTGTGTTGTGACACCACCACCACTGCCTAAGGCCCAATTTTTCTGCCCCTGTTTGACAGGGGGATGTAATTACAATTCTTGATATAATATTTCATAGTAGGGCCCGTTCCTGCACCCAACAAGCGTAACTGTGAAGGGTTACAGTGTTCTGGCACCACCAACACCTAAGGCCCAATTTTCTGCAGAGTATTTAGGGCAAGCTGTATAGTATATATACTTCTGTTCAGAGTATATAGTGCCTGGGGGCCCCCCCACGCCATTTTTTTTTAAATTTGGGTGCGGAGTTACCCTTAATATCTATACCAGACCCAAAGATCCTTGTAATGGGCTGGGGGGGACCCATGCCGTTTTTCTCAATGATTTTCATGTATATTATACCTGACAATACATTACAGCCGCAAGCAGTTTTAAATGACTTTTTTTCCTTTAGAAATGTCATTTTGCTGTGGTATTGTTCTAAACACGGGAAAACTGCTCCACTTTAGAGGCATGCTATAGACACCCCTAGGCACGAAATTTAAAGGATTATTTCATTTTTATTGTTTCACTTTAAGCATTCTTAAAAACACTGCTCCCGAAAAAACGGCCATTTTAAAAACTTTTTTTGCATTGATACATGTCCCCTGGGGCAGGACCCGGGTCCCCAAACACTTTTTAGGGAAAAAACTTGCATATAAGCCTTTAACCACTTCAGCCCCGGAAGGATTTACCCCCTTCCTGACCAGAGCACTTTTTACAATTTGGCACTGCATCACTTTAACTGTTAGTTGCGCGGTCATGCAATTCTGTACCCAAACGAAATTTGCGTCCTTTTCTTCCCACAAATAGAGCTTTTCTTTAATGGTATTTGATCACCTCTGCCATTTTTATTTTTTGCGCTATAAACAGAAAAAGACCGAAAATTTTGAAAAAAAATGATATTTTCTACTTTTTGTTATAAAAAAAATCCAATAAACTCAATTTTAGTCATACATTTAGGCCAAAATGTATTCGGCCACATGTCTTTGGTAAAAAAAATGCCAATAAGCGTATATTTATTGGTTTGCGCAAAAGTTATAGCGTCTACAAACTAGGGTACATTTTCTGGAATGGAACAGCTTTTAGTTTATGACTGCCTATGTCATTTCTTGAGGTGCTAAAATGGCAGGGCAGTACAAAACCCCCAAATTACCCCATTTTGGAAAGTAGACACCCCAAGGAAATTGCTGAGAGGCATGTTGAGCCCATTGAATATTAATTTTTTTTGTCCCAAGTGATTGAATAATGACAAAGAAAAATTTACAAAAAGTTGTCACTAAATGATATATTGCTCACACAGGCCATGGGCATATGTGGAATTGCACCCCAAAATACATTCAGCTGTTTCTCCTGAGTACGGGGATACCACATGTGTGGTACTTTTTGGGAGCCTAGCCGCGTACGGGGCCCCGAAAACCAATTACCGCCTTCAGGATTTCTAAGGGCGTAAATTTTTGAGTTCACTCCTCACTACCTATCACAGTTTTGAAGGCCATAAAATGCCCAGATGGCACAAAACCCCCCCAAATGACCCCATTTTGGAAAGTAGACACCCCAAGCTATTTGCTGAGAGGCATGTTGAGTCCATGGAATATTTTATATTTTGACACAAGTTGCGGGAAAGTGACAATTTTTTTTTTTTTTTTTGCACAAAGTTGTCACTAAATGATATATTGCTCACACAGGCCATGGGCATATGTGGAATTGCACCCCAAAATACATTTAGCTGCTTCTCTTGAGTACGGGGATACCACATGTGTGGGACTTTTTGGGAGCCTAGCCGCGTACGGGGCTCCGAAAACCAATCAGCGCCTTCAGGATTTCTAAGGGCATAAATTTTGATTTCACTCTTCACTGCCTATCACAGTTTCGGAGGCCATTGAATGCCCAGGTGACACAAACCCCCCCCAAATGACCCCATTTTGGAAAGTAGACACCCCAAGCTATTTGCTGAGAGGCATGGTGAGTATTTTGCAGCTCTCATTTTTTTTGAAAATGAAGAAAGACAAGAAAACATTTTTTTTTTCTTTTTTCAATTTTCAAAACTTTGTGACAAAAAGTTAGGTCTGCAAAATACTCACTATACCTCTCAGAAAATAGCTTGGGTTGTCTACTTTCCAAAATAGGGTCATTTGGGGGGGGGGTTGTGCCACCTGGGCATTCCATGTCCTCCAAAACTGTGATAGGCAGTGAAGAGTGAAATCAAAAATTACGCCCTTAGAAAGCATGCTTGGTTTTCGGGGTCCCGTACGTGGCTAGGCTCCCAAAAAGTCTCACACATGTGGTATCCCCATACTCAGGAGAAGCAACAGAATGTATTTTGGGGTGTAATTTCACATATTCCCATGGCATGTTTGAGCAACATATCATTTAGTGACAACTTTGTGCAATAAAAAAAAATTTGTCTTTTTCCCGCAACTTGTGTCACAATATAAAATATTCCATGGACTCGACGTGCCTCTCAGCAAATAGCTTGGGGTGTCTACTTTCCAAAATGGGGTCATTTCGGGGGGGTTTTGAACTGTCCTGGCATTTTATGCACAACATTTAGAAGCTTATGTCACACATCACCCACTCTTCTAACCACTTGAAGACAAAGCCCTTTCTGACACTTTTTGTTTACATGAAAAAATTATTTTTTTTTGCAAGAAAATTACTTTGAACCCCCAAACATTATATATTTTTTAAAGCAAATGCCCTACAGATTAACATGGTGGGTGTTTCATTCTTTTTTTTCACACAGTATTTGCGCAGCGATTTTTCAAACGCATTTTTTTTGGGAAAATACACATTTTTTAAATATTAATGCACTAAAACACACTATATTGCCCAAATGTTTGATGAAATAAAAAAGATGATCTTAGGCTGAGTACATGGATACCAAACATGACATGCTTTAAAATTGCGCACAAACGTGCAGTGGCGACAAACTAAATACATTTTTAAAAGCATTTAAAAGCCTTTACAGGTTACCACTTTAGATTTACAGAGGAGGTCTACTGCTAAAATTACTGCCCTCGATCTGACCTTCGCAGTGATACCTCACATGCATGGTGCAATTGCTGTTTACATTTGACGCCAGAACGACGCTTGCGTTCGCCTTTGCGCGAGAGCAGGCGGGGACAGGGGTGCTTTTTTTTTTTCTTTATTATTTTTTTGCTTTTTTATCTTATTTTTAAACAGTTCCTCTCATTTTTTTTAATCATTTTTATTGTTATCTCAGGGAATAGCAATAGGTAGTGACAGGTACTCTTTTTTGAAAAAATTGGGGTCTAGATCTCTCCTCTGCCCTCAAAGCATCTGACCACACCAAGATCGGTGTGATAAAATGCTTTCCCAATTTCCCAATGGCCCTGTTTACATCCGGCGAAATCTAAGTCATGAAATGCTTGTAGCTTCCGGTTTCTTAGGCCATAGAGATGTTTGGAGCCACTCTGGTCTCTGATCAGCTCTATGGTCAGCTGGCTGAATCACCGGCTGCATTCTCAGGTTCCCTGTTGGGACAGGAGAGCCAGGGAAAAACATGGAAGACGGTGGGGGGGGGGCATTCCCTCCCACTGCTTGTAAAAGCAGTCTAGAGGCTAATTAGCCGCTAGGATTGCTTTTACATGAAAGCCGACCGCTGGCTGAAAAGAATGATACCAAGATGATACCTAAACCTGCAGGCATTATTCTGGTATAACCACTCAAAGTCCAGCAACATACCAGTACGTTGCTGGTCCTTGTTGGGCATATATTGTAATCTTTTTTTTTCATGCAGCCTGTGGGCTGAACAAAAAAAGAGATTGATCGGTGGGTATGCCCACCATTAGAATACCTCCCTTCATCCACCCACTTCTAATGATGGGCATACATGCACCATTTATATATGCCGAAGCATGGGGGCATCCTCCCGCAAAAGGTAGGAGCAAATCGCTCCTCCGCCCCTGCTGCCCCCATGCTTCGGCATATATCACCTCCGCTGGAGTCACGGCTTTATATATCGTGGGAGCAAACGCTGTTGCTGTCAAGATAAATAAATCCGCGCTGCAGCTGAATGGCGTACCTGAAGACAAAAAAATGGTTAACAATAAAACACAGTGTAGCGCTGGTAGATTTACAATCTACCGCATGTTAGGTAAATTTAGTAAATTGTGCGTTAGGAAGATTAAAGTTTGCCTTTGTTCTAGCTTGGCTGACGTTGTGTGTGTTTCCGTGCTGACCGGTGGGTGTCGCTGTTGCCACTGGTCAGGGTTGGAAAGGCAATGTGTTGAAGCGTATGGATGCTCTTCTGTCCCGGAGGCACGCTCGGTGGAGGTGGTCCTCCAAGTTGCATTCTGGGCGAGGGTATTTATGGGACAGACACCATATTTTGGGGTTCGTTTTTACAGCCACCTGCTGGCCCTCCTTGCCTACAGGTATGTGTTAAGGAGCTACCTTGTGGTCCTCCGTTCGGGAGGCCCACGATACAGCGGCACAGGGGTGGGTCCAGAGGCTTGTCTGGGGCCTGCCACCGCGGCCGAGGAATGGTCCTGAGCTGTCGGTCCTGTGTGACGAAGCTGGACAACCGAGGAGATCCCAGGGGAGGACCCGTCTTGAAGGGATCACGCAGCGTGCTGGTCTATAGAGGGACCTGCTGACACGGTTGGAGGACGTATCCAAAAGTAACTTACAGCATAGTGTTGCCAGCTCGGCTTAAAGGGTTCAAGCACTGTGACTGACTTTCACTGCAGAAAATCAATACATTCTGTGGCAGAGGATCGTACGGATTTTGTTCCCAAACAAGTCTGTGGCAGAGACTTTGATTTGTGCTGCGTGCTGGCTGCTAGACCGGTGAGAGAGGCCTATCCAGACGAGCAAGGAGTGTGTCCCAAGAGGGGAGAGCATTTCAAATAGTACTTGAATTCTATCAGGACATTTTGTCAAGAGAACCCTACCAGAGAATATTTGAGTTTCTTCTGCAAGTTTCCTTTCTACCTCTTCCCTGCTACTTCCTAAGTCGTTTGTTTTAATAAAGCATTGAAAACGTACTCCAGTGTTGGTGCGTGTGTCGTTCAGGAGTAAACTCAACGGAACCCTTGACTCGGTGCCGGTGAAACAGAGGGAAGCAGAGTGAAGGTAACAGACCCACTTAAACCTTAAACTAGCAGCTCCACCGTGAGTTAGTGCTACAACAGTAAACAGTAAAGTATAAAAAATTGCATACCTGAAAAGCAAACATGATAAAACATAATAACAATTAAACATTGAATAGAATAGAATACAGTAAAAAAGAGCAGAACAATAGAGAGAGAATAGAGAGAGAGATCAATAAAACGACAACTATTTTTTTTTATTTTATATATATATTTTTTTTTTTTTTTACACTTTTTTTTGTAACTGTAACTTTTGTAACTGTAACCGGTTCCAGGTTCGGGTCTTTGAAAATGCGATGGCATCTTGGGAGACCCTGTGAAAGTGTGCCTAGTCTGTGCAATGCTGTACCCTACGCTAATACTCAACTAGTGTATGGTAGCGTTCAAAACATTCACCAATGCAAAGACCAGGATTGTCAGGACAGGAGGGACAATAATAGCGGGTGTCACGCCTATATCCGCGCTTGCTGCAGACACAACATCTTTTTTGGGGGGGTTCGTTGGATAGGGGTACTCGGGAGGACATAAAGAAAATGCCTCTCATGCAGCCGACTGCATTTGGTTGGGGGTGTGAATGGGGGACGTACGGGTGCTGCAGAAGTGGTGGGTTCCCAATTAGGATTGGCGAATGCAGCAGGAAGGGCATTATGGGCACGACGGGCCTGTGTTTGTCTTCTTGGTGGCAGCGGGACACTACTTGTGCTTGCCACCTCACCAGCTTGGACTGCACTTATGGGACTCGCCACGTCACTAAGTGTTACTGCAGTGCTTGTTTGACTATGACCGGGGTGTACTAGGCCGCTGGTGCTTGCCAGTTCACCAAAAGGCTACCAAAAAAACTATTAGCGATCGCAGGGATCACGCCTGACTCTGCGAACGCTGCAGTTATGCGTTTAGTGTTTTGTAAGTGACAGTGATCAATCGATCGATACTGCACTTGGGTGGGCTGGGCTGGGCCAGGCGGAGGGGCAAAACGCAGGTGCTAGCAGGTATCTGGGCTGATCCCGCAAACACTGCGTTTTTGGGAACCCTAAACTGCTGGGGACGCTAGTATAGATCTGATCAGATCAGATATTGATCCGTTCAGATACTATACCACTAAGGGAGGTGTATGGTGCGTGCGTGGGTGTTAGCGGTACTGTCGCTAACCTGACGCTGCCTGGGGCGACGCAGACCCTATCTGACCCTAAAACCTAACTTATATCACCGCCGGGCAATCAGGGGGCTAAACCTTTATTAGGTAATAAACGGCAGGTGCCTTGACACTATAAAAAATAAACTAACTAACCAGCGTCACCCGTAACACTTAAAGGGTGATCACTGGTGAAAGGGTTAACTAGGGGCAATCAAGGGGTTAAAACCTTTATTAGGTAGTATATTGGGGTCCCTGATGCTATAAAACGCTGACGGCGAACCTATATATTTACCTCCCTAACTAGCGTCACCAGTAACACTAATACAGATATCAGAAAACGATTGCTTAGTGACACTGGCGACGGGGTGGTGATCAAGGGGTTAAAACTTTATTAGGGGGGTTAGGGGGGTACCCTAGACCTAAAGGGGGCTAACCCTAACTGCCCTACCACACTAACTGTCACAAACTGACACCAATGCAATAATCAGGAAAAAAAACTGCTTGGTGTCATTGTGACGGGGGGAGGTGATCGGGGTGATGGGGGGTGTACAGTATGCCTGGCGTGTTCTACTGTGTGTGTGTTGTGCACTCACATCGATGTCTTCTCTCCTCGGCGCCGGAACGGAAAATACCGAGCCGAGGAGAGATGACATCACTTCCTCTGCCGCTGTTTACCGCCATTCTGCGGACGTATATCGTCATGAGGCGGTCGGTTAAAATTAGCACTTTTGATTTTTCACATTCGTGTCCCATAGACTTTAAAGGTGTTCGCATATTCTAACAAACTTTTTGGCATGTTCGAATGTTCTGGTGGAAACCGAACTGGGGGGTGTTCGGCTCATTCCTATTGCTTAGTAACTGTTGTCTGTTGCAAGAAATTTGTGGCAAGGATGATCACGATGCCACTGAGACTGACAACTATGTCTTCCGTGCCGGTGCCACACATGGAGAAGACTTTGCAGCTACAGAAGAAGATGCAATATGTTTTTTATTGGACTGATTTTTTTGGACAATTTATATGATAAGTGTCGGGTACATGGGGGTCTCTCAAGGGCATGGTGGGTTATCTGTATTGTAATTGCTGTGAGGCTTGTGTAAAGCCTCAATGGGGGGAAATATGCAGCAGAATTTCATATTAGCCAATGTATTTCATATTAATAATATTAATGTACATATGTTTTATTGATAATATAATTATTATTCATATTATTATTATTCATATAATTATTATTCATATTATTATTAGTGTAGTAGTAGTGGAAATATCATCAATATTAATATTAGTTCAATATTAAGAAAAGTTATTAATTTATAGGAGTTAATACAATAATATTTATAATACAGAATAGTTAATTGTAAGTTTTTAAGTCAACTGCTTAGAAGAGAAACACTTTGACAGCAGTTGAACTATAGTCTGATAAGATAACATTCCTTAAAGGTAATAAATAAACATTGCCAAGAATAAGTGATAAAACTTCTTATACTGGTGGTTTAAAAAGGAATTATGTGGAATATGGGAAAGTTATGTATATTAATTTAGTTTGACAGGGTCAAAAAGGTCTGCTTGTGTCCTCATTAAAACTGGTAAAATACATTGAATAAGAGAACACTGATGTGTATGTATGTATATATTAATAATTAGACAATATTGAATAAAGCAGTTAGCTTTGTATGTGTAGTATGTATATAAATATATATATGTAATATAATTTGTAAATAATATAGTACCTTTTTGTGAAACCAATATATGAATACATACATATATGATTGTATAGTTAAAAACTGTAGGACATATAACACATAAGGTGGGGTTATTGCAAGTTAATTTTCCCAAAGTCGTAAATCTGTTATCCTTGAGTTGGTGAAGTATTATCAGGACAAGGAGGGTTTGATTTAATATGACTGGGTGCCATATTTTCTCTATATACGTATTTTAATGAGTAAAGCCACAGACAAAAACAGTTATAAATCATTTTAACCCTTTCATGACTAAGCCTATTTTTGAAATTTGGTGTTTACAAGTTAAAAACTGTATTTTTTTATAGAAAATTACTTAGAGCCCCAAACATTATATATATTTTTTTAGCAGAGAATCTAGAGAATAAAATGACGATCGTTGCAATATTTTATGTCACACGGTATTTGTGCAGCGGTGTTTTAAACGCAACTTTTTGGGAAAAGGGACACTTTCATGAATTAAAAAAAAAACAAACAGTAAAGTTACCCCAATTTTTTTGTATAATGTGAAAGATGATGTTACGCCGAGTAAATAGATACCAAACATGTCACGCTTTATAATTGCAGGCACTCGTGGAATGGCGACAAACTACAGTACCTAAAAATCTCCATAGGCGACGCTTTAAATTTTTTTTACGGTTACCAGGTTAGAGTTACAGAGGAGGTCTAGTGCTAGAATTATTGCTCTTGCTCTGACGATCGCGGCGATACCTCACATGTGTGATTTGAACACCGTTTACATATGCGGGCGCGACTTCCGTATGCGTTTTCTTTGCTGCGCGAGCTCAATGGGACGGGGGTGCTTTAAAAAAAAAAATGTATTTCTTATTTATTTTATTTAATTTTATATTTATTAATTGTGTTTAAAAAAAAAAAATTTGATCACTTTTATTGCTGTCACAAGGAATGTAAATATCCCTTGTGACAGTAATAGGTGGTGACAGGTACTCTTTATGGAGGGATCGGGGGTCTAAAAGACCCCCCAAACCCTCCTTTTCACTTCAAAGTATTCAGATCGCCGAAAACGGCGATTCTGAATACTGTGTATTTTTTTTAAACCGGCGCCATTGGCAGCCGGGTAAACGGGAAGTGACGTCATGACGTCGATTCCGTGTTTACTATTAGGAGGCTGGGACAAAGCCATTCACGGCTTCGTTCCAGTCCGTCCCCAGCTGCCTCGGCTGTTATACGGGAGGAGCGGGAGGGTACGTATAACCCTGGAAAGCCGAGTACGCACATCTGTGTACCCTCGGTGGGAAGGGGTTAATAAACATGTCGGAATTCTGGTAATGAATACGTTTGTCTGGTTGTATGACAAGTGTCAGATGGTTAGGTACATTGACATAGATCTTAGCAACAATCATGTTGTACCTAATATGCTTGCATTGTAAGAAACTGTATAAATTAGACCTGCGTCTTGTAATACTTTGAACATAAACCTGTATGTTCCCAGATGTTTTTAATAAACCTGCATCACTGAAGTCCTGCCTGGTTCAATTCATCATTATTCTACTTCAGAAGCCCTCAGAGGTTTGTTAGAGAACCTTAGTGAGCAAACAGCATCATGAAGGCAAAGGAACACACCAGACAGGTCAGGGATAAAGTTGTGAAGAATAAAGCACAGTTAGGTTATAAAAAAAATATTCCAAGCTTTGAACATCTCACAGAGCACTGTTCAATTCATCATCCGAAAAAATGGAAAGAGTATAGCACAACTGCAAACCTACCAAGACATGGCCGTCCACCTAAACTGGCAGGCAGAACAAGGAGAGCATTATTCAGAGAAGCAGCCAAGAGGCCCACAAAATCTGGCCGTTATGGAAGAGTGGCAAGAAGAAAGCCATTGTTGAAAGAAAGCCATAAGAAGTCCCGTTTGCAGTTTGCGAGAAGCCATAAAAAGTCCCATTTGCGGTTTGCGAGAAGCCATGTGGGGGACACAGCAAGCATGTGGAAGAAGTGAAGGATGAGACAGAGTTAACATGACTAAAACGTTAAAATAGCTGACAGAGGAATATCTTTATTTTAGGGTCTTGTTTGTCACAATGACCACAGGATAGATAAGGTCTGGTAAGAACTGGTTTTGAAATGATGTCCTCAGACAAAGTCAAAACGTCAGCATTAAATAGATTAAATTATGTTTTTAGAAAATATCAACTATCAGCTAAAATACTAGTTTAGACTATGTCTGAGATGCTATATGTTTATATAGGAATTATGCCTCATGTGATGAACTCTGTCCTCCCTCCCTCCCTCCTTTTCTTTGTGCAATATTCTTTGTCCATAATTTGTATAAAGGTACGACCCTTACCATTAAAAGCAAGCATTCATTGAACGACTCTCTTGTGTGCATTGGGTGCTTCCAGAGCTCTGAAAGAATTCTCACTGATTGTCCAGGTCTAAGCAGATTTAACCCCTTACAAGAAGGTGCTCTGGTCAGATGAGACCAAACCTGAAGTTTCTGGCCTAAAAGCAAAACGCTATGTGTGGCGGAAAACTAACACTGCACATCACCCTGAACACACCATTCCCCCCGTGAAACATGGTAGTGGCAGCATCATGTTGTGGGGATGCTTTTCTTCAGCAGGGACAGGGAAGCTGGTCAGAGTTGATGGGAAGATGGATGGAGCCAAATACAGGGCAATCTTAGAAGAAACCCTGTTAGAGTCTGCAAAAGACTTGAGACTGGGGCGGAGGTTTACCTTCCAGCAGGACAACAACCCTAAGCATACAGCCAGAGCTACAATGGAATGGTTTAGATCAAAACATATTCATGTGTTAGAATGACCCAGTCAAAGTCCAGACCAAAATCCAATTGAGAACCTGTGGCAACACTTGAAAATTGCTATTCACAGATGCTCTCCATCCAATCCGACAAAGCTTGAGCTATTTTGCAAAGAAGAATGGGCAAAAATGTCAATCTCTAGATGTGCAAAACTGGTAGAGACATCCCCAAAAAGACTTGCAGCTGTAATTGCAGCAAAAGGTAGTTCTACAAAGTATTAACTCAGGGGGGTTGAATACAAATGCACGCTATACTTTTCACATATTTATTTGTAAAAAATGTTGAAAACCATTTATCATTTTCCTTCCACTTCACAATTATGTGCCACTTTGTGTTGGGCTATCACATAAAATCCCAATACAATACATTTGCGTTTTGGTTGTAACATGACAAAATGTGTAAAATTTCAAGGGGTATGAATATTTTTTCAAGGCACTGTACATTATATTATTTATAGGTGATGCTTTGAAAGCCTTTACAGGTTACCAGTTTAGATTTAATTTTTTTTATCACTTTTATTGCTATCGCAAGGAATGTAAACGTGCCTTGTGATTGTAATAAAGCATGACAGGTCCTCTTTACTGAGACAGGTCTATTAGACCCCAGATCTCTCATCTGTCATTAAAAATTCTGATCAAACCAAGGTTGGTTTGAACAGATGCTTTCCCAATCCAAAAAGATGTAGCGATGTGGACTACAATTGCAAAGTACAGTGATCCTCCAGTATTTCTATATATCACATGTCCCTCTAGTGCCCAGCGTTACTAACTGATATCATATTTGTGAGCCAAACTAAAGAGATTGTGGGGTTAGTAGTTCCTCAAAATGGCAATTGCTCCGCATGACTATACACCTGGACTACATATCCCAGGGATCTTTGCTACCATCAGGGAGATTGCTCGGAGGAGCTATAAAAGAAGCCAGAGACTCGTCCCATGCTCTCTTCCTCCTGGGCCTGATGCATGATGGACCTCTCCGTGCATGAAGAGTGAGGTCACAGCCTACCATGTGGGGTACAACATTCCAAACCGGATAAAAAGGGCCTAGCACTGCTTGCTGCTCATCAGACATCCATCCAGCACCACCTCGGTCATCCGACAACCTGTGCTTCGAGCTTCGCATCGGGAGATCATCACAGCGGATCCGCTGCATGAGCATCGCTCTGGGAGCTGCCATTCAGAAGGCATTAAATCAGCCTGGTCGTTGGTGAAAGGGTAATTGCCCACCTTTGCAAACTTTTCCTTATTACTTCACTGGGACACTGTGTACAGACAGCTTTACCTTGGGAATACTTTACTGCACCTATCTTTGAACACTGTACATAGACATATTTTAGCTTCTTCCATTTCAAGAAATCCCATTGCATGTTGCTGCATCTTATTGGATATAGTTAATGAGCTCTGACTGCTGGTGAAGACCATCAGGCCTGCAACGGGGACATTGCTCTCATTTCTCCTTAAAGGGCACTCATACCATTTCTATTAAGCCAGATTTTTCATTAGGATTAAAGGTTATTAGGCCAGCCTGGGTTCCTCCTTTAGACGTTTGCCAGTATAAATACTTAACCTTTGCTTATCCTTTGAGGTCAGGTTCAAGTAGTATTCTACTGTACATGTGTGTATATTATATACTGTTATCTGCAAACTATCTTGACTTGTGTTATTGTAGAGTAATTCCTCTGCTGAGTTAAGACTGTTACCCAAAGCTCAGTAGATCTATTGCCTCCTCTGTGTAACAATATCCTCTTTGAATTGTTCCAGTAAACACACTGAGTTGTTTGAGTTTTTACTTTAAGGTGTGCAAAGATGTCTGAACCCAGAGTGTCAGGTGGGTTGGAATGTTCACAAGGTCATGGTGGTGCAGATGAGCAGGTAAATCCAAGCAGTCCCCAAGGGGGTCGTGCTACAAATGGATTATTTACATTCTTCCCAAACTAGAAGTGACAAAATATTCATCGCTTCTGGTCTCTTACACCATAGAGATGATTGGGGACGTTCTGGTCCCCGGTCAGCTCTATAAATAGCCAGCAGAACCACTGGATTCTGTCTCGGGTCCCCAGTGGGACAGGATAGCCCGGAGAGGCACCAGAGGACCCCTTCCACCACCTGTAAAAGCGATTTAGCAGCTAATTAGCCACTAGGATCACTTTTACATTGTAGAGCATCTTCGGCTCTAAAAAAAATACTGGGGTCATGACTGTAGCTGCAGCCATGGCCCCGGTATAACCACTCAAACTGCCGCGATGTACCAGTATATCTTTTGGTGGCAAGTGGTTAAATGAAATCTAACCCCAATCATTAAAATCTCATACAAAATGTATTGTGGTCATGTAATTGAAAAAACTTAAAGCAAACTCTACCTTTCAGACTATGTTTCATGTTACACCTATATTTAGGGTATACCATGGTCAGCATGCATATGCAGACAATATGTTGATATATTTGGAGGACCCTCAGTCGTCCCTCCCAGCCCTGCTGGAGATTATCCAACGATTTGGCCACTTTTCAGGGTTTCAGGTCAATTGGGACAAATCCCTTCTGTTTCAGATTGACCGAGAGACACAAATAATACTACCCCCGAAATGCCCATTACAAATAGTGAATACCTGTCGATACTTAGGGGTTCTGATAGAACACCCTATCTCCTCATATGCTAGGATTAATCTAGACCCTCTTATTAATAGATTAAAAACCACCCTGAAAACATGGAATAATCTCGTTATTACGGAGAATAAATGTTTTCAAGATGATCTACCTTCCGAGATTCCTTTATGTTCTAAGTAACTCACCAATTTATAACACCAAAGCCAAATTTAAAATTTAAAGAAATAGACTCCATAATCATCAATTTTCTATAGAGAGGAGGTGTGGTGAAGATTGCGAAACATACTCTACAATTACCTATCTTGGAGGGGAGTCTGGCACTTCCATGTCTCCAAACATATTATATTGCCTCACAAATGGCGCATGCCCATTGGTGGTTCTTTCCTGAGGCCAACAATGCAGCTACTGCAGTAGAGGCGGCTATCCTCACCTCATACGAATCCCTCCAAAATCTAATACATCGCATGTCACTTAGAGGGAGGGAAGGCGTAAATGCCATGACCCTGCAGATCTTTAAAATTTCCAAACTAATACCACCCAGTACCCAAGCTGTTTATTCTCCCAATGCCCCACTATGGGGAAACCCTTCTCTACCAGAATTTAACCAGAGAACTGACGGAGGATACTGGTCCAGGAAAGGGGTGAAAACAATTTTGCACTTATTTACAGGTAATATGTTTAGATCCTTTGTAGAATTCCAGAGAGACTTTGGGCTCCCACGTACGGCCTACTTTCAATACCTGCAGATAAGACACACAGCAACTGCACAATTTGGGCTGCGAAATATAGAGATGAAATCTTCCCAGTTTGAACTCTTGCTGACTGATCCCTCTCACGCTAAATTAATTTCCTCTTACTATAAAACTCTGCTCCACTCCACAACTACTAGGCTTGTTACTATTGAACACAAATGGCGTTCAGATATACCTGAGCTGACGGAGGAGATATGGGGGGAGATTCTTCCCTTGCAGGTCCCCTCTGTCATCTCTTCGAGGGACAAAGTGGTCCAGACCAAGCTACTATATAGAGCATACTTCACACCAAAATTATTATTTAAACTAAAGAAATTGTCTAATCCTCTATGCCTAAGATGCGGTGAGGCTGATGGCACGTTCTTCCATGTAATGTGGGAATGTGCCCCGATACGGCGGTTCTGGTCAGAAGTTACGGTCTTCATCAGCTCTGTAGCTAAAATACCGAACATTTGTAATCCTCTTAGATGCCTACTAGGCTACATTGATGATGAGGGCTTATCCAAAAATGCACAGTCTTTTATACGGATAGTATTGTTTTATGCTAAAAAAACAATAACTATGCACTGGAAATCCCACTCCACTCCGACTATAAAGTTCTGGCTCACCATTATCAATCAAGCCATACCACTCAGGGGCGTAACTAGAAATAGCAGGGCCCCATAGCAAAATGTTGTATGGGGCCCCCCTGCAAACAGCCCCCCCCCCCCCCACAGCTGCCCTAGTGTCAATGCAGCGTGACCTGTGCCACATACAGCGTGACCTGTGCCCAATGCAGCGTGACCTGTGCCCAATACAGCATGACCTGTGCCCAATACAGCCTGGTCTGCCTGTGCCCCATACAGCCCCACCTATGCAGAGGAAGAGGCAAGCCACCCGGATCAGCAGAGAGCGGGATTGCCCGCCGTAATAGCTTTCATTTGAATTTCCTGTCTTCCCGGGGCTCATTGTCACATAGCCCCACCTCTTGGCCCGACGCCTTTGATGACGTCACATGTCCCGCATTGGATCGGCGTTCTGTCTATCAAAGGAACTGGGCCAAAAGGTGGAGCTATGTGACATGAGCCCCGGGAACACTGGAAGTTCTAATGAAAGCTCTTACATCGGGCAATTCAGCTCTCTACTGATACGGACAGCTCGCCTCTTCCTTTCCTCTCTCTTCCTCTCTCTGGGAGACTGTGCCGGCGGTGCTCTTATCCTCACTGGGCCCCACTCGGCTGTGGGCCCCATAGCGCCGGCATGGGTTGCTATGGTGGTAGTTACGCTCCTGATACCACTATATAAGCTAACATATGAAGCTAGAGGATGCCCCAGAAAGTTCTTTAAAATGTGGAACTCATGGGTAAGCTCAGAGATCACTATACCACCTGCTTAGTAGGCTATAGCGATGTGTAGAAATACTATGGTGTAGCAAATGTTTGAAATTACCCTTGACTACAATAAAATGTGCTGTAAGACGTTTTATACTAATGTGTAATGTAAACCTATATACCTTTTCAACGTATTGCAATATGACTAAAGCAATGCTTGCTATGATTGTACATCTGTGTAACCAATATTGATCTTTTTATAAAAATAATAAAAAGTTAACCTTTAAAAAAAAAAAAATGGTCAGCATGCATAGCCCCCTCTGCTGGTTCCTGTCAAATTTGGTGGATCATTAATTCACAGAGAGTATTGAATTAAAAAACTATGGGTCCCATTCGCCACTGCGGCAGAAAGACTGTAGTTCTGGACCAGAAGTGAGGTTACGTTTCTGCACTTGTAGTACATTGATACTTCTCCCAACTATGTAACTGAAGGTCCATACCTCAGTAGGGACCTGAGCTGGAGCAACAGTCTGCAGAAGCCAGAGCATCGCACCTTCAAATGCAAAAAAAAAATAAATGCACATATTTGATTCTTGCAATATGGGTGCATTTATTCCTTTTTTTGCAAAAGGTGAAATTCTTCTTTAACCTCTTGCCAACCGCCCCACGTACATTTATTGCAAGGCAGCGGTGGCTCCTGTGCGCAGAATCACGCACAGGTATGTGATTCTACACTTCCGTGTCTAGGTAGCGCCGCCGGACCCGCTGATTGCCTCTCGCTGTGATTGACTCGATGTCCCCCAGGACCCGGCAATCTTTGGAGGCACAGGCAGAACGACGGTCTGCCTATGTAAACAAGGCAGATCGCTGTTCTGCGACAAGGGAAGACAGTGATCTTGTGTTTCTGCTAAGCAGAAACACAGATCTCTGCCTTCCCACAGTACAAGCACCTCCCCCCACACAGTTAGAAAGCATTTCCTAGGAACATATTTAACACTTTAATTGCCCTAGATTTTAACCCCTTCTCTGCCAGTGTCATTAGTACAGTGACAGTGCATCTTTTTTTAGCACTGATCCCTGTATTAGTGTCACTGTTTCCAAAAAAAGTTTCAAAAGTGTCAGCAAGTCCGATTTACTTGCTGCTATATTGCAGTCCTGCTATAAGTCGCTGACTTATAATAAAATATAATAAATAAATAAATAAAAAATTCCATAAATATAGCACGTTTGTAGACGATATAACTTTTGCGCAAACCAATGCTGGAGTAAGTGCATTAGCAGCCCTGGGGTGGGGAAATGGATAAACAATGAGGAACATGTGTATTTTATGAAAAAAATGCATTTCTTTTCTGATACACATTGCTTAGTGAACAAATGTTCTACAATTTGGGTTCTTGAGGGAGAAAACCCCATTTTAACTACTTGCATACTGGGCACTTTTACCCCCCTTCTTGCCCAGGCCAATTTTCAGCTTTCAGCAACACTGTACCCAAACTACATTTTTACAATTATTTGGAGACAGATAAAGCTTTCTTTTGGTGGTATTTAATCAATACTGGGTTTTGGTTTTTTTGCTAACAAAAATAATAAAAAAGACCGAAAATTTTGAAAAATAAGTTTTTCTTAGTTTCTGTTATAAACTTTTGTAAATAAGTAATTTTTCTCCTTCACTGATCTGCACTGATGAGGCTGCTCTGATGGGCACTGATGAGATGGCGCTGTAGGGCACCGATGAGTTGGCACTGATGAGGAGGCACTAATATGCAGCACTGATGTGAACTGATGGGCACTGATAGGTGGCACTTATGAGCAGCACTGATGGAACTACTCATGTGAAAGTATTGCTAAGTCTATCAAGTACGATTTTCAGGAGGTTTTATTGCAATCCCCCCCCTGGGGGGTGGAGTGCTTCTATATTGGGTATCGTATATACAATATACCAAGCGCCTTCTTTTTCAGTTTTTTCTTGTTCACTGATGGGCACTGACTGGCAGCACTGATTGGCATCACTGCTGGGCACTGTTGGGGCTGCCCTGATTATCTGTACTGTCTCCCCTGTGAGAAAATGTCGCTAATTGGTTCTCCTCTCCTGACGCGTTGTCAGTGTAAGGAGAGGAATGCCGATAACAACCATTTTCTTGTTTATATGGGATCAGCTGTGATTGGACACAGCTGATCACATGGGTAAAGAGCCTCGTCCTCGGCTCTTTACCGAGATCAGTGATGCACCGTGTCCCAGGGACAGAGTGCAAAACTGATTTCCGCACTGCGGTGCGAGTGGGACGTCATCATATGACATCGTCCCAGAACGAAAGAGCCGCTGCCCATCTGTCATTTGACAATATATATGAGCGGGAGGTGATTAAAGGTGTAAATTTTGTGATATTTTGTAGAACAATTCTATTATGACCGCTCTTTAGGTTGTATTACCTGTCATATGGAGGTCTCGAGTTCCAGGCTCCTTCAGGGACTCATGTGTCCAGGTCACACGCACCGAGGACTTGAAATATTGCAGGGGAACGACACACTCACTTATAGCATCAAAGGTTTTCTCATCATTGGTCTGAATTATTTTCTTGGTTGAGCTCATAGTTTCTTTTTTTCCTTCTCCTTGGGTCCATGTAATGGAAATAGTTTGGGGGTAAAACCTCATTAAACTCAGAGAACACACCACATGGTCTGATCCAGAGATGGTAAACTTCACATTATTCTCCTGGGGGGCAACTAGAAGAAGATGAGAGAGTTTAAAGATAGCAAATAATACATCTTTATATCCAACGGCTGTTTAATATGATGATACTTTATAAAAATGCCAACAATAATAATAATAATATCTGTCTATGTATAAAGTGCTCAAATTTTACACACCCTGGCAGAAATTATGAAATTTTGGAATTGACATTAAAAATATGACTGATCATGACAAAAAAAAATATTTTATTTAACCACTTCAGGCTGCTGAATGACCAGAGCTTTTTTGCGATTCGGCACTGCGTCGATTTAACTGACAATTGCGCGGTCGTACGACGCTTTACCAAAATTGATGTCCTTTTGTTCCCAGAAATAGAGCTTTCTTTTGGTGATATTTGATCGCCTCTGCGGTTTTTGTTTTTTGTGCTCTAAACAAAAAATAGCGACAATTTTGAAAAAAAAACAATATTTTGTACTTTTTGCTATAATAAATATCCCCATTTTTTTTAAAAAAAGCACATTTTTTCTCAGTTTAAGCCAATGTGTATTCTTCTACATATTTTTGGTAAAAAATATCACAATAAGCGTATATTGATTGGTTTGCGCAAAATTTATAGCGCTTACAAAATAGGGGATAGATTTATGGCATTTTTATTATTATTGTTTTTTTTTACTAGTAATGGCGGCGATCTGCGATTTTTATCATGACTGCGAAATTATGGCGGACACATCGGACAATTCTGACACATTTTTGGGACCATTGGCATTTATACAGCAATCAGTGCTTTTAAAATGCATTGATTACTGTAAAAATGTCACTGGCAGTGAAGGGGTTAACACTAGGGGGCGATCAAGGGGTTAACTGTGTTCCCTGGGAGGTGATTCTAACTGAAGGGGGAGGGGACTGACTAGAGGAAGTGACGGATCTTGGTTCCTAGCTAATAGGAACACACAATCTGTCACTCCTCTCAGAACAGAACAGGGACTTGTATTTACACACACACTTCCATGTTCTGTCCACCAGTTTTTCTTTGTATCCAGAACAGTTCTTTTGGCAGTTGTGGTTACAATCTTTCTATCAAGAGATCCCTGAATTTTCCACTTCGTAATAAGTGATTGAACAGTACTGATTGGCATATTCAAGGCTTTGGATATCTTTTTATTTTATTTTCTATCTTTATAAAGTTTCATACCTTTTTACGCAGGTCTTTTAAAGGTTCCATTCTGTTCCCCATGGTTCAGTATCTAGCCTGCTCAGTGCATCCATGTGAGAACTAACAAACTCATTGACTATTTATACACAGACACTAATTGCAATTTAAAAAGCCACCGATGTGGAAAATTAACCTTTAATTGTCATTTTAACTTGTGTGTGTCAACTTGTGTGTCTTTACCAAAGCCAAAGGTTCCAGGGGATGGCAAATTTTCATCAGGGCCATTTGGGTGATTTCTGTTTTTATTATGATTTAAAAAGGAGCCAAACAATTATTTGATCATAAATGTCTTCGTATGATCACTATCTTTAAAGAGGAGTTCCGCCCGCCCCCCTTTAAATATTAAAAGTCAGCAGCTACACATACTGTAGCTGCTAACTTTTAACATTGGAACACTTACCTGTCCTGGAGTCCAGCGATGTCTGCACCGGAGCCCGGCAGTTTAGCCTTTCAGCTTTACGGCCGGGTCCCTACTGCACATGCGCAAAGAGCGCTGCGCTCTCTCACTGGCCCATCAGAAGGGAGGAGGAGAGGAGCTGAGCTGCTGATGTACTTCGCAGCGGCCTGGTCTCCTGGGAGTGGGGACAGGGTACCTGTAAAAAACAGATACCCGCTCCCCCCCCAAAGGTGCTAAATGTGGCACCGGAAGGGGGGGAGCTACGTATGACGTCACCCGCGGCCATCTTCTTGGTTGGTGGTACACGGATATGTCTGTATAAATGCACTTGGTTCAAGTGCTCTGTTTGTAAGTAATGTTTTAATCTTTTTAATAAAGTGATCTGCATACGGAGAGCACTAGGTTGTTCTGGTCGCATTAGGGAGGTGAGAGGCTGGTATTGTCTGTGGTGAATGGGCTGGACTCACTCTGAACACTTGCATGCCTATTACTTGACACTTCACACAGTTGCTGATATCTTGAGTTTTTTAAGATTCATTGTTTCATGGACTTGTTTCATTGTTATTCAGCAGTTGGTTTATTTGCGCAGCACCGATTTATGTTACATATTTTCAATATCAATGCCAAAAGTTCACGATTTCTGACAGGTAATGCAAACTTTTGGGCACAACTGTATAGTATGTAGTTTAATTGTCCAAAAACAGCTCTTCACCTGTGCCCAAATGGTAACATTCACCAATTCTTTGACAAGTTGGTTTGAATATAAAATCACCAGTATATACTGTATATACATGTAGCTCTGGTAGATTTCTAATCTACCGCTTATATGTAAATTTAGTGGGTTATCTGTGCTGTACATAGTTCAAATTTAATCTAGGGCTAAATTAGCCTCTGTTCCAGCATTGGCTGTATTGCGTGCAGTTCCGCACTGTTGCCTGTAGGTGTCGTTGTCACCATATGTCAGTGTTGGAATGGAAAGCAACAAGCTGAAGTATATTGAGTGCTCTTCTTTCTCGGAGGCAACTCAGCAGAGGTGGTCCGCTGCTGTGCATTCTGGGAGAAGTTACTTAAGGGGCAGACGCCATTTTTCTTTCTCTTTCACCTGCTGGCCCTCCTGGCCTAAAGGTATGTGACGGGGAGTTTTACTTCGTGGCCCTCCACGCCGGAGGGCTGCGATGCTGCAGCCGTGCAGGTAGGCCCAGAAGCCTGTCTGGGGCCTACTGCTGCTGTCTGTCCTGGGGGAAGAAGCCAGACAATTGAGAAGACCCAGGGGAGGACCCGTCTTCGGAGAGGACCGAGCGGAATGCTGGTGTCTCAAGAGGGGCCTGGTGACTCGATTGGAGGACGCATCTTAATCTAATCTATCACACAACTGCCGGGTCGGCTTAAAGGTTCTGGTACTGTGTTACTGTTCATCTAAAACTACTACGTCCTGTGGCAGAGGATCGTACAGTTAGATCGCTCTTCTAAAGTCTGTGGGAAAGACTTTTTGTTCGTGCTACGCTCCAGCTGCTAGGTCAGTGAGAGAGACCTATCCAGGTGGGCAAAGATTTAATCCTGGAGTGAAGGTATAATCATTCCCCAAGATCTCAAATTCCTTAGTGTGCTAAAGAAAAGGTATTTGAACCTCCCTGCAACTCTTCTTCTACCTCTTTCCTGCTACTTCTTCAAGTTACTTCCTATTAAAGCATTGAAAAAGTACTAAAGTGACTGGTGCCTACATTGTCGGAGACAAAGCTCAACATGGACTCTAAGTTCTGGTATTGGTGAAACTAAAGGTAAAAAGGTGACGGTAACAGCCCGATTTAACTCAGCAGCTCCTTGGGGGGGTTATTGCTACAAACAGTAAGTCCCAGACAAAACCAGGCTAAAAACAGACTCAATTAGAATGATGTCAGATGGGTACGTTTAGTGTCACTGCCATCTTTTCCTAACTGTTACATAGTACAGTCTACCAACATGATATCACACAAGTATGTTGATGATAATTTTTCTTTAGGTAGAACTGTGGACAGGTTATGGACATCAGCATGTCTTAATGACACCTAAATAAGCTTTAAAACAAATTCTCACTGACCTCTGAAGGTGCCGTTATGGAGAAATTTGTTCTCAAATTTCAAAGAGAATCAGTGAAGTCGTTCAAGTTGGGCATTGGCACATTTCTCTTCCCCCTCTTCCTGTGCACCTGATCTTTGTTTACCTTAAACATCAGATGGTGGGAAGGCTATCAACTGAAGGCCCCTTTCACACTGACGGACCGATCGGCTCTGATTGTCAGTTTTTCTGGCAGACCGAATCGGACCATTCACTGCTCTCTATGGAGTGACAGATGTCAGCAGACATGTATCCGCTGACATGCACCTGCATCCGATCCCGTCCGCTAAAAACAGAAGGATGGAGATCTGTTCCCCATCTGCCTGGCAGATCAGATCAGATGACAGCTGGATGAAAACAGACAGGCAGTCCGTTTCCATCCGACCGCCCCATAGAGAATATCGGTCTGTGATCGTATCCACTCTGCATAGCAGAGCAGCACAAACCTGTCATCCTCCTGCTCAGTGGGGATCAGTGCACAATCCTTCGCTGAGCAGGCAGTTGCGCTTGGCGTAGTCCATCCCGTTTGCAAGGGGCTTAATGCTGGCAAAGGTAGTAGGGGAGAATTGAGCAGCTGAGTCATTGCTAGGAGTAGGATCATGGTTAGCTGTGTTGCCAAGTTACTGCTGGTAAGAGCAACAGTGGGAGCTGAGCTACCGAGTCACTGCTGGGAGGTAGAGATGGGTGAGCTAAGTTCATGAGTAACTGCTGGAAAAAGGGAGGGGGAGCTAAAAATGAGCTGAGCTGAAGATCTTTGCTGAGAAGGGAGGCAGGAAGAGCTGAGCTACTAAGACACTGCCGGAGGGGAAAACATGGCAAGCTGAGCTAAGAAGGGGTATTTGGAAAAGATGAGATTCTGGGTGTTTGAGCAGGGTAGCTGTGCATGTGTCTCTGCTGTAAACTTTGAGGATAGATTGCTGAACAGTGCCTGCACCCTCAGAGGTTAGTGGGGACGTGTTTTAAGCTCATTTTCTGCTTGTTAAGAATATGTAAATATTTAATTGTTCATATCCGGGACACAGTTCTATGATAAAGACCCTTCTAATAACATCCTAAAGTACCCATAAGCATTAAATGATAATCTTCTAAATCATGTGATGCCTCTCACGTTGCACAATTTTTCAAAGATTCATCTGTTTCCTAATAAATGTAAAAGACTCCAAAAATATAACAGTCGAGTCAAGGGAAATACTAGTTACACACTACTAAGTCTTCAATAATATTAGTAGTAATGGCACTAAGAGCACCCCTTTAACTTCACTTTATATTGGCATCAATGAGGTGATATATTTTCACTGTCACTGATTCACATTATTTCCCAGCATTAGTTTTGTTGCTGCAATGGCTGTTTGGTCTTGGGTATTTTTAGTGTGTTCCTATAAAATTTCTGTAACAGACTCACCATTTGTCCTAGCCAGTCCTGTGCTTCGTTCTATTGGGTGTTCCAGGCTGGGATGTTCCACTCTGCAGATAATCTCCAGATCTTCAGTGACTGATTTTGGTATGAAGTATAGAGAAGGGGAGCAATGATAGGAATTATTAGCCATTCTCTCATGTTTTATTTCAGAGATGGTGTAGTCTGTATTCTGAGTACAGTCCATTATAGATCCTCCCTTCTTCTCTAACCAAGTCACTCTCGTGTCTCTGGAGAAATAGCCAGACACTTTACACTTCACCGTAGATTGTTTCTGTACTTGCAAAAGGATTGGGGTGATTTCTTCAATTCTTGGATGCCAAGGAAAATCTAAAAGTAAAAATGCGGAATATTTAATTAAGTTGGTTCATACAGTTGCACCTTAACCACATCTTGAATCAAAGGTCACTGAAAACTAGTAGCCAAATTGATCAACGTTATTATTTGTTCGCTAACACCAAAGTAACTCTATACATCTTTTTCCTGTTAGACTGTTTTAATAAATACCATGATCAGATAAAAATAGCCTGCTACTTTTTAATGCTCTAAATGTATCTAACAGTATTAAACACATTAACATGGCCATCTTCAGACTGCAATAGCATCTACAGGCTGAAGAGGTTTACTAGAGGTATTTTTGAAAGCACAGTCGAATTGGGCAATTTTTTGCATCAAAAGAATGGGAAGGGGAGAAAGAGGTGCCAAGCCGCCAATGGTGTAGCAGGCATATAACAAGTTCCATGTGGAGCCGATGGTGCAGATTCAGTGACTAATGAAGAAGGCGTAGTTTGGCCTCTGAAACGCGTTCCTGATTGGCTACAGAATTTGTGAGTGCAATTTAGATTAGATACACTGTTGAATAAATCCTGCTACACCATTGGTGGCAGGGAGCCTCTTTCTACCCTTCGATTATACCCCAATTGATTATAGCTAGGACCTTTGGGATTATATATGTCTATATATACATGCATATATCGTTGTAATTTTATATCATAACTTATCAGCATTATTTGAGGTGTATCCACTCTCATCTGATGTCCATATTGTCCCTCATACACCATTCAATCTGATTGCTTAAGATCAGCCCTTGATTGAAACAAGTGTATCGCTGAGTGTTAGTAGTTTTTCTCTTTAATTTTTTCCATCAAACAACAATTCTCAACCAGTGTTCCATGGAATGCTTGGACTCCCCCCGGAGGTTGCTAGAGGTTACTTGAGCTGTGGCTGATTGACCTTCCATTTAGTGGTACTTGCATAGTTCTGGAGCCAACGCTACTTGTCAGAGCTAGCAGCAGAGGCATTCTTCCCACGAACCACCAATGTAAGGAGCATTCTTCCCATTTACCACCAATTTACAGAGCATTCTTCTCACTGAAGACCACTGTAAGGAGCATTCTTCCCACTGACCAACAATATAAGGAGCATTCTTCCCACTGACTACTAATGTAAGGAGCATTCTTCTCACTGACCACTAATGTAAGGGGCATTTTTCTTGCTGACATCCGAAAGAAAATGTAAATTGGTTACATATGTCTGTTACATTGCTTCTTACAGCATATATTATACAGTACCATACTAGGAGGAGTGCACCATGATTATGTGCATACTGGGAGTATCTGGTGACTAGGGATGAGCTTCGAGTTCCAGTCGAACCCATGTTTGACTCGAATAGCGCCTGTTCAATTGTTCGTCGAATTGCGAACGCTATGGGCGGTTCACGCCAAATTCAAGTGGCGCGTCACGGCCCATAATTCACTGCGGCATCGCAGTGCATTGCTGGCTGATGTTTGGCCAAGCATGCACTATGACCCGCATGCTTGGCCAATCACAGCGCCGTCTGTACAGAGAGCCGTAATTGGCCAACGCCAGGGTGGCTTTGGCCAATTATGGCTCAGGGGGTTTAGTACACGCCCCACACTATATAAGGCTGCCTGCGTGGTGGCCTTGTGTAGTGTGTTGCAGTGGCGGAGAGAGATAGACAATGAGACAGTGTCACTTGATTTAAGTTAGGTAGGCAGGCGAGTCAGTTAGCTGCACTAACAGTGTATTGTGTATATATATTTTTTTTGCATCCTAGGTGTTGTATATATATATATATACATACACTGTATTCAGTTTAGCTAGATCCGTTCCTGTTATTCTCTTCCTAATATACTGACAGGCAGGCAGGTGTTTTTACAGTATTTACAGTTAGTGTACTGTGCCCTTTGCACAGTGTGCACCTAAAGCTACCTGAAGACAATTGCTGATGTTCTTCTGATCCTATTAATACCACAGGCAGGCAGCTGCAGTATTTACAGTTAGTGTACTGTGTCCTCTGCACAGTGTGCACCTAAAGCTACCTGAAGACAATTGCTGGTGTTCTTCTGATCCTATTAATACCACAGGCAGGTAGCTGCAGTTTTTTATAGTTAGTGTACTGTGTCCTCTGCACAGTGTGAACCTAAAGCTACCTGAAGACAATTGCTGTTGTTCTGCTCCTATTAATACCACAAGCAGGCAGCTACAGTATTTACAGTTAGTGTACTGTGTCCTCTGTACAGTGTGCACCTAAAGCTACCTGAAGAAAATTGCTGTTGTTTTGCTTCTATTAATACCACAGGCAGGCAGCTACAGTATTCACAGTTAGTGTACTGTGTCCTCTGCACAGTGTGCACCTAAAGCTACCTGAAGACAATTGCTGGTGTTGTTCTGCTCCTATTAGTACCACAAGCAGGCAGCTGCAGTATTTACAGTTAGTGTAGTGTGTCCTCCGCACAGTGTGCACCTAAAGCTGCCTGAAGACAATTGCTGGTGTTTTTCTGATTCTATTAATACCACAGGCAGGCAGCTGCAGTATTTACAGTTGGTGTACTGTGTCCTCTGCACAGTGTGCACCTAAAGCTACCTGAAGACAATTGCTGGTATTCTCATACTAATAATACTACAGGCAGGCGGTTGATTCTGCTAGTTGCAGTATAATCAGTATATATATATATATATACATCCCAGCTTTGTGCAGCTACATCTCACTGCAGGCCATTAGTATGTCTGGAAGGCCAACAAGGAGAGGCAGACAGTCACAAGCCAATAAAAGAGGGCAAGCAGGCTCTGTGTCTAGAGACAACAGTGCTGGTCATGGACACGGTGCATCCTCATCAGCACGTGGCTGTGGGATGCGCTTGTCCTTTTTTTTGGCAGCTGGCCGTGTTGAGCCGCAACATGCTGAAGACATGGTAGAGTGGATGACCAAGCTGTCCTCATCCTCCTCATTCTCTCTCACCCAGGCTCAGGGTACTTTGTCTGGCAAAGCAGCTGCCAAAGCGGCCTCTTACCTTGGCTCAATGGCATCAGTCACTCCTTCCCTAGTCCTAGCTGCAGCTTGAGAAAGTCACGTGACGGTGGCGCAACGCGTGGGAGGAGCCTAGGACGCACTGTGCAGTCTGTCTGTGTTGGCTGTGTACTGCAGCGATCCTGCTCTCGTCCTTGGCGGCTGACTGCTATTCACACCTGCATATGCCTTTCCTAATATGGGGCGCACATGAGTGGATCTCATAGCATGTTTGCTGGTGTACTATATCTACAGAGCATTGCGCAATGACATTTCTCTTTTTATTTGCTTTACATATGAAAAGCTGAAAACCACATCTTATGAGGTTGGAGCTGAATGACACCATCGTTCAGGATTAACAAGCAAGTACTCCAATTAAGCAATTTCAGAACTTTTAAAACTGGGACTACATTTTATTTTCCATTTAAATTGGCTATCTTGTCCTTTCACATATTATATCATCAGTGTGGCTATTTTTTATCATTGGATAAATAATCATTATTTATTTATGGCCAATCATCTGGTTTATCACTTCACTATATATTTATTTTTAACAATTTACACTGTGACACTAGGTATTTATTAGTTTTAACACATGTGGTCACTTATTTTAGCTGCATTCTCAGTGCACACTAGTTGGATTTTTTATGTGATTTTGTATGTGGGTTATATTACTTATTTATTTTCCACTGACCACGCAGTGAAGCGCTTCAATCTTTTTTATTTTATTTATTTAAGGTGTAGAATTAGGTGTGTCAGAGCCAAGTACTTTCGGGCAATCTGCTATCGGTACACCGACGTCAGATTGTACCAGACAAATTTCCCTGCCCCAGCTGCTGCACCGCCAAAAGAAGTTCGCTCCCAGCCATCCACATGCCCAGCGGTTGAATGCTAGCTTGGCTAAATTGCTAGCACTTCAACTGCTGCCTTTTCAGTTGGTAGACTCTGTCCCCTTCCGTGAGTTTGTGGAATGTGCGGTTCCTCAGTGGCAGGTTCCCAAACGCCATTTTTTCTCACGGAAGGTGATTCCGGCTCTCAACCGGCATGTGAAAGGCAATGTCTTGGGCTCGCTGGACAGGGCGGTCAGTGGTAAGGTGCATATTACCGCTGACTTATGGTCCAGCAGGCATGGACAGGGACATTACCTATCTTTTACCACGCACTGGGTGACTCTTCTGGCAGCTGGGAAGGATGCAGGACAGGGTGCAGTAGTGTTGGAGGTTGTTCTGCCACCACACCTCCAAAATTCTACTAGTGGTGATTCTGCCACACCTCCCTCCTCCACCCCCTCCTCTTCTTCTTCCTCCATGGCCTCTTCCTGTGCTAATACGTCCTCGGAACTAGCGGTGCTCCGTAGGCATCCAAGGGGCTACGCAAGCACGCCGGCAAAAAGATGCCATGCGGTGCTTGAGCCGCTGTGCTTGGGGGACAGGAGCCACACTGGGGCAGAGATTCTGTCAGCTCTGCAGTGGCAGGTTCAGAGGTGGTTAGCGCCACGCTAACTTAAGCCAGGAATGGTGATTTGCGACAATGGCACCAACCGTCTCTCCGCCCTCCGACAGAGACAACTGACTCATGTGCCCTGTTTGTCTCACGTCCTTAACTTGGTGGTGCAGCGGTTCTTGGGCAGGTACCCGGGCTTACAGGATGTCCTGAGGCAGGCCAGGAAAGTCTGTGTGCATTTCCGCCAGTCATATAATGTATATAACAATGTGGCGCTAAAAAAATATATTGTCCGTTATCGGGCAAAAATCCCCCAGAATGTTCGTCTGGAGATTGACTTGCACAATAAAGTGTTACTAGAACAAGACTCAATTGAAGGAGCCTAAAGGTGTGTACACAGTAATTCAAACGTTGGTGCTTGACGCATGTGACTAGTGCTCTTCCTTATTTAAATCATACATATGGGAGTGATAACTTTCTAAAATCATGAACTAGTAAGACATGTGTACTCCCCAAAGGAAGTATACACGGAAAATAACAATAAACATAAATGTGCACACATCTGAAAACGTAAAACAAGTGTAACAGCAAAAAGGTGATACACTTATATATAACCACTAATAATGGTAAAATTAAACAAGTGTAAAATCAAAAGAGGTGAATATTGCGTGTGCTCAACACATCAAAGTTAATTAGTCAGTGTTCACCAAAATATTATATAGTGCATAAATCAAGTGTTGAAAGTGTTGAAAAGGAACCAGCTCCAATGCTTCCAAATGGATTGGATTTCCTTGATCTATAATAGCTGGAATGGACCTTAGGGTGGCCTGGCACTGGAACATCTGGTGGATGTATATAACGGATAAAATACCCTTACCAGAATAGGTGGACTTACTAGCCAAGGGCTGCGAGTCAGACAGGCTTGTATCAAAACCATCCGAGGAGTAGTTATCCCAGAGGAGATAGGTGCAGAACCAGATCCCGACACGGTGAAGTGTGGTAACAATTACTCACCAATCGTCCCGATCGTAATCATACACTCTTGGAATCTCTCCAGTGCAAGCAGGCAAACGCTGATACATACACTCCAAATACAGGTTGATCCATAGGGTGTATGTCCCTCAAGGGGAAAAAATGAAAAAAATAAAAAAAATCCTCCACATAGTGTAAATCCGCTGCATAAAAAGTTTAATGAAATCAAATGGTATTCTGGTACTAACACAAACAGAGCCCAGATAAAAATTGACAGTATAAAAAGCGCTTAGAAAATATGTGGCTCAGCAGGCATATCGGATCCGACGCGTTTCGTCCTCGTGGACTTCAACTGGGGTGTATGCCTGCTAGCCACTGACATCCTTATATATGAAATATGAAGACAAACATCCAAATCACCTGTTTTCGCCATGTGAAGCATCACTTCCGGGTTCATGGAAAATGGTGTCTAGGGTGTTGTCTACAAAAGATCTCAGGCCAATAGGGAAAGGGTAGGAAACCACGCCTCAATCTGGCCCTCCTATAGAGTGTCAACCGAGTATTCCGACTTGCCCATTGGCAGAAAAAATAACGCGTAATACTCCTAGGTGACCCTTCCGCCAATCCAAACGGTCAGAAAAAGGTCACCTGATACCGCAATGATGGACACTCAGCTCATCTAATCAAGACGTCATATAATGAAGAAGTCATATAACGCCAGTGCTCGGCTGGGTGACCTCCAAAACAAATTTAACTAGCTCAAGAACCGCCTAATCTGTGACACCAGGTGGAACTCAACGTTAGCCATGTTGCAGCGGCTGCACACACAACAGAGGGCCATCAATGAGTACCTATGCAACTATGGCACCAGGACAGGGTCAGGGGAGCTTGGCTTTTTTCCCCACGCCAGTGGGCTATGATCAAGGATGCATGCACTGTTCTGTCACCATTTGAGGAGGCCACGAGAATGGTGAGCAGTGACAGTGCATGCATCAGTGACACTGTCCCTCTTGTCGACCTGTTGGAGCACACGCTGCGTGGAATAATGGACAGGGCACTTGAGGCAGAAAAGGGGGAGGAAGAGGAGGACTTCCTTACCTCTCATGGCCCCCTTTATCCAGACAGTGTTCCTGCGTGCCCGCAGATCACACAGGAAGAGGACGAGGAGGAGGAGGATTGTGTCAGCATGGAGGTGGAGCCTGGCACTCAGCATCAGCAGCAGTGTTCAAGGGAACATTTACAGTCCGAAGAAACCCATGGACTTGTACGTGGCTGGGAGGAGGTGGCTGCGGATCATGTCGTCCTTAGTGACCCAGGGGACCCTGGACCGAATGCCTCAGCAAACCTACGCTGCATGGCCTCCCTGATCCCGCAAAGCCTGCGGAAGGATCCTCGTATTTGTGGTATCAAGGGGAGGGATCATTACTGGCTGGCAACCCTCCTTGATCCACGTTACAAGGGTAAGGTTGCGGACCTTATCTTGCCATCGCAGAGGGAGCAGAGGATGAAACATCTTCGGGCGGCCTTGCAGAAAGGTTTGTGTAATGCGTTTCCAGAGCCTGGGAGGTTACAATTTCCTGGTCCTCCTGGACAACGTGTTGCTGAGGCTTCGGTCAGTCACAGAAGGAGCGGTGGAGAAGGTGGCCGTCTGACCGATGCGTTCAGACAATGTTTTTAGTCCGCAGCCCCAAGGTATGATCGGTTCCAGCAACCATCGCCAGCGTCTGATTCACATGGTGCAGGAATACCTAGGGGCAAGATCAGACTTGGACACCTTTGCCACCGAAAATCCTCTGGGTTACTGGGTCTTGAGGATGGATCATTGGCCAGAGCTTGCACAGTATGCAATTGAGCTACTGGCCTGTCCTGCATCCAGCGTTCTTTAACCACTTCAATACCAGGCACTTATGCACCTTCCCGCCCAGACCAATTTTCAGCTTTCACACTTTGAATGACAATTACTCAGTCATGCTACACTGTATCCAAACAAAATGTTTATCATTTTCTTCTCACAAATAGAGCTTTCTTTTGGTGGTATTTAATCACCACTGGGTTTTTCATTTTTTGCGATATAAGCAAAAAAACTGCGAAAATTTTGAAAAAAACTTACTTTTTTTTAGTTTCTATTGTAAAATTTTGCAAAGAAGTCATTTTTCTTCATAAATTTGTGCCAAAATGTATACTGCTACATATCTTTGGTAAAAATAACCCAAATTAATGTATATTATTTGGTCTTTGTGAAAGTTATAGAGTCTACAAACTATGGTGCCAATCACTGAAAATTGATCACAACTGATGTACTATCTCACCTGAAGGCCTATCTCATTTCTTGAGACACTAACAAGCCAGGAAAGTACAAATACCCCCCAAATGACCCCTTTTGGAAAGTAGACAGTCCAATGTATTTACTAAGAGGCATGGTGAGTTTTTTGAAGCTGTAATTTTTTCCCACAATTCTTGGGAAAATTAAGATTTTTTTTTTTTTTTTTTTTTACACAAACTGGTCATATTAACAGGTTATTTCTCTCACACAGCATATGCATAATTGCAACTACACCCCAAAATACATTCTGCTACTCCTCCTGAGTATAGCGATACCACATGTGTGAGACTTTTACACAGCCTGGCCACATACAAAGGGCCAACACTGAAGTAGCACTTTCAGGCATTCTACAAGCATAAATTGCACATATCCTTTCTCAACCACCTATTACACTTTTGAAGGCGCTGGAGCACCAGGACAATTGAATTGTCCACAAAATGACCCTATTTTGGAAAGCACACACCCAATGTATAATTTGTGAGGCATAATGAGTCTTTTGAACGGTTCATTTTTTCCAGAAGGTTTTGAAAAAGTGAAAAAAAAATGAAAATGCATTTTTTTTACACAAAGTTGTCCATTTATAAGATATTTCTAACACATAGCATGTACATAGCAAAAATGACACCCCAAAATGCATTTCTCTACTCCTCCTGAGTATAGCGATACCACATGTGTGAGACTTTTACACAGCCTGGCCACATACAAAGGGCCAACACTGAAGTAGCACTTTCAGGCGTTCTACAAGCATAAATTGCACATATCCTTTCTCAACCACCTATTACACTTTTGAAGGCGCTGGAGCACCAGGACAATTGAATTGTCCACAAAATTACCCCATTTTGGAAAGCACACACCCCAACGTATAATTTATGAGGCATAATGAGTCTTTTGAACGGTTCATTTTTTTCCAGAAGTTTTTGGAAAATGTGGAAAAAAAATGAAAATGCATTTTTTTTACACAAACTTGTCCATTTATAAGATATTTCTAACACATAGCATGTACATAGCAAAAATGACACCCCAAAATGAATTCCTCTACTCCTCCTGAGTATAGCGATACCACATGTGTGAGACTTTTACACAGCCTGGCCACATACAAAGGGCCAACACTGAAGTAGCACTTTCAGGCGTTCTACAAGCATAAATTGCACATATCCTTTCTCAACCACCTATTACACTTTTGAAGGTGCTGGAGCACCAGGACAATTGAATTGTCCACAAAATGACCCCATTTTGGAAAGCACACACCCCAACGTATAATCTATGAGGCATAATGAGTCTTTTGAACGGTTCATTTTTTTCCAGAAGTTTTTGGAAAATGTGGAAAAAAAATGAAAATGCATTTTTTTTACACAAAGTTGTCCATTTATAAGATATTTATAATGCATAGCATGTACATAGCAAAAATGACACCCCAAAATACATTCTGCTACTCCTCCTGAGTATGGCAATACCACATGTTTGAGACTTTTACACAGCCTGGCCACATACAGAGGCCCAAAATCCAAGTAGCACCTCCAGGCATTCTAGCAGCATTAATTACACATATCATTTTCTGACTACCGATCACATTTTTGCAGGCCCTTCATATTTCTAACACATAGCAGGTACATACCAAATAACAAAAGATTACCTGTGGTTTTAGAAGTGCAGTGGCCCACAGAGGAGAGCATCGGTCCAGGCAGCAGGCAGGAATGAGGTCAGCGACAGCAAAAGCAATCATCCAGGCAGCAGGCAGGAATACTGTCCATAGTTCATACAGGCAGAGATACTGTCAGCACAGCCAGAGCACAGCCAGAGCACAGCCAGAGCACAGCCAAAGCACAGCCAGAGCACAGCCAAAGCACAGGTCAAGGTAGCAGGCAGAGGTGTCCCGGCAGAAATACTGTCCAAAGTCAGTAGAGGCAGCAGGCAGATATATGGTCAACACAGCCAAAGTATTGGTCCAAACAGCAGGAAGAAACATGGTCCATAATGTCATGGGTCTTTACAGGCAGCAATATGGTCAGCACAGCCAAAGTATTGGTCCAGGCAGCAGAAAGGACCATCAAGCTTAGGGCCAGGGGGACAGGGGTAGAGGCTTCTCCCACCCAAATCGCTTTGAAGCCTCCAGGCAACCAGACCCTGTTCTGGGAGCACAGAAAACGAAAAACTGGTTTTCTCTACTCAGAACGCTATTCTGAAGCCCCTCACATATGTGAGACCCCTGTGTACTAAAGTAGATGGCCAAAAGATCAGTCCAAGTGGCAGGCAAAAACATGGTCGATTAACAGGCCAAGGTCGGTACACGTGGAAGTCAGAAACGTGGTTTAAATCGGCAGGCAGAGGCATCGTCGGTAAACAGGCTGAGGTTGGTACACGTGCAAGTCAGAAACGTGGTTTAAATCGGCAGGCAGAGGCATCGTCGGTAAACAGGCTGAGGTTGGTACACATGCAAGTCAGAAACGTGCAGAAACGGCAAGCAAAGACATCGTCGGTAAACAGGCCAGGGTCAGTTAATTAACATGGTAGCAGGCAAATGGGGAAATGTCAGTCTGGTAATAATACAGGGAACTAATATTGGATGAATGCATGATAATTTCTGAAGCAATCTCAGATGCACAGGCCAGGTTGGGAGGGACATTGAGGACAATAATAGCTGGAATCTCTTCTTACTCCTCCTCTGCTGCATACACGGCATTTCTTTTGGCGTCTTCTTCCAGATTCTGTGGGGGGAATGCTATAGGGAAGGTGTTGCTCGTGAAGTCTACTCACAGCATCCGAGCGAATGCTTCCTGGGGGGGGACCTTGTTGGTAAATGAGGGCAGTGACGATCGATTCAAAATACTTGAGGTAGGTGACTTGTTGGTTTTGAGTTGCTTTTTGGTAGCAGAAAAACGAATTAAAAAGGGCCATGTGAAAAAGGTGAAAGGCAACTTTCTTGTACCAGTAACGGGACTTTCTGTTTGATAAGTAGGGCTGTAGCATCTGATCGTTTAAATCCACCCCCCCCATATACATATTGTAGTCGTGGACACATTCGGGCTTTACAATGGGGCCGCGTCTTCTTTGGATCTCCACCGCGGTGTCATTGTGGATGGTAGAGAGCATGTGGACATCTTTCTTGTCCCTCCACTTCATGGCCAACACCTCCTCGTTCCTCATGAATGCCGATTCTCTCTTTCTTAATTTTTTTGCCAACAGATTTCGTGGGAATCCCTTACGTTTTTTTTTTTAAGGTACCACAGGCCGGGGTTTTTTATTATAAAGGTGACGAAAAAGGGGCAGGCTGGTATAGTAGTTGTCGACATATAAATGGTATCCTTTGTCGAATAGGGGGTATGCCAGCTCCCAGACAATTTTCCCACTGGTTCCAATATATGTGGGGCAATCATGGGGCTGGAGCTGGGAATCTTTGCCTTCGTAGTTCCGGAATGTGAAGACATATCCAGTGGCTCGATCGCATAATTTATTTAACTTCACCCCATACCTGGATCTCTTGCTTGGTATATACTGCTTGAAGTGCAGTCGGCCAGTGAAATGTATGAGGGACTCGTCCACACAAATTTTTTGGTCTGGGATGAAAACTTCTTTGAATCGCTGGGAAAAGGAATTGATTAGGGGGCGTATCTTGAACAATTTGTCATGGTTGGGATGATCTCGGGGCGGGCACTGGGAATTGTCACTGAAGTGGAGAAAACGCATAATCATGTCGTATCTTGTACTGGACATGACAGCGGAATATATGGGCATGTGTTGGATGGGGTGGGTGGACCAATATGCATGGGCTTCATTCTTTTTTGTAAGCCCCATATTAAAAGTTAGGCCCAAAAACATTTTAAATTCATCCAGTGTGACACATCGCCACTGGAACATGCGGGCGTAGGAAGAATTGGGGTTGGCAGCAATAAATTGGGATGCATATAAATTAGTTTGATCCACCATATTCTGCAGAAAATCTTGGGGGAAAAATAAAGAAAAATAATCAAATTCAGAAAAATTCGTAGTGTCGGGCTGCACACCTGGCTGTGCGGTGAAAGGGGGGATGATAGCAAGTCCTGAGTTGGCAGGCAACCATAAGGGGTTTGCCAGGGCATCGGAATGTAGGACTGGGGTGGGGTTCTTCGGGTTGGGCGGGTAATTCCAGTGCTTGTACTGGGCTCCTCTTCCTCTTCCTGGGGTCTGGCGCTGCTGGTGGTAATTCCAGTGCTTGTACTGGGCTCCTCTTCCTCTTCCTGGGGTCTAGCGCTGCTGGTGGTGGGCAGATCTCCTGATCTTGGTCCTGATCTTGGTCCTGATCTCAATCTTTTGGGAGGGACGGTTTCCTCCGCGGACTCGGACTCTGATCCACTATCCTCCACTGGCTCGTATTCCAAACCAGATGATGTGAGCTCCCCGCTGCTCCCATCATCCAACATGGTAAGAATCGCATATGCCTCCTCAGGTGTGTAAACCCTTTGGGACATTATGGCAATTCTTATTGGCGGGCCTGTGTCGTGGTACAGATGGCGGTATGGGTGGTGGTACTGATGGAGGTACGGGTGGTGGTGGTGGCGGTACCGGTGGTGGTACGGGTGGTGGTGGTACCGATGGCGGTACAGGTGGTGGTGGCGGTACAGGTGGTGATTGTGGTACCGGTGGCGGTACAGGTGGTGGTGGCAGTACCGGTGGCGGTACGGGTGGTGGTGGTACCGATGGCGGTACAGGTGGTGGTGGCGGTACAGGTGGTGGTGGCGGTACAGGTGGTGGTGGCGGTACCGGTGGCGGTACAGGTGGTGGTGGCGGTACAGGTGGTGATGGCGGTACAGGTGGCGGTATGGGTGGTGGTGGTACCGATGGCGGTACTAACGGTGGTACGGGTGGTGGTGGTACCGATGGCGGCACTAGTGGCGATACTGGTAGCGGCCTGTGTGGGAGTATAGATGGTGGGCCTGATGGAGGTACTAGTGGCGTTACTGGTGGTGGTACCGATGGCGGTACTGGTAGCCTGTGTGGCGGTACTGATGGCGGTACTGGTAGCCTGTGTGGCGGTACCGATGGCGGTGAGCCTGTGACAGATGGGCTGGTTGACAGATGGGCTGAATCACAGATGGGCTGATTGACAGATGGGCTGATTGACAGATGGGCTGATTGACAGATGGGCTAATTGACAGATTGGCTGATTGACAGTTGGGCTGATTGGCTGGGCTGTGTGACAGGTCCTCTTTATTGGGGGGGCGTGTTTTGCACAGTACTGTACAAACAGTATTGTCAGACAGACACTGAATAACTCACTGATCCCTGCTCGATCGGTGTGTGAGGAGAGAGCAGGGATCAGATAGTAACAGCAACTTTTTTGTTTACATTTGTGACAGGCTGTGATTGGACACAGCCGGTCACCTGGTAAACAGCCAATTTCATTGGCTGTTTACCGATCGGGGAAGCGCTGTGTCCAAGGGACACTCGCCTTCCTCGATCACTACTCTGGATGCCTTCGCGCGCCGCCGAGTTTATTGTGACAGGTGATCGGCTGTGACTTTGACACAGCCGATCACGGGGTAAACAGCCAATAGAATTACCTAGATCGAGGAAGCGCTGTGTCCGAGGGACACGTGCCGCCGATCGCCGCGCTGCGCGCTCCCGCGGGCACGCGCCGGCATGTTATCCTGCTGGACGTCATATGACGTCCAGTCAGGATAACTCAACCACTTCCCGGACGTCAATATGCAATTGACCGGGCGGGAAGTGGTTAAGAAACGCACATTCAGTGCTGCTGAGGCTTTGTAACCGATCACAGGGTGCTCCTGTCCACCGAATCGGTCGATCGGCTGACCTTTATAAAAATGAATCAGTCTTGGATCACCAGCTACCAAGCACCTGATGCTGATGTAACTGAATAATTTTTTTTTTTTTTATGTGAGATCCCTTCAACACTGCCTATGATGATGCTGAGTGACTATCCTGTTATGCTGAGTGACAATCCTCTTCCTCCTCAATTTTCATGCTGATAGCTTGTAAGTACATTTTTGGTTCTGGGCATCACCAGTGGCTAATGCCCAATTTTTCTGCCCCTGTTTACCAGGGGCGTGTAATTACAATTTTGATTCAATACTTTGCAGCAGGGCTCATTCCTGTGCTCCAACTATAGTATCTGTGAGGGGTTGCAGTGTTGTGACAGCAGTGGCTAAGGCCCAATTTTTCTGCCCCTGTTTAACAGGGGCGTGTAATTAAAATTTTTGATGCAATACTTTGCAGCAGGGCTCATTCCTGCGCTCCAACTAGAGTATTTGTGAGGGGTTGCAGTGTTGTGGCACCAGCACCAGTGCCCAAGGCCCAATTTTTCAGCCCCTGTTTAACAGGGGCGTATAATTACAATTTTTGATGCAATACTTTGCAGCAGGGCTCATTCCTGAGCTCCAACTATAGCATCTGTGAGGGGTTGCAGTGTTGTGACACCAGTGCCTAAGGCCCAATTTTTCTGCCCATGTTCAACAGGGACATGTATTTACAATTCTTGATCTAATATTTCACAGCAGGGCCCATTCCTGCGCCCACCAAGAGTAACTGTGAGTGCTTACAGTGTTGTGGCAACACCACCACCACCAAAGGCCCAATTTTTCTGCCCCTGTTCAACAGGTGCATGTAATTACAATTCTTGATATAATAATTCACAGCAGGGCCCGTTACAGCGCCCACCAAGAGTAACTGTGAGGACTTACATTGTTGTGGCACCAGCACCACCACCACTACCGAAGACCCAATTTTTCTACCACTGTTCAACAGTTGCATGTAATTATAATTCTAGATCTAATAATTTACAGCAGGACCCGTTCCTGCGCCCACCAAGAGTAACTGTAAGGGCTTACAGTGTTGTGGCAACACCAACACCTAAGGCCTCAATTTCTGCAGAGTATATAGGGCAGGCCCTTACTTTTAAACATCCAATTTACAAATGACTCCTACTTGCAAACAGAAGGAGACAACAGGAAGTGAGATGAAATCTACCCCTAGGAAGGGAAATTCTCTCCTGTAAGAGTTAATATGGGAAAAACGTGTCTCCTCTCCACTGATGCATTATCACCAATCCTTGTTTCACTAAAAAACCCAAATTTTCAAAAAACATTTGTCATTGGGACAGAAAGTGAGGTGAAATCTTCTGAAGAGGGCACAGACAGCAAAACAAATGTTACAGGGGTGATAACCCTTCCCTATGTTTTCCAAAAAGCTTAAAAAATAGATTTTTTGGCTGGAGCTACATTTTAAAAATGTACCAGTTCAAAATTACAAACAGATTCTACTTAACAACAAACCTACAGTCCCTGCCTTGTTTGCGCCACCTGTATACTGCTGTTCAGAGTATACAGGGCCTGGGGGCCCCACGCCTTTCCTTTTATTAATTTGGGTGCGGGGTTCGACTTAATATCTATACAAGACCCAAAGGGCCTGGTAATGGACTCGGGGGGGTACCCATGCCATTTGTCTCACTGATTTTCATCCATATTGCCGGGACCCAACATTACATTAAAGCCGCAAGCAGTCTTAAATGACTTTTATTCCTTTACAAACGTCATTTTGTGCAGGGGCTGTTCTAAGCACGGGAAACACGCGCCACTTTACAGGCATACTATAGACACCCCCCAGGTACGACATTTAAAAGGAATATTTTGATTTTTTTTTCACTTTAAGCATCATTAAAATCACTGCTCCTGAAAAAAACGGACGTTTTTAAAACTTTTTTTGCATTGATACATGTCCCCTGGGGCAGGACCCGGGTCCCCAAACCCTTTTTAGGACAATAACTTGCATATTAGCCTTTAAAATTAGCATTTTTGATTTTAAACGTTCGAGTCCCATAGACTTTAACGGGGTTCTAAAGTTCGCGCAAACTTTTGGTCCGTTCGCAGGTTCTGGTGCTAACCGAACCGGGGTGTGTTCGGCTCATCCCTACTGGTGAAGTACTTGTACATATTCAGCTTCTGGGTCTCACGTACCATATAAAAGTGTCTGATATGAAAATGTCTGTGTTGTCTATAGTAATTGCTCACCATCTATCTTACACAATGTCATGGTAGGTGGAATATAAAACCAAGTAGGAATTGGCCGAACACCCCCCAGTTTGGTTCGCATCCAGAACATGCGAACGGACTGAAAGTTTGCGCGAACATTCAAACACCGTTAAAGTCTATGGGACTCGAACGTGAGAAATCAAAAGTTCGAATTTTAAAGGCTAATATGCAAGTTATTGTCCTAAAAAGGGTTTGAGGACCTGGGTCCTGCCCCAGGGGACATGTATCAATGGAAAAAAAAGTTTTAAAAACGGACGGTTTTCGGGAGCAGTGATTTTAATGATGCTGAAAGTGAAAAATAAAAGTGAAATATTCCTTTAAATATCGTACCTGGGGGGGTGTCAATAGTATGCCTGTAAAGTGGCGCGTGTTTCCCATGCTTAGAACAGTCCCTGCACAAAATGACATTTCTAAAGGAATAAAAGCCATTTAAAACAGCTTGAAGCTTTAATGTAATGTCGGGTCCCGGCAATATGGATGAAAATCAGTGAGACAAACGGCATGGGTACCCCCCCCTCAGTCTATTACCAGGCCCTTTGGGTCTTGTATGGATATTAAGGGGAACCCCGCACCCAAATTAAAAAAAGAAAAGGCGTTTCGCACCCAGGCCCTATATACTCTAAACAGCAGTGTATAGGCGGTGCAAACAAGACAGGGACTGTAGGTTTGTTCTTATGTAGAATCTGTTTGTAATTTGGAACAGGAACATTTTGTAAGTGTAGCTCCAGCCAAAAAATCTATTTTAAAGCTTTTTGGAAAACATAGGGAAGGGTTATCATCCCTGTAACATTTGTTTTGCTGTCTGTGCCCCTTTTCAGAAGATTTCACCTCACTTTCTGTCCCAATGACAATTGGATTTTGAAAATTTGGGGTTTTTAAGGGAAACAAGGATTGTGATAAATCAGTGGAGACACCTTTTTCCTATATTAATTCTTACAGGAGAGAATTTCCCTTCCTAGGGGTAGATTTCCTCTCACTTCCTGTTGTCTCCCACCGTTTGTAAGTAGGAGTTGTTTGTAAGTTGGATTTTTGAAAATAGGGGACCGCCTGTATATACTATACGGCCTGCCCTTTACACTCTGTGGAAAATTGGGCCTTAGGTGTTGGTGGTACCAGAACACTGTAAGCCCTCACAGTTACTCTTGGTGGGTGCTGGAATGGGCCCTGCTGTGAAATATTATATCAATAATTGTAATTAGATACCCCTGTTAAACAGGGGCAGAAAAATTGGGCCTTAGGCGGTGGTTGTGGTGGTGGTGGTGGCACAACACTGTAAAGCCTCACAGATACTTTTGTTGAGCGCAGGAACAGGCCCTGCTGTGAAATATTAGATCAAAAATTGTAATTAATTACACGCCCCTCTTAAACAGGGGCATAAAAATTGGGCCTTAGGCAGTGGTGGTGGTGCCACAACACTGCAACCCCTCACAGATACTCTTGTTAAGCACAGGAATGAGCCCTGCTGTTAAATATTTAATCAAAAATTCTAAGTACACGCCCCTGTTAAACAGGGGCAGAAAAATTGGGCCTTAGCCACTGGTGGTGGTGCCCAGAACCAAAAATGTTCTTAGAAGCTATCAACATGAACATTGAGGAGGAATAGGATAGTCACTAGGCATAACAGGATAGTCACTCAGCATCAGCATAGGCTTGAAGGGATCTCACATTCATAAAATAATTAATCGGTTACATCAGCATTAGGTGCTTGGTAGCTGGTGATCCAAGACTGATTCATTTTTATAAAGGTGAGCCGATCAACCGAGTCGGTGGACAGGCTCACTCTGTGATCGGTTACAAAGATTCCAGCAGCACTGAATGTGCGTTCTGAAAGAGCGATGGATGTAGGACAGGCTAGTAGCTCAATTGCATACTGTGCAAGCTCTGGCCAGTGATCCATCTTCAAGACCCAGTAACCCAGTGGATTTTCGGTCGGAAAGGTCTCCAAGTCTGATCTTGCCCCTAGGTATTCCTGCACCATGTACAACAGACGCTGGCAATGGTTGCTGGAACCGATCAGACCTTGGGGCTGTGGACTAAAAAATTGTCTGAACGCATCGGTCAGACAGCCACCTTCTCCACCGCTCCTTCTGCGACTGACTGAAGCCTCAGCAACACGTTGTCCAGGAGGAACAGGAAATTGTAACCTGCCAGGCTCTGGAAACGCATTGCACAAACCTTTCTGTAAGGCCTCCTGAAGATGCTTCATCCTCTGCTCCCTCTGCGATGGCTGGATAAGTTCCGCCACCTTACCCTTGTAACGTGGATCAAGAAGGGTTGCCAGCCAGTACTGATCCCTCTCCTTTACACGAATCCGAGGGTCCTTTTGCAGGCTTTGCAGGACCAGGGAGGCCATGCAGCGTAGGTTTGCTGAGGCATTCGGTCCGGTGTCCTCTCGGTCACTAAGGACGACCTGATCCGCAGCCACCTCCTACCAGCCACGTACAAGTCCATGGGTTTCTGGGGATTGGAAACAATCACTTGAAAATTGCTGCTGATGCTGAGTGCCAGGCTCCACCTCCATGCTGACACAATCCTCCTCCTCCTCTACCTGTGTGATAGGTGGGCCCGCAGAAATACTGTCTGGATAAAGGGGGCCTTAACAGGTAAGGAAGTCCTCTTCTTCCTCCCTCTGTTCTGCCTCAAGTGCCCTGTCCATTATTCCACGCAGCGTGTGCTTCAACAGGTGGACAAGAGGGACAGTATCACTGATGCATGCACAGTCACTGTTCACCATCCTCGTGGCCTCCACAAATGGTGACAGGACAGTGCATGCATCCTTGATTATGAGCCACTGGCGTGGCGAAAAAAAGCCAAGCTCCCCTGACCCTATCCTGGTGCCATACTTGTACAGGTAGTCATTGATGGCCCTCTGCTGCATGTGCAGCCTTTGCAGCATTGCCAACGTTGAGTTCCACCTGGTGGGCATGTCACAGATTAGGCGGTTCTTGGGCAGGTTGCATTCCTTTTGGAGGTCAGCCAGCCGAGCACTGGCATTATATGACTGGCAGAAATGCCCACAGACTTTCCTGGCCTTCCTCAGGAGATCCTGTAAGCCCGGGTACCTGCACAAGAACCGCTGCACCACCAAATTAAGGACGTGAGCCAAACAGGGAACATGGGTGAAGTGTCCCTGTCGGAGGGCGCAGAGGAGGTTGGTGCCATTGTCGCAAACCACCATTCCTGGCCGAAGCTGGCGTGGCGTCAACCACCTCTGAGCCACCCCTGCAGAGCTGACAGAATCTCTGCCCCAGTGTGGCTCCTGTCCCCTAAGCAGACCAACTCAAGCACAGCATGGCATCTTTTTGCCTGAGTGCTTGCGTAGCCCCTAGAATGCCTACGGAGCACCGCTGGTTCCGAGGACAAATCTGCACAGGAAGAGGCCATAGAGGAAGAAGAAGAGGAGAGGGTGGAGGAGAGAAGTGTGGCAGAATCACCACTACCAGCATTTTGGAGGCGTAGTGGCGGAGCAGCAACAACACTGCACCCTGTCCTGCATCCTTCCCAGCTGCCAGCAGGGTTACCCAGTGCGCCGTGAAAGAAAGGTAACGTCCCTGTCCATGCCTGCTGGACCATGAGTCAGCGGTAAAATGCATCTTACCGCTGACCGCCCTGTCCAACGAGGCCAAGACATTGCCTTCCACATGTCGGTAGAGAGCCGGAATGGCTTTCCGAGAAAAAAATTGGCATTTGGGAACCTGCCACTGAGGTACCGCACATTCCACAAATTCTCGAAAGGGGGCAGAGTCTACCAGCTGAAAAGGCAGCAGTTGGAGTGCTAGCAATTTAGCCAAACTAGCATTCAGCTGCTGAGCATGTGGATGGCTGGTACTGAATTTCTTTCGCTGGTTTAGCAACTGGCGTAGGGAAATATGCCTGCTACAATCGGATGTTGGTGTACCGCTAGCAGATTGCCCGGAAGTGCTTGGGACACCTAATTCTACCCCTTCATTCCTCTCAGTGCAGGTCTCTGAGAGGACTGAAGTTACAGTGGGGTTGGAAATCCCAGCTGATGAGGAGCAAGGAGAAGTCCGTCTTGTTCTTTGGTGTGGGTCTTTTAAGTACTGTTGCCAATGAACTGCATGGGAGCTGGACATATGTCTGGTCAAGCATGTGGTGTCCAAGCGGCTGCTGTTTTGGCCATGCTTGATACACTTCAGACATATGTTGCAAACAGCAACGGTGCGATCTGCTGCACCTGTCTCAAAAAAGGCCCATACCAAAGAACTTTTGGAAAAACGTCAGCAGCGCCCTAGCCAGTTGCCTACCCTTAAGCTGGCCCCTGGAGGGCATCCTGCCTCATTGGAGCTGTGCCTCCTCCTCCCCTCTTCTATCTTGCACCCACGTAGAGTCAGTGACCTCATCATCCACTTCCTCCTCACCACTGGAGCAAACCTGGCAGTATACTGCAGCTGGGGGAATGTGACTGCCAGTTTCTTGTCCTTATCGAGCACCCCCTCTCTTTGGGCTCACTTTAGTGCCTTCATCCTCAACCTGGATATCATTATTATTATTATTATTATACGAGATTTATATAGCGCCAACAGTTTACGTAGCGCTTTACAATGTATAAGGGGGACAACACAATTACAGTACAGTTCAATACAAAAGGTACAGGAGGGCCCTGCTCGTAGAGCTTACATTCTAAAGGGAGGGGGTGGTGGTACAAAAGGTAATAGCTGCAAAGAATGATTTGATGGGGGTGGCTCAGGGACAGTTATGTGGGTGTGGGATAGGCTTCCTTGAATAAATGAGTATCATCATCAGAGCCTTCAAAACGCTGCGCATACTCCTGCAGCATGTACCCTACACTGTGATCGAACAGTTCGGGAGACTTCTCAGGGCATGATGGTGGGGCTAGGGAAGGAGTGACTGATGACCTTGAGCCGATGGAAGAGGCCGCTTTGGCAGCTGCATTGGCAGACAAAGTACCCTGAGCCTGACAGAGGATGAGGAGGATGAGGACAGCTTGGTCATCCACTCTACCAACTCTTCTGCATGTTGTGGCTCAACATGGCCAGCTGCCGAAAAAAAGGACAAGCGTGCCCCACGGCCACGTGCTGAGGATGCACCGTGTCCATGACCAGCACTGTTGGCTGTAGACACAGAGCCTGCCTGCCCTCTTTTAGTGGCCTGTGAGCATCTGCCTCTCCTTGGTGGCCTTCCAGACATATTGTACAATTGGATTAGCAAAACAACGCCTGAAGTTTACTAAAAACAGTACACTCCAGGAATGGCCTACAGTCAGGTATAGGCTTGGCTGGACTACAATGCAGTGGATATATATTTTATTAACTGCAGCTCACTGAGTCACCTGCCTGCCTGCCTGAAAGTGTCTTTGTACAGGCTTGGCTGGACTACAATGCAGTGGATATATATTTTATGAACTGCAGCTCACTGTGTCACCTGCCTGCCTGCCTGAAAGTGTCTTTGAACACGCACTCCAGGAATGGCCTACAGTCAGGTATAGGCTTGGCTTGGCTAGACTATATATATATATATATATATATATATATATATATATATATATATATATATATATATATATATATATATATATATACAAGCCTGTATATATACATATTAAAGAACTGCAGCTCACTGAGTCACCTGCCTGAAAGTGTCTTTGAACACGTACTCCAGGAATGGCCTACAGTCAGGTATGGGCTTGGCTGAACTTCAATGCAGTGGATATATATTTTATGAACTGCAGCTCACGCTCACTGAGTCACCTGCCTGCCTGCCTGAAAGTGTCTTTGAACACGCACTCCAGGAATGGCCTACAGTCAGGTATAGGCTTGGCTAGACTATATATATACAAGCCTGTATATATATTTAATAAATGAACTGCAGCTCACTGAGTCACCTGCCTGAAAGTGTCTTTGAACACGTACTCCAGGAATGGCCCACAGTCAGGTATAGGCTTGGCTAGACTATATATACAAGCCTGTATATATATATTAAATGCACTGCAGCTAGCTGAACTGCCTGCCTGAAGTATATTAGAAACAGTACACAGGAACAGTCCGCAGTGAGATGAAGCTAAACTGTTTTTAGTGTATATATATATATATATATATATATATAAAAAGCCGGGATGTATATATATATATATATATATATATATATATACTAAATACACTGCAGCTAACTGTATCGCCTGCCTGCCTGAAGTATATTAGCAACAGTACACCAGGAACGGTCTGCAGTGAGATCTAGCTAAACTGTATACAGTGTATATTTATACTAGACTGACTGTATATATATATGAAATACACTGTAGCTAACTGAATCACCTGCCTGCCTGAAATATTTTAGCAACAGTACACCAGGAATGGCCTGCAGTGAGATCTAGCTAAACTGTATACAGTGTATATTTATACTAGACTGTATATATATATATGAAATACACTGCAGCTAACTGAATCAACTGCCTGCCTAAAGTATATTAGAAACAGCACAGCAGGAACGGTCTGCAGTGAGATCTAGCTAAACTGTATGCAGTGGATATATATATATATAATATATATATATATATATATATATATATATATATATATATACTAGACTGACTGTATATATATAAATATATATGAAATACACTGCTGCTAACTGAATCGCCTGCCTGCTCAAACTAAATGAAATGACACTCTCTCTGTCTCTCTCTTAACAATGCCACCAACACACTACACACGGCCGACGTGCAGGCAGCCCTATATAGTGTGGAGCGTGGACTTAACCCCATGAGCCATAATTAGCCAAAGGCACTCTGCCTTTGGCCAATTATGGCTTTCTTCGCTGATGGCGCTGTGATTGGCCAAAGCATGCGGGTCATAGTGCATGCTTGGCCAATCATCAGCCAGCAATGCACTGCGATGACGCAGTGCATTATGGGCCGTGACGCGCAGCTCGAATTTGGCGCAAACAGCCCATAATGTTCGATCTTCGCCGAACGATCGAACAGCCGATGTTCGAACAGCCCATCCCTAAAACTAAGTATCTGATTGCCCAACACTGACAGTCCGTGTTTCAGATGCCTCAGAGGTAAATCAACTTCACAGTGTCTTGAGTAATATTTATATTTTCTCTAACCTGGATCTCGTACAGATATCTCTTTATATTCCTCATTCTCCATCGATGGATGCTCCCATGTCACTCTGACTCTGAACTGTGTGTTTTCAAAGAGATCTCCAGGAACTTTACACTGACTGGTAACAGTAAATGTGCCATCAGGATTCTCAATGATTGCCTTCTCCGATGACTTCTTCTCCAGGGATGGCCCATAGGACCAATTGACTGTTATATCTTCTGGGTAAAAGCCGAGAAGGCTGAAGGTTGCCACCATATCTCCTGCATCTTGAATAGGGAGTTGTATGGGCTGCTGGACTTTGGGCTTAGCTGCAAGACACAAGAATGTACTATATAAAATAGTTGGATACGGGTTATAAAAAAAAATCAAACAATTAGTTAAATATCTTCTTTTTTACTAGACCTGTACACTGTCCATCAATTATAGAACCAAGTCTCGGACACATGCACATTGACATAGCATTAGAATACATTTCTTCCCTGTATGCCAATACTGTGGCCAAGCAACCAATACCAGTGCAATGGTATTGGTACTGTATTTCAAATGCCCCACTTATGATGAAGGACTATGCAACCTAGTCTGGTGCATGTACATTAATGTATTTATGGTTCTGCTCTGCCTATTTCCAAATTGGAGGAATAAGCCTGCTTCAAAAAAGGTTCTTCTCTGCCATTGTCTACAGTGAAGGAATGGATTTGGATGGATGACGGTGCCTGCTTCACTTTGCAATACATGATTGTCCACCTAGGGCATGCACAGTAACAACAATTCTGGTAGAGAACAGTGTGTTCCAGGGCTAAAGAACAGGCTAAATCATCAGCAAAATGAGGTGGTATAGCAACGAATGTGCAAACCTTCCCAATTTTTCCCTGGTTATAACTTGTCAAGATATGACTCCTTAGACACCACTACAGAACAGCCTAATATTGAATCATCCTTTGAGTCTTCACAAACTGACTTTGCATTCTTTGTTATCTTTCTTTCTAACAACTAGTGATCCTCACTTGCAAAAAGTGTACCTATGCAAGGCAATCACAAGTCTCTTTTAATTATTTGTGGTTTGTAGCCCTCCCTGTGAATCTATTAGCATTAATTTAAAGTGTTGCAATATTATTATTACAAACTGTCAAACTTATGACCAAATTGGTCGGAAAATTGGCCTGTAATTTTTTTCCCTTGATTTGCTGCAGGTTAAATTGCAATGCAAGCAAATCCACTGTATATCTAATGGTACTTACCCAACACCTGTAAGGCCCCAGTTGTCCTCTCTAATGGTTTCTTCAGACTGGGATGGTTCACTCTGCAGATGACCTCTGACCCATGATCCGCTATCGATGGGGTAAAATCCAGAAGTGCTGTATGGGTAAATGTTTTATCTGGTTGGAGCTGAGATGTGTTGTTTGGAATCCCATATCTCCCACCATCATTTATTTGATTTAATTGCCCACTTCCATGATCTTTCATAATCCAATTCACAGTCAGCTCATCAGGGTAAAAGTGTGATATTCTACATTGTAGTTGTGTCTGTTGGTTGGCAAACAATTTTGGTATTTGTATCATCTCTACTTCTGGCCGTGCAAGAAAATCTGAAAAAAGATAACAACAATGGGCTGTTTATTATATGGATCATCATAATCAACCACCACATATGTGGAATAGTGTACAGAAGTGAACATATTTACAAGCTTTGTGCATCTAGAAACATTACCAGAATATTTCCCAAACCTTTATTATCTTTCTCATCGCTTCTCCATTCTCTCTGTTTCGGGTGTTTCAGTTTGTTGTGTTCCACCACGGCTCGCACAATATAAGGCTCATCCTCCCGGACCTCCCCTCTGAGACTTTCACAAGTGCTGGTGGCATTGAAGGTTCCATCTTGGTTCTGTTGCCTTAGAATGGTAGAGTCTATGGGATGGGGCTGTGTGCTTGTTGGTGGCTGGATCACCTTCCAGGATACTGTAATATCTTCTGGGAAGAAATGATCTACATCTAAACTAAAAATGCCACCTGAGGAGCGGGTGATCGCTCTCACCTTTGGGAGACCTGTAATAAAAGAAGAATTATTCCAAACTTTTCTACTACTTGATGGTATATCTAAACAGTTGGTTAGGAACTAAGCTTTAATCCTCCACTCTCGTCACCTCTTCATATTCCTGTATTCAGGACTTTATGTGATCTGTCCCCCTTTTTCATGAATTAATTTCCTCATACTGCTCAGTATTCATCAGCACATGAAAACTTTAGTCCACTTATCTCTTCCACTATTTAACACATGTTATCATCTTATATAAAGCATACTGATCCAGCACTGCTTCCTACTTCCATTATCCAACAAGACACACACTGCCTGCATCTGGGGCTTCTCACCTACACCTGCATGCCTGTCACATTAGGTCAAGCTGCTGTATCTGTGCAGCCACTGTGTTATAATATACTTGAATCGGCTGCCTGCATGCAGCACCTGGAGTTTAGAGGCACTGAACATAACATACTATTCATGGTATATGTGAATGAGGCCTAAAAATGAAATTTCCACTTTTGTTGAGAAAGAAAAAACAATTCCCTCTTGGTTATCAGTGTACATTGCAGGGATTTTAACAAACTTTGTAGCAGATTCCTACCTTTTTCTGCTCCGAAGAAACAGCTGTTTGTTTCACCATATTCTTTGCTGACTTCTGAATGGGAGGGTTTGGTTCATTACAATCACCTGGTGCACTCTCTTAATTCTGATGAGAAAAGCTGCAGTGTCTGCAGTGCCACTGATAAGGCAGTACAGCCGGCCCTCCTGTACCGGGCCCGTGCCTTATTAGTTCAAAAGGAGGGGGGTGAATGGGCACTTGCCCAGCAGGAAGGATGGCTGTACTGCCTTACTACAGACATTGAACATCTTGTGCTTCCCCCTTAAGTGCTGCCAGCTTCTCCTCCGCTCCCTCTGGCTGCACTGCAGAGGGATCAGATAGGTTCTTAGGTTCTAGCATGCCTGCCCCCTGCTGTCTGGGCCCCCACTATGTGCCCCCCCCCCCCCCGGGAGCTGTTGCTGGCACACAGGGGGATGTTTTAGGCTCCGTTCACATCTAGGCATTTTTGGGCATTTTTCTGTTCTAAGCCTCAGCTCTAAAATCGCCCAACAAGACAAATCCCATTCATTTCAATTGCCCTTGTTCACATCTGAGCCTTCTGTCACCTAAAGCAAAACGCCTGTTGCTCAAAAAAGTACAGAGCAAAAGGTGTGAATGTATCCATGTTATGAGTATTTATATGTGATACACAAGTGCAGTCCTCTTTAATGTCGCGTACACACGACCGGTTTTGCTGTCGGAATAAACTCCGAAGGTTTTTCCGACGGAATTCCGCTCAGGCAGTCTTGCATACACACGGTCACACCAAAGTCCGACCGTCCAGAACGAGGTGACGTACAACACGTACGACGGGACTAGAAAAAGGAAGTTCAATAGCCAGTAGCCAATAGCTTCCGTCTCGTACTTGCTTCAGAGCATGCATTGTTTTTGGTCCGTCAGAACAGCATACAGACGATTGGTTTTCCCGATAGGAATTGGTTCCGTCGGAAATATTTAGAACATGTTCCATTTCTAGGTCCGTCAGAATTTTCGGGAAAAAAAAGTCCGATGAGGCATACACACGATCGGAATAGATGATGAAAAGCTTCCGTCGGACCTTTTCTGTCAGACATTCCGCTCGTGTGTACGCGGCTTTAGGCCCCTTTCACTTTTGTACAACTTGTCCCACGATTTGGGACTGCAAAGTAGCATGACAAGTCGTTCCCCATGATTTCCAATGATAACCATTCATATTAGTACGACTTCAAGTCGTTCCGACTTCAAAGTAGTCCCTGCACTACTTTCGTCCGACTTTGATGTTAGTTACACAGGCATTCCCTGAAATCAAGTCCGCAAATCACGGCAAAATCACTGTAAAATTGTGCGACTTTGAAGTCACGGTAGTGTTAAAGGGGCCTAATTTGTTTATGTAAATTCATAAACAAATAAAGTACATCTAAACCCAAAAACAAAAATGTTAAATAATCATAGCTTATTGGTCCTCAGATGTGGTGGCTAAGTTTGCTTTCCTGTCCCTGGATGGCTACCCTTATTTTTCCACTGAATCTATGGAGGCAATCATGGTTGTTGCACAGGCTGGACTTCAAACATTTATGTCTTTGCTCATCCTCATAATGCATTGCTCACTACACATTACAATTAGATTGTACAATTTTCTTTAGAACTTCCAACAACTATACAGTGCTAGGGCCTGTCTGATTGGATAGAAATTGATTGGATAGTTTAAGTAGGTCCTCATATTACATAATTTTGGTGGGTCTAATGTTTATTGTATAATCAGATTGTAACGTGTATGAGGAGTTTAACATGGAAGGTGGGGTGTGGTGATTAATAGTTTACAGAAGGAAGATAGCATTATAATATATAATAGTTTAAAAAATAAAAAAAGTATATATATATATATATATATATATATATATATATATACACATATATGTATATATGCATTTTCTTATTCTCTTGGGAAATAAATAAGACGTTGTTTTACTAAGCAGTGTGTTTGTTTTTATAGCTAACCTTATACTATTGTGCTTATCAACAGTAACATTATCAGAGTTTTAATAGACTAGCTATCTATAGGAATAGACAAAGTAATACATATATGGAATAAATAGATGGAATCCGTAACCATCCTCGGATAAGATTTATTTTAGAATTTATTTCAATAAAAAATATCCTCTTCATCTTGGCATAACTTTATAAACAGAACATAAATCCTCTTTATGACACAGTGTGACATTTCCCAATCTTACTTACGTTTTTTTCTTTGTTTAATGAGAAACAGAACGATAGGTAGAGCTCCAGATAAACCGACCAACATAACACTGGAAATTACAATGGTGTGTTTATATTGTGCCTTCAGATCTGAAAATACAGGAAAACATATGTATAATGATGATATGTAGTATACTCAGTACACAGTACATTACCAGGGATATAAAACATTGTATATGTCATGTTTAGGAGTTACTGGGGCTGATATATCAAATATTGAGATTAAATGAAACTCTTTGATTTGCCAAACGACAGGTTTCTAGCTCTCCTTATTTTTTGCATGTGTTATAAAATACTGTACAGGCTGGTTTCTGTTGGGGGAATTCCTGTTTTACATTTGGAATCTGGAATATGCAGTTCAGTTTTGGGCACCAGTTCTCAAAAAGGATATGGGGGAACTGGAGAAAGTGAAGAGAAGGGCAACCAAACTGATGAGGCATGGGGGAGCTCAGCTATGAGGAAAGATTAGAGGGACTGAATCTATAACCTCTTGAGAGGAGGAGTTTAAGGGGGGATATGATCAACATGAACAAATATAGAAGAGGGATAAGATTGTCATAAGGGGGATATGATCACCATATATAAATACATAATGGGGATATGATCACCATATATAAATACATAAGGGGGGATATGATCACCATGTATAATACATAAGGGGGATATGATCACCATGTATAATACATAAGGGGGAATATGGTCACTAAAAAATAATAAAAGTGATCTCGCACAGTCATATATAATCACACACAACAATATAAATAACAAACAGTTCTTAAAACATGTATAAAGTGCATATAAGTAAAGTGCACTGTGTGCTGGGAAAAACAGTATCAAAAAAGAAGTGTTGATGAATGAAATGTGGTTTCTTCTCAGTTCCTATTACCATTCATATGGCTATCCCAATGTACTTCATCTGAAGTCACGAGGCGTGACGTAATGCGTAGGGAGTGGCCGTGAGCAGACGCAAACCGGAAGTCACGTGAGAAGGCTCTCTGAACGCTGTTCCATCAGTTTTTTGCCTGTTTTTAACGTTTTTTATGTAAGAGTCCAATCTGTAGCACTTTAATAAATACATTTTAGTTCACCCTAATATACTACACCATTGGAGGCTTGTTTTTTCTTCTCTTTATCAATATATCATTCACACTTCATTTGAGTACATTGGGATAGCCATATGAATGGTAATAGGAACTGAGAAGAAACCGCTAGAGCCATGGTTATTGGATGAGAACTAATTTGGGCCCCATTTCGATGCTGTATAAAGATCAACATACCTGGTGTCACTTAGCGATGCTTGTTTCTACATACATATGAGGTGAGAGTTCTGAGAGCCTATTATCACCAGGAGACCATCTGTTGAGTTGTCCATGAACTTTCTTCAGCTTTTTCAGTTACACTTAGCCACCTTATATATATTTATCCACCTTTTGATCTTTGCTCTCCTGGAATCACGATCTAGGATTCTTATTTTCACTTCACAGATAGAGAGAACTTTGCAGAGTACTTATTTCACACATCATTTTTTGATACTGTTTTTCCCAGCACACTTTACTTATATGCACTTTATACATGTTTTAAGAACTGTTTGTTATTCATATCGTTGTGTGTGATTCTATATGACTGCGCAAGATCACTTTTATTATTTTTTTATTGTTTATTTGTGTAGTGTGAACACTTTTAGGTTTTGCTGCTGTCTTTATAGATATTTTCACACATTTTCACTTTTTAGACATTTAATCATAGTAGCGCGAAGGACACTTCCACTTTTATTTTGGGATATGGTCACTGTCATCTGTGGCCCATACAGAGAATTTGGTATAGAGTTAATCACCTTCAGGTCATTGAATAGGACAAGGGTGCGCTCTTTACATTGGAAGGTAAAGATATTTAACCTCCATATACAGAAAGGCTTCTTTACTGTAAGAGCAGTGAAAATGTGGAATAGGCTTCCTCAAGAACTAGTTATGACCTGCTTTGTAAATTGTTCTAAAAAATAGCTGGATGCATTCCTAAATACACAACATATAACTGGATATTAACATTTCTAGGTAAAAACACCAGAGGTTGTTAATCTAGGGAGTATGCGATTACTTCCTGGGAGATCAGGAAGGACTTTATTTTTTCCCTGCTCAAGCATATTTGATCATACATTATGTGGGGTTTTTTTGCCTTCCTCTGGATCAAATATGGGTAAAGGATTATATATACTGAGACTGTCTATTTATTTTTTTCTATTCATGTATTCAGATTATTTATTTTCTATTGGTTGAACTAGATTGACTTTTTAAACCTAATAATGTAACATTTACTCCACGTTTAACATATCAGATATACTATATGTATTACTGCATGCCATGAGTAGCCATACATTTCAGTGAGAAGAGATTGTTAGATATCTGACTGCCATTTGGTTGTAGTACACAATTTAGTCAAATATGCACAGAGACACTGGCTGAGCATGCATTTCTGTCCCTTATACAGACACACTTATACTGGCTTTATCCTTCAAATGATTGATTCTTTCCCCAAGATTGGCTTTTGGGTTTCTGCACATATCAGGGACAGTCTCCAGATCAGCTTTCCTCAACCTTTTAGCCCTGAAGAACCCTTGAAATGATTTAAGGCCTCAAGGAACATATTCCACAAATTTTAAGTACAGCCCACAGTTTACAATAGTAGAATCAAGAAGTTGTATGTGCTCATTGAGAGCAGGAATGTCCATCACATTGATGGACTGTGGAAAGAATACACCATTTCATTAGGGGTGATTGGGAGAAGAGCATCCTTACATATGTGGTTAGCGGGATGAATGCTAACAGATTGTTAGTGCCAGGCCATTGGCTTTGCCAGGGGATGGCTCTGGAACTATCAATTGGAAAGTCAATTTGGCACTGCCCAAGAAACCCATGCAAACCTCTGGAGGAACCTTATGCTGCGTACACACGGTCGGACTTTCCGGCATACTTGGTCCGGCGGACCAGAGTGTGCCGGACAATCCGCCCGTGTGTAGGCGCCGGCGGTCTTTTTCCCAAAAGCCCGCCGGACCTAGATTTGAAACATGTTTTAAATCTTTCCGTCGGACTCAGTTTCGGGCGGAAAGTCCGCTCCTCTGTGCGCTGGTCCGACGGAAAGCCCGCTCGTGTGTATGCTGGTCCAACGGACCAGATACGACGCGAGGGCAGGGTATTGCATCTCACGCTCGCTGCAATGGGAAAAACAAATTTTCCTATTGCGGCGAGCGCTGGGCATACCAGGAACTTAGGTCTGGTATGGATTATAAAGGGAAGCCCCTACGCCGAAAAACCGGCGTGGGGTCCCCCCTAAAATCCATACCAGACCCCGATCCGAGCACGCAGCCTGGCCGGTCAGGAAAGGGGGTGGGGACGAGCGAGCGCCCCTCCCCTCCTGAACCGTACCAGGCCGCATGCCCTCAACATGGGGGGTGGGTGCTTTGGGGGAGGGGGGCGCCCTGCGGGCCCCCCCCACCCCAAAGCACCTTGTCCCCATGTTGATGGCCTCTTCCCGACAACCCTGGCCGTTGGTTGTCGGGGTCTGCGGGCGGGGGCGACCATGCCCCCTAAAACGTCACAGTCCCAGCATGCCCAGGGACTGTGACATCATATGGGGGCGGGGTCTCCACCTATATAAGTCACAACGGAGCCCTCAGGGAGCAGTCCAGCCAGAGAGAGCGTCGTGTCAACATCTGGAGAAGAGAAGAGAAGACAAGAAGCCCAGAAGTCCGGACCTCCACTGGCAAGAGAGCTAACTGAAGACAGCGGAGGGGCCGGCCGAAGAACTGGAACACCGGGAGAAGAGGCCGGAGAGAGCGGGGAAGAACCAACGGAAGCCGGGAGCAGATGAACCGGAGGGACCCCCGAAGCCGGAAGAAGACCCCCGAAGCCGGAGGAAGATCCCCCCCGGAGCTGTTTAATAAATTATTTTAAAAACCTGTGTAGTGTGTTTTATTATTGACACTTTTTCCCTAGGTGAATGGGTAGGGGTACCATGTACCCCATACTCATTCACATAGGGTGGGGGGCTGGGATCTGGGGGCCCTCTTATAGGGGGCTCCCGGATTCCGATAAGCCCCCCGCCCGCAGACCCCGACAACCAACGGCCAGGGTTGTTGGGAAGAGGCCCTTGTCCTCATAAACATGGGGACAAGGTGCTTTGGGGTGGGGGGGGCCCGCAGGGCGCCCCCCCTCCCCCAAAGCACCCACCCCCCATGTTGAGGGCATGCGGCCTGGTACGGTTCAGGAGGGGGGGGGCGCTCGCTCGTCCCCACCCCCTTTCCTGACCGGCTAGGCTGCATGCTCGGATCGGGGTCTGGTATGGATTTTAGGGGGGACCCCACGCCGGTTTTTCGGCGTAGGGGCTCCCCTTTATAATCCATACCAGACCTAAGGGCCTGGTATGCACCGCGACGGGGCTCGCAAGGTGTCAATCTCGCCGATAAAAGCGGCAAGATTGACTTCCTTTTCTAGTCCCGTCGCACCTGAGTCACTTTCAAAATGAACGGACTTGTCCGTGTGTGGGCAAGTCCGTTCATTCTGAAAGTCCGCCGTAACTCTGGCGAAAGTCCATCGGAAAGACGGGCGGACTTAGCCCGCCAGAAAGTCCGGTCGTGTGTGGGCGAGTCCGTTCATTTTAAAGTCCGGCGCACCTGGCGGACAAAGTCCGTCAGAAAGTGTGCCAGACCAAGTATGCCAGAAAGTCCGATCGTGTGTACGCGACATTAGGGTTCTACAGAACCCTGGTTGGGAATGGCTGCTATAGAAAGGCTCCAGAAATATCAGCTGGAAAGTCAATCTGCCACTACCCAAGGAACCCCTACAAACCTCTGGAGGAACCTAGAGGATTTGAATGGCTGCTCTAGATTTTGTTGACTCCAAGTTGTGGTTACCCATGTTTGCTTGAGTTTCCGTCAGTTCCCTGTGCAGGGTTCTGGTCCTTATTGGGTCTCAAATTTGTACGTTAGCTTTTTCTTAAGAGAACACTGAAAGATTTTAAGACTCAGACTACAGTTAGAATATGTGATCCCTCATACTAAACTCCTATGCTATTACCAGCTTCGACACAATATGGTACCATTTATACAAACACCTCTTAAGAAAACTCTGATGCCGCGTACACACGAGTGGACTTTATGGCAGACTTTGCCCGGAGGATGGGATTTTGTCGGACAATTCGATCGTGTGTGGGCTCCAGCGGACTTTGTTTGCTCAAAGTTGGACGGACTTAGATTTGAAACATGTTTTAAATCTATCCGTCAAACTCGAGTCCGGTCGAAAAGTCCGCTCGTCTGTATGCTAGTTCGACGGACAAAAAGCCACGCTAGGGCAGCTATTGGCTACTGGTTATGAACTTCCTTATTTTAGTCCGGTCGTACGTCATCACGTATGAATTCGACAGACTTTGGTGAATTGTGTGTAGGCAAGTCCGTTCATTCAGAAAGTCCGTCGTAAAGTACGTTGAAAAGTCCGCCGGGCAAAGTCTGCCGTAAAGTCCGACCGTGTGTACGCGGCATGATACTAAATTGATATCTAAGTATTATTCTGCATCGCTATCAACTGAAACAGACCTGCATCCTAAATAGCAATATACGGCCACAACTGTCAACAGAGGATTGAGAGAATTTTGAGGAGTCCTATATGTCTTAGGTTATATCTTCAAAAGATAGGCTTATCAAACTTAAACATTATCATCAGATATATTATAATCCTTTACGATTATATAAGTTGAAACGCAAGCACTCCCCACTTTATTTTTGTGCCTGAGTTAAGGACGCTAACTTCTGCAATGCACTATTGCTCTGGCCACGTGTGCGTTTATTCTGGTCACAGGTCAATGGGTTTATTAAATTAGCATGAGTTGCCGAATTTACAATTTCCTAAGGTGTGCTTTTTATGTTTGGTAGAAGACCTCCAAATTACCTTACATTCTAAGAACCTAATGAGACTTCAAATTTGTTATACTACAAAGCCATACTATTGACCTAGAAATGTGTGTCAGTAATAGTTTCAATAATAATATGGAAATTAAATGATAATAATGGCCAGACAGTAAAATCTGTATTGTTCCCTCATATTGATGGTCAGTGGAGAAGTGCCCGCTTTACATTAATGAGCAGTGGTAAAATGAACCCCTTACATTGGTGGTCAATGAAAGAAGGAATCTCTTACATTGATGGTTAGTGGGAGAAGGACCCCATAAATTGGTGAGCAGTGGGAGTAGGAACCTCTGATATTGGTGGTCAGTGGAAGAAGGACCCCCTTACATTGGTGGTCAGTGGGACAAGGACCCCCTTACATTGGTGGGCAGTGGGAGAAGGAACTTGTCAGGAATGTGTTTACCTGCTGGTGGCACTGTTGCTCCCAGACCTGTAGGTTGTAGTTCTGGTGTCCACAAGAAGCTCTTACTAATTAGTCATCACCTGATGCTGATTGCTGGGAGGATATTTAGCTCTTCCTTTGCTACACCCCCTTGCCTTGGTGTTCTGCTCATGTGCCCTGATCTGTGAACCTGGCACCCATACTCTGTTCCTAATCCTCGTCTGCTGGCTTGATCCTGCTCCCGTGTACCCTTTGCCTGTCCTGGCTTGCTCCCTGCTCCCTCTGTATGATCTCCTATGCATGACTCCAGGTCTGATATTGACTACGCTTTCCAGCCATATCCAACTGTTTGTATATAGTCATTTAGTTGGTTTAGGTAGTTGTTCATTGTTAGCACTTACCCTCATTAGATTTACTGGTTTTGGTTTATGAGGTTTCGGTATATTGCAGGTGCGTTTATACTGGTGCCTATTTATCATTTCTTTAATAAATCACATTATTTTATTCTATACTTGTGCCTGGTATTTTCTGTGGAAGTCCATCTCTTACATTGGTGGTCATGGAGAAGTGCCCCCTTAAATTGGTGAGCAGTGGTAAAAGGAACCTCTTACATTGGTGGTCAGTGGGAGAAGAACATTTTTATATTGGTTCGCAGTAAAAGGAACCTCTTACATTGGTCAGTGGAGGAAGGACCCCCTTAAATTGGTGGTCCGTGGGAGAAGGACTCCTTTACATTGGTGATAAGTGGGAAAAAGGACACCTTTGCACTAGTTGAGGAAAGAATGCCCCCTTTACCACTTGCAGACCAGCGTAAATATTAAAACGTTCTCTCAACAAATGGTTATACCAGGATCATGGCCGCAGCTATAGTTATGCCACTAAATAGGAAAGTCACTCACCTGTGACTTGTACCAGTAGTCTCTCTACATGTGGAATGGTGAGGGTTGCATGATCAACCAAACATCTCAGCTCCATGCCCCAGTTTTGTTCTGTTGGGGTGAAGAGGTAGACAGATTCCATAGCTGAGCTATTGATCCTCCTTGTCTTTGCATTCTCCAACAGGGTATCATTCAAGAACCAGTACACAGTGATGGATTCTGGGTAAAACCTAGAAACACTGCACACCAATTCCTGCACCACATTCAACTTAAATGCTTGGGAAGTGATGTGAACAGACGGAATATCTGCAATACAAGTGATAAGTGTATTTTTTTAAAACAGTTTTACATACGGTATGACTAAATGTATGTTTGTGTACACTACTGCAAACCTACTTTTTGATTATTATCTTTACATTTTTATTCATACTAGTAAATGTGTGACCATTTCAGAAACGGCAATATTGATAACAATAATGATGCTAAAGTAGTGTCTTAGCAGGCAGTATGTGAAGCAGATGAGTGTAGAGTGTATGACATTGGGCACTGGGCAGTATGTTCAGGAGATGATTGTGGAGGGGGTGACACCAGGCACTGTGTGCAGCAGGAGAATGTGGAGGGTATGACAGTGGGCATTATGTGCAGGAGAGGAGTATGGAAGGTGCGGCAGCAAGAAGTATATGCAAAGGAGGAGTGCGGAGGGGATAACAGCAAGCAATATGTGCAGGAGAGCAATGTGAAGGGGGTGACCGCTGGCATAGATGTGCACAGCTTACTGCATTAGGGTGTGCACCCCAAAGCTCAAACACACATGGGCAGTAGACAGTGTCAGTAGAGCAGTGGATGTGTCAGTAGGGCACAGGATGGCATCAGTCAGTAGGGCAGTGGACTTTGTAAGTAGGGCACACGACAGTGTCAGTAAAGCAGTGGACGGTGTCAGTAAGGATGTGAATGGTGCCAGTATATTTTTTTTTTCTTTTACTATTTTTTTTATTGTGTTAGGAGTCCCATTGGGGGCTTTGGTGAAATATCATGGGTCTGAACAGATCCTTGATGTCTCACTTTTGAAACAGAAAAAGGGACTGAGGACAGACATTCCCTAGTCCATTGTAGCTTCATCTGTCCTGGAACAGTGAATGAACAGGAAGTGCTTCGTTGGTAAGGGGTATGGACAGCATAGGGAATCTGCACCACATGTGGTGATTAGGGTGTGCCCAGGCACATCTGGCACACCCTATGCCCACACCTATGACAGCTAGCTGTATGTGCAAAAGCAGAGTTTGGACGGTATGGCAGTGGGCAATATGTGCAGTTTAGAAGTGTGGATGATGTGACAACAGGAAGTTCAGTGGAAAGAGAATGTCAACAAGCAGTATGGGTGAGCGACGGGGCGATCGAGCGACAGGGGGAGCTGCGATCGATCAGAGAGAGGGGGGTGGTGGGTTGGCTGGCGGGCCACCCCATCCCCCAAGAAAATTGAGCATCAGCCCCCACTGGAGACAAGCAGACAGATGCTGCATGAGGAATGAGATTATAAAGCATTCTGTCTGCAAGAAACCTATAGTACTGCTGACAGAAACAGGAGGTGTTCTTGTAAAAAATAAGAGCTTAGACATGGGCGTGAACACGAGCATGACAGGGAGATGGGAGTATACTCACTGAGAGTGTAAAGCTGAACTGGCGCAAGATACCTCTAGTGCTCTCCTGTTTTTATACAGTAAGAAATATAAGAGGGGTATAGCAATGAAAGCTCTGTATATTGGAGGGGCCATCTCACTGCTGCCATGGACACTGGGAAGTGAGTTGTATACGCTCGGGCAGAACAAAGGGGAAAGAGTATAGGAGAGAATAGGAGTGCTGCAGGTGGAATCTCAATTGATTGGAGGCAGAACCCCTATGTGTAAACCTTAATTCGTTTTACTATTGCTGTATATACGAGAGGGTATAGCATAGAAAGGAAGGATAGGTTAGAGTAGATAGTTTTGTTCTGTTTAATGTAATTTTAGAGCATTGTACTGAATAATGATAATATTACCTCCATACACCAGCTGGAAGTCTTCCTGGAGAGGTGCAGTAAGAGACTCATGTTGGACTCTACAGGAGAAGATCCGCTCTCTGTCCTCCTTAGTGGGTGTTATTGTTACTGAGCTCCTCACACTGTACGTCCCATCCAGGTCTCTCTGAGGTTTCTCCATATCTACATTCTCCAATATCTCTCCATCACAGAGCCATTTAATATCGATGTCCACCGGGTAGAATCCAGAGATGAGACTGTGTAGGAAACTCTCTTTATTTGGAACAACAACTCTGTCTGTGATATTGATCTGTGGAGTAGCTAAAACAAAAATACATGTTAACCTAAAACTTGTAGGCAGGTGCAGTCTGCTTTCTCCACTACAGGTGGCTCTCAACTGCAGTAGCATTTCAGAGGAAGTCAAGAGGGACTTCGTTCCTCTTGGGTCACAGTGGGCAGCTATCCTATTGGATGCTGGTGCCCCATGTGACTCTGGAGGCCATTTCACATTTCGCGCGTGGCTAGAGTAGAGACAGGTCACATGTCTGTCAGGGACAGTGCTTGGCATCAAGGAGAGGTTCCAGATAAGTAAGGAAAGTGCAGGGACATGCCCTCCTTCCTGGAAGCCTCCCCACTTGGGTACAGACCGTCAAGGCTGCATTCCATCTCTTGAGACAGGTGCAGTTGGCACACCTGAGACCTACTGCTACTACTCTTCGCTTCTTCGCTGATACATCCTGCGAGTGTTTTTGGTCGGGTTGCCTACCCGCAGAGCTTCTTGTGTATTGCTAAACTTCAACTTCAATACAGTTCTGTTTTCTGCATCTGGACTCTTATGCCCCGTACACACGGTCGGACATTGATCAGACATTCCGACAACAAAATCCTAGGATTTTTTCCGACGGATGTTGGCTCAAACTTGTTTTGCGTACACACGGTCGCACAAAGTTGTCAGAATTTCCAATCGCCAAGAACGCGGTGACGTAAACCACGTACGACGAGACTAGAAATGGCCAGTTCAGAACCAAGCGCGGCACCCTTTGGGCTCCTTTTGCTAATCTCGTGTTAGTAAAAGTTTGGTGAGAGACGATTCACGCTTTTTCAGACTCGTGGTTTTCAGATCGTTTTCTGCTGTTCAGTTTGTGCTTGTGGGTTTGTATTTGGTCTTCAGTGCGTGCAAGCAAGCTCCGCGTGACTTATTTTAGTCATTGTGTTCTTGTTCGTTCGTTACTGTTTTTCAGGTCGCTCTTTACAGGCCTTGCTGTTCTTCAGTGCGTTCTGTTACTTCGTTCTGAGCAGCCGACCGTTTTCTAGGCATGTTGCGTATACGTACTCCTCGTAGAGTTCGTGCTGTGCGGGGGCTTGGTGTTGGGGTCCTGACCTTGACACAAGTCCAGTCCATGAACAGGGTGGGGAGGAGTTCATGGACCAAGAATTGGTTGCTTCAGCGTGACCAGTTCTGTCATATGCCTTTGCTCCGTGAGATCCGTGAGAATAATCCTGATGATTTCAGGAACTTTCTACGGATGACGGACTCCGTATTTCACCGTTTGTTGGCTTCGCTGACCCCCTATATTAGCAGGCAGGATACCTGCATGAGGCAAGCCATTACTCCGGAGCAGAGGCTCGACGCTATCCTGCGGTACTTGGCGACGGGGAGAAGCCTGCAGGACTTGAAGTTCTCGACAGGCATCTCCCCCCAGGCTCTGGGGATCATTATCCCGGAGACCTGTTCTGCCATCATCCAGGTCCTGCAGAAGGAGTATATTAAGGTAAGATTTTTATCCTTTTATATCACATTTTATTGTATTTAATGTTTGATAATATATTGTATTTCTTTCCTCATTCCCTAATTACCATGATTGGAATATGCTGTGAATGTCCCCTTTGTCCTCATGCATGCTGGATTTTTATGTAATTATTTTTGTTGTCCTTCATACATATTTGCCTTCACTTACCTCCCCAGCATGCTCTCCTGGCCCTATATTCACCTCATGTAGTCAGTTTACAATGTATATTATCAGCTCCATAGTAGTGCTTTACCCCAAACACCCCTAAAATGTTTTTAAATGTGATTTGTAATTTAAATTCAGGCAGAGTGCCAGAGACTTTTTTGGGGGGTCCCCAAATCATTTGGAACCCTCCCTACCCCCAACTGCTAAGTCAGCTGATACCGATTCTCTATCTATCCTCAATCATCTATCTGCTGACTTTGCCAAACCCATACACACTATACCCATCTCTTTTGTGCTCAGATTTATGGATGAATTCCCCAAAGCATGTAGTGCAAGGGCCTGCCTGTATACTTTCAAATGGCACTGTTTAAAGTTTGTGTATCCTACTATTATCTTGATAGGTAATAGCAGAATGTCCAAATGCGCTCAAATGTGCACAGTGTGTATTTATATCTTTGAATTATGACACTTCTTACCTGTCCAGTGGGCTGCCAATAGTGTAACTAAGGAGGGGCTGTTCCAAGTAATACACATTATTTAGGCATTCATCTCTCAATGAAGTGGAGAGGGTTACCTGTCCAAGAACTCCCCCCCCCATAATGTTAGAAAGGGCCCAGGAGAGGGGGGAGGAATATGATAGGTGTACCTTATACTTTGGTGTTTAAAAATTCCCATTAATAAATGTTATCTTGATGTTGGCCAAGAATGTTTGTGTCTAATCTGCTTTCCATGTTTTAATGTGCAAAAAGACTAATTTTTTTTTGTTTTCCTCAACAGTCCTTCCACGCCACAGGGATGGCAGATTGTGGCCTCCCACTTTGCCCAGCAGTGGGACTTTCCTAACTGCGGAGGGGCAATTGATGGGAAACGTGTCCACATCGTCCCACCACCCAACTCGGGGTCGTACTGTTATAATTATAAGGGGTTCAATAGTATTGTGATGTTGGCGGTGGTGTCGGCTAATTATGAGTTCCTGTATGTGGACGTGGGGAAGAATGGCCGGATGTCCGATGGTGGAGTCATCGCCCAGACGGAGTTCTACAGGCGTCTCCAGAATGGCAGCTTGGACTTGCCACCTCAAGAAGACAATGTGGAAGGACTCCCATTCGTCTTCATTGCGGATGAAGCTTTTGCGCTGAGAGACCATCTTATGCGGCCATTCCCTATGAGGACCCTCACCCCGGACCAGAGGGTTTTTAATTACCGGCTAGCCAGAGCCAGAAGAGTGGTGGAGAACACGTTTGGAATCATGGCCAGCCGGTTCCGCCTATTTCTTACACCCATACATATGGCAGAGTACAAACTGAATCACATTTTCCTGGCGTGCTGTGTTCTACACAACTTTTTACGGAAACATTCTGCCAACTATGCTGGCTCAGTCGGGCCTGAAGCCGGAATTCAATATGAACCAACCCTGACGGCACTTGAAAGTGGCCGTCCTGGCTTGCCCCCCCTGAGTGCCCGTCATGTCCGGCTAAGATACCTTGAGTTCTTTGCGGGTAGGGGGGCTATCAATATGCCAGACAATGTGTGAAACCCTTATCAAATAAAAAAAAAAAAATTAAGCAAATCTTTGGTGACATTTACTGCTTGTGTTTGTTTTAGCTGACCCTGACAGAAATGTGGTGAGTCCTGAAAATGGCGTGATTGTGTAACCTTATACAAAGCACTGTTGGGTGTTATTTACTAAAGGCAAAGACAATTTGCACTACAAGTGCACTTGAAACTGCACTTGTTGTGCAAAGTGGATTTGCCCTTATGAAATAACACCCATTGTCACAGAAAGCAGCAATTAGAGCACCACAAAGGTGTTGTAGCGTTGAGACAATTATCCACACATTCTTGATTAACAATCTTTTTAATACCTGCACAATCACATGTGCATTTTGACAAGGTTTTTAAAACAAGACCAACATGTTTGTTGTATAACAATTTTTGGGGTGGCATTAGAAAAAGTAGAAATGTCCATTTAAGATAAAACAGGCATGTTTCAAACCAACAAGAAAGACACAAATCTTGAACTTACAAAGTTCACATTAGGTAGAACTTGAAGGCAATATCAGACATGAGTATTTAGGAACTGTGTTTGATATTGCGTTCAGATGGGGTGAAGTCACCCCAGGAAAAGCCAAATTTTGAAGATGCACACCAATTTACGAATGTCAACATGTGCTAGCTGCCATCACGGGGGATCAAGGGACGTGTTTTGGGGGAGCAACCCCTTCCTCTCAGCTACTTTATTATTAAGGAAGGGGTTGCACCCCCAAAACACGTCCATTGATCTCCCGTGATGGCAGATAGCACATGTTGACACACTGTGTGCCTCTTCAAAATTTGGCTTTTCTACAATTCGACAAAAAATTTAAAAATTGTAGCACACCATAAAAGAAAGGGCTTTGGAGGGGTTTTAAACTCTTCCCAAAACATCAATGATGTTCTTATTTTTTTTAATAACATCATTAATGTTTTTCGTGATGTTTTCCAATGCAACATTACACCCCATCAGAGGCGTCATCAGGGGGTGGCTATTGAGGCTACAGCCCGAGTCTGTAGCCAATAGCCCCGAGTCTCTTTTCCCGGTCCAGAATGCAGGGGACAGGGGCGGACTGAGCCATGGTAGCGCTGGCCCCAGCTCCAGCTCCACCCCCGCCTCCACCTGACTCTATTCTTGGTCACTGGTTGCTACAGCCGCCTAGCGGCTAGCAACCAGTGACGTCACTGCCCAGCATTCAAAGCGGAGGAGGATTGCACTTCAGTGTATGTAGGTCAGTGTGGGTCAGGTAGGTCAATGTAGGTCAGGTCAATGTAGGTAAGTGTATGTCAGGTCAGTGTGGGTCAGGTAGGTCAATGTAGGTCAGGTCAATGTAGGTAAGTGTATGTCAGGTCAGTGTGGGTCAGGTAGGTCAGTGTGGGTCAGGTAGGTCAATGTGTGTATTGTCAATGTAGGTCAGTGTGTGTCAGGTCAGTGTGGGTCAGGTAGGTCAGTGTGTGTAGGTCAGTGTGTGTCAGGTAGGTCAGTGTGTGTCAGTGTAGGTCAGGAAGGTCAGTGTGTGTCAGGTCAGGTAGGTCAGTGTAGGTCAGTGTGTCGTGTAGGTCAGTGTGTCAGGTAGGTCAGTGCATGTAGGTCAGTGTGTGTCAGGTAGGTCAGTGCATGTAGGTCAGTGTGTGTCAGGTAGGTCAGTGCATGTAGGTCAGTGTGTGTCAGGTAGGTCAGTGTGTGTCAGGTAGGTCAGTGTAGGTCAGGTAGGTCAGTGTAGGTCAGGTAGGTCAGTGTGTCAGGTCAGTGTAGGTCAGTGTGTCAGGTAGGTCAGTGTGTGTCGGTCAGGGTAGGTCAGTGTGTGTCAGGTAGGTCAGTGTGTGTCAGGTAGCTCAGTGTGTGTCAGGTAGGTCAGTGTGTGTAGGTCAGTGTGTGTCAGATAGGTCAGTGTGTGTCAGGTAGGTCAGTGTATGTAGGTCAGTGTAGGTCAGTGTGTGTCAGGTCAGTGTAGGTCAGTGTATGTAGGTCAGTGTGTGTCAGGTCAGTGTAGGTCAGTGTGAGTCAGGAAGGTCAATGTGAGTCAGGTAGGTCAGTATGAGTCAGGTAGGTCAGTGTGGGTCAGGTAGGTTAGTGTGTGTCAGGTAGGTCAGTGTATGTAGGTCAGTGTGTGTCAGGTAGGTCAGTGTATGTAGGTCAGGTGTGTCAGTGTATGTAGGTCAGTGTGTGTCGTGTAGGTCAGTGTATGTAGGTCAGGTAGGTCAGTGTGTGTCAGGTCAATGTAGGTCAGGTAGGTCATTGTGCGTCAGGTCAGTGTATGTCAGGTAGGTCAGTGTATGTAGGTCAGGTAGGTCAGTGTGTGTCAGGTCAGTGTATGTCAGGTAGGTCAGTGTGTGCCTGGTCAGGTAGGTCAGTGTGTCAGGTAGGTCAGTGTAGGTCAGTGTATGTAGGTCAGTGTGTGTCAGGTCAGTGTATGTCAGGTAGGTCAGTGTGTGCCTGGTCAGGTAGGTCAGTGTGTCAGGTAGGTCAGTGTAGGTCAATGTGTGTCAGGTAGGTCAGTGTATGTAGGTCAGTGTGTGTCAGGTAGGTCAGTGTATGTAGGTCAGTGTGTGTCAGGTAGGTCAGTGTATGTAGGCAGTGCAGGTCAGGTAGGTCAGTGTGTGCCTGGTCAGGTAGGTCAGTTTAGGTCAGTGTGTCAGGTAGGTCAGTGTGTGTTGGTAGGTCAGTGTATGTAGGTCTGTGTGTGTCAGGTAGGTCAGTGTATGTAGGTCAGTGTGTGTCAGGTAGGTCAGTGTATGTAGGTCAGTGTAGGTCAGTGTATGTAGGTCAGGTAGGTCAGTGTGTGTCAGGTTGGTCAGTGTATGTAGGTCAGTGTGTGTCAGGTAGGTCAGTGTATGTAGGTCAGTGTAGGTCAGTGTGTGTCAGGTAGGTCAGTGTATGTAGGTCAGTGTGTGTCAGGTAGGTAGGTCAGTTTAGTGGTCAGCATTGATGGGCACTGGTAAACCAGGCAGCAACCAGCAAGTGAGCTTACCCCCTGCCACACAACCCCTCCACCCAACCAAAAAACTCAGCGCCACTAGAGCCCCCGTGCCGGCCTTGGACTTTTGGCTGAAGCCCCTGGTATTTTTGCCACCTAGCAACACCCCTGCACCCCATGATCTCCCCAATTAGGATCTGTGCACTTTCCGAGGTGAAATGCCCTGGATCCACAACATCACGATCACCTAAAAAGATAGAAACCAAAAAAAAACATGTATTATAAATATGCCGGCATCCATCTCTTACCTGAGCCTGTGGTCGCAGACACTCACCTGTTGTGGTGACTATTTCCACCACATCTCCTTCCTCCTCCTGCTCTGCTTGTCTTTGTGGGATTTCCCCTTCTTCCAGAAGTGGGGGGTCTCTGGTCTCCTCGGATGAGGGGTGCCCTCCGAGTCTTTTATCCCCTATGTAAAAAAAAATGGTATACTTAGCACGCAGATATTTGATGGCAGAACTTTAAATATGAAACATTGCTTGGAAGTGGGGTACAATTGTCAATTTTGGCTGAGTTCCAAGATGTAGAATTGTTTGGGTCCTTTGTCAAACTTCAATACTTTACCTGTTTTGTACAAGCTTCACAGATGGAGACCCCCCTATAGTATACACTGGAGCACCTGTGTGGGCCCCCTAATAAAAAGGGTGTTCTTGTGTCCCACACTAGTGCTCCAGCATCCAGATGTGTAAACAGCTGCTGAGTGTCCTCTCCTTACACAGAATCTAGTTTGCATTTCATTCTAGTAACAAACCCATCTACACAACCAAATTATTTTCATACAAGTAGGCCATAAAAAATGTGGTCAAATGCATATGGCCAAAACAATGGTGTTTCATAGGCCGAAATAAAAATGTTTGATACGAACTAATAATGTGCCCATGAACATGAAAGTTGCCATTTTAAACTGTACAACAGTTCAGAAAAGCACATGGATCAGCACGAATGTAATAAACACAAAAAGAATAGGAACACAGCACAACTACTTACTTTTTTGCAGCACTCTCCGGATCTTTCGGTACTGCTCATGCTCTCTTAATTTGAGGTCCGACCACCGCTTGCTGAGCTGATCTTTCGATCGTCGTACCCCGAAATTCTGGTGCAGACTTTTGACTACTTTCGCCATGATCTTGGCCTTTCTGACATTGGGGTTGGGGTAAGGTCCATACTTTCCATCATAGTCGTCCCTCTTCAGGATGTCCACCATCTCCAACATCTCCCCAAAGGACATATTTGATGCCTTAAATCTTCTCCTTCTGGATCGGGACGTTTCCGGCTCCGGGCTTTCCTCCCCTTCCTCCTTGTTGCTATAATTAGCACGCACCTGCTATGTCTCCGCCATGTGCTCTTCCCCCACTGCGCCGAACGAAAAGGGGCGGGGAATAGACTAGAAAGAAGAGTTACACGCATGCGCAGTGTGTATAAAGCGTAACACGTAGTACGTGTAGTACGTACGATCTGTGAGCGGAGGAAGGAGTATCGGAGGCGCCGATCATGATAACGAAGGTAAGAGCCAAACTTGGGCCTATACTGCTTCTAGATTGAGGCCTATATTGTAACAAGATTAGGAGAGTTTTGCCTGACATTAGGGTTTGTCTTGTGTTGTGTCTTGCAGTGAAAATGGATATCTTGAAAGATAACGACTTTATGGCAATCTTCATTGATATGTTCAGGGAGCTGCCCTGTCTATGGGAGATAAACCACCCGGAATATAAGAACCAAACAAAGAGGAAGGCAGCACTGGATCAATTGCTGGAATTTGTGAAGACGGTGATCCCCACGGCAGACATCACCTATTTGAAGATCCTAATTGGTGGCCTGAGGAGCACTTATCTAAGGGAGCACAAGAAGGTCCAGGATTCCCAGAGATCTGGAGCTGCAGATGACATTTATGTCCCCAGGCTGTGGTATTATGACAGGCTGCATTTTCCGGCAGGTCAGACTGAACCCAGGCCAGCACTCTCCACTCTTCCTTCCATGCTTCCTTCCCCCCCAGCAGAGGCTTCTGATGTCCAACCTGGGCCTTCCAGGCCGCATGTGGAGGAGCCCAGCTTGAGCCAGGTATAGCATTTCTCTAACTATTTCTGCTTGTCCAATCTATGATGTTAACTAGATGTTAGTTTGGAGTACTAATTTATGATTGTGATTGATGAAGCAAAAACTAAAACCATGTCCCTTTTTCATACACAAAAAAGGGGCCAAGCTAGCTGCCTGATATCCAGGTCCCTCCCCCAGGTCCCTCCCCCACACCCGCAAAGACAAAGTGGCAGGAAGAGGAGTACCCTGGAGGAGGCTGCCATAGGCCTCTTTTGGAAGGCTACAGAGGCCCTGAGAACCCCCCACACTTTGGAGGAGGACTTTGCTTGCATAACTGCCTACAAAATGTTGCAGATGGAGGAGGGCCAACGACTCCTGTGTGAGTCCTTTATTTTGGAAGCTCTCAATAAGGGGTTGAGGGGCTAAATAACATCTGCTACCCACATTTGTGACCTCACACATGTTCCTCCTCCTCCTCCAGGTCCTACTACTCCTCCTCCTCCTCCAGGTCCTAATACTAATCCTCCTCCTCCTGTTCCAGGTCCTACTCCTCCTCCTGCCACATCTCCAACACCAGAGCCACAGCCGGGAAGGAAGCGTGGAAAGAAGACCAGAAAGTGATGACCCTGGGTTCAGTCTGGTCTGACAAAAGATGCAGTCTCTTGTATGACCACAGCCTGGGGACACAGATGTCATCTGCTGCTTTAATGATCTCTGGGACTTCTGGACCAGACTGCACTCCCTTAGATATGGATTCCTTAGGCCACCAATTTTGATGTTAAATAATTGATGTGTGCCCTGGGGGTCCAAGGCTTCGCCAATTTCTGCTGTTTATCCAGTGTTGCCTCCCTCTTTGTTTGGTTCTGAGCCCTTAATAAAGTATTTTTTGTTTCAATTATACTTGCCTATGTGTGTTTTCCTTCAAAAAGGACAGTTTGTTTGTGAGGATTCAGGTACATTTCAAAAATACAATGTGAAATTAACAAGGGACACCAACACCAAGCAACCTTCTTGAGATTAAATAATATAAGATATCAATGGTGTTGTGGTAACTTGACATACAAAACACACACAAAAATATTATGGAGTAAAACTAAAAATAAAATAAAACAAAGATCAGCCTTGAAAAAAATACAAACCTAAAAAAAAAAAAAAAAAAAACAGCCTTTAAAAAAAAAAAAAAAGAAAACAACCCAAAAATAATTTTGTCAGATGTGACAAATCAAAATATATTGAGGGAATCCCGATAAATAATAAAGAAAGAAGTTTGTGAGAAGTCTGTGTGAATATCAGCAGCAAAACTACTTCATTCTTCGCACATTATAAAGAAGAAGAGAGTGCGCTGTATTAAATAATTTTTTACATTGCACCGTGACGAAAGTGCTGTATCAATTGCGAACGCTAATTTTACCAGACCGAGCTGTCCCGTGTCGGAATTTCTTCTGAGCATGCGTGGCACTTTGTGCGTCGGAACTGGCCACACACGGTCGGAATTGACGCGATCGGATTTTGTTGTCGGAAAATTTTATCTCCTGCTCTCAAACTGTGTGTGTCGGAAAATCCGATGGAAAATGTCCAATGGAGCCCACACACGGTCGGAATGTCCGACAACACGCTCCGATCAGACATTTTCCATCGGAAAATCTGACCGTGTGTACGGGGCATTAGTGTTCTCTGTTGCCGCACCATGCTGAACCCACCTACACTTGGTGCAGTTAGCAGTATATGTCCCTTCTAACAACTGGTGTGGAGGAAGGAGATTACAGTATAAAGGTGAGACATCATTGAGATATCCGGAGTTTCTTAGGTCCCTGATGTTTCCTCTGCCTGTACTTTATGCTGATCCAGGATACAGAGACCTCGACTTGAAGCATGCATGACTAGTAGTGCTAGGATTCTTCGGCTCTGAACTTGGAAGTGCTCAGTTGAACACTTCCTAGTCTACACTATGCAGAGCAGATCGGTGACCTTAGTTTCTTAACCGCTTCCCGACCGGCACACACCGATGTACGTCGGCAGAGCGGCACGGCTGGGCAAATGGGCGTACCTGTACGTCCATTTGAATTTCCCGCCGTGCCATTGCGTGCGCGCCGGCGGCGGCGCGCGCGTGCGCCGGCCGGGAGCTCCGTGAGTCGGGTCGCGGGTCCCGCGGACTCGATCGCCGCGGGGATACCCGCGATCGCCTCACCGAGTGGATGAACAGGGAGATGCCGTTGTAAACAGCATCTCCCTGTTCTGCCTAGTGACAAGTGTCGCTCGATCTCTGCTCCCTGTCATCGGAGCAGAGATCAGTGATGTCACCCACACAGCCCATCCCCCTACAGTTAGTAATCACTCCCTAAGACACACTTAACCCCTCCCCGCCCCCTAGTGGTTAACCCCTTCACTGCCAGTGTCATTTACACAGTAATCCGTGCATTTTTAATCGCACTGATCGCTGTATAAATGACAATGGTCCCAAAAATGTGTCAAAAATGTCCGACATGTCCGCCATAACGTCGCAGTCACAATAAAAATCGCTGATCGTCGCCATTACTAGTAAAAAAAAAATTATTAATAAAAATACCATAAAACTATCCCCTATTTAGTAAACACTATAACGTTTGCGCAAACCAATTAATAAACGCTTATTGCGATTTTTTTTACCAAAAATATGTAGAAGAATACGATCGGCCTAAACTGAAGAAAAAAAATTTTTTTTTTATATATTTTTGGGGGATATTTATTATAGCAAAATGTAAAAAATAATGCGTTTTTTTCAAAATTGTCACTCTTATTTTGTTTATAGCGCAAAAAATAAAAATCGCAGAGGCGATCAAATACCACCAAAAGAAAGCTCTATTTGTGGGAAAAAAAGTACGTCAATTTTGTTTGGGAGCCACGTCGCACGACCGCGCAATTGTCAGTTAAAGCGACGCAGTGCCGAATCGCAAAAAATGCTCTGGTCAGGAAGGGGGTAAATCCTTCCGGGGCTAAAGTGGTTAAAATTATATTTAACCCTTACATTTTTTAAAGCACTTTCAGCAGCTGATGTAATCACTTGTTGAGTATGCAACCTCTTTATTTGTAAAACATTGCCTTTGTTTCAGTTTTAGCTGATGCCCTGACTGCTGGCTAAGGTTTCCTGTTCCAGGGCGGCTCCTTTCTATTGCAGAGTCGTATGAGGTCAACCTTGCATGCAGGTACTAAAGTTGCACATAGCCCCAAAGCCTAGGATGGCAAGGTGCTCCCCTGCTCCCCCCTCCTCCTCTTCCCTTATCCAAGCTAACAGACTGGCTGGAGACTGCACTGTTCACTCTTATTCCCCGTACACATGGTCAGACTTTGTTCGGACATTCCGACAACAAAATCCTAGGATTTTTTCCGACGGATGTTGGCTCAAACTTGTCTTGCATACACACGGTCACACAAAGTTGTCGGAAAATCCAATCGTTCTGAACGCGGTGACGTAAAACACGTACGTCGGGACTATAAACGGGGCAGTGGCCAATAGCTTTCATCTCTTTATTTATTCTGAGCATGCGTGGCACTTTGTCCGTCGGATTTGTGTACACACGATCGGAATTTCCGACAACGGATTTTGTTGTCAGAAAATTTTATATCCTGCTCTCAAACTTTGTGTGTCGGAAAATCCGATGGAAAATGTGTGATGGAGCCTACACACGGTCGGAATTTCCGACAAAAAGGTCCTATCACACATTTTACGTCGAAAAATCAGACCGTGTGTACGGGGCATTACTCTTCCCTGTGAAGTTCAAAGAAGCAGCACTGAGAAAGCAGGAAGAAACAAAGAACACCACTCAGGTGGGTGAATCCAGATAAATGAATGAGTGAAGTGAATTGAAGTACTCCTCTCAAGGGTGCTAGCCACTGCTCGCCCCCGCCATACAAACTGCAAAAAAGAAGAAACGGCTGCACTCCAAGATGATGAATATGAGTCCTTTATTGATCCATCCAAGTGACACACCACAGGAAGAATGACAATCGGGCATCAAGGCAGACATGTTTCACACAGTATCATGTGCTTAATCATGATTAAACAGATGATACTGTGTAAAACATGTCTGCCTTGATTGTCGTTTTTCCTGTGGTGTGTCACTTGGATGGATCAATAAAGGACTCATATTCATCATCTTGGAGTGCAGCCATTTCTTCCTTTCTGAGAAAGCAGGAGCCAGCAACATGGAAAGGTGTACACTGCAAGTGCTGAGCTAAGAACTTTGACAAATAGTTTACTGGTAAATGTTTATTTTATTTTGCTCAATGTGTTAAATGAGAAGTACAGCCAAAGCTCCTTCTGCACTCCTGTGACCCGTTTTCAGCAGACAGCGGGCTGCAATCCGCTGTCTGCTGATGTCACAGAGCCGGTCCAGGCTTGGGCAAGATTGCGACAATGGAGTTGGGATCCGCCCACATGCCTGGATTGGCACCCAGTTCAGCCTTTCAGCGAGCCTCTGAGAGCCTGAGCCGGCCGCTCCTGCCCCCACCACAGCCCGGTGCTCCAGTGAGTGAGGAGGGGGCAGAGCAGAAAGCGTGTGACTGACAGTCACCAACTCTCTGCTCTGGGAGCTGTGAGAACTGAGTGATCTGCGGTGTTAGATCGCTCGGTTCTCAGTCTTAAAGGTTCCGGGGAACAAATGCAGCATCCACCTAGGTAAGTATAATTCTGAAATAAAAAGAAAAGCCATACTTCCCTTTTAAGCTAAAAAAATTGTTCTAATTTAATACTACTTTAAGCTCCACCTGCTCTCCATATTGTTCTAGCACAGTAAATCCCTGGACACCCATTAGGCCCCAACCACCCACTTAAGTCACATTGTGAGTGATCCAGTTATGATAATATATTAATCGAATAAACCTATATAACAGGTGATTAATACTTTGACCTGTGTACCTTGTATGTCCAATCTGATCTCCTTCTCCTCCCTCTTTGGGGTGTACAGTATGGAGCACTTATAGATCCCTCCATCCATTATAGTGATGTTTGATATAGACAGATCAGCGATTCCATCCTCTGCCCGGCCTGTATATGACACACGAGGATCTCTTGTTATCACTTTCGCATTCTGAACACTTAATATTTCTTTTCCCTGAAAGTACCAGGTTATGGCAAGAAATTTCCAATTGATAGGACGGTTACTGACTGTGAATGAGCAGGAAATGTTCACATCTTCCCCCATCATAGCTCGATGAGATGAAGGAGCAGTCAGCTGCAGAGCGTGACCTGTAGACAGAAAAAGATTTTTTATAATTATACACATTCAGTGGACAGAAATTGTCTGAGAGTGGAAGACCAGCCCAAACTTTTCTTTTTTTAGTTTTGGATGACGTAGAGAAGGGTTAGGCCTTTGATTTTGTCTGTGCCCCACTGAAGAGGGTACCCTCCCTCCTTGCTCCACCAACCATCATTCATAGGACAAGAAAATGTGAGTGCTTGCCCCCATCCCCATACAAATTCCCATATACCCCATAAAATAAAGCAGCGTTCTTTCCAAAAGAATGTTCATACAATGCCATACATTCATTTTGTAAAAATAACACAAATATTATTATATTTTTGGTCCAGAAGACCAAAAACTGAACCAAAAAACCTACAGCTAAACCAAAAACCAAAAAGTAATATAGTGTGGCTTCAAGTAAAGCCCGGAAATGCAGCATGCAATGCGTTAAGTGCAGGGCGTGCATGACAGTGGTAGCAGTGTGGGGAAGGGATGGTCTAAAATGGAGCCGAGGGGGAGGGACAGGAAGGGAGGGGTTATATAAAAAGGTTAACCTGTGGGGAGGGGTTAACAGAAAACTGGTGGAAAGTTCTGGGAAGCATGGCTGAAGTGGAGCGTCTCATGGCCCAACTGCGTGCGGAGGCGGCGGTGAGAGGAACGGCTTGGCTACAAGACGGGATCGGTGCGGCCATGGAGCAGGCAGGACAGCAGCCGAGTATGGGTGAGAGGAGCAGCGGCAGGGCGCGGAGATCGAGGCCGCCTGAGCGTTTCTCTCCAGAACGCTCTAGGGCGGCACAAAGGATGGCGGGGAGGAACAGGGAAGAGGTGCGGGGATGTCCACCGGCCAAGAGGAAGACAGCGAGCGGAGGTGACTTCACGGCCTCGGCGGCACCAAGCGGGGAGAGAGCGGGTACGCAGGTCAGGCCTAGCGGAGGAAGACGAGCGGGGAGCGCGAGCCCCGCCCCCAGGATGACGGCGGAGGTTCTCAACACTATTGCGGCCAGGAAGGCTGCAGCTGTCCCCAGGCTTTCTAATTCTGCGGCAGGGGTGAGAGGAAGAAGCGGGCAGCAAGCAGGAGGAGCGGAGGCCTTCAGGGCTGCGGTATCCAACACCGGCCCTGCAAAGGCTGTCCTAGAGTCGGCGGGAGGTTACGCAGCCAGGAGAAAGGAAAGGATGGAGATGGCGGCGGCAGCCAAGGCCACCAGGCCAGGCGGGCTTTCGGAGATGGAAGACGGAGAGACAGTCCCAAGGGAGCTGGAGGAGACGTCCGGATCGGATGAGGAGGCGCCCCCCTTTTCCAGGAGCACGGACGAGAATGAGGTCGGAAGGTCGGCTGACGGGGTACCACCTGTGCAGCCCGGTAAGTCCCAGCAATTGGGGTTGGAAGGGGGGAACAGGGTAAGACAGGAATTAAGTAGGCCTGAGGACAGTGTAAGGGGGGTTGTCTCAGCGGTGGGGGGCTCTGGTTTACTGGGTTTTTTGGAAGGCATTAAGGAATTGGTGCAGAGATTTGAAGCAGGAGAGCGTGCTGCGGGGGGCCCGGCAGCTGCATGGGTCCCACCAGCGGGGGGCGGCGGACATGTTGCAGGGGTGGGGGCGCCTACAGTAGCGGCTGCGGTGGCGGTACCCGTCCTGGAGACCTCGGTTAGTGATGTTCCGCAGGGGAAGGAAAAAGCTGCAGAGACAGTAGAGAGGCAGGATATAACCAGGCTGGCGGATGCGGCACGGTGCGAGGTTTATGTGTGCTACGAAGGACCTTTGGGAGCGCACTTGAAACAGGAGGTACGGGAGAAGTTGTGGAAAGGTGAGTATGTGGAAATATTTTCACTACTACCATTGGAGAAGTTTAATTTGGACAGAGTTAAACCAGACAGCTCCAAGAAGGAGGATGAAGAGAAGAGGAGATATCGGCTGATCCCTAGGACATTTACCAATTGGTTGCAAGCGTTTGCAATTCTGGCTAGTGTGATAGGGGAAAGGCACCCGGAGCAATGTTCGGCATTGTTCTGCTATCAGGATGCGATAGGAGAAGCTTATAGAGTGTATGGCGGCACGGGTTGGCTGAGATACGACGAGCAGTTCAGACAGCGGAGAGCGGTACGTCCAGAGCTGCGTTGGGACCACAAGGACATTAGCCTGTGGATGCGTTTGATGACGACGACGAGGGCCCCGAACCAGTTTTTTCAGGGGGGAGCCGGTGGACCTTCAGCCCCGGGACATTCGGCCGGAAACAAAAAAGGGTTTTGTTGGCAGTACAACACCGGAGCCTGTAAGTTTGGTGCGTCATGTAAGTACAAGCACGAGTGCTCCGGCTGTGGAGGGACGCATCCTGGATCTAGATGCTACAAGCAGGGAAAAGGCAGAACCGGTGACGTTGGGAACAAGAGGGAGGACTCCGGTGAAAGTGGAAAGGATGCGGTCGTTTCTCGGTAAGTATCCTGACAGACAAGCTGCAAGGTTACTGGAGGAGGGTTTCTCGGTGGGTTTTAGGATACCCTGCGAGTTGAAGGTTGTTCCCCAGGTGCCCAAAAATTTACGATCCGCATTGCAACATCCGGAAGTGGTTTCCGCGAAGCTGGCAAAGGAAGTTGCAATGGGGAGAATGGGTGGTCCTTTTCAGGCGGCACCATTGGCAGATTTGGTGGTGTCACCGCTAGGCGTTGTGCCCAAAAAGGAGCACAACAAATTCAGGCTCATTCACCACTTATCCTTCCCGAAAGGGGGATCGGTGAATGATGCCATTGACCAGGAGGCGTGCTCAGTGACTTATACGTCATTTGATGCCGCCGTGGGGTGGGTGCGCCGTTACGGTAAAGGAGCTTTGATGGCCAAGGCGGATGTCGAATCAGCTTTTCGGCTGCTGCCAGTACACCCGGAGAGTTTTAGGTTCCTGGGGTGCCACTGGAAAGGGGAGTTTTATGTGGACAAATGCCTACCGATGGGCTGCTCGATATCGTGTGCGATGTTTGAGCAATTCAGCTCTTTTTTGGAATGGGTAGTGAGGGACGGGTCCGGAGTGAATTCTATAATTCACTACCTGGATGATTTCTTATGCATAGGTCCGGCTTCTTCTAGAATCTGCGCGGTGTTATTGGCGACATTACAGCATGTCGCTGACAGATTCGGCATTCCGTTGGCTGCTGGAAAGACGGAGGGACCTTGCACGGTCATCACGTTCCTAGGCATTGTACTGGATTCAGAGGCCATGGAATGCAGGTTGCCGGAAGACAAATTGGGAGATTTGAAAAAAGAGATTGCAGGGCTAATAGGTTTGAGGAAGGTACAACTGAGAACGCTTCAATCGGTTTTGGGCAAGCTGAATTTTGCTTGCCGCATACTGCCGATGGGTAGAGTGTTCAGCCGCCGGCTGGCGGCTAGCACGAGTGGTATACAATCACCAAGGCATTTTGTGCGTTTAGTCAAATCGCACAGGGAGGATTTACAGGTATGGCATACCTTTTTGGAATCCTTCAATGGAAGGGCGATGTGGATGTCAGGACCGGTCAGTAATTTCGACCTGGAACTCTTCACGGATGCGGCAGGGTCTACAGGTTTTGGGGCGTTTTTTCAAGGTCGGTGGAGTGCAGGTCCTTGGCCTCAGTCGTGGATAGATGAGGGTTTCGTACAAAACTTGGTTTTACTGGAACTGTTTCCAGTAGTGTTGGCGGTGGAACTGTGGGGCGCATCTTTCAGGGATCTGAAGGTGCGTTTTCACGGGGACAATTTAGGGGTGGTGCAAGTGATAAACAGGGTGACAGCATCGTCCCCGCCAGTGATCAAGTTGTTGCAGCATTTAGTATTAAGATGTTTGCAATTGAACGTCTATATTCATGCAGTTCACTTACCAGGGGTGGAGAATATGGTAGCTGATGCGTTATCTCGCTTCCAGTGGGACAGGTTCCGACAGTTGGCGCCGGAAGCGGAGCAACAGGGGGTGCCTTGTCCCGAGTGGATGTGGGAAATACCTTTGGTGTCATCGCGGGATGGATTCAGCAGTCGGTAAGTGGGGCCACGTGGGCGGCGTACTCCAAGGTATGGATGGAGTGGATGGGTTTTGTACAAGGAATTGGCGAGGAGCCGTCCGGGAGGTCTTTGCACTTGTTGTTGCTATACTACGTGGCAAGGAAAATGGAGGAGGGTGCGTCGGTAGCTGTTTTGAATACGCAATTAGCGGGGTTGGCTTTTCTTTTTAAGTTACAGGGTCAGCAGGATGTCACGAAAGATTTTTGGGTGCGCCAAGCGCTAAAGGGGTATAGGAAGCGGGGAATCAAGCGTGATTCCAGAAGGCCGGTGACTTTTGAGGTCTTAGGTAGTATTATAGAAAAGTTGGGGGAGGTATGCTCTTCCGAGTATGAAATCACATTGTTCAAGGTGGCGTTTGTACTGGCATTTTTTGGAGCATTCAGGATAAGCGAGCTGGTTAGCCCGGCAAAAACAGTTCCAGGAGGATTGGGATGGCAGGAAGTTCAGCTGGAGCGGGCAGGTTTAACGTTGGTTATAAACAGGTCAAAAACGGATCAAGCAGGGAGAGGCAGGGTAGTGAGAGTTTACCCCATTCAGGGATCCTGCCTGTGCACGGTGGGCGTGGTCGAGAAATTCTTGCAAGTTCGCCCAGCGTTACAAGGCCCCTTTTTAATGCACTTGGATGGGAGTTTTTTATCTAGGTTTCAGTTCATAACAGTTTTTAGGAGATGCCTGCGGAGTGTGGGTTTACGGGACAAGGATTTCGCGTCTCACTCCTTTCGGATAGGAGCGGCTACTGAAGCAGTCAGGAATGGGCTAGGTGTAGAGGAGGTGAAACGAATTGGAAGGTGGGAATCGAAGAGGTTCCAGTCCTACGTAAGACCACATCTAGTGGTGGGGTCGGGGGTATGCTAGGGGAGTAGTACAGTGATTGTTTAGTTAACACCGGTTCGTCTTTGAGGAGAGTTTTGAGGGAAGTTTTCTTCTAATTACAGGATCATCGCCTGGCATGGTCTGGATTATGGGCCATTCATATGTGTGTTGGGGGGCTAGAAGGGGGGATGCTCGTTGGGAGGGCAGACAGTTAGGTTTTGACAAAAGGGAGGTTTATATTAAGTGGTTGGGGATACCGGGAATGTTGTGGGGTAGATTGCTTCCTGAAGTACAGAAGTATGCCCTGAGGGAAGGACCACCTGACGTGCTAGTTTTACACGTTGGCGGTAATGACCTAGGTATCAGATCCATGGTAGACATCACGCGGGATATTAAGGGTGATTTGTGGCACTTGATAGAATTATTCCCCAAGACTATTTTTATATGGTCAGATATGGTGGCTAGGACATCTTGGAGAATGGCCAGGTCGGTGGAAGGTGTAAATCGGGCCAGAAAAAAGATTAATAGGGAGGTGAGCAAATTCATGGTACGCAATGGAGCCTTAGCTATTAGACATCCTGAATTAGAATTCGAAACGTGGAGGTATCTGAGACCTGATGGGGTCCACCTTAATGATGTGGGGATAGACTTGTGGAATTTAGGATTACAGGAGGGAATACAGCGAGCTATTCGGGTGTGGAGGGGCATCCAAGAGTAAGGTGTTACTCGTGGGATGCGGTGGCGGGCGTTGGTCTGTGCAAGAGAAGGAAGATGGATAAGTAAGTGGGGGATCTAACGTTGGTATGGATCCGGAGGTTTTTTGGTTCCCGGTTAACGGAGGTTAGCCGGGAAGTGTTAATGGGGCACTGCGGGAATTGTTAGTCTCTGAGCCAGCTTGTCGGCTTGAGGCCTAGTTGAGATATTTTGAGAAGTACCGCAGTGCTACATGGGTGATGACCATCAAATGAGTTTAAGTGATAGCGCAGACCAACGCTCTTTAGTTCAAAGTTATTTCATGGAATAACAGATGTTTTCTTGTTTATTGTTTGATAACAGAGTTTTATAAGAGATTTATAATATATATTGTTTAAATAAAGTAGGCTGCTACGGCCTTTTACCCCAAGGTTCGGTGTGGTCTGTTTTATTGGGAGTAGAGAAGTAAGAGGGGTGTTGATAAGGGTGGACAACATCTGTTATCCAACAGTCAAGTAAAGCCCGGAAATGCAGCATGCAATGCGTTAAGTGCAGGGCGTGCATGACAGTGGTAGCAGTGTGGGGAAGGGATGGTCTAAAATGGAGCCGAGGGGGAGGGACAGGAAGGGAGGGGTTATATAAAAAGGTTAACCTGTGGGGAGGGGTTAACAGAAAACTGGTGGAAAGTTCCCGCCCACCCCCCCCCTTTTTTGTTTGGCTAGGTTAATGGTAGGTTTGGGGAAGTTCGTTTGTTTTGTTTTGTTTTTTTTTTTGTTTTTTTTTTTTTTTTTGGTGTGTTTTTTCACAGGTGCTGAAGGATGAATCGTCGTGGCAGTGGCGGGCGTTGGTCTGTGCAAGAGAAGGAAGATGGATAAGTAAGTGGGGGATCTAACGTTGGTATGGATCCGGAGGTTTTTTGGTTCCCGGTTAACGGAGGTTAGCCGGGAAGTGTTAATGGGGCACTGCGGGAATTGTTAGTCTCTGAGCCAGCTTGTCGGCTTGAGGCCTAGTTGAGATATTTTGAGAAGTACCGCAGTGCTACATGGGTGATGACCATCAAATGAGTTTAAGTGATAGCGCAGACCAACGCTCTTTAGTTCAAAGTTATTTCATGGAATAACAGATGTTTTCTTGTTTATTGTTTGATAACAGAGTTTTATAAGAGATTTATAATATATATTGTTTAAATAAAGTAGGCTGCTACGGCCTTTTACCCCAAGGTTCGGTGTGGTCTGTTTTATTGGGAGTAGAGAAGTAAGAGGGGTGTTGATAAGGGTGGACAACATCTGTTATCCAACAGTCATGGGATACTCTTCATATTGTATCTATGAAGGGAGCCATGGTTGTCAGTCTAGACTGTCCTCCTGATTTTGGACTACTTAACCCCTTCTCCTCCTCTCTCTTTTTTTGGTAGTTGGATATCATATTTTGATATGTCGGTCCAGTGCACCGGAAGTTACAAGGACATGGTATTTCTGGCAAGAACTGATTTTCTGTAATTGCAAAAAATGTCCTTGGCTTGAAATCAAAATACAAATGCCTCCACCACACCTAAAAATTGGTAAGCTGCTATATGTTAAATTTTTGTTTTTGGATTTAGATTTCCTTCAAAGAGCAATTCCCGGGGTATGTGTATTTTTACATTGTTACATTGGACCAGCTTTGACAATGTAACTATGTCTATACCATACCTAGCTGATGCCCCTGGAAGCTGCAAATCTCTGTATACACCACTACTCCAGTTTTCTCTCTTAGCTTCTGGGTCTCATGCCGAGGTGCTAACCTGCTGAATTTTGATTGAATACAGGAGGTTGGATGCTCAGCAAGGGCACCATTTAGCCGATTCCCGACCGTCGCACACCGATGTACGTCGGCAGAATGGCACGGCTGGGCAAATGGGCGTACCTGTACGTCCATTTGAATTCCCTGCCGTGCCATTGCGTGCGCGCCGCCGGCGGCGCGCGTGTGCGCCGGCCGGGAGCTCCGTGAGTCGGGTCGCGGGTCCCGCGGACTCGATCGCCGCGGGGATACCCGCGATCGCCTCACGGAGCGGATGAACGGGGAGATGCCATTGTAAACAGCATCTCCCCGTTCTGCCTAGTGACAAGTGTCACTCGATCTCTGCTCCCTGTCATCGGAGCAGAGATCAGTGACGTCACCCACACAGCCCATCCCCCTACAGTTAGTAATCACTCCCTAGGACACACTTAACCCCTCCCCGCCCCCTAGTGGTTAACCCCTTCACTGCCAGTGCCATTTACACAGTAATCAGTGCATTTTTAATTGCACTGATCGCTGTATAAATGACAATGGTCCCAAAAATGTGTCAAAAATGTCTGACATGTCCGCCATAACGTCGCAGTCACAATAAAAATCGCTGATCGCCGCCATTACTAGTAAAAAAAAAATTATTAATAAAAATGCCATAAAACTATCCCCTATTTAGTAAACGCTATAACGTTTGCGCAAACCAATTATTAAACGCTTATTGCGATTTTTTTTTACCAAAAATATGTAGAAGAATACATATCGGCCTAAACTGAGGAAAAAAAATGTTTTTTTATATATTTTTGGGGGATATTTATTATAGCAAAATGTGAAAAATAATGCGTTTTTTTCAAAATTGTCGCTCTTATTTTGTTTATAGCGCAAAAAATAAAAATCGCAGAGGTGATCAAATACCACCAAAAGAAAGCTCTATTTGTGGGAAAAAAAGGACGTCAATTTTGTTTGGGAGCCACGTCGCACGACCGCGCAATTGTCAGTTAAAGCGACGCAGTGCCGAATCGCAAAAAGTGCTCTGGTCAGGAAGGGGGTAAATCCTTCCGGGGCTGAAGTGGTTAGAGAATGCTTTGCATTTTCTAAATGAATGCAAAGCATCCTCTGATTGAATGAATGAGGTGGAGAATGTGATGTCACAACCCTGCCCTCCACTTCATCAGTCAGAAATAGCTTTGCTTTCATTGAGAAAATACAAATTAATTTCTGAATGGCACCTGTTCTGTGTTCACAATGCAGCAAGGCCAGCTGTTTAGCATGGGACCCAGAGTCTAGTGTAGATTTTTGGACTAGTGGTGTCTATACATTAATTTCCAAAAGATGTTGAAAAGAAGGTGCTTTACGTTGGTTATAAAGAGTACAATTGGAACTAAACTATGTATACAAAAGATACGCTGCGCTAAGGTGAAAATATCAATCTGGAGATTATTATTGCATATGAGGTATACTGAAAATACTGCATAAGCGGCTTATCCAGCCACAGCAAGGCACAAAGGATATATACTGTAGATAGATAGATAGATAGATAGATAGATAGATAGATAGATAGATAGATAGATAGATAGATAGATAGATAGATAGATAGATAGATAGATCTCTAACAAGTGATTTTAAAGTGCAATGTGTAAATAATATACTAGATGTATACCATTAGAATGAGAGTAGCGATTACTGAACTACTACGTGGGTGTGTGTGTGTATATATATATATATATATATAAATGGATGAAAAAATCATTTATATAGTCTGAAATTTACCGTGTAAAAAAAAAAAAAAATATATATATATATATATATATATAAATAAATATATCACAGTGATAAGTGCAAAATACAACAAAGTGCCACACAATGAGTGTGAATATCAAATCCAAGATGTGGTACGTGATTATTAAAGTCCAATATATGAAAGAAATGCACATAAAGTTCATAAAAAATCCAACGTGCGTGCAATAATCTTAGTGCTTAGTGCTCAGAATTCCATGCTCAAGTGCCATCCAGTGACCCCCCGGGGACAGCCACTCACCTCAGAGCGTGCGACTCAGCTGTGAGACTGAGTCTAAACACGCTTATGAACCATTCCACGGCTCAGTGATTGAATCCAGATACACAGTTTTCAGCAGCAACTCCACAGTTAGGAATAAAGGAAAATAAAAACTGGATAGTGTGATATCGTTTATAAATATTTATTGGGATAAAAGCTCCCTACATTAGGGTACTCACATTTGCAAGGTGCGTGAGTGCACCAATCTGATAACAGCCTCCAAAGTTTGCCTCAAAGTTTGCCTGTCAGGAAGGATAAGCTGTGCATCGCATCTCAGTGGAGTGAAAGGCTCCGTGCTCCGTCCTGGCCCTTCTCCGTCCTGCCAAACGTCTAATCACCAGTATTGTCTGTGCTGTCCCTGCAGTTGACCTTTCCCCATTATCGACCTACCATGACTTGTTCTGCACTGTGCCTCTATGTTAAGGTGGTCATCTTGAAAGAGGCATGGCTTTGCTTCCTCATGTCTTACAGTACGTAGCACAGTCTCTGGTTTCTCTCATTGCAAATCTCCTGAGACTAGCAGTCAGAGACAGCAGTGGCTTGGATCTCAAACTGTATATATACAGATATGGGGTTGTAGGCACAAGAGTGAGTAGGCACTCTCACACTCCAGGAAGTACATTGCTATTTTCAGGAGGAATTCCAGACAAAAGGCAGTTTTTTCAGGTACTGCTTAGGCACAATTAACATTTCTAAATGTTTTGTATAACAAAGCACATCTTCACTTTTTGAGTTCAGGTCCATTTCAAGGCTCTGTGCTTAACAATGCAGGTGCAATGGTGCACGCACATTTTTGTGTGTAGCGTTTAGGACAGTCTGTTCATTTCAGTGGGCTTCGCTATGTGGGAATTTCACAAAAAAAGAAGTACAGATGTCCATTCTATAAACTTTTGTTACCGTGTTTAATTTTTGTTACCTGTGTTTCGGCACAGTATGTTGGGGTGCCATTAGAAATTAATTGCACCACTGCATGTCTAAAAATGTAATGTTGGTTTTCTGAATGTTGTGAGAACCTGTTCTTGCTCCACAAAATGCTTCCTTAAAGCGGTAGTAAAGTGCTACTACTGCTGCTGTCCCCCTGTAAGACAAATATATAATGTGCTAGTATGTACCACATACTAGCACAATATTTGAGACTTACCTTAAAACGAAGCCCTCCAGTACCGCTGACAGGGCTTCCATCTTCACCCAGTCTTCCTTCAGGGTTCATGGCCTCCAGCTACATGAGTGACCGGGGCCATAATGAAGTCACTCCTACGCATGCACCCGGGAGCCCTAATTTGCGGCATCAGCTCTGAAGGTCCAGCATGAAGGTAAGCATCGCATACTATCACATTATGAAATACTTACATTAGAACAAAGCCCTCCAGTGGTGCGCTTTCACCGCTGACAGGTCTTCCATCTTCACCCGTCTTCCTTCCAGGCTCGTGGACTCCGGGAGCCCTCATTTATGGCATGAGCTCTGAAGGTCCAGCACGATATGCCGGGATTTCAGAGCACATATGCGGGTGACATCACCGGCTGCATGCAGTGTGAATATCTCCTAAACAGTGTAAGTTTAGGAGATATTCACTGTACACTGGACCTACAGGTAAGCCCTATTATAGGCTTTCCTGTACTTACAAGTCAAAAACTAAGTTTACTACCACTTTTATTACACTCATTATATAACTTTTTTAACTGAAAGAAAAAAAGACAATTAACCGCTTCCGGACCAGCCACCGCAGTTAAACTGCGGCACGTTGGCTCCTCCATGTAACTATAGGTTGGCTCGCGGGGTCCGGATAGCAGGCGCGCGCCCGCTGCACAGCGGGAGTACTGATGCTCATGGCCGACGGTCGCGATGACCGCCGGCCACTAGCGATCATGAGCAAGAGAGACAGAACAGGGATGAGTGTGTGTAAACACACACTTCCCTGTTCTGTTCTGACAGGAGTGACAGATCGTGTGTTCCTATTAGCTAGGAACCACGATCCGTCACTTCCTCCAGTCAGTCCCCTCCCCCCCTTCAGTTAGAATCACCTCCCAGGGAACACAGTTAACCCCTTCACCGCCCCCTAGTGTTAACCCCTTCACTGCCAGTGACATTTTTACAGTAATCAATGCATTTTTAATTGCACTGATCGCTGTTATAATGCCAATGGTTCCAAAATTGTCCGATGTGTCCGCCATAATGTTGCAGTCATGATAAAAAAACACAGATCGCCGCCATTACTAATAAAAAAAAATATAATAAAAATGCTATAAATCTACCCCCTATTTTGTAGACACTATAAATTTTGCGCAAACCAATCAATATACGTTTATTGCGATTTTATTTTTACCAAAAATATGTAGAAGAATACATATCGGCCCAAACTGAGGAGAAAAAAATGTTTTTTTTATATATTTTTGAGGGATATTTATTATAGCAAAAAGTAAAAAATAATGCGTTTTTTTTCAAAATTGTTGCTATTCTTTTGTTTATAGCGCAAAAAATAAAAACTGCAGAGGTGATCAAATACCACCAAAAGAAAGCTCTATTTGTGGGGAAAAAAGGACGTCAATTTTGTTTGGGTACAACGTCGCACGGCCGCGCAATTGTCAGTTAAAGCGACGCAGTGCCCAATCGCAAAAAGTGCTCTGGTCAGGAAGGGGGTAAATTCTTCCAGGGCTGAAGTGGTTAAAAAAGTAAAATAAAAAAAGCATGCCAAAACATGCAAACACGCAAAAGAAAAAAATAAACACAAAATAAACACAAATACAAACACAAATACAAACAACACTAACATAGCGAAATCTACCCTCAGTACATACAAAAACACCCTTTTAAATAAATCACACCCTTTGAAATAAAATCAAGTACATTTTGAATAAATTGGTCAAGATGCGAAATTGACATTTTCTACTTTGGTGACATTTTGCTTTTGTAAAATAGGTAATTGTCCAGCAAATTCAAATACACTCATCCCTCGCAGCATCACCTCACTGACTATTATGTTATTGCATAAAATATAAATATCATTCTCTTATATTACAATCATTTGTACAACCATAGTCTTATCCTGATGATGATTTTTATGACATGAAATACATTTAAATTAGAGTTAATAAAAATCCTTTGTCAGCCTTCTATGTTGTGATGTGTTGCCTCTTGCTGAGTGTATTATAGAAAGGGAGTTAACGGAAGTAACCTCCTCCCTTATCTTTTCTCTTCCCAGCTCTAGCACTGAAAGAAACGCTTTAGCAGCAAAGAAAACGATATTCTCAGATTTTCCATTGCGTCTACTCATTCCGTCATCTCCTGTTTGTCTTTATATCGTCAAATAATCTCAATATTTTTAAGATAATTACCTTTTTGTTGTAGGAAAAGAAGGAGCAGAAATGATACAAACATTGTCTCTTCCTGCAATCCCTGGAAACACAAACTTTCACTTTCATTTTTCCTTTTTTTTGTCCTCTTCTTTTCCCGTAAGGAAGCTTAAAGCAAAAACCACCATACAGAAAACACCCCACCCCCACCTCCCCACTCAAAGAAAAGAGAATTTTATGGAGGTTTCACACTACCCTGCTGCGGTTTGGCCGCAGAGCAGTGTACCTGCAGTTTTCGTGCGGGTCGCTAGGAAAACCAATAGACTTCTATTAGATCAGGCATTTTTGGTGCATTCTCTAAAAGCGCACCGAAAGTCCTGCATGCTGTATCTTTGGTACACTTTCAGAAAACTCACCAAAAATACCCGATCTAATAGAAGTCTACTGGAAAGTGAAAAAGGTGCAGGTAACCCGCATGAAAATCGCACGAACACTATGCTACACCCGTCCTGTGGCCAATCCACAGAGGGACAGTGTGAAATCACCCTTAGACGTGGCTCCCAACTGTCCCTCTTGTGGGGGGGAATTGTCCTTCTTTTGATACCAGATCCCTCTGTCCCTCGTACAGCCTCAGTTGTCCCTCTTTTCAGTCTGATGGGTACATCTCTAGACAAAATGCATTTTACTACCATATGTGTTACACTGCACTAAACTTTTTGTCCGACCTCTATATTAATGCCATTTGTTACTTTGAAAGCCCAAAATAAAGGAGCAACTGAGATAAAAAAACAAACAACTTGTGTGGCTTCACCAATAATTTTATGCATACTAGACCATAGGCGTGTGCAGGGGGTGTGCCAGGTATGCCTGGGCACACCCTAATCACTGTGGGTGGTGCCGACTGCCCCTATTGCTCAGGCTTCCCAAAATGTTGCCCCCCCCCCCGCAGTGCTGCAAACTTCAGGATGGAGAGTGGAGGAAAGGGCTAGTTAATATATAATTTACTGGCCCCTTTCTTTTCTAAATGAACACACTCACTCACTTTGTTCATTCATAACTGAAGCATAGTAAACTGTGTCTGTAATGCTTCTGTTTGTGAATGAACAGAAAACCGCTCAGCACAGAGCACTTCCAATTCATTACTTGTCCAGTGCAGCTGAGGCTGCAGAGAAAGCCATGTGTGTTTGAGCTTTGGGGTGCACATACCTATGCATACCTCCCTACGTTCCCCGATTTCGAGGGACTGTCCTTGATTTGGAACAATGTCCCTCTGTTCCTCATTCCTCCTCATTTGTCCCTCTTTTTGGTCTGATCCATTTAATTGTATATAAAATGCACTTTTTATCTTTCAAAAAGTGTTTTCCAGTGCTAAACCTTTCATCCAAATTCTAAATTGCTGCATTTGTAACTTTTAAAAGCCATCATAAAGGAATAGTAGTGGTAAAAAAAAAAGCTCTTGTGGATTTAATTACCCTTTTTTTTGGTTAATTCTCCTTTAAGAGGGTGTGGCAGGGGGCGTGTCCTATACCTACATTTGCTAGTAGGAGTCCCTCATTCCCATCTCAAAATGGTGGGAGGTGTGCCTATGTACTATACCTTTGTGATCCGTGTAACTGAGCCTGTGGCAGGAACCTGTCCTTTGCCTACATACTATGTGCTAAAAGAAAGGTGTCCTTCTTTATCATTTCAGAAAGTTGGAAGGAAAGTTTTAGGGCGTATTTATCAAGAGTTGAAATCTAAATGTTCTATCTGTTTTTAACAAAATCTCGGTGGCACCCAGCATTGTCATCTGTGATCCTATATTCTGACATTAGAAGATGAGAAAGAAGGTCAACCCAGAAAGGAGAAGCTGCAGCAAAAGTTGGGTGTGGTTAAATTGCACTGATGTTGGGAGTGGCCTAAAGAAACGGTTAAATGTAGTGTAAGGCCCCTTTCACATGGGCTGTCCGATCAGATCCGCCTGCCAGTTCAGATCTGACCCTGCATTGTCCTCTAAGGAGCAGCGGACACATGTCTACTGACACCCGCCACCATCCGATCCGATCCTGTCCACCAAAAGCAGATGGATGGTGGTTCTATTTTCTATCTGTCCAGCAGATCGGATGGCATCGGATAGAAATGGACAGTCGGTCCGTTTCCATCGAATTGCCCCAAAAAGGAGAGCGGGACTGTGTCCGTGTCTGCTCTGCATAGCGGAGCAGACACAGACCTGTCAACTGCCTGCTCAGTAAAGATCAGTGGAGAGATCCCCACTGAGCAAGTGGATTCAGCTTAGCGGAGGCGCCCATGTGAAAGGGGCCTAAGCAGGGCTGGTGCAAGGATTTTTGACATCCTAGGCCAGTGATGGCGAACCTTGGCACCCCAGGTGTTTTGGAATTACATTTCCCATGATGCTCAACTACACTGCAGAGCGCATGAGCATCATGGGAAATGTAGTTCCAAAACATCTGGGGTGCCAAGGTTCACCATCACTGCCCTAGGCGAAACCTCATTTTGCCGCCCCCCGGCTCCACCCCTGTCTCCACCCCCTTTGCCTGCCCATGTATAACCCACCTTTTTAATGAATCGCCCAGCCTCACCCATCAATGCAGCCTACCCACCCCCATCAATGAATGTTTGCTTGCTTCCATTCATTTGGGAGTCGAGGACACAGACACAGTCCTCTGCCAATGCTGTGCCTCTGGAACTATGTGCGAACGGAGTGGCGGCTGCCTGCTGATGCTGAGACTTATGCCGCGTACACACGGTCGGACTTTTCGGCTACAAAAGTCCGACAGCCCATCTGACAGACTTTCGACTGACTTTTGGCAGACTTGCGGCAGACTTTCTAACGAACGGACTTAACTACTTATGATCACACCAAAGTCCGACGGATTCGTATGTGATGACGTACACCGGACTAAAATAAGGAAGTTGATAGCCAGTAGCCAATAGCTGCCCTAGCGTCGGTTTTTGTCCGTCGGACTAGCATACAGACGAGCAGATTTCTGGGTCCGGCGGAGTTACGACGTAAAGATTTGAAGCAAGTTCCAAATCTAAAGTCCGTCAGATTTGCGACTGGAAAAGTCAGCTAAAGGTCCGGTGGAGCCCACACACGATCGGATTGTCCGTCGGACCAGTCCGGTCGAATAGTTCGACCGTGTGTACGCGGCATTAGTTGCTTGCTTCAGAGGGAAGAGAGTAGGACAACCAGTGGCCGGGCGCCCTAGGCGGTTGCCTAGTTTGCCTACTGGTAGCACCGGCCCTGGGCCTAAGGCATGTAAGCATACATGATGTAGTCCTTGTACCCACAAAATACTCCTTAAAGGGTAAGTTCACCTTTACAGAAAATCTGTAAGGTGAACTTACACTGGACCCCTTCCCCATCGCATATACAGAAGTCCCGCTATCACCCGCTGTGACACATTCGGTCGCAGCGTCACTAGTCCAGGGATTCGAAATCCCTGCGGCTTAATCTCCTAAACGTACCTCGTAAAGGTACGTATAGAAGACATTCTAATTGGTCACATGGATGGCGCCGACCAATCAGAACCCACCTAGCCCATCCTGTCAGAGCTGGAGAAGAGGATAGAACGCCGCTGGATTTCAAATCCCCAGACCGGTAAAGCGGTGACCTGATGTCTCACAGCGGGTGATCGCTGCACTCAGGTACAGTGAGACTGGGGGAAGATGTTTAAGAGGGTCCAATGTTATGCCGCGTACACACGACCGGACTTTTCGACGGACTTTACGACGGACTTTTCGAATGAACGGACTTGCCTACACACGATCAACCAACGTCCGACGGATTCGTATGTGATGACGTACGAAGGGACTAAAACAAGGAAGTTCATAGCCAGTAGCCAATAGCTGCCCTAGTGTCTGTGTTTGTCAGTCGGACTAGCATACAGACGAGCAGACTTTTCTACCGGACTCGAGTCCGTCAAAAAGATTTGAAACATGTTTCATTTCTAGGTCCGTCAAACTTTTGGGGATAAAAAGTCAGCTGGAGCCCACACACGATCTAATTGTCCGATGCACTCTGGTTCGCCGGACCAAGTATGCCGTAAAGTCCGGTCGTGTGTACGCGGCATAAGTTTACCTTACAGATTTTCTGTAAAGGTGAACATTAAAGAGGAAAAAAAATATTAAAAGTCAGCAGCTACAATACTTGTCATGCGATTTGACAGTTTCAAATCGCATGGCAACTCACACTCTATTGTCCACATTGGAAGCGATCAAGTTGGAGTTGGAGTCGCACCGATTTTGAAAGTAGGTCCTGCGCTACTTTCAAGTGCGACTTGCATAGACATCTGTGCATGAATTCACACAGTTGCGATCGATGTGACCAGGGTGTTAAGAAACAGACACTACTAGTCCAGGAGTCCAGCGCTGTCTGCACCTGGGCCGATTCTTCGTTGGGCTTTGGGTCTCACAGTTGCAAACATCTTGGCTGTGGGTTGCCGACTTCCCGATGTGCATGCATGAGATACGCTGAACTTGCAGACTGGTCCCTGCAGCCTCCTGGGACCTGTGACGTGTCCGGGGAATTTGTAGGTGGGGGGGGGGGGGGCTGAATTTCTGCAATTCTCATATTGGCAAGAAAGGCAGAAGCGGTATCAGGTACCTGTTAGAAAAAGAGGTTCCAATGATGGCTGAGGAGTGGGGAAAAAGGAGGATGAGCAGACCTTTTACTTTTACCACAATTGAGAGTTAAAAAAAATAACAATCCTAAAGCTTCATCTTTAAAGTAGAACTATAGGCAAAACTTATTTTGTTCCTCTTTGGATAGAGTAAGGGAGGGTTATAACCCCTGTCAGTTTTTTTTCCATCTGGGTCCCATTGTCTCATAGCTAAAAGGAAGTAGAGTAAATGCCTCCAAAGTGAAGGAATCCCTAATTGTCACTAGAACTAGTGTCCCCATTGGAAGATTTCACCTCTATTACTGTTCTGGGGACAACCTATAATTTGAGATTTGCTTAAACTTTCACTCTCGGTGATGGTGGTCAACAGGACAAATAGAGATGGTGAATCTTCCTAACTGAGACACAGACATTAAAAAACCCGACAGGTGTTCTTATCCCTCTCCACTCTATCCAAAAAATAAATAAATATTTAAAGCGGGGGTCCACCTATCTATCGTTTTTTTTTTTTTGAGTTCATTCACAAACTTTTCTTCTCAGCATTACATACTCACATATTGTGTGTAATATGTCCGCCTGTGTCAGATTTCGTCGGAAAGAATAACTTATATTATTCACTGCAGGCGGTTTCCATCTTCATTGTTGGCATTTGAAGCCCACAAGCATTTATTTCCTGGATGTGGTGAATGCTGTGCTCCCAGCATTCACCGCTCGTTCCCGCACATGCTCAGTGGCATCCTGGGAAGCCTGAGACTAGATCCCAGGAGTCTGGGAGAGGCTAGAAACACGCCTATTCCCACGGGAGGAGAACCAGGAAGTGCAAAGAAGAATAGAAAAATAAAAGGTAATTACGGCGATTTAAATTTTTTTAAACAGCATGTCAGCATCTAGGCAAGGAAGAGAATACATAGAGATATTGTTCAAAATTTGGGTGGAACCCCGCTTTAACCATTTTTCTGAGCCTACCTTAATCACCCCCTACCAGCCATTGTAGTAAAATGACAGCTATGGGAAGCTGTTATTCTGAACAGACATTTATAAATGGCATGCACAATGCCTCTGCTCTGTTATTAGACAGAGGAGATCATAGGCTAAAGGCACAGTGGATTGAAGTGGCTCTGTGCCTTGTGATCACTGTGATGGCCAATCACAAAAAACACAGTAAGGTAAACAGTACTACTGTTTAAATTTGGCAGCCACCCCCTTCCTCTTAAAGCGGGAGTCCCGCAAAAATTTTTTTTTTAGATGTCAGCAGCTGCAAATACTGCAGCTGCTGACTTTTAAAATAAGGTCATTCACCTGTCCCGGGGTCCAGCGATGTCGGCACCCGAGACCGAACCGTCCCTCAATCCTCGGGTGCTGCCGCCGCCATTCTGAGTGAGGGAATTAGGAAGTGAAGCGTTGCGGCTTCACTTCCCGATTCCCTACTGCGCATGCGCGAGTCGCGATGCGCTTTCTCAATGGTCCCCGCTATCTCCTGGGACCTGTGTCTTTCCCAGGAGACAGCGGGGGAGTGCGGGAGGGGGCGTAGACTCCCATGGGAGTCTATTCCCGGAAGTGGGTGCAGATACCTGTCTTAGACAGGTATCTGCATCCCCCTCCCCCCTGAAAGGTGCCAACTGTGACATGGGAGGGGGGAGGTATCCGATGAGCGGAAGTTCCACTTTTGGGTGGAACTCCGCTTTAACAAAGAAGTGCAATAAAGTAGTAAATTAAAGAAAGAAAAATATGAAAATAGCAAAAAAAATTGTTCATTGCTGCCGGTCATCAGAAGGGATAGATGGCCAGTGTCTGTGGTCAATAGGAGGAAAAAAAGGCTAGTATAGGTGGTCACTGGTCAGCAGTAGAAAGAAATCCCTAGAAGTGATAATCAGGGGGAGAAAAATCTCTGGTGTCAGAGGAAGGATAAATTGGTCAATGGTGGTGAACAAGGAGAGGAAAAATACCTGGCATTAATGGTCAGCTGGAGGAAAAATATAGCCAGCATTGGTGGACAGTGGGAGGAGTAAAATGCTCTGTCAGTGGTCAGAGGGTGGAAAAAAAGATCCATTGTGGGTGCGCTAATGCCCAGTGGGAGGAGAGAGGAGTGATTGGTGTTCAATGGGGGAGTAGGGTGACATTGGTGCTCTTTGAGGGGAAGGTGGGGGCCCAGTACTCTGTGAGCAGGAGCAGGGGTGTACTGATACTCTGTGGAGGGGTAGGGGGCATTGATGATCTGTGGATGGATAGGGGGCACTGATACTCTGTGGAGAGATAGGGGGCACTGATGATCTGTGGAGGGGTAGGGGGCACTGATACTCTGTGGAGAGATAGGGGGCACTGATGATCTGTGGAGGGGTAGGGGGCACTGATGATCTGTAGAGGGATAGGGAGCACTGATACTCTGTGGAGGGATAGGGGGCACTGATTATCTGTGGAGGGGTAGGGGGCACTGATACTCTGTGGAGGGGTAGGGGGCACTGATACTTTGTTGAGGGATAGGGGGCACTGATACTCTGTGGAGGGGTAGGGGGCACTGATGAGGGGTGTTATTTAAGTTTATTGGAGGGAAAAGGGGGTCATTGGTGCTCTTGGGGAAAGGGGAGACCCAGTATTCTATGGGCAGGGGGCACTTGTGGAGGGAGAAGGGCAGTTGTGCTCTGTGAAAGGAGAGGGGAGACTGGTGGGTAAAGCCCAGTGGAGGGTATTGGTGTTTAGAGGGTGGAGAAGGGGGTCTACATACCATGTAGACTGCTGTTTGTGTTTTCTTTCAGGCATAGCATGCCATACTGGCAGGGACAGGCTTTTGCACTCAGGGTGTTGGTGGTTTAAAAATTGGAAGGGATGAAGTTCTGAGTTCAGAGCACTGGCCAGGAACAGTGAAGTAGTGGGAAAGCTTCAGTAGAGATTCATCCAGGAAGGTAGCTGTAAGTAAAGCTTGAAGATAAAGTACAGCAGTTAGCTATGGGTAAAGCTCAGGAAACCAGCGGGTGGCTGAGAGTCTAATGCCGCGTACACACGAGCGGACTTTACGGCAGACTTTGCCCGGCGGACTTTTCGACAGACTTTACAACGGACTTTCTGAATGAACGGACTTGCCTACACACAATCAACCAAAGTCCATCAAATTCGTACGTGATGACGTACGACCGGACTAAAACAAGGAAGTTCATAGCCAGTAGCCAATAGCTGCCCTAGCGTGGCTTTTTGTCCATCGAACTAGCATACAGACGAGCGGACTTTTCGACCGGACTCGAGTCCGGCGGATAGATTTGAAAGAAGTCTAGTGAAAGATGGCGAGCTGACCTTAAGGATCTACAGTGGGATACTGTGAGTTAAGGTGGAAGATCTACAGTAGGATACTGTGAGAGAATGTGTTGCCATGGGAGACAGCGGTTGCTACAAGATACAGATTGTTGCATTCAGTTTAAAGGTCCTCGTTTTGTATTGCTGTCTGCCTAGCTCTATTTTTGTCTGTGGTGTTTGCCTTAATTGCTATTGCATTTGCCTAAGGGTGTCCTGTGCCCTAAACCCTCACTCCCTAATGTTCCTGTTAAGAGAAATAAAACTCTCTTTGTTCATTTTTACAAAAAATGACTGGCACCCAATCTTTTCACCATGCACCATACCCACTATGCCTAGTAAATGTCTGTTCTCCCTGGCTCTGGGGGTCACCATCAGGCCCTGGAAGTCAGGAAGACTGCTACATTAGAGAAGATCTAAACCTAAGTGGAACACCTTTTCAACCTTGTTACCCCCAAGTAAACCTTGAAATAATTTTCAAGTCTAGGGGAACCCCTGCTAAAATCAATTTATCAAGGATCAGTGGGGAAAATACACCTTACATCAGTGGTCAGTGGGATGAAAATCCCCTTACATTGGTGGTCAGTGGGATGAACACCCTCTTACAGTGGTGGTCTGAATGCCACCCTTACAGACAGATAATCAGATCATTGGTGACATGCTGCTGGCTATTTCAAGTGTCATTGGCCCCAGAACTATGCAGGCACCTCAAATGGGAGGTCAACCAGTCATATCATAAGGAACCAATAGCAACCTCTGGAGAGACTTTGGGTTCCACAGAACCTTGGCTGAGAATTGCTGCTTTAGGCCTTCCTATTGATAGTGACAACGGTGGACCATTTCTGTGCAATATGTATAAGCACAGCCACTTGTAGTCTCGGAGTGGCACTTGTGACAGAATGACAATGCAGTTGACAGTTGTACCCCCATAACAGGAACTGGGAAATTCATGGCAAGATCTGCTGGTCATATTTTAATAGGCACTGCAGATTTATGAAGAAAACAACCCGTAAAATTAGATTACCCTGTTCAATCTATGGTATGCACTCTACTCGAGCCATCTCAAAGCTCCTATTTTAATTTTTTGTGCGTGCCGGTAAGTTAAAACCACTGCTTTTCTTTTAGCTTTCTTGGCATGTTTTGAGACTTGCCATTACATATAAGCCTAATAGTGGTGTTATGCTCTTCTAAACATCATTTTGTAAAATACATAAATTATTTGGGAACCAAATAATTACAGGAAGGCACAGGGAAGGATCTGGACAAGAATCAGGATTCTTTTCATAGTGAACTGTCATACGATTTTAGGATGATATAATCTGCTGACCAGGAGTAAATGTGGACTTGCACCAAGCCTACCCTAGTAGTGATTCTGAGGTATGAAGGTTCCAGTGGTCTCCTTGGCAGAGCTGTGAGCAGACATACTAGCGTGCTTCAAAACATGGTAGTAGGTCTCCTCATCTTTATTGCCTGGGGGATGTCCCCTCTAAGTCTGTGAGCGCCCTTTTGTCAGCCATGTATGGGGAGATATTTACAGTATCTGCACCTGATTTGACCTCCAATTACACTCCAGTCCTGATGAAGTAAGGCCATTAAACAACATGATTATGTGTGATTCATATAAAAAGTGACCGGTTTACTACATATAGTATGTATATAACATTAGGGCTGGCAAGGGGACAAATGGGGAGGTCCAATGATTGAGCACCCTTCTCAATCCTTTTGCCCAAAACTTTGCAGTCAATTATGTTTACTGATAGCATCCTACAAAATTAATGTAGAAAATTGAATAACTAAAAATGCATCCCAATATAACCCAAACTGAACAGGTACAGGTATTCCTCAGAGCCCTTAGAACAGTAGAGTGCATGAGCATCATGGGAAATGTAGTTCCAAAACATCTAGGGTGCCAAGGTTCACCATCACTGCCCTAGAGGTTTCACTAGGGCACTACTAAAGGAAATGAACCCTGGGGATAACTCCATATGGATCCACTGAATCAACCGATAGGACTTAGTTAATGTTGATAACATTTTGGGATCCTTTAGGATTTCATTCACAGTTAGGTAACTCCTTTAACAATTTACACAAAGAGTGTTTGGCAAAGTTTAGTAGTTCATCATTCATCTCAGCCAATCTTGTGGGTTTGAGACTCACGATTCTGGTAAATTTATGTGCAAATGCATTAGGTGCATTTTTTTTTTTTACATCATAAAAGATATAGTCTTTAAACCATGGCCAGCACCCTTAGCGTGGCCAATAGGTAGGCTTTTAGATAAGACAGCCCCCACACTATAAAATGATGGAGGGGCTCAAAGCAGCCACAGTGACACTGTGTCAAAGCCTGTGTAGGAAACAGATAGGAAAAGCTGACAAACTGCATTGGAGAGAATAGGGTCAGATAGCAAACTGCTTTGATTCTGATTGCTAGCTCTGTTTTAGTTTTACTATGTGTTTTTGGTTTTCATTTTAGTTTGTGGTTAAAGTGGGGTTCCACCCAGAAAAAAAAAACTACATAAAAAATCCTAAAAAAACCCCCAAAAAACATTTGGATGTTTTTTTTTTTTTTAACTTACCTCTAAATGCCTGTTGCTAGGGGGTCCCTCGTAGTCTGCCTCTTCCAGTGCCTGGGCTGGTGACATCACTTCCGTCTCGGCACAGGAAGGGCTCAGCTCTGCTCCCTCTCTCCTGTCAATCATCTGGGACCCATTACAGGTCCCAGGTGACTGAGCGGCCAATCACATCGCTCGGCGCAGCTCGCACATGCGCAGTGGGTGCCAGGCTGTGAAGCCACAGCCCGGCGCCCACAGTTGCAATGCCGGTGCCGCCGCACGGAGGGGGAGACAAGCGGGGCTTCGATCCCCCGCATCGCTGGACCCTGGGACAGGTAAGTGTCCAATTAAAAGTCAGCAGCTGCAGTATTTGTAGCTGCTGACTTTTACTTTTTTTTGACTGGAACTCCTCTTTAAGGACTACAGTCACTTTTGGCTACTGTCTTAGCCATAGCATTTTTTTTTTTTTGCTGCACGGTTTTCTTTAAAAAAAATTGTATTTGTTTCAGGGGGTTGTATTTTGGGGTTTCCATTACTTTAGGGCTATACTGTTTTTTATTTAATGTTGATAGGGCCTTTGTGTAGGTCTGAGGTGCTTGCTCAATGATCAATTCTACTGTAAGTTTGTAAGGGGGGAGGGCAGTGGGGTGGTTGTTTGTCACATCCTCCATGTTTTCCAATTAACTCCTTGGATGCAAAGTCTGGGAAACATGAGAGGTCTATCCCCGGATTGGGTTCTTTGGGGCTACACTAGGCACCTTGTACAGGGTCTCTCTACTTCACACATGGGGTGCTTTTACTCTGTGCTGTTTTCATCAATGCCCTGGGACAAGGCTGAGGTTGCTGTCGGGAAATACTTGACCTTAAGGCGAGACTCTACTCTTATGCCGCGTACACACGACCGGACTTTTCGGCATCAAAGGTCCGACGGAACCAATCCGTCGTACAATTAGATCGTGTGTGGGCTTCATCTGACCTTTTCTATCCAAATATCTGACGAACCTTAGAAATAAAACAAGTTTCAAATCTTTCCGACTGACTCAATTCCTATCTAACAAACCGTTCGTCTGTATGCTAGTCCGACGGACCAAAAACGACGCAAGGGCAGCTATTGGCTACTGGCTATTGAACTTCCTTTTTCTAGTCCGGTCGTACGTCATCACACTGGAAACAATCTGACTTTGGTGTGATCGTGTGTAGGTAAGTCCGTTTCTTTGGAACTTCGTCGGAACCCCATTGAAAAGTCCTTCGGAGTTCAGTCTGACGAGAAGTCCGCTCGTGTGTACACGGTATTAGAGATAAGCGTACACCATGTACACTTGCACAGCAACTGTTCCCCAGTTAATCTCGGGTCCAGGTGTAAATGTACATCTTCCCATTGTAGCTTGCAATTAGGTGGGCCGTGCCGAACACCACATACACCTGTCCAGTGTTCCTCACTACCAGTCAAAGTAGCCGCATGGAACCCTGCAGTGCACATAGCGCAAGCTCCAACATGCATTTGACTTTAACTCTTGGACTTCCGTACCTCTAAACAGGATGGAGACCTCTGTAATGCAGTTCTGTTCAGGTTGCTAAAGGAGATGGAATGCGGAGTAGGGAGTGTCAACATCATCTCCCTCGTGGCTAGAAGCAGTTTCACTTATAACAGCTGCTCGATGACTGTACCTTTTTTGCTTGTGGCAACCACATGTGTAACTAGTGGCTGGTGCTTTTTTTGTGGGGGGGGCAGGCAAACAATCACCCCCCCCCCCCACCCGAGCGGCCGGTGGCACCTCCTTCCCCCTCTCTGTCTGCCGGCCAGTCAGGCACTTACCCCATCAAGGCAGGTAGCAGGCAGCAGCTCCGTGTCCTCTCCTCCATCAGCCGCTTCCAGCGTGCGGCTCCTCCTAGGTGTGCAATAGGATCGTCTGTCCTTTCAGCCAATCCAGTGACGGAACCCGCTTCCTGATTGGCTGGGAGGAGGATCAGTGTTACAATAGCATAGTTCATTTGCTGTTGTAACACACCTGGGTGGGCTCTGTTCGCATTCTCTGCGCCCCAAGCTCACCCTATTTTGAAGCTTATTAGAACCTCTGGCTCTAATCAGGTGCTTCAAAAAAACACCCCCGCCATTGTAATTCATGCTTTCGGCCTCCTGCCAGGGGCTGGACGCATGAATAAGGGGAGGCGGCGATTGATAGGGAGGTCGGTGCTCGCACCCTCTAATGGACAGGCAACCCCTGTGTGTAAATGAATAAAAAAATTTACTTTAGTATGTTAATTCTTCATATCCCATGTGCTAGTGACCCAGGGCTGTAGACTTAGTGTGTAATGGTGGCGGTTACTTGCATTACACGCCTTTGAGTAACTTCAGACCAGGCAAAAGGCAATGTTCCAACGCTTTATTGAATACAGTGCAAAATGACAAAAGCAGACAAAACAGTCCAACAGAACTTCGACAAAACAGTCTATTCTCCCAAGTCCCAAATCCCTAATCCTAACCAGGCTATGTGCTATCCCAGCATACCTGTAGTTGCGACATCTAACAGAGGCAAGTTCCAAAAGCTGGTCTCTTCAGGGCAAACCCCAAATCTTTAACCAATGTATTACCATGCTATAGCCCTCTTGGACCCAGCCCACTAACCCAATTTACACCCACAGGTGCAGTGAATCTGACCCACGAATCCCACCAAAGAGCCATGAGAACATTAACCCCTACCCTCCTGTCCAGCATGGCGCAATACCTACCTAAATACAACCAGCCCACAAGTTGCTGCTGACCAAAAGGAAGAATTCACCATAGCCCCCTATAGCTATAGGAAAAATAAATCTAGGCATACACCGATTAGGATTATTGTCTATGATTAAAATGGTCCTGCCGCTGGCCAAACTTACAGTGCTTTATTAACTGAGGTATCTTAAAGTGTTTGTCAGGTAAAATAAATAAAGCATATGTTTTACATCTCTGCATTGCATGCACATTTTTCCATCTTTTATCCATTTAAAGACTGCAAGTACAGAAACAAACCTGTTCTCGTGCACCAAATGCACTCAGCTCCTAAGGTCTGTTGTGGGCTGATGATACACAGCATCTTTGTGGACTGAGTGCCATTAGCCTTGCCCAGTTTTCTTTTGCCAAACTACTTAGACCCACCAACTCTCCCATTTCCATGACAAAAAGGTTAATAATTCAGAAGTCCCAAGATGAGTACACTGGTGTAGTGGTTAGCACTTCTAGCAGCACTAAGGTTGGTTTAAATCCCAACCATGATACTACCTCCCTGGAGTTTGCATGCTCTCCTTTACTTGTGTGAGGTTCCTCTCCCATGCCAAAGACATGCTGGTAGGTTAATAGACTAGTATATGCATAAATGTGAGTTAAAGTAGAGTTCCACCCAAAAATGGAACTTCTGTTTTAAGGGAAGGATACCCCCTGACATGCCACATTTGGCATGTCATTTTTTTTGGGGGAGGGGGGGTTGGCGAAGAGGGTTCCAGCTCCCCCTACCTCCCGGCGCCGTAAGCAAATTACCCTCTCGCCCCTCACTCTTGGCAATCATCTGGGACACGTCACAGGTCCCAGATGATTGCCTGGCCAGTCACAGTGCGCCACGCGGCTTGCACATGCGCAGTGCGTGCCCGGCTGTGAAGCCACAGCTAGGCGCCCGCAGTGACATTGCCGACGCGGCAGAGAGAAGGGGGAGACAAGCGGGACTTTGTTCCCCCGCATTGCTGGACGCTGGGACAGGTAAGTGTCCGATTATTAAAAGTCAGCAGCTACAGTATTTGTAGCTGCTGACTTTTCTTTTTTTTTTTAAAGCAGAACCCTGCTTCAAGCCTGGTACAGACCATTCGTTTTTTTTTTTTTTGTTCAACCCAGCAGGTTGCAGCTCCGTTTGGATCTGCTGTACTAATGATCTCCCCTGCTGTTCTTTTGTGTCCTGACAGGGGGACGGCTCCCACGCCAGAACACTCGGGTCATTGGCTGGGAGCGTTGATCAGGAGCAAGTCGGCTGCTTGTTTTTTCCAGTATACTCAACTGGCAGAAGCCGGCCAAACGGCTGCCATACACACGGGCCGAATGCCCGCCGTTTTTTATTGAACCGGCTGTTGTTGCCCAACATACGGCCCCTGTGTACTAGACTTTAGAGCCCTTAAAGTGGTGTTCCGGCCGAAATGATACTTTTTAAATAAAATACCCCTATAATACACACGCTTAATGTATTCTAGTAAAGTTAGTCTGTAAACTAAGGTCTGTTTTGTTAGTTTATAGCAGTAGTTTGTTATTTTATAAACTTGCAGCAGGCCGTGGCCATCTTAAGTGTGGGCATCTGAAGCCAGACTGTGTTTGTTTATTCCTGGATCTCCTCCTTGCAGATCTCGCACATGCTCAGTGCAGCACAAGCAGTGTAATAGGTTTCAGGTCAGGTTTCCATAGCAACGGCAGTGTCAGAGGAAGTTGCCGCCCCTTCCCAAAAGGCATTGCAAACAGGAAATGATGCCATGGGCCGTGGCCAGGGAGCAGGAAGTAAAAAATGAATACAGCAGATATACAGTAGGTGCTGAGAAAAAACATTTAAAAATATCCAATTTGTTTACAGTGCACAGTTTAGTGAGGGATGCTGAAGAGTTGTAAAAGTGGGTGGAACTCCACTTTAAGCCTCGTACACAAGATTGGATTTTCAGCAGGGAATTGTGTGATGACTGTTGGCCTAAAAACTGACCGTTTAGTACGCTCCATCAGACACTTGTTGTGCAACTTGTGTTGGATGGCAGGCTAGTAAATTTTCAGCGGACAACGGTCTGTTGTCAGATTTTCCTATTGTCTGTACACAAGTCCATCACACAAAAGTTGAAAGTACAAACACGCATGCTCGGAATCAGCAGAAGGTGCCCAAAGGGTGGCGCTCAAGAGCTGAAATTCCTCGTAGTACAATTGGCCGACAATTGTGTGCCGTTGTATGCATGACAAGTTCCTGTCTGACCCTTTGTCTGACGAAAATCCAATCGTGTGTACGAGGCTTGAGGGCAGGGACTGTATGTAAATTGTCAGTGCTATATAAATACCAATAGAATAAGGACTGGGGGCACTGCTTGATTTAACACAGGACTTGTGCACAGTACAGCTCTGATATACAGATATAATTAAAAATGATTTTAATTGTATACTTAGCAGATTAAGAGGAAGCAAATAAGAGAAGATCATTGTTAAGGTTAAAGTACAGTTTAATACATGTAGTAAAACACCTGCCTGTACTTTATCTCTAGTACATTACGGTTAATACTCTCTCATTAACATGGACAACCTTGGTGAATTACTGGATGATTTTCGATCTGCCAGACAAAGCAGGCCTTTTGTTGTTTGATAAAAAAGATGTGTTGTTGCTAAAACTACCTACAAAAAACTCTTTTATTTTGTAATCCAATGAATCAAATATGTTCTATCTACCAGTGTATACTGTTCCTGAGGCTTTAAAACCGTGTGCAAGCATGTCATTGAACCCTTTTGCTGCCGGTGACTTTTTTTACACTATTTGCACACATGCTAAAGTGCACTTTATTTTTTTTTACTTAAAAACGCACTTAAATATTCTAAACATGATGTATTTTCTGAAAGCAGAGCACCCATTGAATAAAATGATTATGTCTCATATGAAAGCATTAACTGCTTATCAAATCTCTATGTTCATCAAACATACTCTCAAACTAATTTAGTGCAAAAAAACATAATAACATCTCCAAATTTTCCTGGAATGACTTTATTTCTAATGTAGAGCCAGAAACTGACTCTACAACATGTAATCAAGCTGCAGCTGCTGGTTATCGAGCCTGATTACCTCCTGATACATCCTTCCACTGCCCTAATATGTATAGTGGTGGCAGCAAGGCTGTATCCTGGCCGAAGCCAACAAGGCCCAGGCCTAGGGCAGCACTTTGCAGGGGGGCAGCACGGAAAGAGTCCCCACCGGCTTGTGCTACACTGTTAGTGTAGAGCCATTCTTATGGGGTGGACTGGGCTGAGAAGCAAATTAGTCTAGCGCCCCCATAAAGCGGCCTCACTGCTTCCGGTATACGGCTGGCATCCCGCAACTGTGGGGGGCGCCGCTTCTAATTTTGACTGTCCTATCATCCTGGACCATAAACCTTCCTCACTGTGCTATATGTTTTCTGCTGCACCATTGGCATGGTTATATCTTCTTAGTCCTCTCCATAAAATGATCAGAAATTTGTGCTTAAAGTAGAACTAAAGGCAACACTTTTTTTTTTTTCATTTTGGATAGAATAAGGGAGGGTTATAACCCCTGTCAGTTTATTTTTTACCATCCCTGTCCCATTCTAGAGATTTCCCTTCACTTCCTGCCCCATAGCCAAACAGGAAGTGAGAAGAAATCTATGTAAATTAAGGGAATCCATTGCCCCCCCCCCCCCCCCAGGCCCTCAGAATTAGTGTCCCCACTCGAAAATTTCAGGGCAGGTCTTAAACAGCAAGGGGTGTGGCCTTGACAGGAAGGGGTGGGTCATATTTAAATTAGGGGGTGCACGAGTTTAGTCAGGCCTAGGGCAGCACAAAACCTAAATACACCACTGGGTGTCAGTAAAGAGTTAAGAGTTTTGCATTGGTACCTGTGCCCCATACTAGGGCATGGTTTCCGAGTCTGTTTTTGACAACAGCTTGCCTATTAGGCCTAAAACCAGTCAGAATTTTCAAACAGGTTTTGTCCCCCCCATAGACTTCAGTGGGATTTGCTGCTAGGATCGGGTTCACAGAATTTCACATTTTCCAGTGGATCAAACCCGGGCAGATTTTCTCATTTCTATTTGGGTGACATGAAAGCAAAATTTAAGGTTTCATTTTTTTTTTTGGTTTTCTTCTATTTGTTTTACTCGGTCGGCGACCCTAAACCTTTTATCAGAGTTTTCTTGATTAGAAGGTCCTTTCTTTTTATTTATGAATTGTTTTGGTGCTCGGGGTTCCGGGGAGACGGCCAAGGTCGGGGAAATGAAACCTCCAGACGATGTGGTCTTTTGATCACCAGGACTCCTTATAGAATCTCTGGTCCGATCTTCAGCTGGACTTTTAGCTGAATTCATACGGCCTTGATTTCCTGAAGATAATGGAAACAACGATAAGATAGTAGAGATCAAAAATAGCACAATTAAAATCATGCAAATAAATATATTAATGAGCAACTCAGTGAACTGCTAATGTTTTCCAAGCATCAGTAATACTCCCAGGCAGGTCATTCAGTTTATTTTTAATATGAGTTTTTAGCTGTGATGATTTAACCTGATAAAAAATGGTCATGACAATGCTTAGCAAGATCTAGATGTTCATTATTCAATTGTTACACGTTGTACATTTACTTATGAAAGCTTTGTAGGCTAAGTTCACCCTTTTCCAAATAATAAATATAGTAGATAAGCAGAGCTAAAATATATACACTATATTGTCAAAAGTATTGGGACACCTGCCTTTACACGCTCATGAACTTTAATGGCATCCCAGTCTTAGTCCGTAGGGTTCAATATTGAGTTGGCCCACCCTTTGCAGCTATAACAGCTTCAACTCTTCTGGGAAGGCTGTCCACAAGGTTTAGGAGTGTGTCTATGGGAATGTTTGACCATTCTTCCAGAAGCGCATTTGTGATACCAGGCACAAGAAGGCCTGGTTCGCAGTTTCCGCTCTAATCCCAAAGGTGTTCTATCGGGTTAAGATCAGGACTCTGTGCAGGCTAGTCAAGTTCCTGCACCCCAAACTCGCTCCTCCATGTCTTTATGGACCTTGCTTTGTGCACTGGTGCAGTCATGTTGGAACAGGAAGGGGCCATCCTCAAACTGTTCCCACAAAGTTGGGAGCATGAAATTGTCCAAAATGTCTTTGTATGCTGACGCCTTAAGAGTTCCCTTCACTGGAACTAAGGGGCCAAGCCCAACCCCTTAAATAAAAACCCATATGATAATCCCTCCTTCACCAAATGATTTCAACCAGTGCACAAAACAAGGTCCATAAACACATGGAGGAGCGAGTTTGGGGTGGAGGAACTTAACTGGCCTGCACAGAGTCCTGACCTAAACCCGATAGAACACCTTTGGGATGAATTAAAGAGGAGACTGGGAGCCAGACCTTCTCGTCCAACATCAGTGCCTGACCTCACAAATGCTCTTCTGGAAGAATGGTCAAACATTCCCATAGACACACTCCTAAACCTTGTGGACAGCCTTCCCAGAAGAGTTGAAGGTGTTATAGCTGAAAAGGGTGGGCCAACTCAATACTGAACCCTACAGACTAAGACTGGGATGCCATTCAAGTTCATGTGTGTGTAAAGGCAGGCGTCCCAATACTTTTGGAATGATAGAGTATATAAAACATTCTTTTTTGTGCAAACTCAAAAATAAAGGGTTATAGTGCCAAACACCTAATCAAGGTGTCTATGTATTAAAGGGGTTGTAAAACCTCCTGTCATGCAGCAGCCCCCCTTTTACTTTCCTGAGCCCCGTAATTCCCTCGATGGGAATGAGCACACCAGCTCTGGCCAGTGTCTTGGGTCCTGATTGGATAGATTGATAGCAGCACAGCCATTGGATCCTGCTGCTGTCAATCAAATCCAATGACACGGCAGCCAGGGGCGGGGCCCAGTCCTGCTGTCTGTGTCAATAGAGGCAGCAACAAGACACAAGAGCGCGCCTGCACGAGTTCCCCTGAGGGAGAGCGCTTCTCTGACAGGGCACTCGAGAAGAGGAGGAGCCAGGAGTGCCTCGGAGGGGCCCGAGAAGAGGAGGATCGGGGCCACTCGAAAACAAATACAATCCAAACAAATACAATCAATGCCCTGGGACAAGGCTGAGGTTGCTGTCGGGAAATACTTGACCTTAAGGCGAGCCTCTACTCTTATGCCGCGTACACACGACCGGACTTTTCGGCATCAAAGGTCCGACGGAACCAATCCGTCGTACAATTAGATCGTGTGTGGGCTTCATCTGACCTTTTCTGTCCAAATATCTGACGAACCTTAGAAATAAAACAAGTTTCAAATCTTTCCGACTGACTCAATTCCTATCTAACAAACCGTTCGTCTGTATGCTAGTCCGACGGACCAAAAACGACGATAGGGCAGCTATTGGCTACTGGCTATTGAACTTCCTTATTCTAGTCCGGTCGTACGTCATCACACTGGAAACGATCGGACTTTGGTGTGTTCGTGTGTAGGCAAGTCCGTTTCATTGGAACTTCGTCGGAACCCTGTTGAAAAGTCCTTCGGAGTTCAGTCCGACGAGAAGTCCGCTCGTGTGTACACGGTATTAGAGATGAGCGTACACCATGTACACTTGCACAGCAACTGTTCCCCAGTTACTCTCGGGTCCAGGTGTAAATGTACATCTTCCCATTGTAGCTTGCAATTAGGTGGGCCGTGCCGAACACCACATACACCTGTCCAGTGTTCCTCACTACCAGTCAAAGTAGCCGCATGGAACCCTGCAGTGCACATAGCGCAGGCTCCAACATGCACTTGAGTTTAACTCATGAACTTCCGTACCTCTAAACAGGATGGAGACCTCTGTAATGCAGTTCCGTTCAGGTTGCTAAAGGAGATGGAATGCGGAGTAGGGAGTGTCAACATCATCTCCCTCGTGGCTAGAAGCAGTTTCACCTATAACAGCTGCTCGGTGACTGTACCTTTTTTGCTTGTGGCAACCACATGTGTAACTAGTGGCTGGTGCTTTTTTTTGTGGGGGGGCAGGCAAACAATCACCCCCCCCCCCCACTCGAGCGGCCGGTGGCACCTCCTTCCCCCTCTCTGTCTGCCGGCCAGTCAGGCACTTACCCCATCTAGGCAGGTAGCAGGCAACAGCTCCGTGTCCTCTCCTCCATCAGCCGCTTCCAGCGTGCGGCTCCTCCTAGGTATGCAATAGGATCGTCTGTCCTTTCAGCCAATCCAGTGACGGGACCCGCTTCCTGATTGGCTGGGAGGAGGATCAGTGTTACAATAGCATAGTTCATTTGCTGTTGTAACACACCTGGGTGGGCTCTGTTCGCATTCTCTGCGCCCCAAGCTCACCCTATTTTGCAGCTTATTAGAACCTCTGGCTCTAATCAGGTGCTTCAAAAAAACACCCCCGCCATTGTAATTCATGCATCCGGGCTCCTGCCAGGGGCTGGATGCATGAATAAGGGGAGGCGGCGATTGATAGGGAGGTCGGTGCTCGCGCCCCCTAATGGACAGGCAACCCCTGTGTGAAAATGAATAAAAAAATTGACTTTAGTATGTTAATTCTTCATATCCCATGTGCTAGTGACCCAGGGCTGTAGACTTAGTGTGTAATGGTGGCGGTTACTTGCATTACACGCCTTTGAGTAACTTCAGACCAGGCAAAAGGCAATGTTTCAACACTTTATTGAATACAGTGCAAAATTACAAAAGCAGACAAAACAGTCCAACAGAACTTCGACAAAACAGTCTATTCTCCCAAGTCCCAAATCCCTAATCCTAACCAGGCTATGTGCTATCCCAGCATACCTGTAGTTGCGACATCTGACAGAGGCAAGTTCCAGAAGCTGGTCTCTTCAGGGCAAACCCCAAGTCTTTAACCAATTTATTACCATGCTATGGCCCTCTCGGACCCAGCCCACTGACCCAATTTACACCCACAGGTGCAGTGGATCGGACCCACAAATCCCACCAAAGAGCCATGAGAACATTAACCCCTACCCTCCTGTCCAGCATGGCGCAATACCTACCTAAATACAACCTGCCCACAAGTTGCTGCTGACCAAAAGGAAGAATTCACCATAGCCCCCTATGCCTATAGGAAAAATAAATCTAGGCATACACCGATTAGGATTATTGTCTATGATTAAAATGGTCCTGCCGCTGGCCAAACTTACAGTGCTTTATTAACTGAGGTATCTTAAAGTGTTTGTAAGGTAAAATAAATAAAACATATGTGGTTCATCTCTGCAATGCATGCACATTTTTCCATCCTTTATCTATTTAAAGACTGCAAGTACAGAAACAAACCTGTTCTTGTGCCCCAAATGCACTCAGCTCCTAAGGTCTGTTGTGGGCTGATGATACACAGCATCTTTGTGGACTGAGTGCCATTAGCCTTGCCCAGTTTTCTTTTGCCAAACTACTTAGACCCACCAACTCTCCCATTTCCATGACAAAAAGGTTAATAATTCTGAAGTTCCAAGATGAGTACACTAGCACTTCTAGCAGCACTAAGGTTGGTTTAAATCCCAACCATGACACTACCTCCCTGGAGTTTGCATGCTCTCCTTTACTTGTGTTATGTTCCTCTCACATGCCAAAGACATGCTGGTAAGTTAATAGACTAGTATATGCATAAATGTGAGTTAAAGTAGAGTTCCACCCAAAAATGGAACTTCTGTTTTAAGGGAAGGATACCCCCTGACATGCCACATTTGGCATGTCATTTTTTTTTTGGGGGGGGGGGTTGGCGAAGAGGGTTCCAGCTCCCCCTACCTCCCGGCGCCGGAAGCAAATTAACCTCTCGCCCCTCACTCTTGGCAATCATCTGGGACACGTCACAGGTCCCAGATGATTGCCTGCCTGGCCAGTCACAGTGCGCCACGCGGCTTGCACATGCGCAGTGCGTGCCCGGCTGTGAAGCCACAGCCAGGCACCCGCAGTGACATTGCCGACGCGGCAGAGAGAAGGGGGAGACAAGCGGGGCTTCGTTCCCCCACATTGCTGGACGCTGGGACAGGTAAGTGTCCGATTATTAAAAGTCAGCAGCTACAGTATTTGTAGCTGCTGACTTTTCTTTTTTTTTTTTTAAAGCAGAACCCTGCTTCAAGCCTGGTACAGACCATTCGTTTTTTTTTTTGTTCAACCCAGCAGGTTGCAGCTCCGTTTGGATCTGCTGTACTAATGATCTCCCCTGCTGTTCTTTTGTGTCCTGACAGGGGGACGGCTCCCACGCCAGAACACTCGGGTCATTGATTGGGAGCGCTGATCAGGAGCAAGTCGGCTGCTTGTTTTTTCCAGTATACTCAACTGGCAGAAGCCGGCCAAATGGCTGCCATACACACGGGCCGAATGCCCGCCGTTTTTTATTGAACCGGCTGTTGTTGCCCAACATACGGCCCCTGTGTACTAGACTTTAGAGCCCTTAAAGTGGTGTTCCGGCCGAAATGATACTTTTTAAATAAAATACCCCTATAATACACATGCTTAATGTATTCTAGTAAAGTTAGTCTGTAAACTAAGGTCTGTTTTGTTAGTTTATAGCAGTAGTTTGTTATTTTATAAACTTACAGCAGGCCGTGGCCATCTTAAGTGTGGGCATCTGAAGCCAGACTGTGTTTCTTCCTGGATCTCCTCCTTGCAGATCTCGCACATGCTCAGTGCAGCACAAGCAGTGTAATAGGTTTCAGGTCAGGTTTCCATAGCAACGGCAGTGTCAGAGGAAGTTGCTGCCCCTTCCCAGAAGGCATTGCAAACAGGAAATGATGCGATGGGCCGTGGCCAGGGAGGAGGAAGTGAAAAATGAATACAGCAGATATACAGTAGGTGCTAAGAATTTTTTTTTAAAAATATCCAATTCGTTTACAGTGCACAGTTTAGTGAGGGATGCTGAAGAGTTGTAAAAGTGGGTGGAACTCCACTTTAAGCCTCATACACTCGATCGGATTTTCAGCAGGGAATTGTGTGATGACTGTTGGCCTAAAATCCGACCGTTAGTACGCTCCATCAGACAATTGTTGTGCAACTTGTGTTGGATGGCAGGCTAGTAAATTTTCAGCGGACAACGGTCTGTTGTCAGATTTTCCTATTGTCTGTACACAAGTCCGTCACACAAAAGTTGAAAGTACAAACACGCATGCTCGGAATCAGCAGAAGGTGCCCAAAGGGTGGCGCTCAAGAGCTGAAATTCCTCGTAGTACATCACTACGTTCGTGTTTGTTGGCCGACAATTGTGTGCCGTTAGTATGCATGACAAGTTCCTGGCACACGCCCTTCAAACAAAAGTCTGACCCTTTGTCTGACGAAAATCCGATCGTGTGTACGAGGCTTGAGGGCAGGGACTGTATGTAAATTGTCAGTGCTATATAAATACCAATAGAATAAGGACTGGGGGTACTGCTTGATTTAACACAGGACTTGTGCACAGTACAGCTCTGATATACAGATATAATTAAAAATGATTTTAATTGTATACTTAGCAGATTAAGAGGAAGCAAATAAGAGAAGATCATTGTTAAGGTTAAAGTACAGTTTAATACATGTAGTAAAACACCTGCCTGTACTCTATCTCTAGTACATTACGGTTAATACTCTCTCATTAACATGGACAGCCTTGGTGAATTACTGGATGATTTTCGATCTGCCAGACAAAGCAGGCCTTTTGTTGTTTGATAAAAAAGATGTGTTGTTGCTAAAACTACCTACAAAAAACTCTTTTATTTTGTAATCCAATGAATCAAATATGTTCTACCCGTGTATACTGTTCCTGAGGCTTTAAGACCGTGTGCAAGCATGTCATTGAACCCTTTTGCTGCCGGTGACTTTTTTTACACTATTTGCACACATGCTAAAATGCACTTTTTTTTTTTTTTTTACTTAAAAACGCACTTAAAAATTCTAAACATGATGTATTTTCTGAAAGCAGAGCACCCATTGAATAAAATGATTACGTCTCATATGAAAGCATTAACTGCTTATCAAATCTCTATGTTCATCAAACATACTCTCAAACTAATTTAGTGCAAAAAAAACATAATAACATCTCCAAATTTTCCTGGAATGACTTTATTTCTAATGTAGAGCCAGAAACTGACTCTACAACATGTAATCAAGCTGCAGCTGCTGGTTATCGAGCCTGATTACCTCCTGATACATCCTACCACTGCCCTAATATGTATAGCGGTGGCAGCAAGGCTGTATCCTGGACTAGGCTGACAAGGCCCAGGCCTAGGGCAGGACTTTGCAGGGGGGCAGCACGGAAAGAGTCCCCGCCGGCCTGTGCTACACTGTTAGTGTAGCGTCAGTCTTATGGGATGGACTGGGCTGAGAGGCAAATTAGTCTAGCGCCCCCATAAAGCGGCCGCACTGCTTCCGGTATACAGCTGGCATTCCGCAACTGTGGGGGGGCGCCGCTTCTAATTTTGACTGTCCTATCATCCTGGACCATAAACCTTCATCACTGTGCTATATGTTTTCTGCTGCACCATGGGCATGGTTATATCTTCTTAGTCCTCTCCATAAAATGATCAGAAATTTGTGCTTAAAGTAGAACTATAGGCAACACTTTTTTTTTTCATTTTGGATAGAATAAGGGAGGGTTAGGGCCCCTGTCAGTTTATTTTTTACCATCCCTGTCCCATTGCAGAGATTTCCCTACACTTCCTGCCCCATAGCCAAACAGGAAGTGAGAAGAAATCTATGCAAATTAAAGGAATCCATTGCCCCCCCCCAGGCCCTCAGAATTAGTGTCCCCACTCGAAAATGTCAGGGCGGGTCTTAAACAGCAAGGGGTGTGGCCTTGACAGGAAGGGGTGGGTCATATTTAAATTAGGGGGTACACAAGTTTAGTCAGGCCTAGGGCAGCACAAAACCTAAATACACCACTGGGTGGCAGTAAAGAGTTAAGAGTTTTGCATTGGTACCTGTGCCCCATAGTAGCGCATGGCTTCCGAGTCTGTGTTTGACAACAGCTTGACTATTAGGCCTAAAACCAGTCAGAATTTTCAAACAGGTTTTGTCCCCCCCATAGACATCAGTGGGATTTCCTGCTAGGATCGGGTTCACAGAATTTCACATTTTCCAGTGGATCAAACCCGGGCAGATTTTCTCATTTCTTTTTGGGTGACATGAAAGCAAAATTTAAGGTTTCATTTTTTTTTTGGTTTTCTTCTATTTGTTTTACTCGTTCGCGTACCCAAACCGATTTATCATCAGAGTTTTCTTGATTAGAAGGTCCTTTCTCTTTATTTATGATTGGTTTCGTTTCTTCGGGTTTCGGGGAGACGGCCAAGGTCGGGGAAATGAAACCTCCAGACGATGTGGTCTTTTGATCATCAGGACTCCTTATAGATTCTCTGGTCCGATCTTCAGCTGGACTTTTAGCTGACTTCACACCGCCTTCATTTCCTGCAGATAATGGAAACAACGATAAGATAGTAGAGATCAAAAATAGCACAATTAAAAGCATGCAAATAAATATATTAATGAGCAACTCAGTGAACTGCTAATGTTTTCCAGGCATCACTAATACTGCCAGGCAGCTCATTCAGTTTATTTTTAATATGAGTTTTTAGCTATGATGATTTAATCTGATAAAAATAGTCATGACAATGCTTAGCAAGATCTAGATGTTCATTATTCAATTGTTACACGCTGTACATTTACTTATGAAAGCTTTGTAGGTTAAGTTCACCCTTTTCCAGATAATAAATATAGTAGATATGCAGAGCTAAAATATATACACTATATTGTCAAAAGTATTGGGACGCCTGCCTTTACACACTCATGAACTTTAATGACATCCCAGTCTTATGCCCCGTACACACGGTCGGATTTTCCGATGGAAAATGTCCGATCGGAGCGTGTTGTCGGAAATTCCGACCGTGTGTGGGCTCCATCGGACATTTTCCATCGGATTTTCCGACACACAAAGTTGGACAGCAGGAGATAAAATTTTCCGACAACAAAATCCGATCGCGTCAATTCCGACCGTGTGTGGCCTGTTCCGACGCACAAAGTGCCACGCATGCTCAGAAGAAATTCCGACACGGGACAGCTCGTTCTGGTAAACTTAGCGTTCGCAATGGATACAGCACTTTCGTCACGCTGCAATGTTCAAAATGGTTTAATACAGCGCACTCTCTTCTTCTTTATAATGTGACAAGAATTAAGTCGTTTTGCTGCTCATATTCACACACACTTCTCACAAAGTTTTATTTGTGTTTTTTTAGTGGGATTCCCTCAATATATTGTTATTAGTTGTCACATATGACAGTTTTATATTTTTTTTGTTTTTTTTTTTTGGTTTGTAAGCCTTTTTTTTTCTTTAATGTTTGGATTTTTTCCAAGGCTGATCTTTGTTCAATGTTATTTTTATTTTTACTCCAGAATATTTTTGTGTGTGTTTTGTGTGGCAAGTTACCCCAACACCATTGATATCTTTTATTATTTAATCTCCAGGAGATTGTTTGTTGTTGGTGTCCCTTGTTCATTTCACATTGTATATTAGAAATGTACCTGAATCCTCACAAACCAACCATCATTTTTGAAGAAGTAAAACACATAGGAGAGTATAATTCAAAACAAAAATCCTTTATTAAGGTATCAGAACCAAACAAAGAGGAAGGCAACACTGGATCAACAGGAGAAATTAGTGAAGCCTGGGACCCCCACGGCAGACATCAATTCTTAAACCTCACAATTGGTGGCCTGAGGAGTCCATATGTAAGGGAGGGCAGTCTGGTCCGGGATTCACAGAGACTTGGATAGCAGCAGATGACATCTGTGTCCCCAGGCTGTGGTACCACAAGAGGCTGCATCTTTTGGCCGACCAGACTGGATCCAGGGTCCTCACTCTCTGGTCTTCCTTTCACACTTCCTTCCGGGCTGTGGCTGTGCAGTAGGAGATGTGGCAGGAGGAGGAGTAGGACCTGGAGGAGGAGGAGGACTGGGAGGACCTGGAGGAGGACTGGGAGGCCCTGGAGGAGAGGGAGGAGGAGGAGGAGGACCTGCAGGAGGAGGAGGAGGACCATCCCAAAGCTGTGTGTGAGGTGTAAGTTGGCCCCTCACACCTTTCGCCAGAGCCTCTGATATGAGGGCCTGACACATGGCTTGTTGGCCCTCCTCCATCCTCTGCATTTTATAGGCAATGAATGCCGCAAGGTTCTCCTGCCTGGTGTGTGGTGCTCCCAGGACCTCTGTAGCCCTCCAAAAAAATCTGATAGCCGCCTCCTCTAGGGCACTCCTCCTGCTGCCACTTTCTGTTTTCAGGTGTGGTGGAGGGACCTGCAGATCAGCCAGCCGGTTTGGCCCGGCCACCTCCTGGCTGAGACTTCCCTGTGCATGAAAAAGGGACATGGTTTTAGTTTTTGCATCATCAATCACAATCATAAATTAGTACTCCCATCATTGATTGGACAAGCAGAAATATTTAGAGGAATGCTATACCTGGCTCAATCTGGGCTCCTCCACATATGGCCTGGAAGGCCCAGGTTGGGCGTCAGAAGCCTCAGCCGGGGGGGAAGGAAGCGTGGAAGGAAGACTTGAGAGGGATGGCCTGGGTTCAGTCTGGCCTGCCAGAAAGTGCAGCCTGTCGTAGTACAACATCCTGGGGACATAGATGTCACCTGCTGCTCCGGATCTCTGTGAATCCAGGACTTTATTGCGCTCCCTCAGATATGTGCTCCTCAGGCAACCAATTAATATCTTTAAATAAGTGATGTCTGCCGTGGGGATCACCTGCTTCACAATTTCACACAATTGCTCCAGTGCTGCCTTCCTCTTTGCTTGGTTCTTGAAATGGGGGTGGGTAATCTCCCACAGACAGGGCAGCTCCCTTAGCATATCAATGAATAGTGACATGAAGTCAGTATCTCTCATTAAGATATCCATGTTCACTGCAAAACACAACACAAGACAAAGCCTAATGTCACACCAAACTCTCCTAATCTTGTTACAATATAGGCCTCAATCTAGAAGCAGTATAGGCCCAAGTTTGTCTCTTACCTTCGTTCTTACGATCGGCGCGTCCAATGCTCCTTCCTCCGCTCACAGATCGTACGTAATACGCACGCGTGTTACGCTTTATACACACTGCGCATGTGTGTAACTCCGCCCGCCCCTGACGTTCTTTCTATTCTATTCCCCGCCCCTTTTCGTTCGGCGCAGTGGGGGAAGAGCATGATGGCGGAGTTACAACAGGTGCGTGATAATTCGAACAACGAGGAGGAGGAGGAGGAAAGCCCGGATCCAGGCACGTCCCGATCCAGAAGGAGACGTTTTAAGGCCACAAATATGTCGTTTGGGGAGATGTTGGAGATGGTCGACATCATGAAGAAGTCCGACTATGACGGAAAATATGGGCCTTACCCCAACCCCAACATCAGAAAGGCCAAAATCATTGGTAAAGTGGTCAGGAGTCTTGAGCAGAATTTCGGGGTACGAAGATCTAAAGATCAGCTCAGGAAGCGGTGGTCGGACCTGAAGTTGAGAGAGCCGGAGCAGTACCGAAAGATCCGGAGAGTGCTGCAAAAAAGTAAGTAGTTGTGCTGTGTTCATATTCTTTCTGTCTTTATTCCGTTCGTTCTGCTCCATATGCTTTTAGTAATTGTAACGTTTAAAAGGGCAACTTTAATGTTCATGGGCCCATTATTCGTTCGTATCAAACATTTTTTCTTTCGGCCTCTAGAACACCATTGTTTAGGCCATATGCATTTTCCCACATTTTTTTTGGGCCTACTTGGATGCAAAATATTGGTTTGTGTAGATGGGTTTGTTACTAGAATGAAATGCCAACTAGATTGTGTGTAAGGAGAGGACACTGAGCAGCTGTTTTCACATCTGGACACTGGAGCACTAGTGTGGGACACAAGAACACCATTTTTATTAGGGGGCCACACAGGTGCTCCAGTGTATACTATAGGGGGATCTCCATCTGTGAAGCTTGTACCAAACAGGTAAAGTATTGCAGCTTGACAAAGGGCAATAAAAAATATACATCTTTGAACTCGGCTAACATAGAAAATTGTACCCCACTTCCAAGCAATGATTCCTATTTCTATAGTTCTGCCATCAAATATCTGTGTGCTAAGTATACCATTTTTGTTTTACATAGGGGAGAAAAGACTCGGAGGTCACTCCTCATCCCAGGAGACCAGAGCCCCCCCCCCCCCCTCTGGAAGAAGGGGAAATACCACCAACCCAAGAAGCCGAGCAAGAGGAAGAAGAAGATGTGGTGGAGATTGGCACCACAACAGGTGAGTGTCTGCAACCACAGGCTCAGGTAAAAGATGGATGTTGGCAGATTTTTGAGACCTTTTTTTTTTTTGTTCTTTATCTCTTTTTAGGTGATCGGGATCCAGAACGTTTCACATCTAAAAGTGCCCAGATACTGATAGGGGAGATCATGGGATGTAATCTCCAATTGCAAAATATCCAGCAACAAATCACTGATGTTATTAAAAAAAATAATAACATCATTGATGTTTTGGGGCGAATTTAAACCCCACAAAATCACCTGTTTTAGGTTACTCCAATTTTTCCAATGTTTATAAAAGCCAAATTTGGAGGATGCACACAGTGTGCCAACATGTGCTATCTGCCATCACGGGAGATCAATGGACGCGTTTTGGGGGTGCAACCCCTTCTTCAATTATAAAGTAGCGTTGAGGAAGGGCTTGCTCCCCCAAAACACGTCCCTTGATCCCCCATGATGGCAGATAGCACATGTTGACATTCGTAAATTGGTGTGCATCTTCCAAATTTGGCTTTTCCAGGGGTGATTTCCCCCCATCTGAACGCTATATCAAACCCAGTTCCTAAATACTGATGTCTGATATAGCCTTCAGGTTTTACCATATGTGAACTTTGTAAGTTCTAGTTTTTTGGCTTTCTTGTTGGTTTTACACAGGCCTGTTTTATCTGAAATGGATATTTAGATTTTTCATAATGCTACTGCAAACATTTTATACAACAAACATGTTGGTTTGTTTTAAAAACCTTTGGTAAATGCGCATGTGATTGTGCAGGTATAAAAAAGTGCCTTACTCAAGAATGTGTGGATTATTGTCTCAACACTACAACACTTTTGGGGTGATGTAATTGTTGTTTTATGCACAAATGGGGGTTATTTCCTAAGGGCAAATCCTCTTTGCACTACAAGTGCAGGTTCAGTGCAGTTGCAAGTGCACTTGTAGTGAAATGTGTTTTTGCATTTAGGAAGTACCAGCCAACACTGTTTTTTATAAGGTTACCCAATCACGACATTTTCTGCACTCCACACATTTCTGTCAGGGTCAGCTAAAATAAACACAAGCAGTAAATGTCCACCAAGAATTTCTTTTGGTTGTTTTTTATTTGAAAAAGGTGTCACAGATTGTCTGGCATATTGATAGCCCCCCTACCCGCAAAGAACTCCAGGTATCGTAACCGGACATCACGGGCATTCAGGGAGGGCAAGCCAGGACGGCCGCTTTCAAGTGCCGTCATTGTTGAAGTATTTGGGATTCCGGCCTCAGGCCCAACTGAGCCAGCATAGTTGGCTGAATGTTTTCGTAGAAATATATGGAGAACACAGCAGGCAAGTATTATATGGTTCAGTTTATACTCCGCCATATGGATGGGTGTCATAAATAATCGGAAGGCCAGGATTCCAAATGTGTTCTCCACCACTCTTCGGGCTCTGGCCAGCCGGTAATTAAAAACCCTCTGTTCTGGGGTGAGGGTCCTCATCGGGAATGGCCGCATCAGGTGGTCCCCCAGCGCAAATGCTTCATCAGCAACGAACACAAATGGGAGACCTTCAACATTGTCCTCTGGAGGTGGCAAGTCCAAGCTGCCATTCTGGAGACGCCTGTAGAACTCCGTCTGGGCGATCACTCCACCATCGGACATCCGGCCATTCTTCCCCACGTCCACATACAAGAAGTCGTAATTAGCCGACACCACCGCCAACATCACTATACTATTAAACCCCTTGTAATTATAATAGTACGACCCCGAGTTGGGTGGTGGGACGATGTGGACGTGTTTCCCATCAATTGCCCCTCCGCAGTTAGGAAAGTCCCACCGCTGGGCAAAGTGGGAGGCCACAGTCTGCCATTCCTGTGGCGTGGAAGGAAACTGTTGAGGAAAAAACAATAAACATTACTATTTTTTCACAGAAACCTGGCAAGCAGATTAGACACAAACATTATGGGTCAACCTCCAGATAGCATTTATTAAGGGGAATTTAACAACAACAAAGTATAAGGTACATCTATCATATCCCCCCCCCCCTCTCATGGGCCATTTCTAACATTATAGGGGGGGGAACTCTTGGACAGGTAACCCTCTTCACTTCATTGAGAGATGAATGCCAAAATACAGGGTATTACTTGGAACAGCCCCTCCTTAGTTACACTATTGGCAGCCCACTGGACAGGTAAGAAGTGTCATAATACAAAGATATAAATACACATTGTACACATTTGAGCACATTTGGACATTCTGCTATTACCTATCAAGATAATAATAGGATCCCAAAAATTTAAACAGTACCATTGGAAAGTATACAGGCAGGCCCTTGCACTACATGCTTTGGGGAATTCATCCATAAATCTGACCAGTAAAGAGGTGGGTATAGTGTGTATGGGTTTGGCAAAGTCAGCAGATAGATGATTGAGGATAGAGAATTGGGATCAGCTGACTTAGCAGTTGGGGGAGGGAGGGTTACCAAAAATTTGGGGACACCACAAAAAAAAGCCTCTGGCCCTCTGCCTGAATTTAAATCAAAAATAACATTTCAAAACATTTTAGGGGGTGTTTGGGGTAAAGCACTACTATGGAGCTGATAAAATACATTAAGTGACTACATGAGGTGAATATAGGGCAGGAGACACCATGCTGGGGAGGTTATTGAAGGGCAAATATGTATGAAGGACATAAAATAATAATTACATAAAAATCCAGCATGCATGAGGACAAAGGGGACATTCACAGCATAATACAATCATGGTAATTAGGGAATGAGGAAAGAAATACAATATATTATCAAACATTCAATACAATAAAATGTGATATAAAAGGATAAAAATCTTACCTTCATATACTCCTTCTGTAGGACCTGGATGATGGCAGAACAGGTCTCTGGGATAATGATCCCCAGAGCCTGGGGGGAGATGCCTGTCGAGAACTTGAGGTCCTGCAGGCTTCTCGGAGCAAAGGCATATGACAGAACTGGTCACGCTGAAGCAACCAATTCTTGGTCCATGAACTCCTCCCCACCCTGTTCATGGACTGGACTTGTGTCAAGGTCAGGACCCCAACACCAAGCCCCCGCACAGCACGAACTCTACGAGGAGTACGCATACGAAACATGGCTAGAAAACGGTCGGCTGCTCAGAACGAAGTAACAGAACGCACTGAAGAACAGCAAGGCCTGTGAAGAGCGACCTGAAAACCAGTAACGAACGAACAATAATACAGTGACTAAAGTCACGCGGAACTTGCTTGCACGCACTGAAGAGCAGATACAAACCCACAAGCACAAACTGAATGGCAGAAAACGATCTGAAAGCCACGAGTCTGAAAAAGCGCGAATCGTCTCTCACCAAACTTTTACTAACACGAGATTAGCAAAAGGAGCCCAAAGGGTGCTGCGCTTGGTTCTGAACCGGCCTTTTCTAGTCTCGTCGTACGTGCGAGCGAGCGAGTTTGGGGTGGAGGAACTTAACTGGCCTGCACAGAGTCCTGACCTAAACCCGATAGAACACCTTTGGGATGAATTAGAGTGGAGACTGTGAGCCAGGCCTTCTCGTTCAACATCAGTGTCTGACCTCACAAATGCGCTTCTAGAAGAATGGTCAAACATTCCCATAGACACACTCCTAAACCTTGTGGACAGCCTTCCCAGAAGAGTTGAAGCTGTTATAGCTGCAAAGGGTGGGCCAACTCAATATTGAACCCTACGGACTAAGACTGGGATGTCATTCAAGTTCATGTGTGTGTAAAGGCAGGCGTCCCAATACTTTTGGAATGATAGAGTATATAAAACATTCCTTTTTGTGCAAACTCAAAAATAAAGGGCTATAGTGCCAAACACCTAATCAAGGTGTCTATGTATTAAAGGGGTTGTAAAACCTCCTGTCATGTAGCAGCCCCCCTTTTACTTACCTGAGCCCCATAATTCCCTCGATGGGAAGGAGCACACCAGCTCCGGCCAGTGTCTCGGGTCCTGATTGGATAGATTGATAGCAGCACAACCATTGGCTCCTGTTGCTGTCAATCAAATCCAATGACACGGCAGCCAGGGGCGGGGCCCAGTCCTGCTGTCTGTGTCAATAGAGGCAGAAACAGGACACAGGAGTGCGCCTGCACGAGTTCCCCCGAGGGAGAGCGCTTCCCTGACCGGGCACTCGAGAAGAGGAGGAGCCAGGAGTGCCTCAGAGGGATCTGAGAAGAGGAGGATCGGGGCCACTCTGCAAAACCACCTGCACAGAGGAGGTAAGTATAACATTTTTTTTTTGTTTGTTTTTTTAAAAAACTGAAACTTTAATGTTTCTTTAATACATTACACAAAAATCAATAATATTTCTATTCCCATCAATAGAGCGCTCCAAGTCCATAAGGTGCATTAATAATAAAGTGCAGTCACAACTTCCTGTGCCAAAGTGTCCATTGGGAAAATTCAAAGCGTAAGTTTCAGATGTGCTCCACTCAAAACAAAGGTTTTCAATTAATGTTCCATCCACTGTTGCAAACAGATTAGTATAAGTGTATGTGGAGTGTGGATGGAACACAACTGAATGTTCAGTTTCAGGTGGAGCACAATTGATTTTTCACATCACCAAAGTCAGTGTAATTATACAAATCTATTTGCAACAGTGGATGGAGCATTCATTGAAAACTTTGTGGACTCACTGAGTGGACTCGGTGGAGCACATCTGAAAGTTACACAAATAAATAAGGTTTTTTACCGAAACGCGTAAGCTGCTGTAACTTGCACAATGTACCCTTTATCAATAAAGTACTTTTTTTAGGAGGATGAGTTGCCGGCTCTTCATACTCACATCGGAAACTTGTGCTTGGATTTTTCCTAATGGACACTTTTGCACATAGTTGTGGTTACACTTTATTATTAACGCACCTTATGGACTTTGAGCACTTTATTGATGGGAATGAATAGGTGTTTGGCACTATAGCACTTTATTTTTGAATTTGCACGAAAAAGGTAATTCTATATGGATTTATTAGCGCTGTCTCATCTATTATATTTATTGATTGTGTTGAACACTGGAGGGTACAAAGAAATCAATCTTTTTTTTTCCTGGTGTAGGTGTTAAAGGAATTGTAAAGGCAGAAGGTTTTTTATCTTAATGCATTCTATGCACCCCGGCAGCACTCATACAGCCCCGGACCATGACACTCCCACCACCATGCTTGACTGTAGACAAGACACACTTGTCTTTGTACTCCTCACCTGGTTGCCGCCACACCCGCTTGACACAATCTGAACCAAATAAGTTTATCTTGGTCTCATCAGACCACAGGACATGGTTCCAGTAATCCATGTCCTTAGTCTGCTTGTCTTCAGCAAAATGTTTGCAGGCTTTCTTGTGCATCATCTTTAGAAGAGGCTTCCTTCTGGGATGACAGCCATGCAGACCAATTTGATGCAGTGTGCAGCGTATGGTCTGAGCACTGACAGGCTGACCCCCCACCCCTTCAACCTCTGCAGCAATGCTGGCAGCACTCATTTCCCAAAGACAACCTCTGGATATGATGCTGAGCACGTGCACTCAACTTCTTTGGTCGACCATGGTGAGGCCTGTTCTGTGTAGAACCTGTCCTGTTAAACCGCTGTATGGTCTTGGTTGGCCACTGTGCTGCAGCTCAGTTTCAGGGTATTGGCAATCTTCTTATAGCCTAGGCCATCTTTATGTAGAGCAACAATTCTTTTTTTTTCAGATCCCCAGAGAGTTCTTTTGCATGAGGTGCCATGTTGAACTTCCAGTGACCAGTATGAGAGAGTGAGAGCGATAACACCAAATTTAACACACCTACTCCCCATTCACAACTGAGACCTTGTAACACTAATGAGTCACATAAACACTGGGAAGGGGAAAATGGCTAATTGGGCCCAATTTGGACATTTTCACTTAGGGGTGTACTCACTTTTGTTGCCAGCAGTTTAGACATTAATGTCTGTGTGTTGAGTTATTTTGAGGCAACAGCAAACTTACACTGTTATACAAGCTGTACACTCACTACTTTACATTGTAGCAAAGTGTCATTTCTTCAGTGTTTTCACATGAAAAGATATAATAAAATATTCACAAAAATGTGAGGGGTGTACTCACTTTTGTGAGATACTGTGTGTGTGTATATATATATATATATATATATATATATATATATATATATATATATATATATAGCAGAGACCCTAGGGAATAAAATGGCGGTTGTTGCAATTTTTTATGTCACGCGGTATTTGTGCAATTTGAAAAAAAAAATCATGAATTAAAAAGAAAAAAACACAATATTTACCCCAATTCTTTTGTATAATGTGAAAGATGATGTTATTCCGAGTAAATAGATACCCAACATGTCACACTTTAAAATTGCGCACACACGTGGAATGGTGCCAAACTTTGGTACTTAAAAATCTCCATAGGTTATGCTTTAAACATTTTTACAGGTCACCAGTTTAGAGTTACAGAGGAGGGCTAGTGCTAGAATTTTTGCTCTCACTCTAACGATCGCAGCAATATTTCACATTTGTGGTTTGAATGCCATTTACATATGAGAGCGCAACCTACGTATGCGCTGGCTTCTGCGTGCGAGCACGGGGAGACAGGGGTGCATTTAAAAAAATTGTGTATTCATTTTATTTTTTTCACTTTCCCCCTATTTTTTAATAATTTTTATTCCTATTACCAGGAATGTAAACATCCCTGGTAATAGGAATAAGACATGACAGGCCCTCTTTACAGATGATGTCTTTGAGGACGAACCGCGTTGGGTTTGCACGCTATATAGGCCATTGCATTCCATACACTGTTTCTTGCTGGATTTTGGTTATAGGTGTTTTTATCTTGGATATGATGTAAGAGTTCTACCTTTTAAATAAAACCTACAAATACAGTTTTAAACTATGTGGAGGCTTTTTTGTTTTTATGGTCCAGCGCAATGCATGATTCAACATTGTGAACGATGGTCCGGTCGTGAGGCTCCGATTGGTGAACCTTAAAGCTGCCTTCTGAACTTCATACTCTGGTTTCACTTAAAGCGGAGTTCCACTCAAAGATGGAACTTCCGCTAAGAGAAGGTGACCCCCTGACATGCTACATTTGGCATGTCATTTTTGGGGGGGGGAGCAGATACCTTTTTTCAGAGGGTCCTTTCTTTTGGCGCACCCTCGGCGCCGGAAGGAAGATCACCTCTTCCCCCTCCCTCTTGGCAATCATCTGGGACATGTCACAGGTCCCAGATGATTGCGCGGCCAGTCACGGCGCACGGCTCGCGCATGCTCAGTGGGTGCCCGGCTGTGAAGTCACAGCCAGGCGCCCACAGTTGCAATGCCGGCACCGCAGAGCTGAGGGGGAAATGAGCGGGGCTTCGATCCCCCGCATCGCTGGACCCTGGGACAGGTAAGTGTCCGATTATTAAAAGTCAGCAGCTACAGTATTTGTAGCTGCTGACTTTTAATTTTTTTTTTTAAGCGGAACTCCGCTTTAAGCGCCGCTGACTCAGTGCTCTGGTATCCAAGTCCACGTGCTCCAGTAAGCACATTATCCCCTTTGGTGGTGGATTGTCACGTATTGGTGATTAATGCACGGATGATAGTACTGCTACTTCAGAACACTGTGATTACACCGGAATCCCTATTTCTTCACCTTTGGTCTTTTTTAGTTGTTTTATGGACTTTGCAACCATCTTTGTTTATCTTCACATTTGGCACTGTTGTTATATGATATATATTGTCTGTTGTATATATTATCCACTCCTTTGTATTCTTCAGCACTGCACTTCCACTTTATATTCAAGTCAAGTCCCCGATGTCATATGACGTCAACCCGAGGAAAGTGGTTAAAATTGTGTGCACCTGCCCTCCATTGAAGCTGATGAAATGCAGATCACCTTCCATCAGCTTTTGCCCTAGCTATACAGGCTGGGGGAAGAGAAAGGGGGCCTGCAAGTGATATTTTATATGTTGCTTCCTGGGCAACAAAAAGTAAGGGAGTAGACAGATTTTACATCTGCTTAGCTCCTTCCCCTCTTCCCAGTGGAAACCGGCAACGCCGTTCCCAGGTGTGCCGATGGGCACACAGAGCCAGGGATACATGGCGGGCTCACACAATGGGGGTATAGCCACCACATGTGTAAACCCACCTGCTGTCACATATACAGTATACAATGCATGGACCTGGCAGGGTTAAAGTGTATGTCAACCTTAACATTGAACTTCTCTTATTTGCTCTCTTTCTCCATGTTGAATAAATTATTGGAAACATTTTATAATACCTGATTGATACGTGCAAAAAAAGAAAAAAATTCCTGTTGATCATGTCAGAAATTCAGAGATGAATGTATGCCGATGACACCCTACTCTACCTGGGCGATTCTCAGGGTACCTTGCAAACTGTCATGACCCTTATCAAGGCCTTTGGCGAGCTATCAGGCTTTTCCATTAACTGCAATAAGTCATTGCTGCTGCCTGTAGATCCCATAACAGCCCCCCTACCTGATTGTGCAGAAATGGTACAAGTGGTATCCTCTTTTCGCTATCTGGGCATTCAGGTTACCCCAGACCCGTCCCAATATATCGCTCTTAATCTAACTCCCCTACTCAAATTCCGCGAAGAATGTACTACCTGGTGCAAACGACCATTGTCAGTAGTAGGGAGAATTAACCTCATTAAAATGGTATGGGCACCACAATTACTGTATGTATTTAACAATTCTCCAGTCTGGATTCCATGACGGTGGTTTGACAGGATAGATTCCCAATTTAGGGAACTGATATGGTGCGAAAAGATAGCTAGGATTAGTCTATCGACACTACAATATAGTAAAGATGAGGGGGGGGCTGGCGGTCCCTCATTCTAGAGCCTATTACCTCGCTTCCCAGCTAAAACAGCTGGGGGGCTGGGGAATGGTAGACTTAATGGATCCTATCTGCAGACTCCTGATCACGCCAGACGAGAATATCTCTGCACTTGTGTGTTTAGATGCGGGATACATGCACCTAGACCCTAGGGCCCCCACTGTGATGCTGTTGAAGACTTTATGGTCATATATTAAAAGGATGCTGGGGATACAGGGCTATCTAACCCACACTCCATTATGGCGGAATCTGAACTAAAGAGAAATACCTAAACTCAAGTAGTTTGGGAACTGGGAACTAGCGGGAATGCGCTATATCTCACAACTATATGACGGGCCAAATCTCAAATCCTTTATGGAAGTACAAACAGAGTTTTTTACCACGTACCAACTTCTTTAAATACTTGCAGCTGTGACATTACAAACACAATCAAAATATGCTCCACTGCTCCAAAATATGCTCCACGTCAGTTAACTGACCATACACTGATACAGGGGATCCTTATGGAAGGCGATAATAAGGGAATGATCTCTAGATGTTAGAATATTATCTTCAATGCTATACAAGATCCCTCCAGTCTGCCTTGTAGATGTGGCTGGGAGGGGGATATAGGGGCCATAGACGGGGAGACGAGGGATCTTTGCCTCACTTCCGCTTCTTTGGTGTCGGTATCTGCCTCTCAAAAACTGTCCCATCTGTATCTGTTGTATAGAGCATACAGAACCCCTGTACAACTTTATAAATGGGGGAATTGTAATACCCCCCTCTGTCCGAAGTGTGAGAGGGATCACGGCGACCTCATTTACATGCATTGGAAATTTCCCAAACTCTTCTCCTCCTGGAAGGAGGTTCTTGACGTGATATCTCAGGTTTATATGGTTACTATTCCACGGAACCCAGTTGTGCGTCTGCTGGGCGCCCTGGACGAGGAGGCCCTAATTCCATCGCCTCATACAGTGGTTCTGCGACTGCTGTGCAATTTTGGATCGTCCCAAGGGTGTCCTTGGGACGATCCAAATGAACATACAACACAGAAATGTCCCACGGAAATTTTACTCAATGTGACAGGCTTGGTTAGATGTCCCGGGATTGGCATCACATCAGCTGATTAAAGACAGGCTCCTACAAGGGTAGATGACACGGGAACCCCAGACTAGTGGCTGACTGGGCCTTGTGTCACATACAATCCCATGTGGTGTTGGTGACCTTGGTGGGTCGAGGTAGTTTGCTTGTTCCTGTTTGATAGAACCTCAGGGCCCAGAGGGTTTACAAAGGTGAAACGGTTTGTTCTTTTCTCTCCCTTTTCTATATCTTTATATATGCATCAATCTTAGTAACTGAAATTTGCATGGCTCTGTATACATTGTACTGACTGACAGCATATTATGGAATGACAAATTTAAATATTGGAGAAGGGCATTGAGGCCATTATGTAGGCCTCAGGGACTTTTAACGGTGCTTAAGTCAATGATATACCGAACGTATCATAAAATAATATTTTATTAGACACTCTCATTAAAAGGAAACAGACATTTAATAAAAGACAATATACAAAACAGAAAAAAGGGGAGGATAACCCTTTGATACAGAAGTTAATACCACTTTCTCAACATGTTTCGCTTTCATAAGCTTCTTCAGGAGATATATTTGTGATATTAGAGTCAACTATGGAAGAATAGAGAAAATATATCTGTAAACAATACGTGTACATGTCTGCTTATGCATCATACAATCATGATATTTAAATATGAGCAATGTGCAAAAATGAAAAAAAATGAAAAAAATATATATATATAATAGATAGATTTACATATGTGTAAACATCATATATTCAAATGGAAATATGCAATAGGAAGAAAAAAAAAAAAAAAAACACACAACCACATTTCATGTGTATGATCATCATTAAGCTTGAAAGAGCTTACCTGTAGAGAGAAATATATAATTAAAAGGGAGACTTGTGTAATGGCAAATGCTTCCTCCTCAGTTCCCACCTCACTATAAAGGCATGCAGAGAGGGATAAAATCCCTAAAGCATGAGAATTCTTTAAAGAGAGAAAAATTGAGAACAGTAAGTCTGAATGAATAAGGTAAATTTAATTGAAGTGCACTTATCAGTAGCATTTGTGTATGAAGATAAAAAATCAAAAAATCAATCGAAAAGTACCTCTAATAGAATCAATCAAAAATAACAAGAGGCTACATCCAAAAGATGGTAGATTGCAAAATTGCTGAAAAAATGTAAAAGACGGTTCTTGTATTGCAGTGGAGTAGCAGTCAAAGAAGGGGGCAATATACGTCCATACACAGCTGATGGATAAGCTGGACCTGGAGGTATTGCTGCAAACTCTCACAGAGAACCTGAAGGATATAAACATAATAAGAGGATGTCTCTGAGTATCATCTATACTGGAATGCATAATTGTCACAAAAAGCAAACGAACGTAGATGCAAGGACTTACTGTGATGATCAAGATTTCTATTAAGCAAAATTGCCCGTCAGGAGGATCCCTCTGCCCCACGTATCAAGCAGGAAATGACAGAAGTTGGCGGGGAAACAAAAGCCCCGCTTTTAAACCTCTCCAGCGTGACGACGTCTGACTCATCGTCACGCTGCGGACCGAAGAAGACACCTGCGCATGCGCACGTATCCGATTTTCATTCAGAGAGCCGCGTAAGTGACGTCGGGTACTGCAGGCGGACCCGCGGCCATCTTGGAAAATCCTATGCCCTGAGTTTGATAATAAGAAGACTCACAGGGCTCAAAAAGGAAAAAATTGAGTTGTGCTTGGTATATACAATGACGCAATCAAAGTCAATGGTCTCTGATATGGCGTGGCTGTCACACGGCCCTGTTTGGGGATTTTATTGCCCTGATAATTTACATTAAAGGAGCCCAAAAATACTAACAGAGATTATATAATATAATGAATGCCGTGTGTATGAATAAATCGAAAACAAAAAGAGCAGCACTAGGTGTCCAAAAACGGGCAGCGAAGCAATCAAAACATTGATTAGGAAATGATTAGCTAAGTGCCCGGGGTGTCCGTACATGCCAAAGAATATAGAGGAAAGGAGACCAAGGACGAAGCATAAGCTCATACCACATTCAATAACAGAAATTATGATAATCAAACAAATTAATCCATCAATCAATACATAAATAATTTATAATTTATATGAGTGGAAAAAAAAAAAAAAAGAGAGATATTATAAAAAAGGTTTGTAACTAAAGGTATCATTTAAGCCTGGATGTTTCAAAGCATTGAGGGTGACAATCCACTTGGTTTCGCGTTGTAACAAGATTTTATCGTAATTACCCCCTCTTTCATTTGGGGGGACATGTTCCAAGACATAAAAGTGCATCATCCGATCATCAAATTGGTGATGGAGGCCCATATGTCGACTTATAGGGGTCTCCATCTTTTTTTTACAAACTAAAGAGACATGGTCTCTAATCCGATGGAAAAAGGGGCGTTTGGTTTTACCCACATAATATGCATTGCACTCGCATATCATTATATAAACAATGTTTATATGCAATGCATATTATGTGGGTAAAACCAAACGCCCCTTTTTCCATCGGATTAGAGACCATGTCTCTTTAGTTTGTAAAAAAAAGATGGAGACCCCTATAAGTCAACATATGGGCCTCCATCACCAATTTGATGATCGGATGATGCACTTTTATGTCTTGGAACATGTCCCCCCAAACAGGGGCGGACTGACAACTCATGGGGCCCCCGGGCAATAGGGGCTCATGGGGCCCCCTTAGTCCCCACCCACCCACACACAAGCCACACCCTCACAAAGCCCCACGTATATATTGCACTGCTACATTACATGCATTGGTCACAGAATTTCTCTACTTCATGTTCAAAATAAATGTTTAAAGATTAAAGAAAAATAAACTCACTTTAACCACATACATTTACTGCAGGGCTGCGTCTCCTGTGAGCAGAATCATGTACAGGTACTTGATTCTGCACTTGCGGGTCTGCATGCTGTTTGACCTGCTGCCGCTGTGATTGGACACACCGAGAGCTAACCAGCGGGTCCGGAGGACCCCATGTCCGCCAGGCCCCGACGATCGTTTCCAACAGAGGCAGAACTGTGGTCTGCCTATGTAAACAAGTCCCCAGAGAGCCTCCCCTTACATCAGGGTCCCCAGAGAGCCTCCCCTTACATCAGGGTCCCCAGAGAGCCTCCCCTTACATCAGGGTCCCCAGAGAGCCTCCCCTTACATCAGGGTCCCCAGAGAGCCTCCTCCTTACATCAGGGTCCCCAGAGAGCCTCCTCCTTACATCAGGGTCCCCAGAGAGCCTCCTCCTTACATCAGGGTCCCCAGAGAGCCTCCTCCTTACATCAGGGTCCCCAGAGAGCCCCCTCCTTACATCAGGGTCCCCAGAGAGCCCCCTCCTTACATCAAGGTCCCCAGAGAGCCCCCTCCTTACATCAGGGAACCCAGAGAAACCCCCCATACATCAGGGTCCCCAGAGAGCCCCCCTTACATCAAGGTCTTCAGAGAGCCCCCCTTACATCAAGGTCCCCAGAGAGCCCCCCCATACATCAAGGTCTCCAGAGAGCCCCACATACATCAGGGTCCACTCCCCAGAGAGCCCCCCCATGCATCAGGGTCCCAGAGAGCCCCCCATAGATCTGGGTCCCCAGAGAGCCCCCCATAGATCTGGGTCCCCAGAGAGCCCCCCATAGATCTGGGTCCCCAGAGAGCCCCCCCATAGATCTGGGTCCCCAGAGAGCCCCCCCATACATCAGGGTCCCCAGAGAGCCCCCCATACATCAGGGTCCTCAGAGAGCCCCCCATACATCAGGGTCTCCAGAAAGCCCCCCCAAACATCAGGGTCCCCAGAGAGCCTCCTCCTTACATCAGGGTCCCCAGAGAGCCTCCTCCTTACATCAGGGTCCCCAGAGAGCCTCCCCTTACATCAGGGTCCCCAGAGAACCTCCCCTTACATCAGGGTCCCCAGAGAGCCTCCTCCTTACATCAGGGTCCCCAGAGAGCCTCCTCCTTACATCAGGGTCCCCAGAGAGCCTCCTCCTTACATCAGGTCCCCAGAGAGCCCCCTCCTTACATCAGGGTCCCCAGAGAGCCCCCTCCTTACATCAAGGTCCCCAGAGAGCCCCCTCCTTACATCAGGGTCCCCAGAGAAACCCCCCATACATCAGGGTCCCCAGAGAGCCCCCCTTACATCAAGGTCTTCAGAGAGCCCCCCCTTACATCAAGGTCTTCAGAGAGCCCCCCTTACATCAAGGTCCCCAGAGAGCCCCCCCATACATCAAGGTCTCCAGAGAGCCCCACATACATCAGGGTCCACTCCCCAGAGAGCCCCCCCATGCATCAGGGTCCCAGAGAGCCCCCCATAGATCTGGGTCCCCAGAGAGCCCCCCATAGATCTGGGTCCCCAGAGAGCCCCCCATAGATCTGGGTCCCCAGAGAGCCCCCCATAGATCTGGGTCCCCAGAGCGCCCCCCATAGATCTGGGTCCCCAGAGAGCCCCCCCCATACATCAGGGTCCCCAGAGAGCCCCCCATACATCTGGGTCTCCAGAGAGCCCCCCCAAACATCAGGGTCCCCAGAGAGCCTCCTCCTTACATCAGGGTCCCCAGAGAGCCCCCTCCTTACATCAGGGTCCCCAGAGAGCCCCCTCCTTACATCAGGGTCCCCAGAGAGCCCCCTCCTTACATCAGGGTCCCCAGAGAGCCCCCTCCTTACATCAGGGTCCCCAGAGAGCCCCCCATACATCTGGGTCTCCAGAGAGCCCCCCCAAACATCAGGGTCCCCAGAGAGCCTCCTCCTTACATCAGGGTCCCCAGAGAGCCTCCTCCTTACATCAGGGTCCCCAGAGAGCCCCCTCCTTACATCAGGGTCCCCAGAGAGCCCCCTCCTTACATCAAGGTCCCCAGAGAGCCCCCTCCTTACATCAGGGTCCCCAGAGAGCCCCCCCATACATCAAGGTCCCCAGAGAGCCCCCCCATACATCAAGGTCCCCAGAGAGCCCCCCCATACATCAAGGTCACCAGAGAGCCCCACATACATCAGGGTCAACTCCCCAGAGAGCCCCCCTATACATCAGGGTCCCAGAGAGCCCCCCATAGATCTGGGTCCCCAGAAAGCCCCCCAAAGATCTGGGTCCCCAGAGAGCCCCCCCATACATCAGGGTCCCCAGAGAGCCCCCCATACATCAGGGTCCCCAGAGAGCCCCCCCATACATCAGGGTCCCCAGAGAGCCCCCCCATACATCAGGGTCCCCAGAGAGCCTCCCCCCATACATCAGGGTCCCCAGAGAGCCTCCCCCCATACATCAGGGTCCCCAGAGAGCCTTCCCCCATACATCAGGGTCCCCAGAGAGCCTCGTCCTTACATTAGGGTCCCCAGAGAGCCTCCTCCTTACATCAGGGTCCCCAGAGAGCCTCCCCCCATACATCAGGGTCCCCAGAGAGCCCCCCCATACATCAGGGTCCCCAGAGAGCCCCCCCATACATCAGGGTCCCCAGAGAGCCCCCCCATAAATCAGGGTCCCCAGAGAGCCCCCCCATAAATCAGGGTCCCCAGAGAGCCCCCCCCATACATCAGGGTCCCCAGAGAGCCCCCCCCCCATACATCAGGGTCCCCAGAGAGCCCCCCCCATACATCAGGGTCCCCAGAGAGCCCCCCCATACATCAGGGTCCCCAGAGAGCCCCCCCATACATCAGGGTCCCCAGAGAGCCCCCCCCATACATCAGGGTCTCCAGAGAGCCCCCCCATACATCAGGGTCCCCAGAGAGCCCCCCCATACATCAGGGTCCCCAGAGAGCCCCCCCATACATCAGGGTCCCCAGAGAGCCCCCCCCCCATACATCAGGGTCCCCAGAGAGCCCCCCCCATACATCAGGGTCCCCAGAGAGCCCCCCCATACATCAGGGTCCCCATAGAGCCCTCCCCATAGATCAGGGTCCCCAGAGAGCCCCCCCCCATACATCAGGGTCCCCAGAGAGCCCCCCCCATACATCAGGGTCCCCAGAGAACCCCCCATACATCAGGGTCCCCAGACTTAACCCCCCCAGAGGTTCCCCTGTACCTGGCTGTGCACCTCCAACCCAAGGGGGAGGTGGGAGGTGGCGATCGGCAGTTCTATGGTGCCTGTGGATCTCACTGGGGCTTGTAGTCCTCCTTCTGATTCTGAACAGTAGATAGGGGAGGGGCCTCTGACCCGGGCAGCAGTCGGCAACAGCGTACAAGCAGAGAGTGAAACTTGTAGCTGCCCGGGTCAGAGGCCCCTCCCCTTTCCACTCTACAATCTGGAGGAGAAATACAAGTCCCCGGGAGATGCTGCAAGCACCATAAAGCTGCTGATCGCCGCCTCCCACTCCCCTCACTGCATCCCAAACTGAAAGAGGAGATGCCCGCCTCATCACCCCGCACCCCCCCCCCCCCGCGGCAGTCGGCAGAACGGCTCCACCGCAGCACGCCCAGCAGCATACCCCGAGCATGTCTCCCGGGCCCCCTACTGGCTGCGGGCCCTCGGTCGGCGTCCGATCGACCGAATGGTCAGTCCGCCCCTGCCCCCAAATGAAAGAGGGGGTAATTACGATAAAATCTTGTTACAACGCGAAACCAAGTGGATTGTCACCCTCAATGCTTTGAAACATCCAGGCTTAAATGATACCTTGAGTTACAAACCTTTTTTATAATATCTCTCTTTTTTTTTTTTTTCACTCATATAAATTATAAATTATTTATGTATTGATTGATGGATTAATTTGTTTGATTATCATAATTTCTGTTATTGAATGTGGTATGAGCTTATGCTTCGTCCTTGGTCTCCTTTCCTCTATATTCTTTGGCATGTACGGACACCCCGGGCACTTAGCTAATCATTTCCTAATCAATGTTTTGATTGCTTCGCTGCCCGTTTTTGGACACCTAGTGCTGCTCTTTTTGTTTTCGATTTATTCATACACATGGCATTCATTATATTATATAATCTCTGTTAGTATTTTTGGGCTCCTTTAATGTAAATTATCAGGGCAATAAAATCCCCAAACAGGGCCGTGTGACAGCCACGCCATATCAGAGACCATTGACTTTGATTGCGTCATTGTATATACCAAGCACAACTCAATTTTTTCCTTTTTGAGCCCTGTGAGTCTTCTTATTATCAAACTCAGGGCATAGGATTTTCCAAGATGGCCACAGGTCCGCCTGCAGTACCCAACGTCACTTACGCGGCTCTCTGAATGAAAATCGGATACGTGCGCATGCGCAGGTGTCTTCTTCGGTCCGCAGCGTGACGATGAGTCAGACGTCGTCACGCTGGAGAGGTTTAAAAGCGGGGCTTTTGTTTCCCCGCCAACTTCTGTCATTTCCTGCTTGATACGTGGGGCAGAGGGATCCTCCTGACGGGCAATTTTGCTTAATAGAAATCTTGATCATCACAGTAAGTCCTTGCATCTACGTTTGTTTGCTTTTTGTGACAATTATGCATTCCAGTATAGATGATACTCAGAGACATCCTCTTATTATGTTTATATCCTTCAGGTTCTCTGTGAGAGTTTGCAGCAATACCTCCAGGTCCAGCTTATCCATCAGCTGTGTATGGACGTATATTGCCCCCTTCTTTGACTGCTACTCCACTGCAATACAAGAACCGTCTTTTACATTTTTTCAGCAATTTTGCAATCTACCATCTTTTGGATGTAGCCTCTTGTTATTTTTGATTGATTCTATTAGAGGTACTTTTCGATTGATTTTTTGATTTTTTTATCTTCATACACAATGCTACTGATAAGTGCACTTCAATTAAATTTACCTTATTCATTCAGACTTACTGTTCTCAATTTTTCTCTCTTTAAAGAATTCTCATGCTTTAGGGATTTTATCCCTCTCTGCATGCCTTTATAGTGAGGTGGGAACTGAGGAGGAAGCATTTGCCATTACACAAGTCTCCCTTTTAATTATATATTTCTCTCTACAGGTAAGCTCTTTCAAGCTTAATGATGATCATACACATGAAATGTGGTTGTGTGTTTTTTGTTTTTTTTGTTTTTTCTTCCTATTGCATATTTCCATTTGAATATATGATGTTTACACATATGTAGATCTATCTATTATATATATATATATTTTTTTCATTTTTTTTCATTTTTGCACATTGCTCATATTTAAATATCATGATTGTATGATGTATAAGCAGACATGTACACGTATTGTTTACAGATATATTTTCTCTATTCTTCCATAGTTGACTCTAATATCACAAATATATCTCCTGAAGAAGCTTATGAAAGCGAAACATGTTGAGAAAGTGGTATTAACTTCTGTATCAAAGGGTTATCCTCCCCTTTTTTCTGTTTTGTATATTGTCTTTTATTAAATGTCTGTTTCCTTTTAATGAGAGTGTCTAATAAAATATTATTTTATGATCCGTTCGGTATATCATTGACTTAAGCACCGTTAAAAGTCCCTGAGGCCTACATAATGGCCTCAATGCCCTTCTCCAATATTTAAAGTTATTATTTGGGATGTGGTGCTTCTGAATTTTCCTCTTACTCCGAATTTTCTTATTTATGGAATGACAAATGTTTTACTCCTTTTTCCTACTGTATACTGAATGACATATACCCTCTCTTGTGAAAGACAAAATAAAAACTTTTTTCTTATTTAAAAAAAAGAAATTCAGAGATGTTCTGTGTCTTGTGCATATTTCCTGTGTTATCTCAAGAACAATTAGCCCTCCTAGACCTTTTCTTGGACTATAAGAATAATTAGAATAATTAGTCTGTATGCTGTATAGATGGGGAGAGTGGAAGTAATTGAGTTGTGTAGTAAAAGACAACTGGGCAGGGCTGACACCATTCAGTCCACCAAAAAAGCAGTGTCCGTTCACAACAGGACATAGGAAATGAGTTCATTTCTAGCCGATCACCGGATATTTTTTGTACTTGCAGCATTTATAAACAGATAAACATGGGGAAATGTGCATTCATTTCTGAGATGTACTGTAAAGGTGTTTTTTTATTTTGTTGGACATACACAGTAATGATAGGACTCTGTTAAATGGTGACATTAGACTGTACATTTTTCTGGGTGGAGACAGCTGTGAAAAGTTCTCTTTACCCTTTATAAATGTTTAATGCTTTGACTAAATATAATCTTACCTTGTGTGGATAATGAGGATTCATAATGAGATTTATCTTGCTTGTTACTTCTTTCTGTAGCACTCTTAGGATTTTTATTGCAATTTTGAGGTTTGTTGGACAGATGGTCTTTTTCTGAGAGCAGACAAGAAAATTCAACACAATTTACATTACTATTGGGGATAATGGAGAAGGAGATTCTCTTAAATGGTAACTCCACTTTTGTTGAGAGAAAAACATCCCCCCCCCCCCCCCCCGAGTGATCTATGTGCATTGCAAGGATGTTAACACATTTTGTTGAAGATTCCTATCCTTTGGAATTCTGAAGAATTCCCTGTGTGTGTGTCCATTGGGAAAGTGAATCTTTTTTAGGCTGTGGGCACTGTGTGTGTGTGTGTGTGTGGGGGGGGGGGTGAACTATTTTCAATAATACTGAGTTTAGTAACACTTTAAGGTAAAAAACCTTGATGCTTTAGAACCACTTTAACTCTCCAGTAAATGCCAAACACTCAAATATCAGCTACTGTATGAGTGGACCAACTCTTTATTAACACAGATATTGGTGTTCATTAACTAAATAATAGTTTTTTTTTAAATAATTTTAACTTGGAAAAATGCAAGTAAAGCTTTGTTAAATCATCCAATAGCGCGCTAGGCAATGTTAATTTTGTCGACTAAAATATGACTAAAACTCAAACAAATTAGATGACTAAAATAAGACTAAAACTAAAATGGCATTTTTGTCATAAGACCATGACTAAAACGTAATCAAAAATTGACATAAAAATGAACATTACCCTGCTGGCCATTTCTAAATTGGCAACACAATTCCATCCAGAGCCTATAATAATACCACATTTTTAAACATGTATTCCACTACCACATAAGGATAACTGAGGAGCATCTACTAAGCTGATGAAAGAGAAATAATTAAGAAAAAGGCTTTTCTTATATTTTTGTTAATATTTAATGTTGGTAATATATACAGGTAATATGTGCAATGACATTACAGCCAATAGAGTTCACAGTTTTTTTTGTTTTTTGTATTTTAAAGTTGCACTTCTGTTTGTCAAAAATCAATATTTTTGTTTGTTTATGAAACTTGGTTTTATTTATAAAGACGTTTTATATCACAACGGCTAAATCTGTGTCTGTAGTGCGTGTTCAAACCTTCACCACAAATAATAACATATTATTAGATTTTTACTCCATGAGTATAGAATATGTTTGGAAATTATAGAGCAATGTTTTAATAATGCATTACAATTTAACTAAATCCATTAGATTTTAGTTGACTAAAATGTGACTAAAACTAAAATGCCATTTTAGTCAAAAGACTATAACTAAAACTCAATCAGAATTTGCTGCCAAATTAACACCGGTAATAGGCAAAATCCTGTTTTTGCCATTAAATGTTCTTTTTTAGCTGCCGTAACCCCGATATTTTCTCTTTAAGATAAAAGTGGTCTCTGCGGCAGATTTGCCGCGAGATCACTTTAATGTGTGGCAGGAGAGTGCACCCCCCCTCCCCCCTCCCTCCGGTCGTCTTTGTCGCTTGCCGGAGCCGTCGGTAGCGGCGGAGACAATCGCGTCCGCTCCCCTCACTGCCTGAATGCTGAGTAAGGAAAAGATGGCCCCCACTCGGCTCCATAGCATTGGAGGACGGAAGCGATGTCAAACGTCACTTTCACCCAATGCTCTTAAAGGGGAATTTTATTTTATTTTTAAAATTATATTAAATTTTCTTTTTTTTTTTAAATTGCATTTTAGTGTAAATATGAGATCTGAGGTCTTTTTGACCCCCCAGATCTCATATTTAAGAGGTCCTGTCATGCTTTTTTTCTATTACAAGGGATGTTTACATAAATAAAAGTGGAATAAAAGTGAAATAAAAATGACCCAATTTTTTTTTTCACAAGGACAGTGTACAATAAATAAAATAAAATAAATGTTTAAAGTGCCCCATCCCACCGAGCTCACGCGCAGAAGCGAACGCATACTTAAGTCGCGCCCGCATATGAAAACGGTGTTCAAACCACACATGTATCGCTGCGATAGTTAGAGTAAGAGCAATAATTCTAGCACTAGACCTCCTCTGTAACTCAAAAAAAGAAATTCAGAGATGTTCCGTGTCTTGTGCATATTTCCTGTGTTATCTCAAGAACAATTAGCCCTCCTAGACCTTTTCTTGGACTATAAGAATAATTAGAATAATTTGTATGCTGTAGAGATGGGGAGAGTGGAAGGGAATGAGTTGTTTAGTAAAAGACAACTGGGCAGGGCTGACACCATTCAGTCCACCAAAAAAGCAGTGTCCGTTCACAAAAGGACATAGGAGCTGAGTTCATTTCTAGCCGATCACCGGATATTTTTTGTACTTGCAGCATTTATAAACAGATAAAACATGGAGAAATGTGCATTCATTTCTGAGATGTACTGTAAAGGTGTTTTTTTCTTTTCTTGGACATACACATTAATGATAGGACTCTGTTAAATGGTGACATTAGACTGTACATTTTTCTGGGTGGAGACAGCTGTGAAAAGTTCTCTTTACCCTTTAAAAATGTTTAATGCTTTGACTAAATATAATCTTACCTTGTGTGGATAATTCGTCTGAGGATTCATCGTTTATCAGAGATTTATCTTGGTTGTTACTTCTTTCTGTTACACTCTTAGGATTTGTATTGCAATCTTGAGGTTTTTTGAGCAGATGTTCTTTTTCTGAGAGCAGACAAGAAAATTCAACACAATTTACATTACTATTGGGGATAATGGAGAAGGAGAGTAACTCCACTTTTGTTGAGAGAAAAACATTCCCCTCCTGAGTGATCTATGTGCATTGCAAGGATTTTAACACACTTTGTTGAAGATTCCTACCTTTTGCAATTCTGAAGAATTCCTTGTGTGTGTGTCCATTTGGGAAAGTGAATCTAATGGGAGCGGTTTTCATAAGTATCAATCAGCTGAGCACCTGCAGGGCACTAATGAGGAAAGCTGCTGGGCCTGTATCCCTTTATATGTGATTTCCACCAAAAATGACATTTTTGTTGCAGGGGATGCCTAAAATCTGACTTGTATTTTAGGGCAAACTTCCTGGAAAATCAGTGAGCCAATCACACAAGCAAGAAATGATGTTTCTGGGGGGCGTTCTGTACACATTCTCTGTACAGAACACCTCCAGGTAGCCATATGGCATTACATTTTCAGAAAATGACAGCGGCTGCACATTGAAAAGGAAAGGTAATTTTTAACTTAACTTTGACTTTAACTTGACTTGTGTCGTAATTGTACATGCTATATTATTTTTTCTTTATTTGCTATTTTTTCCCCCCATGAAAGTGGAGCTACCCTTTAAATATTTGATGTAGATTTGTCTGATTTGCAGAGATCATAACATAGGAATCCAAGGAATCATGAATTTTATTAGGTTGGAAATGTATGAAGATGAATTCTAGGTATGGATATTTTTACACAGTTATATTGGTACAGTTTGGACTTGTGCCCAGCAGCCAACCTCCTGTATTCACAATGTAGCAAGGCAGCCACTTGGCACCGGACCCGCACCCTAGTGGAGATCACTGGAGAAACAGGTTACTAGAATTACAAATCCTTAGGTAGATAAAACAATAAGCATGTATATATTTTAACTATGCAATAGGTTGCTTGAATGGAATTGTGCTTTTCAAACAGAAATAAACCCTGCAATTACTTGTAACTAGGTGCACTTAACTAATCTGCCACTAGGTGGCTCTGTTACATAATAATGTCTGGTTACAGAGAATAGTGTCATCGGGTGCTAGGTCCCTTTTAGCTAGAGCCCTCCTGTAGTGATGTCATAGTGAGCCAGGTTGGGAGGAGCTTTAGGCAGTTGGGGCATGGAAGCCAGAGACCCCACCATCAGGGAGCTAAGTTGAAGTCCTGGATAGGGCTTGAGGATAGGGAGAGGTAGACCTGCACCCAGGAGAGCTGGCTACAGACTTCCTGACTCATATGGAGGGGGGGTTGAAAAAAGCTTTTTAGGCCTAACCAAGTGTCCCCTGGAGTAAGGCTATCCCCCTAGAGGACCTGGGAGAAGTGTACCCAAGCCAGGAGCAGTGAGCTGGATACAGACAACCTAAGGCAAACCAGGACCCTCCGAGTGAATACTTATGGCCCCGGAAGGAGAGAGACTGAGTAGGGAAGATGGTTTACAAAAATGTACTGTGTGCTGCTTTCACATGTGACTGCTGCACATCATCCACTATATGTGATTGACAAAATGCTGTCAAGCGACCCTAGATAGTACGTCTATGTGATGTGAACACCAGTAAAGTGCAGCAATCCTAACTTTTTGTATGGACATTCCTTCCTTGGGATATCAAGATTAATGGCTGGAAATGTTGTGAAAAGGCTTCTAGCATGGAGATGGGCAAAGGATGGTGGAAGGTTAAAACCTCAAGTAGGACTGTTGTTGTTCTAGCACAGAGAAATAGGGCAGGGACTTATGCTCTTGGCAACAATACAGAGCCAATCACAAGCCCCCTTACATACTCACCTAACCTTGTTTCCTCTCTGGAGCTGACATCTTCACTTTCTTTTAGGTGCCGGTGCTTTGCGGAAAACTCCAACTTGCCAAAATCTCCAACCACGTCTCTTCCGGTGACTCTACAGCAGCAATAATTGGAGATTTCGACGAGTTGGCTGTTTTCACAGAACACCGGCAAAGTATACACTATGGTACACAATATAATGAGTGGACATTGTTAGTCTGCCTGCTGGTAACCAACAACATGGCCGCCTCTAAGGCAGGGACAACTTTTTCCTCCTTACCCGGTGTTCTGTCAAAACAGCCAACTTGTCGAAATCTGAAATTATTGCTGCTGGAGACTCACCGGAAGTTTGAGAATTTGGCGAATTGGTGTTTTTAGCAGAACATCTTTACCAGCTGGCAAGGGAATGACATGAATCCTGCAAAAATACATGGGAGTTCATTTTTTTGGGCACGGAAGTGTGCTGAGAATGTATATTAGGACACATTTACAGGTCAAGACAGAAAAGATAAAGGTTAATTTATTGCAGAAGAGACACATCAATTTTTTTCTAGTGTACCCTGCCTCATATCTGGCATATGTAAGATGCCAAGAATGAAGCCAGGTGCTTGGATGGTGTAACTTTGTTGGGCATGTACAGGAATTATATCATCAATGATCACCCAATAGCCATAGAGAAGAGCTGCCAAATCTGAAGGAAGGGGCTGAGAAGATGGGGTCCGTCAACAGAGCAGTGATGGAAAGTTTTGATCTATCAGCAATGGAGAATGGCAAATACAAGATGAGTCTGCCATAATGTGTATGTATGTTAAGCACAATATTGGAAGAGATGCCTACTCTAGGGAATGCTACAGTTCTGTGTAAAACAGCCTTCACAACTCTTGCTGTCCACCTGTGATTTCAGGATAGACAGTGGGAGCCCCTCATAATGACCCCAGAAAGCGATCAGACTCAGGATTTCAGAGCAGAGTGTTCACCAGAAGAGTCCCTGAGAGATAGAAGAGACAGGAAGCTTAAAGTGGTTCTAAAAGGAATTTAAACAAAAAAAACCCCAACAAGCTATACTTACCTGCTCTGTGCAGTGGTTTTGCACAGAGCGGCCCTGATCCTCTTCTTCTTGGGTCCCCTGCTGGCACACCTGGCTACTCCTCTCTTGCTGGTGCCCCCAATAGGAAACCATTTCCGAGCCCTGCTGCTGGGCCCATTGACATAGACAGCAGGACTTGGCCCCGCCCCCCCACTCCCTCATCACTGGAATTGATTGGCAGGAGCTAATGGCTCCCGCTGCTATCATTTTGGCCCAATGAGGAGGGAGACAGTGGCCAGAGCCGCTACTCTCCTGCACATTGCTGGATCGGATTGGGCTCAGGTAAGAATAAGGGGACAGGGACCTGGGGGGGGGATCCTGCAGCAGAGAAGGTTTTTTTACCTTAATTCATAGAATGCATTAAAATGTTACTAAACCCACAACAGTAAAATCAGTCTGTATATGTAACATAGCATGCTTGTTATACTCACTGTGGAACTTAAGGGGTTATTCATCTGCATTGTGTAAAAAGGCTGTTTTCTCCTGTATGCACAGATCCTCCCCCCCTCCTGCACTGGATATCTGGGGAAGGCCAGCTAACACAGGCAGAGTAGATGACCTGCACATGCTCTGTTGTGTCTTTTATGCTGGAGAGAATGTTTACTTGTTGATCAGAGCTAGCCAGGTCACATGATATTGACATCACACATGTGGGCGTGTATACAGGCTGCAGTGAAAATCTCCTCCTTCCTGAACTCTCAGCACTGAAGAAACTGTACAGTTCATGATGTAACTGTGGTATACAGATCATCCAAAAAAAGGTATATAGTGGCAATATTTTAATGTAAAGAGAAGCTGTGGGCACTGTGTGTGTGTGTGTGTGTGTGGGGGGGGGGGGGGATGAACTATTTCCAATTTAGTAACACTTTAAGGTAAAAAACCTTGATGCTTTAGAACCACTTTAACCCTCCAGTAAATTCCAAGCACTCAAATATCAGCTATGAGTGGACCAAATCTTTATTAACACAGATATTGGTGTTCATTAACTAAATAATAATAGTTTTTTAAAATAATTTTTACTTGGAAAAATGCAAGTGTAGCGGTCACATTTTAAGTATATAACTTAATGTATGTTATATCTTAGCAACTGGCGCCACCTAGCGTCCAAAATATGAAAGGACTGGATCTTTATTTTCTTATCGTTCAAGGAGCTAACCTGGAAGTGTTTGTTTGTTTACATTGAACATTAACTTGACCTACCCATAATGCCGACTAACTCCCATGAACATCAGGAGAACAGAACTGCATTGTGGGGAAGATTATAAAAGGGCTCGGCATGGCCATCTTAGGTCTCTTGGACACGCATGGCCAGCCTGGGAGGATCTGTGTGAGGTCTCCAGTGCAGGGCGGCCTACCTCCACTAAAGAGCGATCCGAGCAGCGATACTGCGACACACCAGTGAGCTGGGCTGACTGCAGGGCAAGACTGGGAAGAAGCCAGAGGAGCCTGTCGGAGCCATGTGGGAGTTCCGTAACGTCTCGTTGTGCGGAGCGGAGCAGTGCAGAGGTGGCAGCCGGTCGGAGACAGGACCCAGTACACCAGAGCGAAACTTTCTGACAAAGCTCACCCGATTGGGTGAGAGGGCTGTTGCCCAAAAGTTTGTTTGGTGCACTTCTACACGTCCACCTGTATAATACAGAGTTGCTGGGATCCATAGTTCCACAAGCAAAGTCAAAGGATTACACTGAGCTTAAAATAGGCCCCGGGCCTGTATTTCACTGAGGATCTGGTACTGTATCCTTGGCATCAGAGATAGTTGCAGTGCTGCTGTACCATAACTTTGATTCAATATTCAGCTTGTTTTGATCAGGAGCCATCAACCCTTGGATTACAAATTCACTTTATTCATAGCCAGCCGAAGAAAGAAGAAAAGAAGGACTACCTAATAAATCACAAGGATTTGTGTTTCACTGTCATATTGAAATTACTGTGATACCAAGTAATGGGAGCTCCCTAAATATTGTATTATACTTATTCAAATCAGTCTTTGATTTAATTATAGTTACAAAGCGTGCAAAGGATGGGACAGTGCTCATAGTGAAATCAGTTCACTCTGACATTTATCCTATTTTCCTTTACACATTATTAGCAAGTGATTTAAAAAAACTTTACATCTGTATAATATCTTTGTAAGCTTAAATCTGTTGACTGTCTTGTTATGTTGGCTTGACATTACAATTATTGTAGTGTTCTACTTCAGTATAAGTAAATACAGTAAACAAAGTTCCTGTTTAAGTAATGTTGCATGAGTGTTGTTTTCCTTTGCATTATCAGCCAAGTGGAGACTGGAGACCAAAAAGGTAAAGATAAGAAAAAGGTACATTACATTGTATATGGCGAAATTGTCTTTAGAGTCTTTACTGCACATTATTACACCTCAGCTGTGTCAGGGGGAAAGAGAAAAATTAAAGAGGTAACAAAGCAGAGTACAGGCCCAAATTTAAATCAGCAGCTCCTTCAGGGGTTTTTGCTACACAAGTAAAGCTTTGTTAAATCATCCAATAGCGTGCTAGGCAATGTTAATTTTGTCAAATAAAATATGACGAAAACTCAAACAAATTAGATGACTAAAATAAGACTAAAACTAAAATGGCATTTTAGTCATAAGACCATGACTAAAACGTAATCAAAAATTGATATAAAAATGAACATTACTCTGCTGGCCATTTCTAAATCGGCAACACAATTCCATCCAGAGCCTATAATAATACCACATTTTTAAACATGTATTCCACTACCACATAAGGATAAGTAAGGGACATCTACTAAGCTGATGAAAGAGAAATAATTAAGAAAAAGGCTTTTCTTATATTCTTTGTAATATTTAATGTTGGTAACATATTCAGGTAATATGTGCAATGACATTACAGCCAATAGAGTTCACAGTTTTTGGGTTTTTTTTGTATTTTAAAGTTGCACTTCTGTTTGTCAAAAAGCAATATTTTTGTTTGTTTATGAAACTTGGTTTTATTTATAAAGACGTTATATATCACAATGGCCAAATCTGTGTCTGTAGTGCGTGTTCAAACCTTAACCATAAAAAATAACATATTATTAGATTTTTACTCCAGGAGTGTAGAATACTTTGGAAATTATAGAGCAATGTTTTAATAATGCATTACTATTTAAGTAAACCCATTAGATTTTAGTTGACTAAAATGTGACTAAAACTAAAACAATTCATATGACTAAAATACGACTAAAACTAAAATGCCATTTTAGTCAAAAGACTATAACTAAAACTAAATCAGAATTTGCTGCCAAATTAACATTGGTACTAAGCAAAATCCTGTTTTTTGCCATTAAATGTTCTTTTTTTAGCTGCCATAACCCCGATATTTTCTCTTTAAGATAAAAGTGGTCACTGCGGCGGATTTTCTGCAAGATCACTTTAATCTGTGGCGGGCGAGGTCAGCACCCCCCCTGCCGCCGCGCTTTGGTTGTCTTCGTCGCTTGCCGGAGCCGCCGGTAGTGGCAGAGACAATCGCTTCCGCTCCCCTCACTGCCTGGATGCCGAGTGAGGAAAAGATGGCCCCCGCTCAGCTCCATAGCATTGGAGGACGGAAGCAACGTCAAACGTCACTTTCACCCAATGCTCTTAAAGGGGAATTGTATTTTATTTTTAAAATTATATTAAATTTCCTTTTTTTTTTTTTTTTTTTTTTTTTTTTGCATTTTAGTGTAAATATGAGAGAGGTCCTGTTATGCTTTTTTTCTATTACAAGGGATGTTTACAGTGTAAAAATAAAAAAATAAAAAAGGTAATATAAATTTAAAAAAATGTTTAAAGCGCCCCATCCCACCGAGCTTATGCGCAGAGGCAAACGAATACTTAAGTCGCGCCCGCATATGAAAACTGTGTTCACACCACATATGTGAAGTATCACCGCGATAGTTAGAGCGAGAGCAATAATTCTAGCACTAGACTTTCCCTGTAACTCAAAAAAAGAAATTCAGAGATGTTCTGTGTCTTGTGCATATTCCTGTGTTATCTCAAGAACAATTAGCCCTCCTAGACCTTTTCTTGGACTATAAGAATAATTAGAATAATTAGTCTGTATGCTGTAGAGATGGGAGAGTGGAAGGGATTGAGTTGTTTAGTAAAAGACAACTGGGCAGGGGCTGACACCATTCAGTCCACCAAAAAAGCAGTGTCCGTTCACAACAGGACATAGGAGCTGAGTTCATTTCTAGCCGATCACCGGATATTTTTTGTACTTGCAGCATTTATAAACAGATAAAACATGGGGAAATGTGCATTCATTTCGGAGATGTACTGTAAAGGTGTTTTGTTTTTTTCTTGGACATACACATTAAATGATAGGACTCTGTTAAATGGTGACAATAGACTGTACATTTTTCTGGGTGGAGGACAGCTGTGAAAAGTTCTCTTTACCCATTATAAATGTTCAATGCTTCGACCTAAATATAATCTTACCTTGTGTGGATAATTTGTCTGAGGATTCATTGTTTATTAGAGATTTATCTTGGTTGTTACTTCTTTCTGTTACACTCTTAGGATTTGTATTGCAATCTTGAGGTATGTTGGACAGATGTTCTTTTTCTAAGAGCAGACAAGAAAATTCAACACAATTTACATTACTGTTGGGGATAATGGAGGAGGAGATTCTCTTTAAGAGCCCATTCACACAGGGACGACTTGTCAGGCGACTTAGCCGCCTGACAAGTCGCCTCCCGTTCTGTACAATGGAACCGTTCTAATCGGAGCGACGCAAGTCGCTCCGACTTAGAAAAAGGTTCCTGTACGACTTTGGGGGCGACTTGGGGCGACTTGCATAGACTTCTATACAGAAGTCGTTTTGCAAATCGGCCGCGAAAGTCGTTTGCAGGTCACCTGCAAGTCGTGTTGCCCCTGTGTGAATGGGCTCTTAGAGTAACTCCACTTTTGTTGAGAGAAAAACATTCCCCCCCTGAGTGATCTATGTGCATTGCAAGGATTTTAACACATTTTGTTGAAGATTCCTATCCTTTGGAAAGTGAGTCTAATGGGAGAGGTTTCATAATTATCAATCAGCTGAGCACCTGCAGGGCACTAATGAGGAAAGCTGCTGGGCCTGTATCCCTTTATATGTGATTTCATATTAGAAGTATCTCACCAAAAATGACATTTTTGTTGCAGGGGATGCCTGAATCTGACTTGTATTTTAGGACAGACTTCCTGGAAAATCAGTGAGCCAATCACACAAGCAGGAAATTATGAGGTTTTTTTGTGCAGATGGACATGAGTGGACATTGTTAGCTTGCCTGCTAGTAACCAACAACATGGCCGCCTCTAAGGCGGCGAAAACTTTTCTCCTCCTTACCCAGTGTTCTGTCAAAACAGCCAACTCATCAAAATCTGCAATTATTGCTGCCAGAGAGTCACCAAAAGTTACGTGGTTGGAGATTTTGGTGAGTTGGAGTTTTTGGCAGAACACCGGGTCTCCAGATATCTTTACCAGCTGGCAAGGGAATGACGCAAATCCTGCAAAAATATTTTTTTGGGCATGGAAGTGTGCTGAGAATGTACACTAGGACACATTTACAGCTCAAGACAGAAAAGATAAAGCTTAATTTATTGCAGAAGAGACACAGCAATTTTTTTCTAGTGTACCCTGCCTCATATCTGGCATATGTAAGATGCCAAGAATGAAGCCAGGTGCTGGGATGGTGTAACTTTGTTGGGCATGTACAGGAATTATATCATCAGTGATCACCCAATAGCCATAGAGAAGAGCTGACAAATCTGAAGGAAGGGGCTGAGAAGATGGGGTCTGTCAATAGAGCAGTGATGGAAAGTTTTGATCTATCAGAAATGGAGAATGGCAAATACAAGATGAGCCTGCCATAATGTGCTTGTATGTTGAGCACAATATTGGAAGAGATGCCTACCCTAGAGAATGCTACAGTTCTGTGTAAATCAGCCTTCACAACTTTTGCTGTCCACCTGTGATTTCAGGATAGACAGTGGGAGTCCCTCATAATGATCCCAGAAGGCGATCAGACTCAGGATTTCAGAGCAGAGTGTTCACCAGAAGAGTCCCTGAGAGATAGAAGAGACAGGAAGCTTAAAGTGGTTCTAAAAGGAATTTAACCACCTCAATACAGTGCATTTTCGCCCCCTTCCTGCCCAAGCCATTTTTCAGCTTTCAGCGCTGTCACACTTTGAATGACAATTGCGCGGTCATACAACACTGTACCCAAATGAAATTGTTATCATTTTTTCCCCACAAATAGAGCTTTCTTTTAGTGGTATTTAATCACCTCTGCGGTTTTTATTTTTTGCGCTATAAACAAAAGAAGAGGGACAAGTTTTAAAAAAAGCACAATAATTTTTACCTTTTGCGATAATAAATATCCAATTTTTTTTTCTTTAAAACAAATTTTTTCTCAGTTTAGGCCGATATGTATTCTTCTACATATTTTTGGTAAAAAAAAAATCGCAATAAGCGTATATAGATTGGTTTGCGCAAAAGTTATAGCGTCTACAAAATAGGGGATAGTTTTATAACGTTTTAATTTTTTTTATTTTTTTACTAGTAATGGTGGCTGTCTGCAATTTTTATCGTGACTGCGATATTGCGGCAGACACATCGGACACTTTTGACACATATTTGGGACCATTCACATTTATACAGCGATCCGTGCTATAAAAATGCATTGATTACTGTATAAATGTGACAGGCAGTGAAGGGGTTAACACTAGGTGGTGATCGAGGGGTTAACTGTGTTGCTAGGGAGTGATTCTAACTGTAGGGGGCGGGGACTCACTAGGGGAGGAGACCGATCGGTGTTCCTCTGTACTGGGAACACACCATCGGTCTCCTCTCCCCTGACAGGACCGTGGATCTGTGTGTTTACACACACAGATCCACGGTCCTGCTGTGTTACTGGTAATCGCGGGTGCCCGGTGGACATCGCGGCCGCGATTGCCGGCGGCGGCGCGCGCGCGCCCCCTGGTGGCCTAGGAAAGCGAGGACGTCATATGACGCCCGCCCGCAACGAGAGCTGCGCCGCCTGGCCGTCAATTGACGGCCGGCGGTCGGCAAGCAGTTAAGCAAAATAAAAAACAACAAGCTATACTTACCTGCTCTGTGCAGTGGTTTTGCACAGAGCGGCCCTGATCCTCTTCTTCTTGGGTCCCCTGCTGGCGCACCTGGCTACTCCTCTCTTGCTGGTGCCCCCAATAGGAAGCTGGTTCTGAGCCCTGCTGCTGGGTCCATTGACATAGACAGCGGGACTTGGCCCCACCCCCCACTCCTTCGTCACTGGAATTGATTGACAGGAGCTAATGGCTCCCGCTGCTATCAATCTGCCCAATGAGGAGGGAGACATTGGCGAGAACCGCTGCTCTCCTGCACATTGCTGGATCGGATTGGGCTCAGGTAAGAATAAAGGGACAGGGACCTGGGGGGGGGGGGGAATCCTGCAGCAGAGAAGGTTTTTTTTACCTTAATTCATAGAATGCATTAACCACGTCAGCTCCGGACCATTTGGCTGGCCAAAGACCACTTTTTGCGATTCGGCACTGCGTCGCTTTAACTGACAATTGCGCGGACGTGCAACGTGGCTCCCAAACAAAATTGACGTCCTTTTTTCCCAACAAATAGAGCTTTCTTTTGGTGGTATAAAACCTCTGCGTTTTTTTTTTTTGCGCTATAAACAAAAAAAGAGCGACAATTTTGAAAAAAAAAACGCAATATTTTTTACTTTTTGCTATAATAAATATCCCCAAAAAAATATATTAAAAAAACAGGTTTTTTCCTCAGTTTAGGCCGATTTGTATTCTTCTACATATTTTTGGTGAAAAAAAAAAAAAATCGCAAGAAGCGTTTATTGATTGGTTTGCGCAATAGTTATAGCGTCTACAAAATAGGGGATAGTTTTATGACATTTTTATTAACAATTTTTTCTTTTACTAGTAATGGCGGCGATCAGCGATTTTTATCAGGACTGCGACATTATGGCGGACACGTCGGACAATTTTGACACATTTTTGGGACCATTGGCATTAATACAGCGATCAGTGTGATTAAAATCGCATTGATTACTGTAAAAATGTCACTGGCAGTGAAGGGGTTAACACTAGGGGGCAGGGAAGGGGTTAATGTGATCCTAGTTTGTGTTCTAACTGAAGGGGGGAGGGGACTGTGCAGGGAAACTAACAGATCGCTGTTCATACTCTGTATGAACAGACGATCTGTCAGTTCACTCCTCAGAGAACCGGAAACTATGTGTTCACACACACAGATCCCTGTTCTCCATGTGCCCCGAGTGATCGCGGGAGCCCGGCGGTGATCGAGACCGCCGGGTACTTGCATCAGCTCGTTTTTGGGACCACTTTAAGGTAAAAAACCTTGATGCTTTAGAACCACTTTAACCCTCCAGTAAATGCCAAACACTCAAATATCAGCTATGAGGGGACCAACTCTTTATTAACACAGATATTGGTGTTCATTAACTAAATAATAGTTTTTTTAAATAAAGTAAAGCTTTGTTAAATCATCCAATAGCGTGCTAGGCAATGTTAATTTTGTCGACTAAAATATGACTAAAACTCAAATTAGATGACTAAAATAAGACTAAAACCTAAATGGCATTTTAGTCATAAGACCATGACTAAAAAGTAATCAAAAATTGATATAAAAATGAACATTACTCTGCTGGCCATTTGTAAATCGGCAACACAATTCCATCCAGTACCTATAATAATACCACATTTTTAAACATGTATTCCACTACCACATAAGGATAAGTGAGGAGCATCTACTAAGCTGATGAAAGAGAAATAATTAAGAAAAAGGCTTTTCTTATATTCTTTCTTAATATTTAATGTTGGTAATATATATAGGTAATATGTGCAATGACATTACAGCCAATAGAGTTCACAGTTTTTTGGGGGTTTTTTGTATTTTAAAGTTGCACTTCTGTTTGTCAAAAAGCATTATTTTTGTTTGTTTATGAAACTTGGTTTTATTTATAAAGACATTATATATCACAACGGCTAAATCTGTGTCTGTAGTGCGTGTTCAAACCTTAACCATAAATAATAACATATTATTTGATTCTTACTCCAGGAGTGTAGAATATGTTTGGAAATTATAGAGCAATGTTTTAATAATGCATTACTATTTAACTAAATCCATTAGATTTTAGTTGACTAAAATGTGACTAAAACAATTCAGATGACTAAAATAAAACTAAAACTAAAATGGCATTTTAGTCAAAAGACTATAACTAAAACTAAATCAGAATTTGCTGCCAAATTAACACTGGTAATAGGGAAAATCCTGTTTTTCCCATTAAATATTCTCTTTTTTTAGCTGCCATAACCCCAATATTTTCTCTCTCAGATAAAAATGGTCTCTGCGGCGGGTTCGCCGCAAGATCACTTTTATCGGTGGCAAGAGGGGCACCCCTGTTCCCCTCCCGCCACGCTCCGGTCACCTCCACTGTTTACTGGCGCCGTCGGTAGCAGCAGAGACAATCGCATCTGCTATCCTCACTGCCTGGATGCCGAGTGAGGAAAAGATGGCCCCCGCTCAGCTCCATAGCATTGGAGGGCAGAAATGATGTCAAACGTCACTTCCACCCAATGCTCTTAACCACTTCAATACCCGCCCATAATAATATGACGCCCGCAGATGGGATCTCCCATCCTGGGTGGGCGTCATATGACGTCCTGGGCTTCCGGGCCATCTAGGGGGCGCACACCGCCCGCCGCGTTGCTTGGGCCCCGGTGTGTGTGCCTGGCGGCCGCGATGTCGGCCACGACCAGCGATTGCCCAGTAACACAGCAGGACCGTGGATCTGTGTGTGTACACACGCAGATCCACGTCCTGTCAGGTGAAAGGAGACCGATGATGTGTTCTCAGTACAGAAGAACACCATCGGTCTCCTCCCCTTGTGAGTCCCCTCCCCCCTACAGTTAGAATCACTCCCTAAGAAACATATTTAACCCCTCGATCACCCCCTAGTGTTATCTCCTTCCCTGTTTGTCACATTTAAACAGTAATCAATGCATTTCTATAGCACTGATCGCTGTATAAATGTGAATGGTCCCAAAAATGTGTCAAAAGTGTCCGATATGTCCTCCGCATTGTCACAGTCACGAAAAAAAATAGCAGATCACCGCCATTACTAGTAAAAAAAAAAAAAAAAAAGCCATAAATCTATCCCCTATTTTGTAGATGCTATAACTTTTGCGCAAACCAATCAATATACGCTTATTGTTATTTTTTTTTTTACCAAAGATATGTAGAAGAATACATATCGGCCTAAACTGAGAAAAATTTAAAACTAAAAATTGGTTTGGGCAGGAAGGGGGTGAAAATGCTCTGTATTGAAGTGGTTAAAGGGAATTTTCTTTTCTTTTTAAATGATATTTAATTTTTTTTGTTATTGCATTTTAATGTAAATGTGAGATCTGAGGTCTTTTTTACCCCAGGTCTCACATTAAAGAGGCCCTGCCATGCTTTTTTTCTATTACAAGGGATGTTTACATTCCTTGTAATAGGAATAAAAGTGACCCAAAATTTGCATTAGAAATACATGGGTATACATAACATCTAAAACACCCGATGCGTTTCGCGAGATGTGACTCACTCTTCAGGGGTGGATGCATGTAGGATATATCTGGAATATATATATATCTATTTTTCTGTAAGGCCGCTCTTACCGTTTTGTCCATCAATTATTCGTGTTACATTTCCTTTTTGGTCACTCATTTCCAGATATATCCTACATGCATCCACCCCTGAAGAACGAGTCACATCAGATGAAACACGTTGGGTGTTATGTATACTCATGTATTTCTAATGCAATGCAATCTTTAACCATGTACTAATTGTATCAGCTTTGCCTTTGTTTATGCTACTTTTTATGTGTGATTATTTCTGCAATAAATGTTTTTATCGTATTTTGACATTATATATATATTTATTTATTTATATATATATATATATATTTATTTATTTATTTATTTATTTTTTGACACCGGACCTTTCTTTTATTCATTCTGTTTCATTGTATTCCCTTATCTTCTATAATTTTATTTTCTATTCTATTATAGTCTATTCTTTTATATCCTATTCAAATCTGTTCTGTTTTACTCCATTCTATTCTATTCTACTTTACATCTGAATTTTATATCTGAATTTCTGAATAACAAAAAATTTATCCAAATTTATATTTGGCACAAAACGAATTGCAGCTGTCTAGCTTAAGGTGCACCTAGCAGTACAAACATTTAAGGCCGTATGAGACCTAGAACACCTGTGCCTTCTGCCCACAGCCAAACACCTTTGATCCTTGCAGCGGGCTAAATGCCCAGTGTGCTTTGGGCCTAACAATAATATTCACTGTGAATTGTTATTTAGCAAAAGGTATTAAGTAAAGAAAAAAAAAGGAAGATACAAATGTGCATATTATTACCTTGTAGGTTAAATTTTTCACCTTGATTTTCACCTTTATTCTGATTATTTTTACCTTTTGTATTAAAAAAAGAAAAACAGGTTAACTGAGCAAATTATCTTTTTTTTTTTCTTTTGATTATAAACAACCCAGACTAAAAGCAAATTAAGTTTTTGTGTTATATTATATATGCATATTTTGCAAACTGGTTAAAGCCTACCTTCAATTAAAAAAAAAAAAAAGTAAACTTTAAACTAATACATTTAGCAGATCAGTCAGGATATCCTGTTTTGTCTATCGGTGTGTTTTTGGAGTGTATTGCCTATTGCCATTAACATTGCATATTGGCATTCTGGTTGTAGCTACAGTACATGGGAGTCCACATTCCAGTACCTAACTCTGGGTGCCTGATTGCCCCTACCAGTAAGTCAGGCAATGCCATGCAGAGGAGGGGGGAGGTATGAGGTCAGAGTAAGGATGAGCTCAGACATGTTCGAACACGAGGCCGAGTTATCCCCCCTGAAAACACCCCGCAGTTGCATGTATGTAAGAGGTGTGCAGCATCTACCCAATTCAAATGTACTGATTTTTTGGGGTGCTCAGATTGATCATGAGGTTATGCAACCATCATCACTGGTCAATAGGATTCGTATCACCACAGAGTCGTACTGTGGATACGAAAATTAAGAATAAAATGCCACGTCCTGATAAATTGGATTAATAAGAAAATTTGTGGGACACTTTTTTGGCTGTAGGCGGAGCTGTATAATAATTAGGGGGCATGCGTTTGTAGGCGTGGCATAGCAATAAAAAAGAAAACTGCTCCATGCTGCGGCGAAAAATGGGCATGGTTTATGTGAAATAGTGGGCGCGGCTTAAATGGGAGTGGCTCAAAGGGGTGTGGTTAGAGTCTGAGATGAATGAGGGATGGAGAGGGAAAGGGGGGAGAGAGGAATGAAGGGACAGCAGCCCCAAATCCTACACAACAATAGAAATATGTGTATTCTAGAAAGTTTAACAATCAGCAGATTAAGATACTCCAAACACCTGGTGTTAGCGCTTCAATCATCCCGTCACCATGATTGTTATGGTGTCAGGATGATTGAAGCGCATTATTTCTATTATTACATTGTAATATAAAATGAAATCCTTCAACTCACTATAATGCTGAATCAGTGGGATCCCTAAACGTGTCACTAGACACATAGCCTGCCACCAGCAGAGTCCTTCCTTGCATCTGGTGCCCCCAGCAGAGTCTGTCCTTGCATCAGGTGCCCCCAGCAGAGTCTGTTCTTGCATCAGGTGTCCCCAGCAGAGTCTGTCCTTGCATCAGGTGCCCCAGCAGAGTCTGTCCTTGCATCAGGTGCCCCCAGAAGAGTCCATCCTTGCATCAGGTGTCCCCAGCAGAGTCCGTCCTTGCATCAGGTGTCCCCAGCAGAGTCTGTCCTTGCATCAGGTGCCCCCAGCAGAGTCTGTCCTTGCATCAGGTGCCCCCAGCAGAGTCTGTTCTTGCATCAGGTGTCCCCAGCAGAGTCTATCCTTGCATCAGGTGCCCCCAGCAGAGTCTGTCCTTGCATCAGGTGTCCCCAGCAGAGTCCGTCCTTGCATCAGGTGTCCCCAGCAGAGTCCGTCCTTGCATCAGATGTCCCCAGCAGAGTCTGTCCTTGCATCAGGTGTCCCCAGCAGAGTCTGTCCTTGCATAAGGTGTCCCCAGCAGAGTCTGTCCTTGCATCAGGTGTCCCCAGCAGAGTCCGTCCTTGTATCAGGTGTCCCCAGCAGAGTCTGTCCTTGCATCAGGTGTCCCCAGCAGAGTCCGTCCTTGCATCAGGTGTCCCCAGCAGAGTCCGTCCTTGCATCAGATGTCCCCAGCAGAGTCCGTCCTTGCATCAGGTGTCCCCAGCAGAGTCCCTCCTTGCATCAGGTGCCCCCAGCACAGTCAGTCTTTACACCAGTGTTCCCAGCCTCAGTCCTTAAATCAGTGTCCCAGGCAGAGCCATAGTTACCCCCCCTGTACATAGTTTCCCCTCTCCCCCTAGTTACCCCCTGTACAAAGTTACCCCCCTGTGCATAGTTACCCCCCCTGTACATAGTTGCCCCCCTGTACATAGTTGCCCCCCCGTACATGGTATCCCCCCCTGTACATAGTAACCCCTCCTGTACATAGTTAACCCCCCTTCTGTATATAGTTAACCCCTCTCCTGTAAATAGTTAACCCTCTCCTCCTTTATATAGTTAACCCTCCCCCTCCTTTATATAGTTAACCCTCCCCCTCCTGTATATAGTTAACCCTCCCCCTCCTGTATATAGTTAACTCCCCTCCTCCTGTATATAGCTAACCCCCCTCCTGTATATACGTAACCTGCCCTCCTCCTGTATATAGTTTCCCCCCCTCCTCCTGTATATAGTTTCCCCCCCTCCTCCTGTATATAGTTAACCCCCCTCCTGTACATTAAAGTTAAATTGCTGCAGAGACAAGAGCCAGTGGCGTCACTACAGCTGGTGTCACCCGGTGCAGAAAAAAAATTGGTGTCACCCCCCTCCACCAACTATGGTCCCCCTTCAGTACAGACCACCCTCCCTCAGTAAAGACCCCCCCACTAAGTACAGACCACCCCTCCAGCAGTATAGATTCTCCTCCCTCAGTATAGACCCCCCCACTAAGTACAGACCCCTCCATCAATATAGACCCCCTCTGTATAGACCCCCTCAGTGCAGACCCCCCTCCATCAGTATAGACCCCCTCAGTACAGACCCCCCTCCATCAGTGCAGAAGCCTCCTCAGTGCAGACCCCCCTCCATCAGTGCAGACCACCTGATGCAAGGACAGACTCTGCTGGGGACACCTGATGCAAGGACAGACTCTGCTGGGGACACCTGATGGAAGGACAGACTCTGCTGGGGACACCTGATGCAAGGACAGACTCTGCTGGGGACACCTGATGCAAGGACAGACTCTGCTGGGGACACCTGATGCAAGAACAGACTCTGCTGGGGACACCTGATGCAAGGACGGACTCTGCTGGGGGCACCATACAAGGAAGGACTCTGCTGGTGGCAGGCGACGTGGCTAGTGACACATTCAGGGATCCCACTGATTCGGCATTATGGTGAGTTGAATGATTTCATTTTATATTACAATGTAATAATAGAAATAATGCACTTCAATCATCCTGACACCATAACAATCATGGTGCCGGGATGATTGAAGCGCTAACACCAGGTGTTTGGAGTATCTTTATCTGCTGATTGTTAAACTTTCTAGAATACACATATTTCTATTGTTGTGTAGGATCTGGGGCTGCTGTCCCTTCATTCCTCTCTCTCCCTTTCCCTCTCCATCCCTCATTCATCTCAGACTCTAAGCACACCCCCTTTGAGCCACGCCCATTTAAGCCACGCCCACTCTTTCATGTAAACCACGCCCATTTTTCGCTGCGACACGCTTAGCGCGCCGCAGTTTCTTTTTTATTGCTATGCCACACCTACAAATGCATGCCCCGCCCCCTAATTATTATACAGCTCCGCCTACAGCCAAAAAAGTGTCCCACAAATTTTGCAATGTTGGCAACTATGCATAACGCCCCCCAGCACATGTCCATTACAGCAGAAGGAACATGGCATGAGCGCCCGCCGGCGCCCTGTGTTCAGTGGAGAAGGGAGGGGATGATTCGGGCAGCTAACCCCGGCTTCAGCGTAAAGAGAGAAGCCGATTCATTGGCTGCACGGATCGAGCCCCCTTCCTCCCTCCACTGAACACAAGGGGTGGCGCCGGCAGCCATTTTGCTGAAGCCAGCTGCCCAAAAAATTAAAATGCAAGCATTCCCGATTTTCCTGGGCAAAATCCCGATTCGGGACAGCCTCCGATCGGGACGAGGGTCCCAAAGATGGGATTGTCCGGGAAAATCGGGACTGTTGGCAACTATGTTTGTAGTTGGTGTGCTGTTTCTGCTTAAAGGCAATTTTTGTGAACACTTGATGAAGTTTATGCAATTGTCCCAATTTTAAATTCTGTAATAAATATTCCTTTTTAATCTATACCTGTGTTATGCCTAAAAAGTCCATCATCCACCAATTTTCTTATTAATCCATCATCACTGATCACTGAACTCAGGGTCCTGCAGTGCAAGTTGGCTACCCGATAACCCGTCATAATGATATCCGATGAACCCCTAACTGAGAATGGGGATTCGCACTGAGCACAGTGTGGCTCTCATTTTTCAAAATACAAAGCAGAGGAGCATAAAACTCCACAAAAGCTCTTCTTTAGACCAAGGATTTATAAGTACTTATAGTATTAACAAAAGTATTGGGACGCCTGCCTTTACACGCACGTGAACTTTAAAGAAGTTGTAAAGGCAGAAGGTTTTTATCTTAATGCATTCTATGCATTAGGATAAAAAGCCTTCTGTGTGTTGCAGCCTCCTCAGCACAGTCACTCTTTCTCTCCAACGATGTTCACAAGTCCCTCAGCCATGGACTCTCCTCCTGATTGGCTGAGACACAGCAGCGGCGCCATTGTCTCCTGCAGCTGTCAAAAGTCAGTTAGCCAATCAGGAGAGAAAGGGGCAGGGCTGAATGGCAGCTCCGTGTCTGAATGGACACACGGAGCTGTAGCTCGGCTCGGGTGCCCCCATAGCAAGCTTCTTGCTCTGGGGACAATCAACAGGAGGGAGGGGCCAGGAGCAGCGAAGAGGGACCCGAGCAGAGTAGGATTTAGGCTGCCCTGTGCAAATTCACTGCACAAAGCAGGTAAGTATAACACATTTGTAATAAAAAAAAAAAAAAAAAAAGACGAGACTTTACAATTACTTTAATGGTATCCCAGTCTTAGTCCGTAGTGTTCAATATTACAGCTCTAAAAGCTTCAACTCTTCTGGGAAGGCTGTCCACAAGGTTTAGGAGTGTGTCTATAAGAATGTTTGACCATTCTTCCAGAAGCGCATTTATGAGGTCAGGTACTGATGTTAGACGAGAAGGCCTGGCTCACAGTCTCCGCTCTAATTCATCCCAAAGGTGTTCTATTGGGCTGAGGTCAGGACTCTGTACAGGCCAGTCAAGTTCTCCCACCCCAAACTTGCTCATCCATGTCTTTATGGACCTTGCTCTGTGCACTGGTCCAAATCATTTGTTGGAGGAGGGATTATAATGTGGAGTTGTTTTTCAGGTGCTGAGATTGGCCCCTTAGTTCCAGTGAAGGGAATTCTTAAGGCGTCAGCATTAGGGATGAGCCGAACACCGCCCCCCCCCCGGTTCGGTTCGCACCAGAACCTGCGAACGGACCGAAAATTTGCGTGAAGTTTAGAACCCCATTGAAGTTCATGGGACTCGAACGTTCAAAATCAAAAGTGCTAAATTTAAAGGCTAATTTGCATGGTATTGTCCTAAAAACAATGTGGGGACCCGGGTCCTGCCCCAGGGGACATGTATCAATGCAAAAAAAAAAGTTTTAAAAACGACCGTTTTTACGGGAGCAGTGATTTTAATGATGCTTAAAGTGAAAAAAAAAAGTGAAATACTCCTTTAAATATCGTACCTGGGGGGTGTCTATATTATGCCTGTAAAGTGGCGCGTGTTTCCCGTGCTTAGAACAGTCCCTGCACAAAATGACATTTTTAAAGGAATAAAAGTCATTTAAAACTGCTAGCAGGCTTTAATATAATGTCAGGTCCTGGCAATATGGATGAAAATCAGTGAGACAAACGGCATGGGTACCCCCCAGTCCATTACCAGGCCCTTTGGGTCTTGCATGGATATTAAGGGGAACCCCGCACCCAAATTAAAAAAAGGAAAGGCGTGGGGCCCCCAGGCTCTATATACTCTGAACAGCAGTATACAGGCGGTGCAAACAAGACAGGGACCGTAGGTTTGTTGTTAAGTAGAATCTGTTTGTATTTTTGAACTGGTACATTTTTAAAGTGTAGCTCCAGCCAAAAATTCTATTTTTAAGTTTTTTGGAAAACATAGGGAAGGGTTATCACCCCTATGACATTTGTTTTGCTGTCTGTGCACCTCTTCAGAAGATTTCACCTCACTTTCTGTCCCAATGACAAATGTTTTTTGACAATTTGGGGTTTTAAGTAAAACAAGGATTGGTGATAAAGCATCAGTGGAGAGGAGACACGTTTTTCCCATATTAACTCTTACCGGAGAGAATTTCCCTTCCTAGTGGTAGATTTAATCTCACTTCCTGTTGTCTCCTTCCCTTTGCAAGTAGGAGACGTTTGTAAGTTGGATGTTTGAAAGTAGTTGCCTGCCCTATATACTCTGCAGAAATTGGGGCCTTAGGTGTTGGTGTTGCCACAACACTGTAAGACCTCACAGTTACTCTTGGTGGGCGCAGGAACGGGCCCTGCTGTGAAATATTAGATCAAGAATTGTAATTACATGTCCCTGTTGAACAGGGGCGGAAAAATTGGGCCTTAGGCACTGGTGCCACAACACTGCAACCTCTTACAGATATTCTAGTTGTGGCACAGGAATGAGCCCTCCTGCAAAATATTGCATCAAAAATTGTAATTACACACCCCTGTTAAACGGGGGGCTGAAAAATTGGGCCTTCGGCACTGGTGCTGGTGCCACAACACTGCAACCCCTCACAGATACTCTAGTTGGAGCGCAGGAACAAGCCCTGCTGCAAAGTATTGCATCAAAAATTGTAATTACACGCCCCTGTTAAACAGGGGCTGAATAATTGGGCCTTAGCCACTGGTGGCAGCGCCCAGAACCAAATATATTCTTACAAGCTATCAGCATGATCATTGAGGAGGAAGAGGATAGTCACTCAGCATAACAGGATAATCACTCAGCATCAGCATAGGCAGTCTTGAAGGGATCTGACATTTCAAAAAAAATGATTCGGTTACATCAGCATCCGGTGCTCGGTAGCAGGTGGTGATCCAAGACTGATTCATTTTTATGAAGGTCAGTCGATCGACCGAGTCGGTGGACAGGCGCACCCTGTGATCGGTTATAAAGCCTCCAGCAGCACTGAATGTGCATTCCGAAAGAACCCTGGATGCAGGACAGGCCAGTAGCTCAATTGCATACTGTGCAAGCTCTGGCCACTGATCCATCCTCAAGACCCAGTAACCCAGAAGATTTTCAGTGGGAAAGGTGTCCAAGTCAGATCTTGCCCCTAGGTATTCCTGCACCATATAAAACAGACGCTGGCAATGGTTGCTGGAACCGATCATACCTTGGGGGTGTGGACTAAAAAATTATCTGAACGCATCTGTCATGAGAGGGTTTACCCGTTGGTGGCGCTATCGGCCTCTTAGATCGCAGTACCAGTGTCCACCAGCGGGTGTCTTCCAACGCCTGGGACCTGCAGTAAGAGGTCTCTCCTGCTGGTGGCACTGTTGCATCCTTGGGCCGTAGTACCGGTGTCCACCAGCGGGTGCACTCCAGCAGTGTGGAGCAAACAGCACCCTCTGCGCTCAGGTGTGACTTGAAGTCAATTATAGTCAGTCCTATAAATACCCGGCAAGCCCTCATATGCTTGCCTTGGTATCTTTCTTCCTTGCGCCCTGACCTGTTATCCTGTTATCCTGTTATCCTGTTATCCTGTTATCCTGTTATCCTGTTATCCTGTTATCCTGTAAACCTGTATCGGACCCTGAACCTGTTCCTGAGCCTGTATCCTATCCCATCCATTATCTCCCTTTCCCAACCTGCCCTTGTTCAGTTGCTGATCTCCTGTGTATGACCTTGGCTTGGCTAACGTTTATGTTTCTGGTATATCCCTTGTTCCTGCTGACCTGCTGTGTATGACCCTGGTCTGGCTGACATCTGTGATTCTGGTATTGCCCCTTGCTATATATATTGCTGTTTGTAGTGGGTTTGTTGTGTTGGTTTTGCACTATCTGTATTTTCTGAATTATCACTTATTTTAATAAATATTATTTATTCATTTACATGCGTTTGGGTTATCTCTGTGCAGTCCACACAGTCTGGTCTACTAGTCTCCTGACAGTATACCAAGGCCATCCCTGACCAGACGTGGCTGCACTGAGAAACCGTCCTGTTACGGTGGGCACGCAAAAGATGGACTTTGATGAAATTGTCTATTATTCTCTGCTGGTGGCAGAGGATAATGAATATTGCCGTCAGGGACCGTGACCAACTGCTGGAAACGATCCAAACGGCCCATTTACTAGTAGATCAGGGTCATGCGTTATGAGGATGTTCAGCCTTTGATCCAATTATGTGCAGAGTCAGCCTTGTCATGCATTCCCGAAGGTAGTGACGATTTCTCCCCTCCTTTCAGTTGTGACCAGGTTGAATCCCTGGTATGGTTGTTAGAGGATGATCCGGCTTTCTTTGATGAACATTATTCCGCTTGTTCCCAGCAGGTGTTATCCAATTGCATTTATTCAGTACAATCTCTGGTTAGTCAGGCTGTGTGTGAATCAATGTTTGTTCAACCTGTGCTGCAGGCATGGTCAGATCTCCTGTCTTTAGCTAAGCCACAATATTCCAGCCCTGCCATTAATCATCTACCTTCCAAAAAATCTATCTCCACGTCGCCTATGGCAACTTCAGCTACAGCCCAGTTTAATCAGCCCCCTACCAAATACTACCACCCAGTCTCCAAGTGTCGCACCTATCCTGCCTTCAATGCACCTATCTCTTCTCCTCCACCTGTAACAGTCCCACAAAACCCTTCTCTAGCTACAGTTCCTTGGTCTTCCTTCTGCCCAGCTACTTTCTTTTCTTACAGCCCTGCACCTACATACAAAACTGCACGGGCTAAACCAAAAAAGAAACAAAAATTCTTCCCGACCCACACCATCTTGCCAGTAACCCAACCTGCTCCCACTTCCCAGTCTGATGTCCCGATGCCTGCCTTCCAGCCGGATGTCTCTGCCTTCCAGCTTGATGTCTCTGCCTTCCAGTCTGGGGTGGCCACCTTCCAGTCCAATGCACCCGCTCTCCAGTCTAACGCGCCTGCTTTCCAGTCTGATGTCCTGATGCCTGCCTTCCAGCCTGATGTCTCGGCGCCTGCCTCCCAGCTTGATGTCTTTGCCTCACAGTCTGATGTGCCCACTGTCCAGTCTGTCCTGATGTCTGCCTTCCAGCCCGAAGTTGCGGTGCCTGCTTTCCAGTCTGATGCATCTGCTATCCAGTCTGATGTGCCTGCCTTCCAGCTGGATGTCCCGATGCCTGCCTTCCAGCTGGAGGTCCCGATGCCTGCCTTCCAGCCGGAGGTCCCGATGCCTGCCTTCCAGCCGGAGGTCCCGATGCCTGCCTTCCAGCCGGAGGTCCCGATGCCTGCCTTTCAGACGGATGTCCCGATGCCTGCCTTCCAGCCAGTTGTCTCGATGCCTACCTTCCAGTCTGATGTGCCAGCTTCCTAGCTTGATGTCTCGATGCCTGCCTCCCAGTCTGATGTCCCAGCTTCCCAGTCTGATGTCTCGATGCCTGCCTACCAGCCTGATGTGCCAGCTTCCCAGCCTGATGTGCCAGCTTCCCAGCCTGATGTCTTGATGCCTGCCTACCAGCCTGATGTGCCAGCTTCCCAGTCTGATGTGCCGGCTTCCCAGTCTGATGTGCCGGCTTCCCAGTCTGATGTGCCGGCTTCCCAGTCTGATGTGCCAGCTTCCCAGTTTGATGTGCCAGCTTCCCAGTTTGATGTGCCAGCCTCCCAGCCTGATGTCTTGAAGCTTACCTTCCAGCCTGATGTGCCAGCTTCCCAGCCTGATGTGCCAGCTTCCCAGTCTGATGTGCCAGCTTCCCAGTCTGATGTGCCAGCTTCCCAGTCTGATGTGCCAGCTTCCCAGTTTGCTGTGCCTGCTTCCCAGCCTGATGTCTTGAAGCTTGCCTTCCAGCCTGATGTCTCGATGCCTGCCTACCAGCCTGATGTGCCAGCCTCCCAGTTTGATGTGCCAGCTTCCCAACCCGATGTCTCGATGCCTGCCTACCAGCCTGATGTGCCTGCCTTCCAGTCTGATGTGCCAGCTTCCCAGTCTGATGTGCCAGCTTCCCAGTTTGATGTGCCAGCTTCCCAGTTTGATGTGCCAGCTTCCCAGTTTGATGTGCCAGCTTCCCAACCTGATGTCTCAATGCCTGCCTACCAGCCTGATGTGCCAGCTTCCCAGCCTGATGTGCCAGCTTCCCAGTCTGATGTGCCAGCTTCCCAGTCTGATGTGCCAGCTTCCCAGTCTGATGTGCCAGCTTCCCAGTTTGATGTGCCAGCTTCCCAGTTTGATGTGCCAGCTTTCCAGTTTGCTGTGCCAGCTTCCCAGCCTGATGTCTTGCAGCCTGCCTTCCAGCCTGATGTCTCGAAGATTGCCTCCCAGTCTGATGTGCCAGCTTCCCAGTCTGATGTGCCAGCTTCCCAGCTTGATGTCTCGAAGCTTGCCTTCCAGCCTGATGCCTCGATGCCTGCCTTCCAGTGTGATGTGCCTGCCTTCCAGTTTGATGTGCCAGTTCCCCAGTCTGTTGTCTCAGTGCCTGCCCTCCAGCCTGATGTCTCGAAGCTGGCTTCCCAGACTGACGTGCCAGCTTCCCAGACTAACGTGCCAGCTTCCCAGACTGACGTGCCAGCTTCCCAGCCCGAAGTGCCCATGCCTGCTGCCCAGCCTGATGTGCCTGCTGCCCAGCTCGAAGTGCCCATGCCCGCTGCCCAGCCTGATGTGCCTGCTGCCCAGCTCGAAGTGCCCATGCCCGCTGCCCAGCCTGATGTGCCTGCTGCCCAGCTCGAAGTGCCCATGCCTGCTGCCCAGTCTGATGTGCCTGCTGCCCAGCTTGAAGTGCCCGTGCCTGCTGCCCAGCCTGATGCACCTGCTGCCCAGCTCGAAGTGCCCGCTGCCCAGCTTGGTGTATTCCTGCCCGCTGTCATCTCGGATGTGGCCGCTGTCATCTCGGATGTGCCCGCTGTCATCTCGGATGTGCCCGCTGTCTGCTCGGATGTGCCCGCTGTCTGCTCGGATGTGCCCGCTGTCTTCTCAGATGTACCCACTGTCCAGTTTGATGTACCCGATGCCCAGCCTGATGTACTCTCATCTGTTCGGTTGGAAGCCATGAACTTTGGACAATTGCACCTTGTTGGAGCGTCCGGAGGCTGCTCCTTTAGGGGGGTATTGTCATGAGAGGGTTTACCCGTTGGTGGCGCTATCGGCCTCTTGGATCGCAGTACCAGTGTCCACCAGCGGGTGTCTTCCAACGCCTGGGACCTGCAGTAAGAGGTCTCTCCTGCTGGTGGCACTGTTGCATCCTTGGGCCGTAGTACCGGTGTCCACCAGCGGGAGCACTACAGCAGTGTGGAGCAAACAGCACCCTCTGCGCTCAGGTGTGACTTGAAGTCAATTATAGTCAGTCCTATAAATACCCGGCAAGTCCTCATATGCTTGCCTTGGTATCTTTCTTCCTTGCGCCCTGACCTGTTATCCTGTTATCCTGTAAACCCGTATCGGACCCTGAACCTGTTCCTGAGCCTGTATCCTATCCCATCCATTATCTCCCTTTCCCAACCTGCCCTTGTTCAGTTGCTGATCTCCTGTGTATGACCTTGGCTTGGCTAACGTTTATGTTTCTGGTATATCCCTTGTTCCTGCTGACCTGCTGTGTATGACCCTGGCCTGGCTGACATCTGTGATTCCGGTATCGCCCCTTGCTATATATATTGCTGTTTGTAGTGGGTTTGTTGTGTTGGTTTTGCACTATCTGTATTTTCTGAATTATCACTTATTTTAATAAATATTATTTATTCATTTACATGCGTTTGGGTTATCTCTGTGCAGTCCACACAGTCTGGTCTACTAGTCTCCTGACAGCATCGGTCAGACGGCCACTTTCTCCACCACTCCTTCTTTGACTGACCAAAGCCTCAGCAACACGTTGTCCAGGAACAGGAGTTTGTAACCTCCCAGTCTCTGGGAACGCGTTGCACAGACCTTTCTGCAAGGCCTCCCGAAGATGTTTCATCCTGCTCCCTCTGCGACAGCAAGGTAAGGTCTGCAACCTTACCCTTGTAACGTGGATCAAGGAGGGTTGCCAGCCAGTTTTGATCCCTCTCCTTGATACCACGAATATGAGGATCCTTCCGTAGGCTTTGCAGGATCAGGGAGGCCATGCAGTGTAGGTTTGCTGAGGCATTCGGTCCGGAGTCCTCTGGGTCACTAAGGACGACATGATCCGTAGCCACCTCCTCCCAGCCACGTACAAGTCCATTGGTTTCTTGGGACTGTAAATGATCCCTTAAAGACTGCTGCTGATGCTGAGTGCCAGGCTCCACCTCAATGCTGACACAATCCTCCTCTTCCTCCTCCTCCTCCTCATCCTCATCATCCTCCTGTGTGATCGGCGGGCACGCAGTAACATTGTCTGGATAAAGGGGGCCTTGAGAGCTAAGGAAGTCCTCCTCTTCCTGCCTCTGTTCTGCCTCAAGTGCCCTGTCCATTATTCCACGCAGCGTGTGCTCCAACAGATGGACAAGGGGGACAGTGTCACTGATGCATGCACTGTCACTGCTCACCATCCTCGTGGCCTCCTCAAATGGTGACAGGACAGTGCATGCATCCCTGATCATGGCCCAATGGCGTGGGGAAAAAGAAACAAGCTCCTCTGTCCCTGTCCTGGTGCCATAGTCGCACAGGTATTCATTGATGGACCTCTGCTGCGTGTGCAGCCACTGCAGCATGGCCAACGTTGAGTTCCACCTGGTGGGCATGTCACAGATTAGGCAGTTCTTGGGCAGGTTAAATTCCCTTTGGAGGTCAGCCAGCCGAGCACTGGCATTATATGACCTGCGGAAATGCACGCAGACTTTCCTGGCCTGCCTCAGGACATCCTGTAAGCCTGGGTACCTGCCCAAGAACCGCTGCACCACCAAGTTAAGGACGTGAGCCAAACAGGGCACATGGGTCAGTTGTCCCTGTTGGAGGGCGGAGAGGAGGTTGGTGCCATTGTCGCAAACCATCATTCCTGCCTTAAGCTGGCATGGCGTCAACCACCTCTGAACCTGCCCCTGCAGAGCTGACAGAATCTCTGCCCCAGTGTGGCTCCTGTCCCCCAAATACACCAGCTCAAGCACCGCATGGCATCTTTTTGCCTGCACGCTTGCGTAGCCCCTTGAATGCCTACGGAGCACTGCTGGTTCCGCAGACAAATCAGCAGAGGAAGAGGCCATGGAGGAAGAAGAGGAGGGGTGGAGGAGAGAGGTGTGGCAGAATCACCACTAGTAGTATTTTGGAGGCATGGTGGCGGAACAACCTCCAACACTACTGCACCCTGTCCTGCATCCTTCCCAGCTGCCAGAAGAGTCACCCAGTGCGCGATGAAAGATAGGTAACGTCCCTGTCCATGCCTGCTGGACCATGAGTCAGCAGTAATATGCACCTTACCGCTGACCACCCTGTCCAGCGAGGCCAAGACATTGCCTTCCACATGCTGGTAGAGAGCCGGAATCGCCTTCCGTGAGAAAAAGTGGTGTTTGGGCACCTGCCAATGAGGAACCGCACATTCCACAAAACTCACAGAAGGGGGCAGAGTCTACCAACTGAAAAGGCAGCAGTTGAAGTGATAGCAATTTAGCCAAGCTAGCATTCAACCACTGGGCATGTGGATGGCTGGGAGTGAACTTCTTTCGGCGGTGCAGCAGCTGGGGCAGGGAAATTTGCCTGGTACAATCTGAGGTCGGTGTACCGATAGCAGATTGCCCCAAGTACTTGGCAGTGACATACCTAATTCTACACCTTCATTCCTCTCAGTGCAGGTCTCAGAGAGGACTGAAGGTATAGTGGGGTTCGAGATCCCAGCTGATGAGCAGCAAGGAGAGGTCCTCTTTGTTCTTTGGTGTGGGTCTTTTAGGTGCGCTTGCCAATGAACTGCATGGCAGGTCGACATATGTCTGGTCAAGCATGTGGTGCCCAAGAGGGTGATGTTTTGGCCATGCGAGATACGCTTGAGACATATGTTGCAAATAGCAGCGGTGGGATCTGATGCACTCATCTCAAAAAAGGCCCACACCAAAGAACTTTTGGAATAATGTGCAGAGACAGCAGCGCCCTGCACATGCATACTAACTGTAAATACTGTAGCTGCCTGTCTGTGGTATTAATAGGAGCAGAACAACAGCAATTGTCTTCAGGTAGCTTTAGGTGCACACTGTGCAGAGGACGCACTACACTAACTTGTAAATACTACAGCTGCCTGCAGTACTAATAGGATCAGAAGAACACCACCAATTTTCTTCAGGTAGCTTTAGGTGCACACTGTGCAGAGGACGCACTACACTAACTGTAAATACTGTAGCTAATAGGACTAATAGGATCAGAAGAACACCACCAATTTTATTCAGGTAGCTTTAGGTGCACGCTGTGCAGAGGACACAGTACACTAACTGTAAATACTGTAGCTGCCTGCCTGTGGTATTAATAGGAGAAGAACAGCAATTGTCTTCAGGTAGCTTTCGGTGCACACTGTGCAGAGGACACAGTACACTAACTGTAAATACTGTAGCTGCCTGCCTGTGGTATTAATATACTGTAGGATCAGAAGAACACCACCAATTTTTCTTCAGGTAGCTTTAGGTGCACACTGTGCAGAGGACACAGTACACTAACTGTAAATACTATAGCTGCCTGTCTGTGGTATTAATAGGAGCAGAACAACAGCAATTGTCTTCAGGTAGCTTTAGGTGCACACTGTGCAGAGGACACACTACACTAACTTGTAAATACTGCAGCTGCTATGGTACTGTACTAATAGGATCAGAAAAACACCACCAATTTTCTTCAGGTAGCTTTAGGTGCACACTGTGCAGAGGACGCACTACACTAACTTGTAAATATTACAGCTGCCTGCGATACTAATAGGATCAGAAGAACACCACCAATTTTCTTCAGGTAGCTTTAGGTGCACACTGTGCAGAGGACGCACTACACTAACTTGTAAATACTGCAGCTGCCTGCGGTACTGTACTAATAGGATCAGAAGAACACCACCAATTTTCTTCAGGTAGCTTTAGGTGCACACTGTGCAGAGGACGCACTATATTAACTGTAAATACTGTAGCTAATAGGACTAATAGGATCAGAAGAACACCAGCAATTTTCTTCAGGTAGCTGTAAATACTGTAAAGACACCTGCCTGCCTGTCAGTAGGAAGAGAATAACAGGAACGGATCTAGCTAAACTGAATACAGCATATATATATATATATAGATATATATATATCTATATATATATATATCTATATATATATAGATATATATATATACACACACACAACACCTAGGATGTATATGTATACACAATACACTGTAATTGCAGCTAACTGGTTTGCCAGCCTACTCTATCTAACTTAAATCAAATGACACTGTCTCTCTGTCTATCTCTCCGCCGCCGCAACACACTACACAAGGCTGCCACCCAGGCGGCCTTATATAGTGTGAGGCATGTACTAAACCCCCTGAGCCATAATTGGCCAAAGCCACCCTGGCTTTGGCCAATTACGGCTCTCTATACAGACGGCGCTATGATTGGCCAAGCATGCGGGTCATAGTGCATGCTTGGCCAATCATCAGCCAGCAATGCACTGCGATGCCGCAGTGAATTATGGTCCATGACGCGCCACTCGAATTTGGCGCAAACGGCCTATATCATTCGTAATTCAACGAACGGGCGAACATACGATGTTCTAGTCGAACATGGGTTCGACTCGAACACGAAGCTCATCCCTAATCAGCATACCAAGACATTTTGGACAATTTCATGCTCCCAACTTTTTGGGAACAGTTTGGAGATGGCCCTTCCTGTTCCAACATGACAATGTCAATATTGAACCCTGAAGGAATAAGACTGGGATGCCATTAAAGTTCATGTGCATGTAAAGGCAGGTGTCCCAATACTTTTGGTAACGCCTGCCAATTGGCTAATTGGAGGTTATTGAATAATTAGCAGGACATTACTTAATCCAAGCCAGATCCCTCATAGTTGGTGTAAAACAGCATTGAGCAGAACACCTAATTTTTTTAAACCAAGTGTGCTACAACGCAGGGATGACTTGTATCTGTGCACTGTGCTGTGCTCTAGCACAAACGCTATTCGTAAAGAATGGCAACGCAATGCAACACACATATACAGCATGTTAGTGGCATTCACATTATATTATAAGGTGTGTTATGATGTGCAGTATGATTGCACTGATGTGTGAAAGAGCCATTAAAAGTATCAGTTTAAAGGTCTTCGTTTTAGCACAGGTTCAGTGTGAAGATGCATGCAAACTATTTCCTAAATAAATTATCTGCATATGAAGTAATTCTTTTAGTGTCAATAAGGAATGAAAGCCACACTTCCTTCCTTTTTATCAGCAATAGTTTAGTTACAATTATTGTGTGCGACTCTGGGTGTGGTTGCCACCATCCTTGTTAATTATATCTGGAAAACCACAATTGCTCTTTATAGAACTTTGAAGGCAACTTCTAAACAAAAAATAAGATTAAAATAATAACCTTTATTTTCTGGATTTAAAAGGTTTCAACTACATATATTACATAGTATAAATTATTGTACAAAATTGGGTTGCAACATCAAGAAGTGCGATCCAAATGGTTTCCCCCACAGCTGATGATTTAGCTAGCAGTTATTGGATTACTGTTTGGCCCACTCAGCCTAGGGACTCCTGAGGACCACCATTTGGATCACATAACTATTTTTTGGTTAGAAGTTGCCTTCAAAGTTCTATAAAGAGCAATTGTGGTTTTCCAGATACAACAAACATTTAGCCCGGGTTCACACATGTGCGGAGCGAATTGAAGCTCAGGTTTCACTGGGAAGATAAAAATCAGTTGTTCAAAGGCTTCTCTGCGTCGGAGCTGCCGATCAGTGAGTAGGGAGAGGGGGAGGTGTAGTGAGGAGAAGGAGAAAATTCTTGTTCAGAAAGCAATGCATCTGCGAATCAGATGCGTACCCTTTGGAGATAATGGGCTTGTAATTCGCACCGCAATGCCCAAAAAACGCACACGTTTTTTGTGCAATGAGCAGTGCGAATGCAACGCACATATGTGAACCAGATACATTCAAATGAATGTATTTTAAAATGTCCTGCGAATTGGATGCGGTGTAAGCCGCATCTAATTCACATAGGTGTGAACGGGGGCTTAGTTATCATCTAAGTAGACTTTTTAGGTATATTTAAAAGTTTAATTCAGGTTTTCAGAAAAAAATAAGAAAGGTAAACCAACCATACCTACAGAAAACACAAGTGGACATGAGCGTGGGATCTGGTTAGAAAGTCTTCTATCTGAATTGTGTAGAAGTTTGGGGGAGGGGGAAAGGAGAGTTTGGGACTTTATATGAAACACCCTGAGGTGTCTCCATCCCGCGGGACTTTAGATGAAGCACCCTGAGGTGCCTCCATCCCTTATGGCATTTTAAAAAGGGGGAGTTGGGACTTTATATGAAGCATTGAAGTAGTGGAGGTAAATTAATATAAACACATTTATTTGGTAGCATGGGTCTGCATACATGAAAATATTTCATATCCTATATACACAAAAAGCGTGCACAAGGGCTGAGTGTATAGAATGGAAAAATACCTGCATAACATCATATGGTCAGAATGATGAACATGTATATACACATAAAAATGACATATCTATACCAAAATCAGCAGGCTTAACACCAGCACCTGTACCCGCAAGGTACATCTGTATCCACCAGATGGTATAAAAAATGAAATGTATAAATAGTCAATGAGTGGTTGGATAAATAAATAAATCACAATCCGTAGGAGGTATATGGTTGTGGCATCAAAATAGAGCTCTACGCGTTTCGTGGGTTTTCCCACTCGTCAGGAGCGGATGCGCCAGACATTTCTATGGAAAAAAGATTTGAGGAAATATTCTTGTCAAAGGAATTCAAAAAATGTTATTTCTATAGCTATAGATGGTTAACCATTAGCACTCACCAACCCAGGCAGGGCCGCAAAGTGGGATGATTGGTGCACCGATACATTATTATACTATTTATACATTTCATTTTTTATACCATCTGGTGGACACAGATGTACCTTGCGGGTACAGGTGCTGGTGTTAAGCCTGCTGCTTTTGGTATAGACATGTCATTTTTATGTGTATATACATGTTCATCATTCTGACCATATGATGGTATGCAGGTATTTTTCCATTCTATACACTCAGCCCTTGTGCACGCTTTTTGTGTATACAGGATATGAAATATTTTCATGTATGCAGACCCATGCTACCAAATAAATTTGTTTATATTAATTTACCTCCACTACTTCATTGCTTCATATAAAGTCCCAACTCCCCCTTTTTAAAATTCTATCTGAATCGGACAAATAAACAATAGCAGCTTACATCACAGCAGCCAGTTGTCAGCCGAACTGGTGTAAGATCAAGGCATCACAGTCCAGGCAAAGAGCGAGATGTGGAGAACTCATCAGTGCCGGCTGGAACTCTCTATGTAGACCAAAGCAGCATTCCCCGCTGCTGTGTGAACTTCTGACAGGATCATGCATCAAATAAGAGAGTGGCAACACATTTTGAAGTTGCACCTCTTTGTCAAGCCTGCCCCAATCAGTTACTTGGGGATTTATGCACAAAACGAGAATGGGAAAGGTGTGGCACACAGATAACTGACCCGACCACACTGGAATCTAGCTGGAACCGATTCAAACAAGCAGAACAGGCGATGCTGGCTATAAATCCATCATGCATTTTAAAAACTATTAACTGTTGATTATTATCTATATTCATAAATTATTACATACCTAAAGTGTTACAAAACCCACAACCGTAAAATCTGTCTGTATATGTAGAATAGCATGCTTGTTATACTCACTGTGGAACTTAATGGGTTAATCCTCTGCATTGTGTAAAAAGGCTCTTTGATCCTGTATGGACAGATCCTCCCCCTCCTGCAGGGTCTCTCTTGGCAAGGCCAGATAAGACACAGTGAGGGAAATCCTTCTGCACATGCTCAGTTTGGTCTCTATTGCTGGAGAGAACATTTCCTTGTTGATCAAAACTAGCCAGGTCACATGGTATGACTTCACACATTTGGGCGTGTATACAAATCCTAAATGACAGCCCGGTCCCTCCCTCCTCCTCCATGCCTATGTAGCGTCACATATGGTGACCCATCACATTTCGCTACCCGCTGGAGTGCGCATGCGCGACGCTGCCATATGCGTTCCAACACTTTTACGACAAAACTCGACACCCTTCACGGACTCGCTTCGCTCACCCGCTTCGGGCACAGCCTCGCTTCGCTTGGCATAATTATAATCTAACTCTATGTCCACTTGAATGGTGGGGCTTGAACCTGGACTTAGGGGTGGAGTTTTGTCGTAAAAGTGTTGGAACGCATATGGTGGCATCGCGCATGCGCACTCCAGCGGGTAGCGAAATGGGTCGCCATATGTGATGCTACACTCAGTAACTAAAAAAGAACACAGTGGGTGGGATGTCACATCTTGATGGATGGATGGATGATCCGACTCCCATAACAGCATGAGGACACATGCTATAGTGAAAATCTCCTCCTACCTGAACACTCAGCACTCAGGCAGACCCTGCAGTTTATCACGTGACCGCAGTATACAGATCAGCCTAAAAGGTATATAGTGGCAGTATTTTAATGTAAAAAAAGATTTATAAGCTGTGGGCACTAGGGGGGGGGGGGGGGGTGGAGGGGCGGATGAACTATTTTCATATTACTGGGTTTAGTACCACTTTAATACATTGCTATGTCAAATGATATATGAATCATCAGCTAAAAATGAATGAATTTGCCTGTCATAAGTAAAATGGACACTGATAGCTCATCACCTATGGAGGTAAGTACAGCGGTTAGCAGAAGGGTGCAAGAGGCTAGTTCACCTTTTCATTTTTTCTGAAAATATGAACTAACCCTTTAAGTAAAATGGACTGTGATTTTGCTTTTGTGAGAAATAAACACTTTCCTACCTTTTCTCTTGACACATAATATTGCAACAGCTGCTATTATTGTAAGTATCACAACGCCAGCAATCACAGGTATAATGATGTAGAGTGTAGAGCTCTTTGTATCTGTAGAATACAAAAGATAAAGTAAAAATATCAGCATACTGGACCACAAGTTATGTGTTAAAATGATTGCCTTTAACCACTTGCTTACTGGGCACTTAAACCCCCCTCCTGTCCAGACCAATTTTCAGCTTTTAGCGCTGTCGCACTTTGAATGACAATTGCGCGGTCATACAACACGGTACCCAAATGAAATTTTTATCATTTTTTTCCCACAAATAGAGCTTTCTTTTGATGGTATTTGATCACCTCTACGGTTTTTATTTTTTGTTAAAAAAATTTAAAAAGACAGAATTTTTTTTAAAAAAATTATATTTTTTTTATATTTTGTTATCAATTTTTGCAAACAGTTAATTTTTCTCCTTCATTGATGTACGCTGATGAGGCGGCACTGATGGGCACCGATAGGTGGCAGTGATGGGCACTGATGGGTGGCGGTTATGGGCACTGATGGGTGGCAGTGTTGGGCACTGATTGGGCACTGACTGATGGCAGCACTGCTAGGTGGCACTAATAGGTGGCACTTGTGGGCATTGATAGGTGGCACTTGTGGGCATTGATAGGTGGCACTTGTGGGCATTGATAGGTGGCACTTGTGGGCTTTAATAGGTGGCACTTGTGGGCACTGGCAGATGGCACTTGGAGGCACAGATGAGGCATCTGTGCCTCCTTCCTCTTCGGGACCGATGTCCCTTTGACATGAGCCGGTGATCGGCTTTTTTTTCCTCCTCACACTGTCAGCGTGAGGAGAAAACGAAACCGATCACCTAGGTTTTGTTTATATCATGTGATCAGCTGTCATTGGCTGACAGCTGATCACATGGTAAGGGGCCGGGACCGGCCCCTTACTCGGATCTGTGATCATCCGAGTCTCCGTGACTCGGTGATCACATCGCGCACGCCGCGCGCCCTGCAGGGTGCGCGCGGTGCGCGTGCATAGGGGAGGACGTCATATGACGTCCTCCCGGAGATTGAGGTCCGCGCTGTAGCCGTCATTCGGCTATGGCCCGGACCTCTAGTGGTTAAACAGCATTTGTTAGGAATTTAAATTGTCATACTTGTTGACTTTTAAAGGCTAAGTTCAACTTTTTTTTTTCTTCTAAAATCCAGCTCCCCTATGTACCAATATACCATTAATGTACCTTGGTTGCACAAACATACACGTTTTCTTTGATTTTGAAAACAAGGCCTCACCTCATCCATCGCTATATTTTGCAGACCACTTCAGAACCTTCCTGGTATACACACAGACCAGCCAGTAAGACACAGAAAATTTTTTGTTCTGGGGGGGGTTCAGCAGCAGGTACTAAGTAAAAGTCTTTTAAATAAAACAAATTGCACCAAATTCATAAAGACTGGAAAAGGAAAATCTATGTGTTGGTCATAGTAAGTGTAGCGCTGGTAGATTTGCAATCTACCACATGTTAGGTAAATTTAGTAACTTGTTTGTTAGGAAGGTTAAGTTTGCCTCTGTTCCAGCTTGGCTGACGTTGTGTGTGTTTCCGTGCTGACCGGTGGGTGTCGCTGTTATCACTGGTTAGTGTTGGAAAGGCAACGTGTTGAAGCGTATGGATGCTCTTCTGTCCCGGAGACAACTCGGTGGAGGTGGTCCTCTGAGTTGCATTCTGGTGAGGGTATTTATGGGACAGACGCCATATTTTGGGGTTTGTTTTACAGCCACCTGCTGGCCCTCCTGGCCGACAGGTATGCGTTAAGGGGCCACCTCGTGGTCCTCCGTTCCGGAGGCCCACGATACTACGGCGCAGAGGTGGGTCCAGAAGCTTGTCTGGGGCCTTCCACCGCGGCCGAGGAATGGTCCTGAGCTGTCGGTCCTGAGTGACGAAGCTGGACAACCGAGGAGATCCCAGGGGAGGACCCGTCTTGGAGGGATCACGCAGGGTTCTGGTCTATAGAGGGGCCTGGTGACTCGGTTGGAGGACGTATCCGAAAGTAACTATACAGCATAGTGTTGCCGGGTTGGCTTAAAGGTTCAGGCACTGTGACTGAGATTCATTACAGAAAATCTGATACATTCTGTGGCAGAGTATCGTACGGATTTTGTTCCCAAGCAAGTCTGTGGCAGAGACTTTGATTCGTGCTGTGTACTGGCTGCTAGGCTGGTGAGAGAGGCCTATCCAGACGAGCAAGGAGTGTGTCCCACGAGGGGAGCGCATTCCATGCAATATCTAAATTCTACCCGAACATTTGTTAAAAGAACCCTACAAGAAGATGTTTGAGTTTCTTCTGCAGTTTCATTTCCGCTTCTTTCCTGCTATTTCCTAAGTCAAGTGTTTAATAAAGCATTGAAAACGTACTCCAGTGTTGGTGCATGTGTCGTCCAGAGGTAAACTCAACGGAACCCTAGACCCGGTGGCGGTGAAACAAGGGAAGCAGAGTGAAGGTAACAGACCCGCTTAAACCAGCAGCTCCACCGAGAGTTATTGCTACATAAGCAATCAATCACATCCTTAATTTTATTTTCTCAGATCAAATTGAACACGATTTCAGTTTTGCCTTCTTCCAGTTTTTATGAAGATTGCAGTGAGGTTGGCTACTGTCCAGTCTAAGGCCTGGTACACACAGCCACACGCTGGGCTGAACGGAAAAAACCTGACAGATCACTGTACTAACACATGCAGTGTTAGTACAGCGATCTCCCAAGCTGTGCTATTGTGTTCTGACAGGGGAAGCCCCACCAGAATACAGCTGTCAGTGCTCTTAGCCATTGGAGTGGCTATTACTGGGTGGTGCACTGTAATGGCCAATCTTACTGGGCAGGTGCAAAGGACACAATCTTGTGGATTTTTTGTTATCCTGGTATACCAGACAAGAGAGATGGTACTGTGCACAGTTCATACATACATAACATACCTCTGAACATTTGAACTTGAGAATGAAGGGTATGCGTAGCGCGGCGGGAAAAAAATGGGTGTGGACAAAATTATTGTGGGAGGGGCTTAAAGACAGTGGGGGAGAGACTGCGGATGGATTACAGGAGATAATCAAAAACTGCGGACGGACAACAAGAGATAATCGGAAACTGCGGACGGATTACAGAGATAAGCAGAGACTGCGGACTGACAACAGGAGATAATCAGAGACTGCGGACTGACTACAGGAGATAATTAGAGACTGCGGACTGACTACAAGAGATAATTACAGACTGCGGACTGACTAGAGGAGATAATTAGAGACTGCAGACTGACTACAGGAGATAATTAGAGACTGCGGACTGACTAGAGGAGATAATTAGAGACTGCAGACTGACTACAGGAGATAATTAGAGACTGCGGACTGACTAGAGGAGATAATTAGTGACTGCAGACTGACAACAGGAGATATTTAGAGACTGCGGACTGACAACAGGAGATAATCAGAGACTGCTGACTGACTACAGGAGATAATTAGAGACTACGGACTGACTACGCGAGATAATTAGAGACTGCGGACTGACTACAGGAGATAATCAGAGACTGCGGATGGTTTACCCTCATCTTAGGGTCCTTACTTTCTCAGTGACCCCCTGCAGATTCTTTTTGGAGCTGTCATGCACTGACCTTAATATTCTGGTGGAGGCCAGACAGTACATTTGAAATTTGTGCACTGGGTCAGTGGACTGCCCCGCCCCCTGCCCGAGCCGAGCCATCAGCTGCCCCGCCCGAGCCCCCAGCGGCCCCACCCGAGCAGAGCGGGGGAGTCAGCGGACTGCCCCACCCCCTGCTCCAGCCGACCATAAATATCAGCAGAGCACCCCGCACCCCGCCTGAGCCAAGCTGTTAGCGGCCCCACCCCCCATTGGAGCCGAGCTGGAGTGTCACCAGACCGCCCCGCCCCCTGCCCGAGCCGACCATAAATGTCAGCGGAGCACCCCGCCTGAGCTGTCAGCGCCCCCCCCCATCCCGTGCGGGCCAAGCGGTGGTGTTAGCAGAGCGCCCCGCCTGAGCTGAGATGAGCCGAGATCTAAAGGGGCCCAGCCTAGAGAGAGTTGGGAGGAGGGGGGAGGATGACAGCGGCTGGATCAATACATGAGCTTGCCTTCTTCCCGTCCATTGACAATTAAGGACCAGACGGTGACAAGTGTAAAGCTCCCTTTTTTTGACAAACATAACTCTGCTCTGGTGGGGTTCAGACACCCCAAAAGCCCCCCCCCCCCCCCTTATCTACGTCCATGATCCCTGATGTAGTGCAAGTGCCTGCATGATTGGATACAGAGTGATTGGATTAATGGTGTGTCCTCCTATTATATCGTTTTGGTAAATCTAAAAGGAGATTGTGTAGAGATTATACAGTTAGATTGTATAGTGTATGGCCACATTTATACACCAATAATTACCTAGTTGCACTTTCAGTGTCATTAATTGTTAACGGCACACCAAATACAGAAGCAAACACACATTTTGCCACATGAAAAAACAGGTGACAAATGCAGTAAAAAATGTAGAAAAATGTCCCACTAGCTACTTTGCCATTGATATCAACGGGCTGCCCTAGGTGTGTCACTGGGAAAACGAGCCAAAAAAACCTGCCCTCCCACTACTCTAGGTGTGATTGGGGTCTGAAAGTGAAATGGGTGCGTTTACACAAGAACAATGAGGCTCCATTCACATCTGTGTGTTTCAAAACACATGGAAAACTGCACAGAAAATGTGCTGTAGCACCCTCTAGTGTGCTAGAAGTGGTAGTAATTAGGTTTTTGTAGGTACATTCCAGGCTTGGCTGGCAGCCAGGCCTGTTTGTTTTGATCTGGGTTGGGAGTGACTCAGGCAGAGCTGGGTGACTCACAGGCAGCATCACTAAGACCTCCCTCTTCTTTCCTGAGTTTGCTAGAAAGTTCTGGAAAGAGAGGAGAAGAGGAGAGGGGGAGATGCCTGGGGTATTCTGAGGAGCCCTGACGATTCCCCAACTTGGATTGGCAGGGGGCAGGCCTCCTCAAATACTCAGAGTCAGTCCAGTTGGGAAGGGGTTGTTCAGTGTGGAAGCTGGAGATGGACTGCTAGGCTGTCGTGGCCCGGATGAAGCTCCCCATTCTGGGGGGGGGGGGGTTCTTGGGCCTGGGCTCGGGTGCAGATAAGACCATCTGAGAACACGTGGGTGTCCTGGACAGGAAACACAGGAGCAAGAAGAGGACAGCAGGAGAGAGCGCTGGCAGGCAATTTTCCAATTCTGTCTGGGGTGGGTGCAGAGCCAGTGGAGTGGACTGTGGTGGCATGGGCAGTGGAGAGAGACAGCTGCAGCCAGGAGGGCTGGCAAGACCTGAAGATGTGGTACTGGGCTCAGTAGCCACGTGGACAACTAGCACTGGGACTACCTACTTTTTGCTACACCATAGGAGCCTGCGGTCCCTTCCTGTAAAGGGTGTCTGCTTTGGGCCTGGCTGAGCCAGTGTCCGGCCTTTCCATCAGTGCTAGCTGGTCCTAAAGATTGAGAGCAAGAGTTGTGCTGGAGCTGGAAGTAAAGAGGTTGTATATACCGGAAATGTATATAGTTGGTTCCATATATCTTTCTGCAATCAATTGGGCATCTCATGAGTAATGCCGCGTACACACAAGCGGACTTTTCGACCGGACTGGTCCGACGGTCTAATCGACGGACTTTCGGCCGACTTCCGACAGACTTTCCCAACAAACGGACTTGCCTACACACGTTCACACCAAAGTCCGATGGATTCATATGTGATGACGTACGACCGGACTAAAATAAGGAAGTTGATAGCCAGTAGCCTCTATCGTCGGTTTTCATCCGTCGGACTAGCATACAGATGAGCGGACTTTTCGACCGGACTTGAGTCCGTCAGAAAGATTTGAAACATGTTCCAAATCTAAAGTCCGTCACATTTTTGACTGAAAATGTCCGCTGCAGGTCCGATGAAGCCCACACACAGTTGAATTGTCCGCCGGACTCGGTCCGTCGGACAAGTCCGGTTGAAAAGTCTACTTGTGTGTACGCGGCATAACTCATACCCATTCAAGTTAAATCTCCTCAATAAAAATACAAAACAAAGTTCAAGGACTGTTTTTCTGCCTGAGGGCATGAGAACTGTGTGCTTGGCTGGGCAGGATGACGCTTTAGTGCACTTCGCCATGCAATTCAGAAATGCTGCAAATGTGCATCATGCTTGTGTTGTCATTACAGGTTAAAGGCACCCCAAGTGCGGCAAACGCACCAAAACTGCAGCAATGCACCACGCTCCATTTCAAAAATAGTTCTGGAGCTTCTCTGTGGCAATTGCCGTGCATAGGGCAGCCCATTCAAGTGAACAGGCTGCCATATGAGTGACAAGTGAAAACGCTCCAAAACACCCAAAACAAACGCATGCGGGAATGTGAGTGTAAACTACGTGGAGATGTAAATGAGGCCTGACAACTGAGTGTCTCTGTCCACTCCCTCCTATGTACTTGTATAGAGATGACCATACACTATGCAATCTGATTGTACAATCTCTGTACAATTTCCTTTACATTTACCAGAACTATGGAGCAGGAGACCCACCTGACTAATCCATTCAATTTGTATCAAATCAGAGAGGCCCTTGTACTACATAGCTGATCTAAAGGAGATTGTACAATCAGATTGTATAGGATGTGGGTGTAAGGTGGTATTGTAATGAGGGAGATGTGGTCCAGAGTGGTGAACACACACTATCATACCCTCTTCTATGATGCAACAAGGAAGTGATGGCTTCTGGGAGATGATCTAACAGGAAGTGAATGCTGATACAAGCTACAGGAAGTGATGGAATCTGAAAATCCGTTCAAAAATACAAATAAACTGACAAGATTCTAAACATCCTGTGGATAATGTAAATGAGAGAAAAGCACATTGGGGTGGCCGGGCCAGAAATGTCATTGGAAAACGCTTCTATTTATTATGAAAAGTGAAATTCTGCCTGAAAAGGTGAACTTATCCTTTAAATTCGGTGATAACTAAGCTGTATAATCTACAATTTGATTTATGTACTAATCTCTGTTAAAACTTTGTCAGAGCTAGACTGGAAATTAAAGGATAATTCCACTTTCGTGGGGAAAAAAATAGCAAATAAAGAAAAAAATATAGCATATACAATTGCAACACATGTCATATTGTAATTGAATGTTATTAAAAATTACCTTTCCTTTTCAGTCTGCAGCTGCTGTAATCTTCTGTAAATGCAATGCAATATGGCTACCTGGAGTTGTTCTGTACACAGAATGTGTACTGACCACCCCCAAGTCAGATTTCAGGCATCCCCTGCAACAAAAATGTAATTTCCTGACAGACTCCATGGCAGCATACGTGTCGGTTAACCCCGCCTCCTCTCCAATGCTTTAGGACCCCACTCCCATAAATTTGAGCTCACCACCAGAGACTGTGTTCCTTTTTTGTCCTCCTTTTTGGACCTACAACATATGCACATTCCACCAGGGGTATTGCGGCTCCGTGGGCAGCAGCCTGGCATGTGGCTCCAGACCTCATCTGTAAAGCGTCTTCATGGGCCTCCATTGATACCTGTATGTCACATTACTGCATAGAGCCTGCTTCTCTATCTTCTGTGAACTTTGGTTTAAGAATCCTGTTGGTTGATGGGTTAAATTAAAATTTTCTTTGATCAGCATACCCACCCATGTGGACTGGCTAGTTGTTTCCCACCAGTGGGCTGCCATGGAGTCTGTCAGGAAAACGGAAAATTTATTATCAAATACTTACCGTAATTTTCCTTTCCTGATGGACTCCATAGCAGACGGAGGTCCCACCGTTGGTCAAGAGTTGGCTAATTATGGAACGCCATCTCTGGTGGTGAGTTCAAATTTATGGGAGTGAGGTCCTATAGCATTGGAGAGGAGGCGGGGTTAACCCACACATAGGCTGCCATGGAGTCCATCAGGAAAGGAAAATTATGGTAAGAATTTGATAATAAATTTTCCGTTTTTTGGTGAGATATTTCCAATAGGAACACATCTAAGGGGATGCAGGCCCAGCAGATTTCCTCATTAGTGCTCTGCAGCTGCACAGCTGATTGCTAATTATGAAACCATTCCCATTAAACCCACTCAGCACAGAGGAACATAGAGGGATTTCTTCAGAATAATAAAAGGTAGGAATCTGCAACAAAGGTTGTTATAATCCTTGCAATGTACATAGATCACCTGGAGGGGAATGTTTTTTTCTCAGCAAAAGCAAAGTCACGCTATAAATATTTTTTTTTAAAACATTTAATTCAATAAGGCTACATTCACACCTAAGCTTTTGTCAGGCGTTTTTCAAATAAAAAGGGGCAGAGAGCTGCTGTTTGAGCAGAAAACGCTTGAAAAAAGCTCACGTTGTGCTTTTCAGGAGTTTCTATTGAAGTCTAAGGAGACAAAAAGGCGCAGTTCTGCCTAAAAAGAAGCTCATGTGCTTTTTTGAGCAACAGACATTTTGCTACAAGCGACAAGATGCTCAGATGTGAACAAGGGCATTTGAAAACAATAGATTTTTGCTTGTTGAGCATTTGTGAGCTTCAAGATAGAAGCTACAAAATGCTCAAGTGTGAACGGGCCCTAAATAAGGATGAGGCTTGGATTCACTGCATGTGGTGTTTGCAGCGAAACAAGGGGGTTCGGCCTGAATTTCTGGACAGTCTCACAGGGTCTTTGTCCCCACACATACTGAGCTATCCCTCATTAGTTCTTCATTATCAGCTGTAAACTGTCCATCCTAATAAAGGGTTAAAAATGCAGAAACCGACCTCCTGCATTGACCGCGGACAAGGTCAGGCTGTAGGCGGCACTAGCCCCACCAATTAAAGGGGACGTACAGGTACGCCCATTTGCCCACCGCTGCCATTGTGCCGACCTATATCACTGTGCAGCGGTCAGCAAGTGATTAATAACCAGGCCAGTTTTTGCATTACAACACTGCGTTGCTTTAAGTGACAATTACGCAGTCATGCGACACTGTACCCAAACAAAATTGACGTGCTTTTTTTCCCCACAAATGGAGCTTTCTTTTGGTGGTATTTGATCACCTCTGCATTTTTTTTCCATGCTATAAACAAAGAAAGAGTGACAAATTTGAAAAAAAAAAAATTTTTTTTTTTTACTTTCTGCTAAACTATATATCCAATATATATATATAATATATGTATATATATATATAATAATATGTATATATACACACACAGTTGCAAGAAAAAGTATGTGAACGCTTTTGGAATGATAAGGATTTCTGCACAAACTGGTCATAAAATGTGATCTGATCTTTATCTAAGTCACAACAATAGACAATCACAGTCTGCTTAAACTAATAACACATAAAGAATTAAATGTTACCATGTTTTTATTGAACACACCATGTAAACATTCACAGTGCAGGTGGAAAAAGTATGTGAACCCCTAGACAAATGAGATCTCCAAGAGCTAATTGGAGTGAGGTGTCAGCCAACTGGAGTCCAATCAATGAGATGAGATTGGAGGTGTTGGTTACAGCTGCCCTGCCCTATAAAAAACACACACCGGTTCTGGGTTTGCTTTTCACAAGAAGCATTGCCTGATGTGAATGATGCCTCGCACAAAAGAGGTCTCAGAAGACCTACGATTAAGAATTGTTGACTTGCATAAAGCTGGAAAGGGTTATAAATCCAAAAGCCTTGCTGTTCATCAGTCCACAGTAAGACAAATTGTCTATGAATGGAGAAAGTTCAGCACTACTGCTACTCTCCCTAGGAGTGGGCGTCCTGTAAAGATGACTGCAAGAGCACAGCGCAGACTGCTCAATGAGGTGAAGAAGAAACCTAGAGTGTCAGCTAAAGACTTACAAAAGTCTCTGGCATATGCTAACATCCCTGTTAGCGAATCTACAATACGTAAAACACTAAACAAGAATGGATTTCATGGGTGGATACCACAGAGGAAGCCACTGCTGTCCAAAAAAACATTGCTGCACATTTACAGTTTGCACAAGAGCATCTGGATGTTCCACAGCAGTACTGGCAAAATATTCTGTGGACAGATGAAACCAAAGTTGAGTTGTTTGGAAGAAACACACAACACTATGTGTGGAGAAAAAGAGGCATAGCACACCAACATCAAAACCTCAAAGCATAGAAGTAAATCAACAATAGAATGGCTTAAACAGAAGAAAATACGCCTTCTGGAGTGGCCCAGTCAGAGTCCTGACCTCAACCCGATTGAGATGCTGTGGCATGACCTCAAGAAAGTGATTCACACCAGACATCCCATCCCATATTGCTGAACTGAAACAGTTCTGTAAAGAGAAATGGTCAAGAATTACTCCTGACCGTTGTGCACGTCTGATCTGCAACTACAGGAAATGTTTGGTTGAAGTTATTGCTGCTAAAGGAGGTTGAACCAGTTATTAAATCCAAGGGTTCACATACTTTTGCCACCTGCACTGTGAATGTTTACATGGTGTGTTCAATAAAAACATGGTGACATTTAATTCTTTGTGTGCTATTAGTTTAAGCAGACTGTGATTGTCTATTGTTGTGACTTAGATGAAGATCAAATCACATTTTATGACCAATTTGTGCAGAAATCCATATCATTCCAAAAGGGTTCACATACTTTTTATTGCAACTGTATATATATATATATATATATATATATATATATATATATATATATATATATATATATAAATGTATTCATCATTTTAGGCCAGTATGTATTTTACTACATTTTTTTGGTAAAAAAAAAATCACAGTAGGCGTATATTGATTGGTTTGCACAAAACTTATTGTGTCTACAAACTATGGGATAGATTTAGGGACTTTTATTTATTTTTTATTGTTTTAACTGGTAATGGCGGGGATCTACGATTTCTAGCGGGACTGCGACATTGCGGGTGGACAAATATGACCCCAAATGACACTTTTTGGGGACCAGTGACATTATTACATTAATCAGTGCTATAAAAATGCAGTGATCAATGTATAAATGACACTGGCAGGGAAGGGGTTAACACTAGGGGGTGATCAAGGGGTTAAATGTGTTCCCTCAGCGTGTTCTAACTGTAGGGGGGATGGGCTGCCTGGGACATGACGCAGATCACTGTTCCCGATCACTGGGAACAGCAGATCTTTGAGATGTCCCCTATCAGAATGGGGATCCGCCTTGTTTACAAAGGCAGATCCTAGTGCTGCCTCTGTGTACAGTGATTGCGGGCGGCCGGCAGACATTGAGTCCGCCGGATGTACGGGTACGTCGGTTTGCACAGGAGCGCTGACCTGCTGGAGCATAAGTGTGGCAGCTGGTTGGCAAGTGGTTAAGGGTGGTCAGCAGGATTGGAATGGCCAGTAATGGGGTCTATGTTATGTGCCAGCCCCCTAGCTTTGAAAGGGTGGGTTCCCAGCTCCCAATTGTCAGTGTGTTTTGGAGAGTGCGAAATCTGGTGCAGCTCTGCATAGAAACCAATCAGCCAGGTTCCAGGTTTTATTGCCAAAGCTTATTGAACAAGCTGAAGCTAGAAGCTGATTGGCTACCATGCAGAGCTGCTCCAATCTTGGTAAATCTCCCCCCCAGTCAGTGTTCCTGCTGAGGCATTGGGGTAGGTTTACTAAAACTGTGCAAAATCTGGTACAACTGTGCATGGAAGCCAATCAGCTGCTAACTTCAGGTTGTTCAAATATGCTTTGACAAAAAAAAAAAAAACCTGGAAGCTGATTGGTTTCTATGCAGAGCTGCACCAGATTTTGCACTCTCCAGGTTTAGTAAATCAGCTCCAGTGAGGTTTCCCTGCCGGGAGAACACAGTGATCACTGCTAGTGCTTATAATATGTAAAGTAAGAGAAAAAACCGCACTAAAGAAAAAATTATATCCTAAATTTATAGCTGCACGAATAAAACACCAATATCTGTGTGAAATAAATCAAAATAAAACAAAAAACGTGCGCTCATAATCAATAGAGAGAATAAAAAACTCACATTTAAGCAATTTCAGTCTGTGCAAATAACTCAATGTAATATGTGTACAGATCATAATAAAACAACACAAATCCTAATAGAACAACTCAAGTCCATAATTTAATTGAAACAATCAAAAATCAAAGTGTTGTAAATGAATGATATATAGTGAGAAATTGTGCTGATGTACTTAAAACATTACACTCCTTTAAGCTTCCCACATTAAATGAGTGGATAAATAAAACAGTCATCAGATATAAAAAAAAACTTTTCAGCCATAAAAAGGAAAAAAGGTAGTCCATAGACTGAATGATAGAAGAAACAGTCACAGAAAATACGCTCCGTTAAAAACGGTTAAAAAAAGCCGGCATATAAAATTAGCACGGCTACGCATCGTAAGCCATCACTCAGTCCGCCCCATGACTTGCACGGGTGCTTGCTAATTTTATATGCCGGCTTTTTTGAACTGTTTTTAACAGAGCGTATTTTCTGTGACTCTGCTGTTTCTTAATAATAAATTACATATATACTACACCATCGGAGCCCTTTTTTTCCATTTTTACCCACCTCCCTTTTGGGATAAGTGGGCTTATCACCCCCCTTCAGGTGGAAGATTTTGGTTTATGCCACGTCAGGGATGCACAGTTTACCAGCAAGATTTGAATACCATCCATCTACAGTCCCAGCAGAGGGCAAAATCTGCTTGCTCGTAAGACCTTGCCAGAGGGGAGGTCCATCATTAAGGGTAAGGGTCCACCTTTCAATATTGTTGGATTGTATGAGAGCTCTGATCTACAAACTACCTCACTCTCCATGTACTTGTGTGGCGTCTGACCTGACGGATCGTGGAGGTTTTCTTCTGCTTTGGTGAAGCGGTCATTCATCTATGTGACTCTCTCTTCTATCATTCAGTCTATGGACTACCTTTTTTCCATTTTATGGCTGAAAGGTTTTTTTTTATATCTGATGACTGTTTTATTTATCCACTCATTTAATGTGGGAAGCTTCAAGGAGTGTAATGTTTTAAAGGGGTTGTAAAGGTAATTTTTATTTTTTTTTAAAAATAACAAACATGTCATACTTATCTTCACTGTACAGCTCGTTCTGCACAGAGTGGCCCCAAACCTGCTCTTCTGGGGTCCCTCGGCGGCTGTTTCAGCTCCTCCCCGCAAGAGCTAACCACCTTAATGCGAGCTCCCTCGCATGGTGGTTAGTTATTGCGGGCGCGCTCCCGTGATACAGCCGGCGGCTATAGCCGCTCACTGTATCACTCGGCCCCGCCCCCTGGCGCGCCGCGTCATTGGATGTTATTGACAGCAGCGCGAGCCAATGGCTGCGCTGCTTTCAATCCATCCACTGTAGCCAATCAGCGACCAGGCTGAGCTGCAATAGAGATGACGGGAGCGAGCGGCTGAGTTTTGAGGTGTCAGGTAAGTAAAATGGGGGGGCTGGGGGTGGCGGTATTGTCAAAATTTTTTCACCTTAATGCATATAATGCATTAAGGTGAAAACATTTTTACCTTTACAACCCCTTTAAGTACATCAGCACAATTTCTCACTATATATCATTCATTTACAACACTTTGATTTTTGATTGTTTCAATTATATGGACTTGAGTTGTTCTATTAAGATTTGTGTTGTTTTATTATGATCTGTACACATATTACGTTGAGTTATTTGCACAGACTGAAATTGCTTCAATGTGAGATTTTTATTTTCTTTATTGATTATGAGCGCACGTTTTTTGTTCTATAGTGCTTATAATAGCCATTGGCAATAATCGCATGTAAAAACAGGCTGGTTGTACCCAAGTTGAAAGATCGATCAATTTGGGTACATTCAGCCTGCCCATACCTGGTTTGAATCCAAACCGTCTATGAGTGGCTATAGACTACCCTGCATTACTGCTGTAAAAAGAAAGTGCAGGAAAAACTTGGACTTTGGTAACTGTAAAGCCACGTACACACGATCGGACTGTTGGCCAACAAAACTGTGGACTTTTGTCCGAAGGGTGTTGGCCCAAATTTGTCTTGCATACACATGGCCACACAATTGTTGGCCAACAAATACGAACGTAGTCACGTACTACATTGTTTTTCAGCTCTTTAGCGCCACCCTTTGGGCTCCTTCTGGTAATTTCGTGTTAGCAGCAGTTTGGTGAGTGTTAATTCGCGCTTTTCATTTTGCACTTTTCATTTCGCACTTTTCATTTTGCGCTCTTCAGTTCATTTCTGAACGGCCGTTCGTCAACCAGCCATGTCGGAATGGTCAGGGGTGGGTAGTGGGGTTCCCCAGGATTCTGTGCTGGGACCAATCCTATTTAAATTGTTCTATAAACGACCTGGAGGATGGGGTAAACAGCTCAATCTCTGTATTTGTGGACGATACTAAGCTAAGCAGAGCAATAACTTCTCCGCAGGATGTGGAAACCTTGCAAAAAGACCTGAACAAATTAATGGGGTGGGCAACTACATGGCAAAGGAGGTTTAATGTAGAAAAATGTAAAATAATGCATTTGGGTGGCAAAAATATGAATGCAATCTATACACTGGGGGGGAGAACCTCTGGGGGAATCTAGGATGGAAAAGGACCTGGGGGTCCTAGTAGATGATAGGCTCAGCAATGGCAGGCAATGCCAAGCTGCTGCTAACAAAGCAAACAGAATATTGGCATGAATTAAAAAGGGGATCAACTCCAGAGATAAAATGATAATTCTCCCGCTCTACAAGACTCTGCTCCGGCCGCACCTGGAGTATGCTGTCCAGTTCTGGGCACCAGTCCTCGGGAAGGCTGTACTGGAACTGGAGCGAGTACAAAGAAGGGCAACAAAGCAAATAAAGGGTCTGGAGGATCTTAGTTATGAGGAAAGGTTGTGATCACTGAACTTATTCTCTCTGGAGAAGAGACGCTTGAGAGGGGAGATGATTTCAATATACAAATACCGTACTGGTGACCCCCCCGCATAAGAGAGTTTAACAAGACTCGTGGCCACTCATTAAAATTGGAAGAAAAGAGGTTTAACCTCAAACTACGTAGAGGGTTCTTTACTGTAAGAGCGGCAAGGATGTGGAATTCCCTTCCACAGGCGGTGGTCTCAGCAGGGAGCATTGATAGCTTCAAGAAACTATTAGATAAGCACCTGAACAACCGCAACATACAGGGATATACAATGTAATACTGACATATAAATCACACACATAGGTTGGACTTGTGTCTTTTTTCAACCTCACCTACTATGTAACATGTTACGGAATCGGAGGAGATAACGTGTTATTTATTATTGGCCTTGGAGTTATTGCTTTGACATAATTTTTTGGGTTGAATAATAATGATTTGATTTGGTATATTTTCTATTTTTGGATGCATAGAATGCACTTTTTGGTTAAGTTCTATTGGCAGATAGCATGTCTAATTTTATTTGTTTTCTTTTTTTCATGCACAATAAAAAATTGTGGAGAATAGTACTTGGCTATGTGTTTTAGGCCCCTTTCACACGATCGGACCGTTCAGGTCCGCCTGTCAGTTTTGACGGCGGACCTGAACGGGCGATCCATGTTAGCCTATGGAGCGACGGATATCAGCGGAGACATCCGACCCCGTCCGATCTGCTAAAAGCAGACGAATGGCCCTACGTCCAGGTCCGTCGCTGGCGGATCGGATCGGGTGAAATCTGATGAAAACGAACATGCTGTCTGTTTTCATCCGATCCCTCCATAGGCGGCAGCGGCGCCTGACAAGCTCCTCCCCGCTTAGTGAGCAGAGAGGGACCTGTCATCCACCGGCTCAGCGGAGATCAACGGACTGATCTCCCGCTGAGCCGGCGGACCGAGGCGGGCTCCGTAGAAACGGAGCCTGCCTCGTGTGAAAGGGGGCTTACTTCAAATGACAGTTTGGGAGTAGGCAGTTACATTTAAAAAATACAATGTAAAATAACAAGGGACACCAACATAGTTGTATCTTTGATATAAAAAACTACGGGATAATGGTGTTGTGGTAACTTGACCAAAAAAATAAAAAAACATAATAATATTATTCTTGATATCACTAGAAAAAAAAGCCTTTTTAAATATGTTTGGCAGAACTCCATCAGTATCACCAGCAAAGCAGCTTCATTATTAACCTCCCTAGCGGTCAGATTTTTGCGTCTCAAAGCGGTACAATTGTTTTGCATAGAAATTTGGTGTTTTATATTGTAGGCCTGTAATTCTTAGCAATAACACACTTAAATCTGTCCAAACAAGAGTCTATAGACATCCCGGGTATGATAAAATTTGAAACGCAAAATCATAAATTATAATATAATAAATAACTATAAATAATAAAAAAAAAAATAATAATAATAAAATTAATTTCCCCATGATTCACTATCGCTCAATTCTGCAAGTGTTCTAATTTACTATCGCTGTTTTCTACCTGGTCTAAAACCACTTTTCACATAAAGGGACACTTTTTGGTTGCTATGGACAATTTCCAGTTTCCAGGCAGAAAGAACAGTATATATAATATAAAACTGCATGCAGGGCACTGGACAAACCACTAGGGACAAAAGGGATGCTAAATAATTTCATACAGTAATGTAATCTGTAAGATTATAGTGTACTGTATGTGTTATGAATTTTCAATTTTTTTCAGTTTGCCACCTGGCTCCGCCCCCGTGCATCGCGACGCTCGCAGGGAACGGAGCCTGGAACACAGAGGCATCGGGCAGAGGACAGAGCCCACAGACACAGCGGGGGGGACATCGCAGGAACCTGGAGACAAGGTAAGTATACCGCATCAGGATCCTGCAATGCAATCCTGAGAGTGGCTCGGGGGTTACCGCTAATGGTACTGAAATTTAACCCCGAGCCACACTCGGGAAAACCAGCAGGGAGGTTAAAGAAGAAGAGAATTGTGCGCTGCATTTTGAGATTTCATAATTTGCCGCGTCACGAATGTTAATTCTCCACTACGAACGCTAGTTTACAAGACCAACGACTTCTGGCTCGTCCTTGCTTCTGAGCATGCGTGTTTGTACTTTGGACTTTTGTGCGATGGACTTGTGTACACACGCGCGGAAAATCCAACAACACACATTTTTCCGCTAGCCAACATTTGTCCGCGGAAAGTCTCACAACAATAGGCCGATGGAGCATACATATGGCCGGATTTACCGACAACAGTCTGTCATCGAACATTTCCCGTCGGAAAGTCTGATCGTGTGTATGAGGCTTTAGTATGTCTATTCACCTGCATAATTATTCTTGTGTTTTCAATTGAGCTTCAAGAGAAAACTGAACAGACTTTATGTATGAAAAGCAAAACACATTTCAAGTCAACCTAATATACAACAGTTGTAGAAGAACTCTCATCTTGTGGAATGTTCTATCTGCTTGTATCTAGCTGTAGATGGGAATCTCCATGGAGAGAAACAATGATATGAGATTCATATTATAATGGTCTGTTTTTGTCCTTGTGTTTAAACCACATACAGACTACACAGCTCTGTCTATGTCAGATTTGAGAAAAAATAATATTACCTCCATACACCAGCTGGAAGTCTTCCTGGAGAGGTGTAGTAAGAGCCTCGTGTTGGATTCTACAGGAGAAGATCCGTTCTCTGTCCTCCTCGGTGGGTATTATTGTTACTGAGCTCCTCACACTGTACGCCCCACCTGGGTCTCTTTGAGGTTTCTCCAATGTAATATTGTTCAGTATTATTCCATCTCTAAGCCATTTAATGTCAATTTCCACCGGGTAGAATCCAGAAATGGCGCAGATCAGGACATTCTCTTTCGATATAATAATGTTTTTACCTGTTATGCTGATCCTTGGAGGGGCTGTAACAAAAGCCATGTTAGATCAAAACAAGCTTAGAGTATAAGAGTTTGCTACAAAGTCGAGTTTTTCAGCTTTTAAAAAATGTTTTTGAAAGTTGAGACTTTCTGATTTCTGTAGTTCATGGACTACCTTTGTGAGTTAGGTGCAGTGTAATGTGGTGGACAGTGAACACACAGAGTCCAAGTTAGGCAATAGCGATATGTAGCGCCCTGCTCCTTTTGACCAGGCGCTCGCAAGTAATTTTAGTTTTTGGATGCGCTGTAACCAGCTCAGATTGAATGTATATAGTTTACTGGATCTGTTCTGGAATTGACTTGGTTGTGCAGTTCTCACTGTTGCCAGTAGGTGTCACTGGTACCATGGAACAGTGTGCAAATAACAACTTAGTGAAACTTTAATGAATATTCTTCTTTCAAAAACAGCCCAGTGGGAGGTTCTTGCTGCTGTGCGTTCTGGGGGTGAGTATTTATGGGACATATGCCATGTGCTAGGGATGAGTTCTTACCTTGTGGTCCTCCAGACTGGAGGGCTGGGTCCAGAGGCGGCTCTAGGCTTTGTGAGGCCTTAGGCAAAACCTAGACATGAGGCCCAAACACGCCCATAATGGGAAAAATAATTCAAGCGATAAAAAAAATTAACTATAAATTGCATTAATCCAGGTAGATAGGCAGAGGGAAGGAGATGCCACTCACAGCGCTTCCAGACCTGTGGTTGTACCGCCCTAGTGTGAACTCGTTCCAGGTGCTGGCTTTGCGTAGACTGAGATGAAGTAAGGAAATTCCTGGATAGCCGCACACTGAAGAAAAAACATCTTTATTGAAGTATAAAATATCCAAAATGCAGTCACATGAAAGGAAGATGCCTTCGTTAACTTATTTTTGACCCTGTATCTTCCTTTCATGTGACTGCATTTTGGATATTCCTTACTTCATCTCTATAAATTGCATTAATTAAGAACTTTAAAGTGCTGGTGTCAGTGCTCTCTATCTCGGTGCTGGTGTCAGTGTTCTCTATGTCAGTGTTCTCTATCTCGGTGCTGGTGTCAGTGTGCTGGTGTCAGTGTTCTCTATGTCAGTGCTGGTGTCAGTGCTCTCTATCTCGGTGCTGGTGTCAGTGTGCTGGTGTCAGTGTTCTCTATGTCAGTGCTGGTGTCAGTGCTCTCTATCTCGGTGCTGGTGTCAGTGTGCTGGTGTCAGTGTTCTCTATGTCAGTGCTGGTGTCAGTGCTCTCTATCTCGGTGCTGGTGTCATTGTGCTGGTGTCAGTGTTCTCTATGTCAGTGCTGGTGTCAGTGTTCTCTATGTCGGTGCTGGTGTCAGGGTTCTCTATGTCGGTGCTAGTGTCAGTGTTCTCTATGTCGGTGCTGGTGTCAGTGTCTCTATGTCGGTGCTGGTGTCGGTGCTTTCTGTCTCGGTGCTGGTGTCAATGCTCTCTGTCTCGGTGCTGGTGTCAGTGCTCTCTGTCTCGGTGCTGGTGTCAGTGCTCTCTGTCTCGGTGCTGGTGCCAGTGCTCTCTGCTGTCTCGGTGCTGGTGTCAGTGCTCTCTGTCTCGGTGCTGGTGTCAGTGCTCTCTGTCTCGGTGCTGGTGTCAGTGCTCTCTGTCTAGGTGCTGGTGTCAGTGCTCTCTGTCTCGGTGCTGGTGTCAGTGCTCTCTGTCTCGGTGCTGGTGTCAGTGCTCTCTGTCTCGGTGCTGGTGTCAGTGCTCTCTGTCTCGGTGCTGGTGTCAGTGCTCTCTGTCTCGGTGCTGGTGTCAGTGCTCTCTGTCTCGGTGCTGGTGTCAGTGCTCTCTGTCTCGGTGCTGGTGTCAGTGCTCTCTATCTCGGTGCTGGTGTCAGTGTTCTCTATGTCAGTGCTGGTGTCAGTGTTCTCTATGTCAGTGCTCTCTATCTCGGTGCTGGTGTCAGTAAAGGAGGTAGCAGTGGAGAAGCCAATCAGCAGGCAGTGCCAGTGCAGGATGAAGAGCACCCGGCCCACCATGGCTGAGGATCAGCACTGGGCTGGGATGTCCCGACCCCACAGTGGAGACCTACATAGGTGGGGGTAATGTCAGGGAGGGGTCAGGGGCTGTCAATCATAGGTTGGCACACTGGCACAGGACTAAGCTGCCTTGACTGTGGCACTGATTATCAGGAGTAAGGGAGTGGAGGGGATGGGACAGGGGGTGGAAATAAAGGCAAGTGGCTGTGGCTGAGGGATGCTAGAGGAGCAGGGGTGAGGGACTGGCTCTCTCTGATGATAGTGGTGGTGGCTGCAGAAGGGGTTCTGGCATGGTAGATGTGCGATGTGCCTCTCCCTGCAGCTGGAGCACCGAATCCCGCCCCCCACACTGATTGACAGCCCCAGAGAGGGGCGGCCTGGACACCTCTTCTCTCCTTCCTCCCCTTTCTATCAGCTCCAATACAGCCCTGGTGAGGCTTCCTCCCCGGCAGGACCCTCCTCTTCCCCTCTGCTTACCAGTCAGGCGCCGGATGACACCTCCGGGCGTGTTGGGATCACTCAGTGGAGCACTTCAGTGGGGGGTGAAGAAGGGCGATCTGCATCTCCGGAGCAGTAGGAATATTTGTATTGTCCGGCTGCTGTAATGAGTCGCCTCCCCTTCTCCTCCCCCGGACAACACAGTGCTGGCCCCGCCTTCTCCCCAAGACACAGCCACAGCTACGTCTTCTCTCTCCACGGAGCTCACAGGCAGCTGTGCTGGCGGAGTGTCCGGAGCACAGCACCACCGCAGCGGCATTGTCAGCAGAGGTGGCTCTGCAATTAGGCAAATTAGGCGATTGCGAGGCCCCTGTGAGTGCGGGGCCTTAGGCCACTGCCTAATTTGCCTAATTAGAGAGCCGCCTCTGGCTGGGTCACTGCAGCTGTGCAAGTAGGCCCAGAAGCCTGTCTGGGGCCTACTACCGCAGAGGTGGTCCTTAGGCTGTCTTGCCTGCTAGGAAGAAGCCGAGCCAAGCTGAGGAGATCCAGGGGAGGACCCTTGCTGGAGAGAGCCAGGATGAAGGCTGACCTCTCAGAAGGGCCTGGTGACTTACTTGGAGGACGCACCTATTTCTAACCTATCCTCAGAATACTGCCAGGTCAGCTTAAAGATTCTGGTACTGTGAAGAAGCTGCTCTACAATTCAATCAAGGTAACTAACTGTCTGGCTGCTAAGTTTGTGAGAGACTTATCCAGGCGTATGCTGGCTGCTATGCCTGTGAGAGAGGCTTGTCCAGACATCTTGCAGCTTTCTAGATCTGTGGCAGAGATCTACCCAGCCATACAAGATTTACAGAGAGAAAACTGTGTTTTGTCCTCCATTCTGAAGAGTCTGTAAGTGATCTACTACAAAAAGGTATCTGCAACTCCCCTTCAACCTCTTTACTGCTACTTCTTTCAAGTTGTCTTGTAATAAAGCATTGGGAAAAGAACTAAGTGACTGATGCATACATTGTTGGGCGCAAGGCCCAATATACACTCTAAGCTCTTGATGTGGTGAAACTACAGGTAAGGGGTGACGGCAACAACCCAATTTAAATCAGCAGCTCCTTAGGAGGTCATTGCTACAGATATATTGTAGAAAGGTTCAACACAACTCAGTTAGGCCCGGTAGATAGGCATATCATCAGGAGCCACTTACATAACAGCGATCTGTTGAACTGGAGATGCCGACAGCATCTGCAACAAGGAGCAGAATTCAGCCTGGCCAGTCCATGCCTTCATGAAGCAAGGTAGACATAGTCCCTGCACTGTCCCTACTTCTCTGGAATCTTTCCCTATATCTATGCACTGTCCCTGCTAGGCGGGGAATCTGTCCCTACACTAACCACTCACAAAAAGCATGCCAAACCCAGGAGCTGGAGTCCTAAATAGACTCTGTCTGACCCAAGATGGCCACTGAAGCCACGTGTGGTGCCAGCGTCCAGTGAGACAGCTGTCTCCTTGTGACCACAGGACGTCAGAGAGGAACCAAGTTCCTCACAATTTCCTTCCCCTCTTGCATTGCTGCTTCGGTCAAGTGCCACCTGCAGTGGGGAGTAAAGACTGCACCTTTCTACACCTTAAAGTGGAAGAAAAGCCTAACTATATCTATTCCTAAAAATGTTCTCTCCCTCTCCTTCTACCTTTCCTGTCCTGTATATAAAGATCATTCCTCCGGTCATAAGGATTGGGTGCCACCCTTTCCTGCCAAGGAATATTCTACTAGATCTGTGAATGACATCAGGCAACTGTTTCCCAAATTTTCAGGGCTGCCAACTAGTCTTTTATTTCTGCATTCTCTAAGCTAGCCCTTTGTTTGATGTGCTGCCAGCCCCTCAAATTAGAGTGCTTTTAGATGTCCCAATTGTCTCTGAATCTTGTGTCCCTCAACGTTTGGGAAAGAAAATTGGATTTTAGTATTCACTGTAAAATAGATTTCTTGGAATTTATTGAAGAACATAGACCCTATCCCCTGTATTTATAATCTTGCTCTCAAAACAGATGCATGCTGGGAGTTGGTGGGTTATATCTGGCTGGTTACAATTTTTTGTTTGCCAGTGTCCAGATACTCCTGTAGGCGCCCGCATAACCCAATTGTTTCTGAATCCTGTGTCTCTAAATGTACTGCAAGAAAAGGATTTTGTGGTGAGTAAAAAATCTAATTTATGAATGTAAAGTCAATTACCATCTGGAACACATCCTGCAGAAAGATGGCTAGGGTCATCTAGGTTATATGCAAAGAAGATATGAAAGGCATTTGGCCTGATGCATGAGTCCTTTTAAAGTGTTTATTAATATGTACAGAAAAAAAAATCACGTATTCATAGGCGGCTAGGTTACAAGAAAATTTAGCAGAAAAACAAATAATATTGTATGTAAAATGATGCCCATATAAGGGATAAAATGTGAATAATCGGCTTATTCAACTGACAAGTTTCGAGGATAATCCTCTTCCTCAAAGCCTTAGAGGACCAGGTCTGGTCTGTATGTTATGGTAGTGGGGGCCGGATGGACGATGTATCACTATGTGAATATTGACCAACCGGAAGGGTTGTCTTTCACTGATGTGTTATTCTTTCTACATCACCATGCTCTTAGCCCCAGACAAGTGTGTGCAGGGATCAGGTAACCCATTAGTCTTTCAATCCTTCCCAATAGGGTGTTGGTGTTGTGATCTCTCAGACCCCCACTGATCCGTGGCTGGACGTGTATGTAGGGGCGAGCTCTCTCACCAATAAGCCGTCGGTGAAGCTATACAGATGACCCCTGCAATAGTATTGCCATGCGCCACTGTGCAGCGTTGCTGCTTTCAGTATGTGTGCTTGGTGAGATGGAGAGATGCGGCTGTGTACTGTGGCCGTAATGTATGCAGTGCCCCTAGTGAAAGTGAAGATGTGCAAGCGGGGAGAGGCAGAGGACAGACCACTCTGCCATGACAGGGCTGCAGCTGGCACTAGAGTAACAGCTTAGGCAAATGCTGCCACCTGCTCCTTCCGCAGCCAGCACTTACCCAACGCTCCTAGTGTTTTTGTGGTGGAGATGTCTGCCAGTACACCAAAAGGCCCTGGTTTACATGGACAAAAAATGTACATAACCGACATTTACGAACAGTTGTAAAAATCACTGATCTTTACAAACTGTCCTCAAATTTAAGGACAGTTAGCAACCCTGGTTGAGAACTTCACATGGCTTCCAATACCCTTTCTATACTGATAACACGCAAATATATCCCTCTATTCTTCAACTCAATCCTTTAGTCTCCTTTCACATAGAGTTGAGCCAAACACCCCCCCGGTATGGTTCATGTCAGAACTCTCGAACATCGGAAAAGTTCAGACCTAAAACCTGAACTCCACTGAAGTCTATGGGACCCGAATTTGAAAAAATCAAAAGTCCCTATTTTAAAGTGAGGAAAACAATTATTTGATCCCCTGCAGATTTTGTAAGTTTGCCCACTTACAAAGAAATGAAGGGTCTATAATTTTTATCATATGTGTATTTTAAATGATAGAGATAGAATATCAACCAAAAATCCAGAAAAAACACATGTACAAATGTTATAAATTGAGTTACAGTTGAGTGAGTAAAATAAGTATTTGATCCCCAACAAATCATGTATTTGTACTTGATGGAGAAAATCTTGTTGGCAAGCACAGAGGTAAAACGTTTCTTGTAGTAGGTTACCAGGTTTGCACACATCTCAGGAGGGATTTTGGTCCACTCTTCTTTACAGATCTTCTCGAAATCCTTAAAGAGGCTGTTTAATAAATTACACGCAATCCCCTCTGTTAGAAAGCGTCCTATGCTCCAGTGTCTGTGCTTTGTAAAAAATATGCCCATTTCTACCTTTTTTCCCAGTGCCGATTGACGCTCATGTGACTCCTTGCTGCCCCCTCTCCCGATCTGACAGCTAGACTGTGAGAGGCCGAGAATCCCCCTCTGACATCAGTCGGGAGGAGGGGAGGAGAGAAGGAGAGATTCGAGACGTCAGCCAGGGAGGATGGGAGCAAGGAGGAGTCACGTGAGTGCAGAGCGGTGCTGTGAAATAAGGTAGAAATGGGCATATTTTTTACAAAGCACAGACACTGGAGCATAGCATGCTTTCTAACAGAGGGGATTGCATGTAATTTACACAGTCATTTCAGAAGCAGGAGGGGAGGGGTGGGCTACTTTCACTAGCTGACAAGCAGGGAGGGGAGGGGGGAGAGGACAGGAGAGAGAGGACAGGAGAGCTGCGGATGACGGAGGCACAGAAACTGACCGCTTTGTCAGGGCTCAGCAGTCAGGCAGGATCAGCCAAGTATTTCAGGTGATACAGGGGGCCAAATTGCACAGCACAAGCACTGTGCTGTATAACATGCTTTAAAGTAACAGGATCAAAAACATTTTTTAGGGTTACAAACGCTTTAAGGTTTCTTGGCTGTCACTTGGCTCCCTCCATACGTTTTTTTATTGGATTAGGTTCTGGAGACTGGCTAGGCCACTCCATGACCTTAATGTGCTTCTTCTTGAGCCACTCCTTTGTTGCCTTGGCGGTATGTTTTGGGTCATTGTCATGCTGGAAGACCCATCCATGACCAATCTTTAGTACTCTGGCTGATGGGGAAGAAGGTTCTCATCCAAGATTTTACAATACATGACCCCGTCCATTGGGCCCTCAATGCGGCAAAGTACCTTTCACACGGAAACAGCCTCAAAGCATAATGTTTCTACCTCCGTGCTTGACTGTAGAGATGATGTTCTTAGGCTCATAGTCAGCATTTTTCTTCCTCCAAACAAGGTGAGTCGAGTTAATGCCAAAGAGCTCAATTGTGGTCTCATCTGACAACAACACTTTCTCCAAATCCTTCTTCTCTTAATCATTTAGATGTTCATTGGCAAACTTCAGATGGGTCTGTACATGTGCCTTCTTGAGGAGGGGACCTTGCAGGTGCTGCAGGATTTCAATCCATGGTGGTGTATTGTGTTACTAATGGTTTGTTTGGTGACTGTGGATCCAACTGCTTTGAGATCATTCTCAAGCTCCTCACATCTAGTTCTGGGTTGATCCTTCACTTTTCTCATGATCATCCTTAACCAGTGAGGCGAAATCTTGCATGGAACTCCAGACCGAGGACGATTGATAGTTACTTTGTCTTCCATTTGCTAATAATCGCTCCAACAGTTGTCTCCTTCTCACCAAGCTTCTTGCTGAGGGTCTTGTAGCCCATTCCAGCCTTGTGCAGGTCTACAATCTTGTCCCCGACATCCTTTGACAGCTCTTTGGTCTTGTCCATGATGGTGAAGTTTGAATGGAAGAAAGAGATTCTGTGGACAGGTGTCTTTTATACACATAACGAGTTGTTGTGAAGAGCACCTTCTTCAATTGACAGCACTAATCTGTGTACCACATGAGCACATACTGTAGCCCATCTGTGGGAGCCAGAATTATTGTTGGTTGCTTGGGGATCAAGTTTTACTTATTTTACTCACTGAACTGCAACTCAATTTATAACATTTGTATCATGTTTTTTTTCTGGATTTTTGGTTAATATTCTGTCGCTATCATTTAAAATACACTTTTGATAAAAATTATAGACCCTTCATTTCTTTGTAAGTGGTCAAATCTGCAGGGGATCAAATAATTATTTTTGCCACTGTATATGCAAATTATTGGCAATAAAAGGGGTATGGGGGCCCAGGTACTGCCCTGGGGGACATGTATCAATGCTATTTTTTATTTTTTTTTAAAGATAGTTTTTACAGGAGCAGTGATTTTAATGATGCTTAAAGTGAAACAATAGAAATGAAAATTCTTTAAAAATAATGCCTGGAGGGTCCCCTTAGTCTGCCTGTATGTAGCATTGACCCCCAAAAGAGCTGCTGGTTTAAATTGGGCTTACCGTTAGCTCACCGTTCTACCATGTCCGTCACAGGGGTCCAATTAGAGAAATGTTCATTGATGTCTGCACCACTTAGTTTCTTTTTCTCCAATTCTTTTATTTAAAAAAATCAGATAGAGGGATGGAGGGTTAAGGGAGATTCAGGTACCTGGTATTGCGGATCAGGGTATTTCTTCAATCCAGAGGACAAATGGTTTCCTCAACTGGAGCAGTCACCGGATAGGCCTCTCTCACTGACCTAGCAGCCGGTGCAATGCTCGGACATAGTCTCTGCCACAGACTTGAAAAATCACGTTACGGTTGTTACACAATCCTCTGCCACAGGATGGTGTAACCAAACTTTTACAAGATTAAAGCATAACTGCACAGAACCAGTTTCTTTCAACCGATCCGGCGATACTGTGAGGTAGGTGACCTGGGTTGCATCCTTCAATTGAGTTTCCAGGCTCCTCCTGGGATACCAGCATACTTTGCTCGGTCACCTCCAGCGAAGTCCTCGCCTGGTTTCCTTCAATCGATCGGCTTCTACCCGCAGGCAAGACAGCACAGGACCACCCTCTGGATCAGCAGGCCCCCAGAACTCCAGGGCCTACTTCTTTAGTAACAAAGCCTCGGGCCAGCCAGCCTTGAGACAGCAGAGCTGCCATGGCACACCTTGGGCCAGGAGGGTCTTCAGGCCAGGAAGAACAAACCCCAACAAATTGGCGCCTGTACCTTAAGAACCCTTACCCAGAATGCACAGCTAGTGAACCACTCCCACTGGGCTGTTTCTGAGTAAAAGGGGTACCCAATGCATCCAGCCTGTTGCATTTCCAACACTTACCTGACACAACCCAGCTGAACTGGTACAGAAACCAGCGAATTTACCATAATTAGTCTGAGCTAAACTACAGCTTCAAACAAACTTAAATTTGCATAGATAGCACCTGCCCATCAGGAGCAGGGCGCTACATGTATATTTGTACCGGGCATAGAACCTGCTGTAGCAAAACTGACAAAAATGACATTTAAATTGCTGGGAATACAATACCATTGCTGGCAATACAAAAATGTCACCAAAACAGTGTCAACCATAAATAAGGACAGGAGGAAGTTTTTGACAATTCCTTTATTAAAAAATAAAAAAACAATGTCCCCTGATATAGATTGCACCACTGGACCCGAAAAAAGAAAAAATGAGAAATGTTCTGCCTGTGACAAAGGCTAACCGCCAAATGCCTACTCTGCTGTTTGACAGTTCTTAAATAGGTAAGGGGCAGGGCCACCTGTTGACGTCACGGATCAGTGCATTTTATTTTTATTTTTTTTTAAATAAAGGAATTGTCAAAAACTGCCTCCTGCCTTTATTAATTTTTGACACTTTGTTTTGGTGAATGGGTAGGGGTACAATCTACCCCATTTTCATTCACATAGTGGGGACCGGGATCTGGGGTCCACCTTGTTAAAAAGGGCTTCCAGATTACAATAAGCCCCCTGCCTGCAGACTCCCACAACCACCGCCCAGGGTTGTTGGGAAGAGGCTCTTTCCCAAACCCCCCCATGTTGAGGGCATGTGGCCTGGTATTGTTCGGGGGGGCGCTCGCTCACCCCCCCTTTCCCGTCCTGACTGGCTGCATGCTCGGATAAGGGTCTGGTATGGATTTTCGGGTCCCTGCGCTGTTTTTTTCCCCACTTTTTTCTAATGGCGGCAATGTTTTATTCTTTTATTCAGCTGTCAGTGGGAAAGCCTGTTGACAGCTGATGATTGATGGTTTACTGGCCCGCTCCTTAACAACCAGCTATTTACTGCACCCTGATTGGACAAAGCTTTGCAAAAGCTTTGCCCAGTCAGGGCTTTGAATGCACTTTGCAGCACGCAGTGTATTAGGGGATCGCGGAAGACTAACATTCCGCCGAGTGCCCCGCAAATTCGGGTGTTCTCTGCGATGTTCAGGCTGAATTGTTGCTAGGTTGCTCAGCTCGGCTGCTCGGCTGCTAGGGTGCTAGTTGTAATCCTCTGACCTCTCCTTTCAGCCCCACATCCAATCACTGCCATTATCTTACTGTTTTTACCTTTTTTAACATTTGCCCTTCCTAACCAATAGCGCCACCCAGGTTTTAATTCACACACTTGTCATCTCAATTATTGCAACTCCATCCTCATCGGCCTACATCTACATAGGCTATCCCTTCTTCAGTCTGAATGTTGCTACTAGATTTGCCCACCTTACCAGCCTCTCGTTGTCACTGACCCATCTCTGCCAATCTTTCCACTGCCTTCCACTCACTCAGCGAATACAATTCAAAATACTAACAATGCACAAAGCCATCCACAACTCTTCTCCAAACTACATTACCAACCTCATCTCAAAATATCACCCAAATTAACCTATTCAATCCTACCAAGATCTCCTGTTCTTTAGTCCCCTTGTCGTCCTCCTCCCATAGGACTTCCAGAGCTGTCTCTATTTTCTGGAACTCCCTACCCCAACCTGTACTGCTATCTCCTACTTTGTCTGCCTCTATGAGATTCCTGAAAACACACTTCTCTTCTCTGGGAAGCCAATTCCACCTCTACCTAAGAATTGAAATTTTACTTTCCCAGACAACTCCCCAAACAGTTACCTTCTTTATCACTTGTCATTCCTTTTTAGATTGTAGGCTCTCATATGACGAGCCCTCGTAACCCTCATGTATGTAATGTAACAGTAGTATCTGTATGTGATACAGTACAGTTATCACATACAGGGGGCTGCACATACAGGGGGTTCTTCCAAAAAAGTGGGGTTCTTTAAATAAGTGGCACTTCCGCTCTTGTACCATCCATCTGAACATTTTCTTCTCTCTTCACAGGTAAATCTGCGTTTATACTTCCATATACCTTAAACTGAACATTGACTGCTCACATGCTTATTTGGTAAATCTGTTTGTCACCACTGTTTCAACTCCATCTGTAGCCATGCTCACATTATTTCCATGTTTATTTAGCTATTAAGTCTTACCTAAATTATGGGTTCCCTTATCTTTACAATTTTGGCCTTTTAGTCCCCTTGCAGTTTGATTGTGGGTTGAAAGTTTTGCTCTGCTAGCTGTGTGCCTAATATCACCTCCTGATTGATTAATTGCCAGATTCTATCCACACCCAACACAGTATAAAAACAAGGCCTTTTTACGGGGAACACATACAGGGGGGCTGCACATACAGGGGGTTCTTCCAAAGAAGTGGGGTTCTTTAAATAAGTGGCACTTTCGCTCTTGCACTTCAGCAATTTGCACAAAGCAAACCACAGCAGACTGCAGGTGACCTCATTTCCAAATTATCTCACCTTCCTCTCTGAAACATGCACTCTTTACCTCTCCTCCTTTTCACAATTGCAGCCTCTCTCCTTAAACTCTCTTTTCTTTGCCCTTCTGCTACACCCCAAAATCTGTACATATCACCCTCACTTCTCCCCTCTCCCTATTACTGCACTCATCACCTCTTTCTAACTCTAAGCCCACTTGCTAACAAACCCCCCAGGACTAAAGCATCTCCCCTCATACAAATCGTATTCTCATATTACCTCCCTTCTGCTTCTTCTAACCGCTGGAGATATTTCCCCAAACCCTGGGCCTCCCTTATTTAACTGTACCCAACACACCCATCACCCTACACCCTCTGGCAGTAGTCGCAATCTACGCAACTTTGTCTCCATTCCTCTTCTTCCCAACGCCAGCTTCCCCCTCTCCTGTGCCCTCTGGAACGCTCGCTCTCTGTCTGCAACAAACTCACCGCTGTTCATGACCTCTTTGTCACTAATTCCTTTAATCTACTTGCTCTCACCAAAACCTGGCTCCACGAATCTGACACCCCTTCTCCTGCTTCCCTATCCCAGGGTGGCCTTCACTGGACTCACTCCCCTAGGCCTAATGGATGCAAGGGAGGTGGAGTGGGATTCCTCCTATCCCCCCAGAGCACCTTCCAGGTTATTCACTCTCCTCCCTCTTTTTCCCTCTCATCATTTGAAGCCCACTGTATACATCTATTCTCTCCAACTTCCCTAAGAATTGCTGTGATCTACCGGCCTCCTGGACCATTATCGACTTTCCCTGATGAGTTATCTGCCTGGCTACCCTACTTTCTCTCTTCCGAAATTCCCACAATCCTTCTCGGTGATTTCAACATGATAATGTTGATAATACAAACACTCCTGCTACTTCTAAACTTCTTAGTCTAACCTCTTCATTTGACCTGAAGCAATGGGTACAGGCTTCTACTCACTCTGATGGCAACACCCTTGACCTTGTATTCTCCTACCTATCCACTCCATGCAACTTCTCAAACAATCCTTTTCCTCTCTCCGACCACCACCTTATTAGTTTCTCTCTCCCCCTGTCTTCCACCACCTTTCCCTCCAACCGCCTAACCATCACCCGTAGAAACTTTCGCAACTTCAACTCCTCTTTCCTCTATTCTGCTACTGACCACCTCTATGACAAAATCTCTCCCCTGTCCTGCCCCAACCAAGCCACGTCCATCTACAATAAATACCTATCTCCTTGCTCCCCTTTTCCTCTAACTCCTTGAACACCTGGTTTACAACCAACTGAGTGACCACCTCATTAAGAACAACCTTCTTGATCCCCTTCAATCTGGATTTCGCCCTTAACACTCCACAGAAACTTCTCTTTTAAAACTCACAAATGACCTACTAACTGCAAAAACCAACGGACACTATTCTGTACTCCTACTTCTGGACCTTTCAGCTGCCTTTGATACGGTTGACCACCCCCTCCTCCTCCTCAAAAAACTTTACTCCCTCAGTCTCCGTGACTGTGCTCTTCAGTGGCTCTCATCCTACCTATCCCAATGCACCTTCAGTGGTGTCACTTACAATTCTACTTCCTCCACTCCTCTTCCCTTCTCCGTCGGGGTCTCCCAAGGTTCTGTTCTTGGACCTCTTTTATTTTCAATCTACACCTCTTCCCTTGGTCAGCTTCAATATCATTTCTACGCTGACGACACACAAATCTATCTTAGTCTCCACCCCTCAACTCACTCCATCAGTCTCCTCATGCATCACTAACTTACTAACAGACATATCTGTATGGATGTCACACCACTTCCTCAAACTCAACTTGTCCAAAACCGAGCTCATAATATTTCCTTCACCACGTGCCTCTTTCCCTGACTTGTCTGTTAAGAGCAATGGCACAACCATCCACCCATCCCCACATGTCAGGGTGCTAGGTGTTATCCTGGATTCTGAACTCTCCTTTCGGCCCCACATCCAATCACTTTCCAAAACTTGCCGCCTCAACCTCCGCAACATCTCTAAACTACGTCCCTTTCTAACCAATGAAACCACAAAGCTCCTGATTCACTCCCTGGTTATCTCTCGCCTTGACTACTGCAACTGCCTCCTCACTGGCGTACCTTTAAATAGACTATCCCCCTTCAGCCCATCATGAATGCTGCTGCCAGACTCATCCACGTTACAAACCGCTCAGTGTCTGCTACCCCTCTCTGCCAATCCCTCCATTGGCTGCCACTCGCCCAACAAATTAAATTCAAAATACTAACAATAAGTTACAAAGCCATCCACAACTCTGCCCCCAGCTACATCACTAGTCTAGTCTCAAAATACCAACCTAAGCGCCCTCTCTGTTCCTCCCAAGACCTCCTGCTCTCTAGCTCCCTCATCACCTCCTCCCATATCCGCCTCCAGGACTTCTCCCGAGCCTCGCCCATCCTCTGGAATTCCCTACCCCAATCTGCCTGACTGTCTCCAAATTTATCCACTTTTAGGCGATCCCTGAAAACTTTCCTCTTCAGAGAAGCCTATCCTGCCTCCATCTAACAACTGCACTATTTTCTCCATAAGCTCATCCCCCACAGCTATTACCCTTTTGTATAACTTGACCCTCCCTCCTAGATTGAAAGCTCTAATGAGCAGGGCCCTCTGATTCCTCCTGTATTGAATTGTATTGTAATTGTACTGTCTGCCCTAATGTTGTAAAGCGCTTGCCCTAATGTTTCTCTAATGTTGTAAACTGTCGGGGCTATATAAATCCTGTATTATAATAATAATAATAATAATAGTATCTCCCTTTATATTGTATCACACTCTTTGAACTGTTGGCGCTGTATAAATCTTGTGTAATAATAATAAATGACACCTTAAAATAACCAGTCAAATCTAATATTGAGGGTGTTTATGACTAGTAGCAGAGGAAAACAAATAGACGCATAATGCATAAAGATCAAATTCTACAATGTACCAATAACACAAATAGTGGTGCAGTCCATAGTAAAAATAACTAAAACATGTAGATCATTACCCAAAGAACCCTGTTTATGAACTCAGCAACATTTGACAACTTATTTACATTGCAGTGTACAGGATACATATAAGTCATATATGATAAGTATGCCACATACAGTATGTTAAGTAAACCTTGAGATAGCAAATATTGCAACTGTTTAAAGCCGTTTTTAGATACATTATTGAAGTTGGTGGCAAAATGTGTTGAGTCCATACTGGGGTTCTTTGAGGGATGATTCATATTCCTTAGGATAACCAGTGTCTTTACCTCTGTACACCACCTGGAAATCCTCCTGGAGAGGTGTAGTAAGAGACTCATGTTGAACTCTACAGGAGAAGGTCCGTTCTCTGTCCTCCTTAGTGGGTGTTATTGTTACTGAGCTCCTCACACTGTACGTCCCATCCGGGTCTCTCTGAGGTTTCTCCACGATAACTTTGTCCAGTATCTCTTCATCTCGGAACCATTTAATATCAATGTCATCCGGGTAGAACCCAGAGATGACACTACGTAGGGTGTTCTCATCTTTTGTTATAACTTTATTTGTAATTGCAATAGCTGGAATAGCTGTAAACAATAAAAGTCAGTAAATAGTTAAGCATTTAAAAAAAAAAAAAAGTATTACTACATTTCTATAGTTTGGTGCTATAGAATATGAAGATAACATGAATACAAATTAAGCACAGATGCACACGTTTGTGCACTTAAATACACAAATGAAATGCATATATTAGATCTGTTTTACCTGGCACAAGATTTGTTTTTCTGTCCTTTCAGTCCTGAGATTTACACAGCCATGTCTGGCAGAGGAGACCTGATTTTTCTCTGCTTCAGTTAACCACTTCAGCCCTGAGCCTCTTTCTGATATTTGGTGTTTACAAGTTAAAAATTGTTTTTTTTTGCTAGAAAATGACTTAGAACCCCCAAACATTATATATATATTTTTTCTAACACCCTAGAGAATAAAATGGCGGTTGTTGCAATACTTTCTGTATTTGCACAGCGGTCTTACGAGCGCACTTTTTTTTTAAAAAATACCCTTTTTCAATTAAAAAATAAGACAACTGTAAAGTTAGCCCAATTTTGTTTTATATTGTGAACGATAATGTTATGCAGAGTAAATTGATACCCAACATGTCAGGCTTCAAAAATGCGCCCGCTCGTGGAATGGCGACAAACTTTTACCCTTAAAAATCTCCATAGGCGACTTTTCAAAAATTCTACAGGTTACATGTTTTGAGTTACAGAGGAAATCTAGAGGGCTAGAATTATTGCTCTCGCTCTAACGATCATGGCGATACCTCACATGTGTGGTTTGAACACCGTTTTCATATTCGGGCGCTGCTCACGTATGCGGTCGCTTCTGCACGAGAGCTCGGCGGAACGGGGCGCGATTAAATTTTTTTATTTTCTTATTTATTTTACCCTTTCTTTTTTTTTTTACACTGCGCCTTTAAAAAAAAAAAAAGTGTCACTTTTATTCCTATTACAAGGAATGTAAACATCCCCTATAATAGAAAAAAAGCATGACGGGACCTCCTAAATATGAGATCTGGTGTCAAAAACACCTCAGATCTCATATTTACACAAAAATGCAATAAAAAGAAAAGAAAAATTAAATCTCATTTTAAAAAAAAAGTCTCTTTAAGAGCTATGGGTGGAAGTGACGTTTTGATGTCGCTTCTGCCTTTATCTTACTGTTTTTACCTTTTTTCACATTTGCACTTCCTAACCAATAGCGCCACCCAGGTTTTAATTCACACACTTGCCATCTCAGTTATTGCAACTCCATCCTCATTGGCCTACATCTACATAGGCTATCCACCCTTCAGTCTGAATGTTGCTACTAGATTTGCCCACCTTACCAGCCTCTCATTGTCCACCACCCCTCTCTGCCAATCTTTCCACTGCCTTCCACTCACTCAGCGAATAAAATTCAAAATACTAACAATGCACAAAGCCATCCACAGCTCTTCTCCAAACTACATTACCAACCTCATCTCAAAATATCACCCAAATTAACCTATTCAATCCTCCCAAGATCTCCTGTTCTTTAGTCCCCTTGTCGCCTCCTCCCATACTCATGTCCAGGACTTCTCCAGAGCTGTCTCTATTTTCTGGAACTCCCTACCCCAACCTGTACTGCTATCTCCTACTTTGTCTGCCTCTGAGATTCCTGAAAACACACTTCTCTTTTCTGGGAAGCCAATTCCACCTCTACCTAAGAATTGAAATTGTACTTTCCCATACAATTCCCCAAACAGTTACCTTTTTTATCACTTGTCATTCATATGACGAGCCCTCGTAACCTTCTTGTATGAAATGTAACAGTAGTATCTCCCTTTATATTGTATCACACTCTTTCAACTGTTGGCGCTGTATAAATCTTGTGTAAAAATAATAAATAACACCTCAAAATAACCAGTCAAATCTAATATTGAGGGTGTTTATGACTAGTAGCAGAGGAAAACAAATAGACACATAATGCATAAAGATACAATTCTACAATGTACCAATAACACAAATAGTGGTGCAGTCCAATGGTACAAACAACTAAAACATGTAGATCATTACCCAAAGAACCCTGATTATGAACTCAGCAACATTTGACAACTTATTTACATTATTATGTAATGTAAATAACTTATTTTCAGTGTACAGGATACATATAAGTCATAAATGATAAGTATGCCACATACAGTATGTTACGGTAAGTAAACCTTGATATGGCAATCATTGCAACTGTTTAAAGCCGTTTTTAGATATATAATTGAAGTTGGTGGCTAAATGTGTTGAGTCCATATTGGGGTTCTTTGAGGGATGATTCATATTCCTTAGGATAACCAGTGTCTTTACCTCTGTACACCAGCTGGAAATTCTCCTGGAGAGGTGTAGTAAGAGACTCGTGTTCGACTCTACAGGAGAAGATCCGTTTTCTGTCCTCCTTAGTGGGTGTTATTGTTACTGAGCTCCTCACACTGTACGTCCCATCCGGGTCTATCTGAGGTTTCTCCATGATAACTTTGTACAGTATCTCTCCATTCCGGAGCCATTTAATATTAATGTCCACTGGATAGAACCCAGAGATGACACTACGTAGGGTGCTCTCATCTTTTGTTATAACTTTATTTGTAATTGCAATAGCTGGAATAGCTGTAAACAATAAAAGTCAGTAAATAGTAAAGCATAAAAAAAAAAGTATTACTACATTTCTATAGTTTGGTGCTACAGAATATGAAGATAACATGAATACAAATTACTGTAAGCACAGATGCACACGTTTGTGCACTTAAATACACAAATGAAATGCATATATTAGATCTGTTTTACCTGGCACAAGATTTGTTTTTCTGTCCTTTCAGTCCTGAGATTTACACAGCACAGCCATGTCTGGCAGAGATGACCTGATTTTTTTCTGCTTCAGTTAAGCACTTCAGCCCCGAAGATTTGGTGTTTACAAGTTAAAAATAGTTTTTTTTTGCTAGAAAATTACTTAGAACCCCCAAACATTGTATATATATATTTTTTAACACCCTAGAGGATAAAATGGCGGTCGTTGCAATGCTTTCTGTATTTGCACAGCGGTCTAACGAGTAGAGGTCGACCGATATGGGTTTTTCTCTGGCCGATGCCAAAGCCGATATTTAGAAATCGCGGTGGCCGATGGCCGATATATGATGCCGATTTTTTTGGGCCAATATATTAGGCTGATTTTTTTTTTTTTTTTTTTCCCTTCATCTCATAAAATCTAACAGTTAGACCCCTTTCACACTGGGGCGTTTTTCAGGCGCTTTTGGGCTAAAAATAGTGCCTGTAAAATGGCTCCCCTGCAGTCTGTGTGAAAGCCCGAGTGCTTTCACACTAAGGCGATGCGCTGGCAGGATGTTAAAAAAAAGTCCTGCAAGCGGCATCTTTAGAACGGTGTATACCCCTCCTCCACCACTCCACGCCCATTGAAATGAATGCGCACCACTGCCGAAGCGCCTACAAAGCGTTTCGGCAGCAGCGCTTCAGGGGCGCATTTAACCCCTTCTTCGGCCGTTAGCTGGGTTATAAGTGCCCTGCTAGCAGCCGAATAGCGCCGCTAAAATGACGGTAAAGCGCCGCTAAAATTAACAGCGTTTTACCGTCAACGCCTGCCCGCTCTAGTGTGAAAGCAGCCTTAAGTAATAAGTGATACAGAAAATGTTTTATATTTAAATATTTATTAAACAAAACAAACCTCCAATCAGTTCACTTGTATGTAGAATTTAGATTAAAAAAAAAATAACTATATCTTAAATATTAAATACACAAAAACAGGTAATCAAAACTTTTGGACGAAAAAAAATGGGCTAACTTTACTGCTTTTTTTTTTTTTTTTAATTTCATTAGTGTATTTTTTTTTTTTTTAAATTGCGTTTGAAAGACCGCTGCGCAAATACCGTGTGACATAAAATATTGCAACAACCGCTATTTTATTCCCTAGGGTCTCTGCTAAAAAATATATATATAATGTTTGGGGGTTCTAAATGATTTTCTAGCAGAAAATACAGGATTTTTACTTGTAAGCAACAAGTGTCAGAAAAGATTTAGTCTTTAAATGGTTAAACTGAAAACTTCTCCACGGAGTTCAGTCTATTGATAAAAAGAACCTGAAAGAGATACAAATGTATCTTCTTATCAGACTTGGCAGGCTGCCCAGAGGAGGAGAGAAGATAACTTCACACAACTTGCAATTGACTTCTATTACAGAAGTCATTTGCAAGTCCCGCTGAATCGGCTTTTTTTATCAGCACAATCGGCTGATGCCGATTAAGTAAAAAAAGCCAAATATCGGCCGATATATCGGCCGGCCGATATATGGGTTGACCTCTACTAACGAGCGCACTTTTTTTTTTTTTGTCATTATTCAATCACTTGGGACAAAAAAAAAATAAATATTCAATGGGTTCAACATGCCTCTCTGCAATTTCCTTGGGGTGTCTACTTTCCAAAATGGGGTCATTTGGGGGGGGTTGTACTGCCCTGCCATTTTAGCACCTCAAGAAATGACATAGGCAGTCATAAACTAAAAACTGTGAAAATTCCAGGAAATGTACCCTAGTTTGTAGACGCTATAACTTTTGCACAAACCAATAATTATACGCTTATTGACATTTTTTTTACCAAAGACATGTGGCCGTATACATTTTGGCCTAAATGTATGACTAAAATTGAGTTTATTGGATTTTTTTAATAACAAAAAGTAGAAAATATCATTTTTTTCACAATTTTCGGTCTTTTTCCATTTATAGCGCAAAAATTAAAAACGGCAGAGGTGATCAAATACCATCAAAAGAAAGCTCGATTTGTGGGAAGAAAAGGACGCAAATTTCGTTTGGGTACCACATTGTATGACCGCGCAATTACCAGTTAAAGCGACGCAGTGCCAAATTGGAAAACGACCTCTGGTCCTTAGGCAGCATAATGGTCCAGGGCTAAAGTGGTTAAAGTCACATTTTTTTTGTTGTCATTTTTTCAAAATGACAGTTTTTTTTTGTTTTTTGTTTTTTTATTGCATTTAAGTCCAAATATGAGATCTGAGGTCTTTTTGCCCCCAGATCTCATATTTAAGAGGTCCTGTCATGCTTTTTTTCTATTACAAGGGATGTTTGCATTCCTTGTAATAGGAATAAAAGTGACACAATTTTTTTTTAAACAGTGTAAAAATAAAAAATAAAAGATAAAATAAATAAGAAAATAAAAATGTTTAAACGCGCCCCGTTCTACCGAGCTTGCGTGCAGAAGCGAACGCATATGTGAGTAGCGCCCGCATTCGAAAACGGTGTTCAAACCACACATGTGAGGTATTGCTGCGAACCGTAGAGCAAGAGCAATAATTCTAGCCCTAGACCTCCTCTGTAACACAAAACATGCAACCTGTAGAATTTTTTTAATGTCTCCTATTGACTTTTTTAAGGGTAAAAGTTTGTCGCCATTCCACGAGCGGGCGCAATTTTGAAGCGTGACATGTTGGGTATCAATTTACTCGGCATAACATTATCTTTCACAATATAAAAAAAATTGGGCTACTTTTACTGTTGTCTTATATTTTAATTCAAAAAAGTGTGTGTTTTTTTTTTTTAAAAGTGCGCTTGTAAGACCGCTGCGCAAATACGGTGTGACATAAAGTATTGCAACGACCGCCATTTTATTCTCTAGGGTGTTAGAAAACCGAAAAATTTATATCAAATACTTACCGTAATTTTCCTTTCCTGATAGACTCCATGGCAGCAACCTGTGGGTTAGCCCCGCCTCCATAACTACCCAATAGGACCCCTCTCCCATAAATCTTTGCTCTAGGCTGCTATCCATGTTCCGTAACTAGCCCACTCCAGACATTTGGGAGGGAACTCCTGCTGCCATGGTGTCTATCAGCAAAGGAAAATTACGGTAAGTATTTGATATAAATTTTCCATTTTCCTGACAGACTCCATGGCAGCAACGTGTGGGAAATAACTCGCCATACACACCCGGGCTGGCAAAATGTTGAGCAAAGAACCTAAATTTATTTAACATTGTCAACCGACAATACTTGTAAACCAAAATTAATGGATGACAGAGCAGCTGGTTCAACACAGTAGTGAGAAACAAATGTGTTAATAGAAGACCAAGAGGCCGCTCTACAAATGATTTCATGCACGACATGCCGAGAAGCTGCCCAAGAGGTCGACATACTCCGGGTAGAATGAGCTGTCACTGCTTCAGGAGGAGCCAAGCCCTTTGCCCTGTATGCCCTCTGAATGGTATGCACAATCCAGGAAAAAATTGATCTAACCAAAGCTCGCATTCCGTTGTTTTTACCATGGGGAAGGACGAAGAGAAACTGTTTGTCTGAAAGGAGCCATCACCTTCAGGTATTGTTTTAGCGTGTGGCCTCTGTCAGGAGGATGAACATCCTGATTGTCTGTTGTTTTAAAAGTAGGAAGCACAATCTCTTGGTTTTCATGGAAGACTAAGGTTACTTTAGGGTTTGACCCTAACATGGGAATCAACACTGCTCTATCTGGGGAAAAAAGTCAGAAAAGGTTCCTCTGAACCTAAATTTCTATTTCTGAAACTCTTTTGGCCGAAGTCACAGCTACCAGGAAAGTAGTCTTGAGCATGAGGTCTCTTGTGGAAAGAGGTTCATCAAGATCTGATCTGAGATTGGAGAGAAAATCCAAAATGAGAGGGAGGTCCCATTCAGGGAACCTAGGTCTTCTTTGAGGTCTAAGCCTAATGGCTCTTTTAAAGAACTGACGGACCAGAGAATGAAGTGCCCATGAAACTCCTGTGAAGGCCAAGATGGCTGATACTTGCACCCTTAGTGAGCTGACTGCCAGAGACAGGTCAAGTCCTGATTGGAGAAAACTCAGTATGTCTTGGACTGCTGGAGAGTTACAAGGATTCGACCTGGAAGACATATGATCAGTGAATCTGGACCATATACGCTCATATACCCTATTTGTACTTTTCCTTCTGGCATTGAGAAGGGTCGGAATAGCTTCCTCAGGGCAACCTAGAGCTTCGAGCCTTCCCCTTTCAAGAACCACACCCTGATGTGTAGGCAGGATGGACACGGGTGTAACGTCGTGCCTTGAGACAGCAGATCCAGCCTGAGAGGTAGGGGAACTGGGTCTTGATAGCTGAGGAGCGATAACAGAGGGAACCATGGCCTGTTGGGCCAGAAAGGAATCACTGCTATGATTTCCACCTTCTCTGCTCTGAGCCTCCGGAGAAATTGAAGAATCGCCGGTACCGGAGGGAAGGTATAGGTCTTCTGAAACCTCCACTGATCTGAGAGAGCATCTGTCCCATATGCCTGAGGGTCTCTGAACCTCGAATAATATTTGGGCATTTTGTGATTGCATGGGGAAGCAAACAGATCGACCTCTGGAGACACTTCCAGGGTAAGAAGCCACTCGAACACCCCTCTGTGGAGAGACCACTCATTGTTGTTCATTTGAACACGTGAAAGGAAGTCCGCTTGTACATTCTGAATCCCTGGAATGTAAATCGCAGAGATGTTGGACAAGTTCTTCTGAGCCCAGCTCATTATTGGCTCCACTTCCTGTATCAGGGACCAGCTGCGAGTTGCACCTTGCTTCCTTATGTAAGCCACCACGGTTGTATTGTCCAACCTTAACATTACTGATGAATTCATTGTTAGATGGCGAAATGACAGGAGTGCCTGAAAGGCTGCCCTCAGCTCCAGAATGTTGGAGACAATCCCCTGAGAAGGGAATTCCATCTGCCCTGAGCCACTTCCAAAAGACAATGAGTGCCACCATCCCCGATTGCTGGTATTTGATGTTATCGTGACCCATGAGATGGGAATGATTGAATGGCACTTGCGTAGATTTTTCCCTTGAAGCCACCAAAGGAGGGACGTTCTCATGGTTGGAGTAAAGAGTATGTGCTGGATTTGGCTGGAAGAATCCCATTGTTGAAGGAACCCTTTTTGGAAGGGCCGTGTATGCCATTAGGCCCACTTCACCATAGGAATGGTGGCTGTCATTGTGCCAATTACTTTCAGGCACTGGAGAGCGGAGAGGTGAGATGACACGAGGGCTGCATGTATTCTGTCTCGAATCACTGCAATCTTCTCTTCTGGAAGGGAGATAGTGCCTTCCACTGTGTTGAAGTGAGCCCCTAGAAACCACAAGGGATTGTGTTGGCTCTAGATGGCTCTTCTCTAAATTCAGGAGCCACCCAAATTCTTGCAGGGTGGAAATGACTAAGCTCCTGTGCTCCAAAAGTTGGTCTTTGTTCTGAGCTAGGAGAAGTAGGTTGTCTAGATAGTGGTAGAGATGAACCCCTTTGACACGAAGAAGAGCCACAACAGATAATAGGACCTTGGAAAAGACCCAAGGTGACGTCGTTGGACCGAAGGGTAGACACGTGAATTGTAGATGCTGATCGTCTACCGCAAAGCGGAGGAATTGTTGAAAATCCAATGCCACCAGCACGTGGAAGTAGGCATCTTTTAGATCGATTGAAATCAACCAGTCTCCCAGATGTACTGACTGTTGAATTGTAAGTAAGGATTCCATTTTTAATTTTTCCTTCCGGATAAAGGAATTCAGATGGGTTAAGTCTATGACTGGTCTCCATGTGCCGTTTTTCTTTTGTATCATGAACAGAGGAGAATACATGCCTTTGCCTCGTTCGTCTTCTGGAACAGGGATGGCTGCGCCTTGATCCAATAAACCATTCCCGTAAGTTAACAGGACCTGCTTTTTCTCTTCTGAAACTGGAAGAGTTGTAGGAACAAATCTGAGACTTGGGGTGTTGGTGAAGACCCACTTGTGACCAGAGGAGACCGCCTTGACGGTCCAGTAATCCCGGATTGAGGGGGCACAGACATGCGGAAGCGGAGAAGATGAGCCCCCATGTGGCATGCCTGAGCGGGTCCAATCTCAAAAGGACTTAGTGGAGTCCTGGTTGCCAGAGGAAGCACCTTTTGTGGGTTTTTTGAAAGAGGACTGCCTGGATTTCCAGGACCTTGAAAACTCCCGACCAGGTCTGTAGCTGTCTTCTAGGAAATTAGCGTTTCAGATTCTGTAGGCGTCAGTCTTGAGGGAGGTAACCAGACTTACCCCCTGTGGCCTGGTTTATGGCACTATCAAGTTTGTTGCCAAATAGTGAAGTTCCCTCAAAGGGAATTCGGCACCAAGCTTGTTTGGAAGCCGGATCCGCCAACCATGGACAGAGCCATAAGGCACGGCGTGCTGAAACAGCCGCCAACATAACTGTACTGGCTTGCATGCCATTCCTGATGTCAGGTAAATTCTTTTTAAATCCGAATCAATCAGTCATTCCAAGGGATCTTTAAAAGATACAGTGTCTTCTAAGGGAAGAATTACATATCTTACTAGTCTCATGAGTGCTGCATCCACCAAAGGAGCTGACTCAAGGTGTTTCACTTTCTCTTCCTTAAAAGGATACAGTTTCAAGACCTTAGATTGCATGGAACTCTTTTTCTCCATCTTGCTCCATTCATCAGATATGATATCACCCAACTCAGAGAGAAAAGGAAAGTATTGTCACTCCTCATTGAGATGCTTGAAGAATTTTCTCTGTTTTGGGGGGAAGTGACAGGGTCTTCCCACTTCAAAGCCTCACTTACTGCTTTTACCAATGAAGGAACTAAAGCATATTCAAACCCCAATCCAGGATCTTCCAGATCCAATTCACTGTCTGAGATAGGAGCGGAATGGCGACTTGGCTGGGAAGATTCCCATGTCTCTTGTACTAAACCTTCTCCTACTGGAGGGCATAATGGGTCTGATGGGGAATCACGGGGTTGTTGAGCCTCTCTTTCCTGTAGAGATTCCTTTACAACCCGCCTCACCATAGATTCTAGACACTGGTCTGTACCATCCCTCTCATCTGCGGCTTTAGAGAAGCAGTGATCACAGAGAGATTTGTCTGCTGGAAAAGGCATCCTACACCCCCAACATGATTTTTCTGGTCTCTTGCTAGAGTGAGATGAAGTGGGATGAGGAAGATTTTTACTGCGCTGTTCAGATCTGGAAGGAGACCTACGATGGCTAGACCTGGAGGAAGATTGCCGGTGGTGTTATTTTGATGATCTACTTCCTCTATGAGAACTACTGGATCAGACCTAGAAGGGCTGTGAGGAAAGAAAAACAGAAAAGAGAGAGACAGAAATGAGCTAGTGTCCTAAAATCCTACTCTCTTCCCTTGCACAGGCAGAAAAGCATAACTGCAAACATACCTGTTACAAGCGGGCTGGCCACTAGGGGGCAGTGAGGAATCCATGGTGTCAACACAATAGGAAACTGCAGAGACAGCTGGCTGACCAAGACCTCATACCCCAGACAATAGAGCTTGTCTTACCTTGAACCGCTAAGATAGTTGCCCCGGGAAGTCGCCGTAGCACCCATGATCATTCCCGGGGATCTGTAAGCGTCCTACAACTTTTTAAAAGTGGTGACTGTGACGTCATCACCAGCATCAGACATGAGATGCTCGCACGCATGCGCGAACCAAGCCTCATAGTCGTATCGGGACCGCGCATGCGCAGAGCGCACGCCGGTACCCGGAAGTAACAGAGAGCGGCTGCTGGAATGCAGAAAGCATCAGTGACAGCATAGAACAATGATGCAGAGAAAAATGAGAAAAAGGTACAAACAACACACAAACACTGCTGATTTTATATATATATATATATATATATATATATATATATATATAAACTTACCACTCCACCTACGATCCCCTGAGCCGAGGGACCTGCCACACACACCGGACTTTGTAGCAGATAATGGTCACCTGGTAACAATAGGCAAACAGACCGTGCGCACATCGATGAACCAATTCCCACTCTTCAGCGCTACTCTGCTGTACACTCCATACCCTGCTTAACAGTCAGGGCCTATCAGAGGAACATAACTTGGCACTCGGCTGATTCGATCGTAGGGAAAACATCTTCAGGTAGGAGAACCAAATACCTGGTCCTACGGAGGAGGACAAAAAAGGAACATGGATAGCAGCCTAGAGCAAAGCTTTATGGGAGAGGGGTCCTATTGGGTGGTTATGGAGACGGGGCTAACCCACACGTTGCTGCCATGGAGTCTGTCAGGAAAGAAAATGTATAATTTTGGGGGGTTTTAATTAATTTTCTAGCAAAAAAAACCCTGTTTTTAACTTGTAAACACCACATCTAAAAAAGAGGCCCGGTCTTAAAGTGGTTAAGAGGTTCTTGTCTTTCCAACAACCACATGTCTAGGGAGACTTTTATTAGTGGGGGCTTATAATTGACCATCACTGTAAAGGGATTTTTATTAGTGGAAACAGAGGAACAGAGGTCTTTTAGGGTTGCCACACAACTTGTAGGGGGGAGGGGGACTTATTAAATGTTTCCCACAGGGCTCTGTAAAATGTGGTTACTCTTAAACTGCTGAGATGGTAAATTACAATCTTATAAGAAGTCGCAAAGGTCTTTTTGTTAATAGGTGAGTATTCAATAATTGAAGTCCAGGCAATTATTATGTATGCTAGTGAACTGGATTACGTAAGATAAAGTGAAACAATGAACCTTTTTTATCAAAGTGACCAAAGAACAGATTGTCGAGTGAAAATAGTGGCTCACGTTAGAATGTATCTTCAGTAGGAAAACACAATAAAGGTTAATACCCATCCATTGCTAAAATTCTATATTTTGTTTTTGGTAGAACAGGGAAGAGTTATTTTAAAATTGATACTTCTGGCAGATAACATAAGTTCACCCAAGAGTCAGCATCTAAACAACAGCTCAGCCTTCACCAGTGCACCATGCAAGGAGTGATAGGCCACCAGGTCACGGCCCTCAGGATGGCCTCACCAAGGTGTCACAGGATAGATTGGCAACAATGCAGAAACAGAGTATGGTACAGCAGAAGGTCAGAGAACAAGCATGGGGCTAGAGTAGATTCTACAAAAAGTAAGGATGGAGGACTGCACACTTTAAATTGAAAGCTAAAAATCCATCTTCTTTATTTCCATCAATTAAAAACTGGACATCAACACACACAGACCCAAGGTTGACGCTTTTCATGTCTTACTGAAGCTTAATCATAACAATTATAGGTTATGATTGAGCATCAGTAAGATGTGAAACACGTTAACCTTGCTGTCTGTGTGTGCTGATGTCCTGTTTTTAATTGATGGAAATAAAGATGATGGATTTTTAGCTACGATTTAAAGTGTGTGGTCCTCCATTCTTGCTTTTTGTAGAATCTGCAGCACGTACCGGACCTGCACCTGTGTTGTGTCTGGGCAGTAAGTTGTGGACCAACCTGGAGCGGCACATTTTTCTTTAGGTTGCTAAGACTGGGGCAGGCAAAAAGCTAGACCATAGTTAGTCTCTAGACGGAGTCTACGGCAGGTGGCAAGCAAGAGCATTGTCAATCTCTAGGATGAGGTCAAGGCAGGCAAGACAGTGTTAGAAGCAGGTAGAGTCAGCAGGAGACATGATTAGTATTGGGCAGACTGAGTTAAGCTTTACATACAGTATCTCACAAAAGTGAGTACACCCCTCACATTTTTGTAAATATTTTATTATATCTTTTCATGTGATAACACTGAAGAAATGACACTTTGCTACAATGTAAAGTAGTGAGTGTACAGCTTGTATAACAGTGTAAATTTTCTGTCCCCTCAAAATAACTCAACACACAGCCATTAATGTCTAAACTGCTGGCAACAAAAGTGAGTACACCCCTAAGTGAAAATGTCCAAATTTGGCCCAAAGTGTCAATATTTTGTGTGGCCACCATTATTTTCCAGCACTGCCTTAACCCTCTTGGGCATGTAGTCCACCAGAGCTTCACAGGTTGCCACTGGAGTCCTCTTCCACTCCTCCATGATGACATCACGGAGCTGGTGGATGTTAGATACCTTGCGCTCCTCCACCTTCCGTTTGAGGATGCTCTATAGGGTTTAGGCCTGGAGACATGCTTGGCCAGTCCATAACCTTTACCCTCAGATTCTTTAGCAAGGCAGTGGTCATCTTAGAGGTGTGTTTGGGGTCGTTATTATGTTGGAATACTTCCCTGCGGCCCAGTCTCCGAAGGGAGGGGATCATGCTCTGCTTCAGCATGTCACAGTACATGTTGGCATTCATGGTTCCCTCAATGAACTGTAGCTCCCCAGTGCCGGCAGCACTCATAAAGCCCATGACACTCCCCCCTCCATGCCTGACTGTAGGCAAGACACACTTGTCACTAGACATGTGCGCCATCAATAAATTTAGTTTCATTTAGTTCCGTTCCGTTTCATATTAGCCGTTAGTTCGTATTTCGTAATTCATGTCTGAAATTCTATTTCGATTCGTACGAAATACGTTTTAACTTTTCGTAACAATTACGAACATTCGTTATGATGAATTTAAAGGCAAAAATATACCTTTCTCAATATGGCAGTCGATGCCAATAATAGTTTTGTTTTTATCCGAAATACGAAATTCCATTGAAGAATTTTGGATCCGAAATACGAATCTTCGTTAGATTCGTTCACTATTCATTCCAAATTTCGTTACTGCAGAAACATGTGACTGTTGGTTGACCAATCTGAGGTTTTCTTCTGCTGCTGAGGCCTGCATTACAGGGCAGGCCCAATCATGGGACTTCCCTTTGTGGGTTAGTTAGTGTAGTGGAGCAGATCACATGATTATTTGTCTGTGCATCTGAGCGAATATCTTTGCAATCCTTTGTTTTTCGTTGTTCATTTTAGTTTATATCTGTTGTAGTGTGCAAGTGTATTATCTGTTAGTGTTTAGTTTCTGGTTTTATTAGTTTTTGTGGTTGGTTTTGAGAGATAATTGTTTTTTTTTTATTTCAATTTTTTTTTATTTCTTGTTTCATTTAGTTAATATTTTGTTATTTTCTGTTATAATTTTTTTGTACATTTGGTGATTTTGGTGTTAGTTTGCTGCGATCATTTCTTTGCAGCTGTTGGCTTGTAGTTCTCAATGAATTACCAGGGCGCTGTTAAGCGATGTGGTAGTTCATTGATTCTTCCTCTCAGTGTGAAACTGCCTGTCTGTATGATATATAGGCAGACAGCTTACACTGACAGTGTGCAGGAGCCCTGCATGTCATCAGCAATCTGCTGATGGTAGGAGCAATGCTTTCCAGGCTCATAAAAAAAAAATATAGCAAATGCACATTTTTTTTTACCTGACAAAAATGTGCATTTATTTTTAGGTCTTGTCTTCCCCTACCTTGTGACTGGAAAGTAAAAGGATAAACATCTCCAATCAATGAACCCATCTCTGTCACTGCTCTCTCCTATCTGCATATTCCTTATTAGCATATGAGCACATTAAAGCGGAGTTCCACCCAAAAGTGGAAGCTCCGCTTACTTGACTCCTCCCCCTCAGGTGCCACATTTGGTACCTTTGGGGTGTGAGGGAGGAGCGGGTACCTGTTTTTGACAGGTACTTGTCCCCACTTTTGATAGATCTTGCTACGGCGAGATCACTCAGAAGTTTGGCCCCCCTCTTCTTTATCCCTGCCACCGGGCCACTCAGAAAAGCCGCAAGGCTTCACTGCCGGTTTCCCTTACAGACAATGGCGATGGAAACCTCGGCTGGGGTGCTGACAGCGCTGGATTGCTGTACAGGCAAGTGTCCTTATATTAAAAGTCAGCAGCTACAGTATGTGTAGCTGCTGACTGTTAATTTTTTGCTGGGGGGGCTGGAGCTCCTCTTTAACTTCCCCACCAGAGCCAACGTAGTTTTAGCCAACTGGAGAAAAATATCTCAGAGGAGTCTCCTCGATCTTAGCACAGTTGTTTCAGGATGTTCTCTGACAAACCACTCTGCCAGCTTGACCCAGCTGTCAGCTTGATAATGACCAATGAGGAAATAACCATAAACAAAGCATTTCCACTATAAATACAGTGTATTGGGAAAATTAGGACAGATTTTCATTTCCATTCCTCTCAGTTGAACACCACTTTCTTAAAAGAAGCCCAGAGTGAGAAATATGGAAATGAACATTGCTGATTTCTCCTTCCAAAAATGCTAGTTGCTTGCCAGATCTTGACTTCAATACTTTGAGTCACTGGCCCCAAACACATGTGCTAGTAAGGACTTTTTAGTTTTTCCTGAGCTGTGTTAAAACCAAAAAGTTAACACAATTAGAAAATTTGTAAAAGGAGGTGAGAAACCTCCATATTGCTCTGGGTAGGTGTACTTTAACCACTTGCCGACCGCCGCGCGCCGATGTACGTCCCTAATTTAGGGACAGATATTGATGATATGGCAGCAGCTAGCTGCCATAACCCTGGTATCCCCGTGTTCGGCCAGCAGTTGGCTACATGATAAAAAGTGGTCTCTGCAGCGGATTCGCCGCAATCTGGTGCCCTCCGTCACTTACCAGAGCTGTCGGCAGCAGCGGAGGCGATCGCGTCTGTCCCTTGCCTGGGTATGGAGGTAAGTGACGGGAAGATGGCCCCCACCCGTCTCCATACTATAGCAGGGCGGAAGCGAGGTCAAAACGTCCCTTCCGCCCATACGTCTTAAAGTCACATTTTTTTTGTTGTCATTTTTTCAAAATGACAAAGTTTTTTTTAATTTTTTTTTATTGCATTTAAGTCCAAATATGAGATCTGAGGTCTTTTTGCCCCCAGATCTCATATTTAAGAGGTCCTGTCATGCTTTTTTTCTATTACAAGGGATGTTTGCATTCCTTGTAATAGGAATAAAAGTGACACCATTTTTTTTTTAAACAGTGTAAAAATAAAAAATAAAAGATAAAATAAATAAGAAAAAAAAAATGTTTTAAACGCGCCCCGTTCTACCGAGCTTGCGTGCAGAAGCGAACGCATATGTGAGTAGCGCCCGCATTAGAAAACGGTGTTCAAACCACACATGTGAGGTATTGCTGCGATCCGTAGAGCAAGAGCAATAATTCTAGCCCTAGACCTCCTCTGTAACACAAAACATGCAACCTGTAGAATTTTTTTAATGTCTCCTATGGACATTTTTAAGGGTAAAAGTTTGTCGCCATTCCACGAGCGGGCGCAATTTTGAAGCGTGACATGTTGGGTATCAATTTACTCGGCGTAACATTATCTTTCACAATATAAAAATAATTGGACTACTTTTACTGTTGTCTTATATTTTAATTAAAAAAAGTGTGTTTTTTTTTTTTTTTTTTTAAATGCGCTTGTAAGACCGCTGCGCAAATACGATGTGACATAAAGTATTGCAACGACCATCATTTTATTCTCTAGGGTGTTAGAAAACCGAAAAATTTATATCAAATACTTACCGTAATTTTCCTTTCCTGATAGACTCCATGGCGGCAACCTGTGGGTTAGCCCCGCCTCCATAACTACCCAATAGGACCCCTCTCCCATAAATCTTTGCTCTAGGCTGCTATCCATGTTCCGTAACTAGCCCACTCCAGACATTTGGGAGGGAACTCTTGCTGCCATGGTGTCTATCAGCAAAGGAAAATTACGGTAAGTATTTGATATAAATTTTCCATTTTCCTGACAGACTCCATGGCAGCAACGTGTGGGAAATAACTCGCCATACACACTTGGGCTGGCAAAATGTTGAGCAAAGAACCTAAATTTATTTAACATTGTCAATCGACAATACTTGTAAACCAAAATTAATGGATGACAGATCAGCTGGTTCAACACAGTAGTGAGAAACAAATGTGTTAATAGAAGACCAAGAGGCCGCTCTACAAATGATTTCATGCAGAACATGCCGAGAAGCTGCCCAAGAGGTTGAGATACTCCGGGTCGAATGAGCTGTCACTGCTTCAGGAGGAGCCAAGCCCTTTGCCCTGTATGCCCTCTGAATGGTATGCACAATCCAGGAAGAAATTGATCTAACCAAAGCTCGCATTCCTTTGTTTTTACCATGGGGAAGGACGAAGAGAAACTCTGTTTGTCTGAAAGGAGCCATCACCTTCAGGTATTGTTTTAGAGTGTGGCCTATGTCAAGAGGATGAACATCCTGATTGTCTGTTGTTTTAAAAGTAGGAAGCACAATCTCTTGGTTTTCATGAAAGACTAAGGTTACTTTAGGGTTTGACCCTAACATGGGAATCAACACTGCTCTGTCTGGGGAAAAAAGTCAGAAAAGGTTCCTCTGAACCTAAATTTCTATTTCTGAAACTCTTTTGGCCGAAGTCACAGCTACCAGGAAAGTAGTCTTGAGCGTGAGGTCTCTTGTGGAAAGAGGTTTGTCAGGATCTGATCTGAGATTGGAGAGAAAATCCAAAACGAGAGGGAGGTCCCATTTAGGGAACTTAGGTCTTCTTTGAGGTCTAATGCCGCGTACACACGGTCGGACTTTTCAGCTACAAAAGTCCGACAGCCTGTCCGACATACTTCCGGCGTACCTTCGGCGGACTTGCGGCAGACTTTCTAACGAACGGACTTGCCTACACACGACCACACAAAAGTATGACAGCCTAGTACGCGGTGACGTACACCAAGTCCGACGAGACTATAAAACGGAAGTTCAATAGCCCGTACGACACCCTTTGGGCTCCTTCTGCTAATCTCGTGTTTATCTCGTGTTAGTAGAAGTTTGGTGAGAGACGATTCGCGCTTGTGAGACTCGTATTTTTCAGTTCGTTTTAACTGTTGTTCAGTCTGTGCTTGTGAGGTTTGTATCTGCTTTTCAGTGCGTTTGGTCAGTTGGCATTGAGAAATCTTTGTTTTATTGTCCGCTCGTTCCTGATTTTCAGGTCGTTCTTCACAGGCCTTGCTGTTCTTCAGTGCGTTCTGTTAAGTGCGTTCTGACCAGCCGACCGTTTTGAAGCCATGTTACCTGTACGTACTCGTCGTCGAGCTCGTGCATTGTATGTGCTTGGTGCTGTAGTTTATTCTTCAGACCAAGACCAGTCCATGAACAGGGCGAGGAGGAGTTCATGGACCAAGAATTGGTTGCTCCAGCGTGACCAGTTCTGTCACATGCCATTGCTCCGTGAGATCCGTGAGAATAATCCTGAGGATTTCAGGAACTTTCTCCGGATGACGGACCCCGTTTTTGACCGTTTGTTGGCTTTGCTGACCCCCTATATCAGCAGGCAGGATACCTGCATGAGGCAAGCCATCACTCCGGAGCAGAGGCTAGTTGCCACGTTGCGGTACTTGGCGACAGGGAGAAGCCTGCAGGACCTCAAGTTCTCGACAGGCATCTCCCCCCAGGCTCTGGGGATCATTATCCCAGAGACCTGTTCTGCCATCATCCAGGTCCTGCAGAAGGACTATATTAAGGTAAGATATTTTTCTTTTATTAGCATCACATGTTCTTTTATGTAATCTTTGATAATGTAATGTATTTCTTGCTTCAAACACTACTTACCATCATTGCAATATAGTGTGAATGTCCCCTTTTTATCCTCACACATGCTGGATTTTTTTCCTGTTATTTTTTGTCATGCATGTATATTTTCCTTCAATAACCTCCCCAGCATGCAATGATGGGAACATATCCACCTAGTCTACTCATTTTGAATGTATTTTGTTTGAGTGTATTTAGTGTGCTTATAATTAGCAATTAGCTAGATTTACCAACCCCCCCCCCCCTAAACTCACTCCAAATAGTATGCTGATAATTAGCAATTAGCTTGATATGTTGCACTTTGCAAAATGCATGTGCACTCTACAAGTGCATTTGTTCCAGTGCTTTAGTAAATGAGCAGAAGCTCTGCTGATTTCCATCATCAAATCATATGCAAACCACAAAGTGTTTTCATTAATTGCCCTTGCATGTGATTGTGTACTCCTTGCAACATGAATGCCTTTTTACCTTACCTCATTTACTGTAAGCTGGTTAGCAACTGCACCTGCAGAGTGCGACAACTGCAGTCTTGTAGCCTTTTTAGTCCCTAAATTCCTGCGTGTCCTAAAAGTAATCTTTTTTAGGGATTTCACAACCCCCTAAAATGTAATCAATGTTCCATCAGAGGGGGTGAGCAATCTGATAAGTGTGCCTTTCCATATTAGTTATTCCAGAAGAATTAAATTATTTAATGTTATACTGATGCTGGGGAATAATGTTTTTAATTGTATAATTTTCTTGCAATGTTAGCTTCAAAATTAATGATTTTGGTTTTCTTGTTTGATTCCCCAGTTTCCTTCAACGCCACAGGAATGGCAGACTGTGGCATCCCATTTTGCCAGCCGTTGGGACTTTCCCAATTGTGGAGGGGCTATAGATGGGAAACATGTCCACATCGTGCCACCACCCCATTCGGGGTCATACTATTTTAATTATAAGGGGTTCCACAGTATTGTTTTAATGGCGGTGGTGTCGGCACACTATGAATTTTTATATGTGGACGTGGGGAAGAATGGCCGGATGTCGGATGGAGGAGTATTTGCCCAGACGGAGTTCTGCCAGCGTCTCCAGAGTGGTGGCCTGGGATTGCCACCTGATGCGGATAACGTGGAAGGACTCCCCTTTGTCTTCATTGCCGATGAAGCCTTCGCTCTGAGCAAGCACCTCATGAGGCCATTCCCCCAAAGAACCCTCACCCCGGAGAGGAGGGTTTTTAATTTCCGGCTGGCCAGAGCTAGAAGAGTGGTTGAGAATGCGTTTGGAATTCTGGCCAGCCGGTTCCGCCTGTTTCAAACATCCATTAATTTGGCGGAATACAAACTTAATTTTATCATTTTATCGTGCTGCATTCTGCACAACTTTTTACACAAACATTCTTTAAATTATATAGGAACAGTTGGGCCTGAGGCCGGACTTATAGATGACAACCTTACGGGCCTGGATACTGTCCGTACTGGCTTGGCCCCCCAAAGTGCCCGTCAAGTTAGACAGCAATATGTTAATTATTTTATGGGTAGGGGGGCCATTGCAATGGGCCAGGATATTTAATTTTTTTAAATAAAAAAAATATTGATGAAATCTGGAATTATATTTATTGCTTGCCTTTCTTTTGGGCTTTCTCCTAGGTTATGGTCGAGCAGTTGTAGTGCCAACTGTATTTTCCTTTTAAATGTCTAAATAAGCTCCATTGCCACTGTAAACAACTTTTTTACAATTATAACCAAACTGACACTGAGCATTGAAATAACAAACCACACATTTATTTAATTCCTATAAGGAGATGTTTTTATTAATCGTTGTTATGCATTCAGTTATGCATTTAGTAGAAAATGTTCATAGACAAAAATATAATGATATCTTAATAATTAGCAAAAATATTATTATATTTAAATATTTCTACATAATCCACAAAAAAATTTTTTTGCCTTTTTGATTTTCGCAAACAGGCTTTTTTTCATTTTTTTTTTTTTGGTTTTTTGGAAAATCAAGTTTTTTAATTTTTTTATTTTTTTTTTGAAAATCAATATTTTTTTTTTGTTTTTTTTAAAATCAAGTTTTATCTTTTTTTTGTTTTTTTTTAAATCAAGTTTTATCTTTTTTTGGTTTTTTTTTAAAATCAAGTTTTATCTTTTTTTTGTTTTTTTTTTAATCAAGTTTTTTTTTTTTTTTTGTTTTTTTTTTAAATCAAGTTTTATCTTTTTTTTGGTTTTTTTAAAATCAAGTTTTATCTTTTTTTTGTTTTTTTTTTAAATCAAATTTTTTTTTGTTTTTTTTAAAATCAAGTTTTATCTTTTTTTTTGGTTTTTTTAAAATCAAATTTTTTTTTTTTTTTTTTTTTTTTTTAAATCAAGTTTTATCTTTTTTTTGGTTTTTTTAAAATCAAGTTTTATTTTTTTGTGGATTTTGTATGTATTTTCTAGAAACAGCCCTCCTTTTTTAAATTATGTTAAACAGCCATATATGTTCAGCCAAAAAAAAAAAGAGAAGGCCCAGAATGGGGTCAGCAAAACAGGAAATGAAGGACATGATCGATGTTTTGGGCTTTCAAAAAGGGCATTTAGATTCTACCCAAAACATCAATCATGTCCTTCATTTCCTGCTGCATACGATCCAGCCGATTACGCATTTCATCGATCTCCCTGTTCCAGGCCATTATTTGACCAATTAGCCGTTGGGCACTGTCTGAGGTGAAATAGTCACTTCTTGTACCTAAAGTGGAATGAAACCAAAAAATGTGTTTAGAAATATGCACACATACATAGTTTACCTTACCATAATAAAGCTGTTGTCTCAGACACTGACCTGGTGGGGTGCCCATGTAGCATAATTCCTCCACATCCTCGGGGGTGGCACTGTTGCTTGAATCAAGCACAACCAGATCCCCTAAAATAGAGTAGAAAAATTACATTAAAGAAAAGACAGCCATGCATAGATTACCGTAAGCTGGTGTGTCAGACACTCACCTGGTGGGGTGCCCATGTCGCCCACCTCTCCTTCCTCCACATCCTCAGTGGGACTTGGGCTGATTTCCCAATCATGTTGTTTGGCTTGGGGTGGACTGTCTTCTTGTTGGCTGAGTGATTTTTCCCCTATGTGAAACAAAAAATTAGTAATCTACTTAGCACACAGATATTTTAGTACATAGTAATTTTCAAACATTTGGAGTGAAGTGGTTTGTGTAGAGTTCCTATTTTACCTCAATATTAAAAATTATAAAGACATATCGGATAGATAGATATCTAGATATCAATATCTCGAAATATAGTTAATAATCTTTTGATCTCTCTCTCTCTCTCTCTCTCTCTCTATATCTGGAACAAAATCTAAATATATAACTAAATGTAAAGAAAAAAAAAAGATAACTTAAAATATTACAAAAGAATGTTTTACATTTCTATATCTATCTATCTATCTACCTATCTCTATCTCTCTCTCTCTCTCTCGCTCTCTCTCTATATATATATATATCTATATCTATATCTATCTATCTATCTATCTATCTATCTATCTATCTATCTATCTATCTATCTATCTATCTATCTATCTATAGATAGATAGATAGATAGATAGATAGATAGATAGATAGATAGATAGATAGATATAGATAGATATAGATAGATATAGATAGATAGATAGATAGATAGATAGATAGATAGATAGATAGATAGATAGATAGATAGATAGATAGATAGATATCGATATATATATATATATATATATATATATATATATATATATATATATATACACACATATATATAGATAGATATATCTATAGATATGTAACGAGGTTTATTAAAAGATCGTTTGAAACGATGAGCAAAAAAATCGTATAGGAAGGAAAAGCACATGGAGCAGTATACAAGGTAATAAACACAAGAGAAAAACACGACAAGTACTTACTTTTTTTCAGCACTTTAAGGATCCGTCTGTATTGATCCGGCTCCCTGAGCTTGAGGTCAGACCATCTTTTGCGAAGTTGATCCTTGGAGCGCTGGACCCCAAAAGAAGCCTGCAAAGTGTCCACCACCTTCGCCATTATTTTGGCCTTGCGCAAATTTGGCCGTGCGTACGGCCCATACTTCCCATCATAGTCCTTTTTTTGAAGAATGGCCACCATCTCCACCATCTCTTCAAAACTCATATTAGAGGCCTTAAATCTAGGCCTCACAGATCTGGTTGATGTTCCAGCCTCCGGGCTTTTTTCGCTACCTGAGGTAGATAACATGTCAGGTGTCTCCGCCATTATTTACCCCACTACGCGCCGTAACTAAAAATGGGCGGAGAACATGAGTTAAAATCGAACGTCAGGGGCGGGCGACGCAGGCGGAGTTTCACACATGCGTAGTGTATAAAGAGGGCCCTTGCGCACGTGTCGTACGTACGTTCTGTGGTAGGTGATAGTGGACCCATCGTGACCCATGAGATGGGAATGATTTAATGGCACTTGGGTAGATTTTTCCCTTGAAGCCACCAAAGGAGGGACGTTCTCATGGTTGGAGTAAAGAGTATGCGCTGGGTTTGGCTGGAAGAATTCCATTGTTGAAGGAACCCTTTTTGGAAGGGCCGTGTATGCCATTAGGCCCACTTCACCATAGGAATGGTGGCTGTCATTGTGCCAATTACTTTCAGGCATTGGAGAGCGGAGAGGTGAGATGACACGAGGGCTGCATGTATTCTGTCTCGAATCACTGCAATCTTCTCTTCTGGAAGGGAGATAGTGCCTTCCACTGTGTTGAAGTGAGCCCCTAGAAACACAAGGGATTGTGTTGGCTCTAAATGGCTCTTCTTTAAATTCAGGAGCCACCCAAATTCTTGCAGGGTGGAAATGACTAAGCTCCTGTGCTCCAAAAGTTGGTCTTTGTTCTGAGCTAGGAGAAGTAGGTTGTCTAGGTAGTGGTAGAGATGAACCCCTTTGACACGAAGAAGAGCCACAACAGATAATAGGACCTTGGAAAAGACCCAAGGTGATGTTGTTGGACCGAAGGGTAGACACGTGAATTGCGAAACATGTAAGAAGCACTAACTGGTATCTCTGAGGAGGATTTATGGATGGCCACACAGATATACTTATCAAACTGTTCTGCATGTCTCTTCGTTTCCTACTGACCGTGATCTAGCTTGAGAGCCTGATGACAGCAGCTTCAACAGCAGACACTTTATATGTAATAACAGCGAGGACAATCTCTACAAAAACAGCTGATGAATACAAGCATTGTGAAAGCGGCAAGCTGCACAGAGATTAGTAAGCGGGACTCCGCACCTCAGCTCCAGTGACAGCTACCTATAGACCGGTGAGGTCTCTTTTCAATACCACCCTCTGTATACTGGATCCTCTGATATCTGATATAATGGGCTGCTTGATGAACCGCTCCAGCTGATGGTAAAGTCAGATTCATTTCTTAATCTTGCTTAAATGCTGTATAACATCTGCTGTGCCATCTTTATTTCTGGTTATCCTTGAACAGACTTCTGTTATATGGTGAAACTGAAGCTGCAAATGTCATAAACTAGCTTCACGGAAGCAATAAGGAATTATCTCACTACACTCGCACTTCACATTATCTATAAGATTGCCATTATCTGTCACTATACCATCCGTGATCGGGACTGCTTATTAACACTATCTACATCTACATCTTCATGGATTAAACCCCTTTGATCACCTGATGTGCACATCCACAATCTATACAGATTTTTTTGAGCGATCAAGATCTCCCAGTGTGTGTGTATGTGAGAATGAGTGCTGCATGAGCTTTATTTAGAAATAGGTGGCCACCTATACCTCCTCCAGACATTAGGTCTTTTTAATGTTAATTGGGAAATAGGGTTGTTTAGTGACATCTATATTTAAAATGTAGTATTTTCAATTTTTTGGATAGTTGTTAATAAAATTTATACCTTCATCACTGACTTGTCCTCATGGAAGAGTGTCTTTGTGGTTTTCACGAATTGTTTATAGACACGTGAATTGTAGATGCTGATCGTCTACCGCAAAGCGGAGGAATTGTTGAAAATCCAATGCCACCAGCACGTGGAAGTAGGCATCTTTTAGATCGATTGAAATCAACCAGTCTCCCAGATGTACTGACTGTTGAATTGTAAGTAAGGATTCCATTTTTAATTTTTCCTTCCGGATAAAGGAATTCAGATGGGTTAAGTCTATGACTGGTCTCCATATGCCGTTTTTCTTTTGTATCATGAACAGAGGAGAATACACGCCTTTGCCTCGTTCGTCTTCTGGAACAGGGATGGCTGCGCCTTGGTCCAAAAAACCATTCCCGTAAATTAACAGGACCTGCTTTTTCTCTTCTGAAACTGGAAGAGTTGTAGGAACAAATCTGAGTCTTGGGGTGTTGGTGAAGACCCACTTGTGACCAGAAGAGACCGTCTTGACGGTCCAGTAATCCCGGATTGAGGTCGCACAGACATGCGGAAGCGGAGAAGACGAGCCCCCACCTGGCATGCCTGAGCGGGTCCAATCTTAAAAGGACTTAGTGGAGTCCTGGTTGCCAGAGGAAGCACCTTTTGTGGGTTTTTTGAAAGAGGACTGCCTGGATTTCCAGGACCTTGAAAACTCCCGACCAGGTCTGTAGCTGTCTTCTAGGAAATGAGCGTTTCAGATTCTGTAGGCGTCGGTCTTGAGGGAGGTAACCAGACTTACCCCCTGTGGCCTGGTTTATGGCACTATCAAGTTTGTTGCCAAATAGTGAAGTTCCCTCAAAGGGAATTCGGCACCAAGCTTGTTTGGAAGCCGGATCCGCCAACCATGGACAGAGCCATAAGGCACGTCGTGCTGAAACAACCGCCAACATAACCTGGGACATCAGGCAGATGACATCAATAGAAGCCTCCCCAAGAAAGACGGATGCCAGCCTGATCTTCTGGATAGGAGAGTCTTTAACCGTTTCAACAGAGATACCTCTTAGGAACTCACCAACATTGCCAGACCAAGATTCCATAGCTTTGGATACTGCGGCTATCGCAAGTACTGGCTTGCATGCCATTCCTGATGTCAGGTAAATTCTTTTTAAATCCGAATCAATCAGTCATTCCAAGGGATCTTTAAAAGATACAGTGTCTTCTAAGGGAAGAATTACATATCTTACTAGTCTCATAAGTGCTGCATCCACCAAAGGAGCTGACTCAAGGTGTTTCACTTTCTCTTCCTTGAAAGGATACAGTTTCAAGACCTTAGATTGCATGGAACTCTTTTTGTCCATCTTGCTCCATTCATCAGATATGATATCACCCAACTCAGAGAGAAAAGAAAAGTATTGTCACTCCTTATTGAGATGCTTGAAGAATTTTCTCTGTTTTGGGGGGGAAGTGACAGGGTCTTCCCACTTCAGAGCCTCACTTACTGCTTTCACCAATGAAGGAACTAAAGCATATTCAAACCCCAATCCAGGATCTTCCAGATCCAATTCACTGTCTGAGATAGGAGCGGAATGGCGACTTGGCTGGGAAGATTCCCATGTCTCTTGTACTAAACCTTCTCCTACTGGAGGGCATAATGGGTCTGATGGGGAATCACGGGGTTGTTGAGCCTCTCTTTCCTGTAGAGATTCCTTTACAACCCGCCTCACCATAGATTCTAGACACTGGTCTGCACCATCCCTCTCATCTGCGGCTTTAGAGAAGCAGTGATCACAGAGAGATTTGTCTGCTGGAAAAGGCATCCTACACCCCCAACATGATTTTTCTGGTCTCTTGCTAGAGTGGGATGAAGGGGGATGAGGAAGATTTTTACTGCGCTGTTCAGATCTGGAAGGAGACCTACGATGGCTAAACCTGGAGGAAGATTGCCGGTGGTGTTATTTTGATGATCTACTTCCTCTATGAGAACTACGCTGTGGATCAGAGCTAGAAGGGCTGTGAGGAAAGAAAAACAGAAAAGAGAGAGACGGAAATGAGCTAGTGTCTTAAAATCCTACTCTCTTTCCTTGCACAGGCAGAAAAGCATAACTGCAAATATACCTGTTACAAGTGGGCTGGCCACTAGGGGGCAGTGAGGAATCCATGGTGTCAACACAATAGGAAACTGCAGAGACAGCTGGCTGACCAAGACCTCATGCCCCAGACAATAGAGCTTGTCTTACCCTGAACCGCCAAGATAGTTGGCCCGGGAAGTCGCCGTAGCATCCATAATCATACCCAGGGCTCTGTAAGCGTCCTACAACTTTTTAAAAGTGGTGCCTGTGACATCATCACCGGCGTCAGACATGAGACGCTTGCACGCATGCGGGAACCAAGCCTCATAGTCGTATCGGGTCCGCGCATGCGCAAAGCGCACGCCGTACCCGGAAGTAACAGAGAGCGGCTGCTGGAATGCAGAAAGCATCAGTGACAGCATAGAACAATGATGCAGAGAAAAATGAGAAAAAGGTACAAACAACACACAAACACTGCTGATTATATATATATATATATATATATATATATATATATATATATATATATAAACTTACCACTCCACCTACGATCGCCTGAGCCGAGGGACTTGCCACACACACCGGACTTTGTAGCAGATAATGGTCGCCTGGTAGCAATAGGCAAACAGACCGTGCGCACATCGATGAACCAATTCCCACTCTTCAGCGCTACTCTGCTGTACACTCCATACCCTGCTTAACAGTCAGGGCCTATCAGAGGAACATAACTTGGCACTCGGCTGATTCGATCGTAGGGAAAACATCTTCAGGTAGGAGAACCAAATACCTGGTCCTACGGAGGAGGACAAAAAAGGAACATGGATAGCAGCCTAGAGCAAAGCTTTATGGGAGAGGGGTCCTATTGGGTGGTTATGGAGACGTGGCTAACCCACACGTTGCTGCCATGGAGTCTGTCAGGAAAGAAAATGTATAATTTTTGGGGGTTCTAAGTAATTTTCTAGCAAAAACCCCCCTGTTTTTAACTTGTAAACACCACATCTAAAAAAGAGGCCCGGTCTTAAAGTGGTTAAGAGGTTCTTGTCTTTCCAACAACCACATGTCTAGGGAGACTTTTATTAGTGGGGGCTTTTAATTGACCATCACTGTAAAGGGATTTTTATTAGTGGAAACAGAGGAACAGAGGTCTTTTAGGGTTGCCACACAAATTGTAGGGGGAGGGGGACTTATTAAATGTTTCCCACAGGGCTCTGTAAAATGTGGTTACTCTTAAACTGCTGAGATGGTAAATTACAATCTTATAAGAAGTCGCAAAGGTCTTTTTGTTAATAGGTGAGTATTCAATAATTGAAGTCCAGGCAATTATTATGTATGCTAGTGAACTGGATTACGTAAGATAAAGTGAAACAATGAACCTTTCTTATCAAAGTGACCAAAGAACAAATTGTCGAGTGAAAATAGTGGCTCACGTTAGAATGTATCTTCAGTAGGAAAACACAATAAAGGTTAATACCCATCCATTGCTAAAATTCTATATTTTGTTTTTGGTAGAACAGGGAAGAGTTATTTTAAAATTGATACTTCTGGCAGATAACATAAGTTCACCCAAGAGGCAGCATCTAAACAACAGCTCAGCCTTCACCAGTGCACCATGCAAGGAGTGATAGGCCACCAGGTCACGGCCCTCCGGATGGCCTCACCAAGGTGTCACAGGATAGATTGGCAACAATGCAGAAACAGAGTATGGTACAGCAGAAGGTCAGAGAACAAGCATGGGGCTAGGGTAGATTCTACAAAAAGTAAGGATGGAGGACTGCACACTTTAAATTGAAAGCTAAAAATCCATCTTCTTTATTTCCATCAATTAAAAACTGGACATCAACACACACAGACCCAAGGTTGACGCTTTTCATGTCTTACTGAAGCTTAATCATAACAATTATAGGTTATGCTTGAGCATCAGTAAGATGTGAAACACGTTAACCTTGCTGTCTGTGTGTGCTGATGTCCTGTTTTTAATTGATGGAAATAAAGAAGATGGATTTTTAGCTACGATGTAAAGTGTGCGGGCCTCCATTCTTGCTTTTTGTAGAATCTGCAGCACGTACCGGACCTGCACCCTGTGTTGTGTCTGGGCAGTAAGTTGTGGACCAACCTGGAGCGGCACATTTTTCTTTAGGTTGCTAAGACTGGGGCAGGCAAAAAGCTAGACCATAGTTAGTCTCTAGACGGAGTCTAAGGCAGGTGGCAAGCAAGAGCATTGTCAATCTCTAGGATGAGGTCAAGGCAGGCAAGACAGTGTTAGAAGCAGGTAGAGTCAGCAGGAGACATGATTAGTATTGGGCAGACCGAGTTAAGCTTTACATACAGTATCTAACAAAAGGGAGTACACCCCTCACATTTTTGTAAATATTTTATTATATCTTTTCATGTAATAACACTGAAGAAATGACACTTTGCTACAATGTAAAGTAGTGAGTGTACAGCTTGTATAACAGTGTAAATTTTCTGTCCCCTCAAAATAACTCAACACACAGCCATTAATGTCTAAACTGCTGGCAACAAAAGTGAGTACACCCCTAAGTGAAAATGTCCAAATTTGGCCCAAAGTGTCAATATTTTGTGTGGCCACCATTATTTTCCAGCACTGCCTTAACCCTCTTGGGCATGCAGTCCGCCAGAGCTTCACAGGTTGCCACTGGAGTCCTCTTCCACTCCTCCATGATGATATCACGGAGCTGGTGGATGTTAGATACCTTGCGCTCCTCCACCTTCCGTTTGAGGATGTCCCACAGATGCTCAATAGGGTTTAGGCCTGGAGACAAGCTTGGCCAGTCTATCACCTTTACCCTCAGATTCTTTAGCAAGGCAGTGGTCATCTTAGAGGTGTGTTTGGGGTCGTTATTATGTTGGAATACTTCCCTGCGGCCCAGTCTCCGAAGGGAGGGGATCATGCACTGCTTCAGCATATCACAGTACATGTTGGCATTCATGGTTCCCTCAATGAACTGTAGCTCCCCAGTGCCAGCAGCACTCATAAAGCCCCTGACACTCCCCCCTCCATGCCTGACTGTAGGCAAGACACATTTATCACTAGACATATGCGCCGTCAATAAATTTAGTTTCATTTAGTTCCGTTCCGTTTCATATTAGCCGTTAGTTCGTATTTCGTAATTCGTGTCTGAAATTCTATTTCGATTGGTACGAAATACGTTTAACTTTTCGTAACAATTACGAACATTCGTTATGATGAATTTAAAGGCAAAAATATACCTTTCTCAATATGGCAGTCGATGCCAATAATAGTTTTGTTTATATCCGAAATAAGAAATTCCATTGAAGAATTTTGGATCCGAAATACGAATCTTCGTTAGATTCGTTCACTTTTCATTCCAAATTTAGTTACTGCAGAAACATGTGACTGTTGGTTGACCAATCTGAGGTTTTCTTCTGCTGCTGAGGCCTGCATTACAGGGCAGGCCCAATCATGGGACTTCCCTTTGTGGGTTAGTTAGTGTAGTGGAGCAGATCACATGATTATTTGTCTGTGCATCTGAGCGAATATCTTTGCAATCCTTTGTTTTTCGTTGTTCATTTTAGTTTATATCTGTTGTAGTGTGCGAGTGTATCATCTGTTAGTGTTTAGTTTCTGGTTTTATTAGTTTTTGTGGTTGGTTTTGAGAGATAATTGTTTTTTTTTTATTTCAATTTTTTTTTATTTCTTGTTTTATTTAGGTAATATTTTGTTATTTTCTGTTATAATTTTTTTGTACATTTGGTGATTTTGGTGTTAGTTTGTCATTTCTTTGCAGCTGTTGGCTTGTAGTTCTCAATGAATTACCAGGGCGCTGTTAAGCGATGTGGTAGTTCATTGATTCTTCCTCTCAGTGTGAAACTGCCTGTCTGTACGATATATAGGCAGACAGCTTACACTGACAGTGTGCAGGAGCCCTGCATGTCATCGGCAATCTGCTGATGGTAGGAGCAATGCTTTCCAGGCTCATAAAAAAAAAAAAAAAAAGCAAATGCACATTTTTTTTTACCTGCCAAAAATGTGCATTTATTTTTAGGTCTTGTCTTCCCCTACCTTGTGACTGGAAAGTAAAAGGATAAACATCTCCAATCGATGAACCCATCTCTGTCACTCTGCTCTCTCCTATCTGCATGTTCCTTATTAGCATATGAGCACATTAAAGCGGAGTTCCACCCAAAAGTGGAAGCTCCGCTTACTTGACTCCTCCCCCTCAGGTGCCACATTTGGTACCTTTGGGGTGTGAGGGAGGAGCGGGTACCTGTTTTTGACAGGTACTTGTCCCCACTTTTGAAAGATCTTGCTGTTAGCGAGATCACTCGGAAGTTTGGCCCCCCTCTTCTTTATCCCTGCCACCGGGCCACTCAGAAAAGCCGAAAGGCTTCACTGCCGGTTTCCCTTACAGACAATGGCGGCGGCAGCACCCAAATGCCAATGGAAACCTCGGCTGGGGTGCTGACAGCGCTGGATTGCTGTACAGGTAAGTGTCCATATATTAAAAGTCAGCTGCTACAGTATGTGTAGCTGCTGACTGTTAATTTTTTGCTGGGGGGGCTGGAGCTCCTCTTTAACTTCCCCACCAGAGCCAACGTAGTTTTAGCCAACTGGAGAAAAATATCTCAGAGGAGTCTCCTCGATCTTAGCACAGTTGTTTCAGGATGTTCTCTGACAAACCACTCTGCCAGCTTGACCCAGCTGTCAGCTTGATAATGACCAATGAGGAAATAACCATAAACAAAGCATTTCCACTATAAATACAGTGTATTGGGAAAATTAGGATAGATTTTCATTTCCATTCCTCTCAGTTGAACACCACTTTCTTAAAAGAAGCCCAGAGTGAGAAATATGGAAATGAACATTGCTGATTTCTCCTTCCAAAAATGCTAGTTGCTTGCCAGATCTTGACTTCAATACTTTGAGTCACTGGCCCCAAACACATGTGCTAGTAAGGACTTTTTAGTTTTTCCTGAGCTGTGTTAAAACCAAAAAGTTAACACAATTAGAAAATTTGTAAAAGGAGGTGAGAAACCTCCATATTGCTCTGGGTAGGTGTACTTTAACCACTTGCCGACCGCCGCGCGCCGATGTACGTCCCTAATTTAGGGACAGATATTGATGATATGGCAGCAGCTAGCTGCCATAACCCTGGTATCCCCGTGTTCGGCCAGCAGTTGGCTACATGATAAAAAGTGGTCTCTGCAGCGGATTCGCCGCGATCCGGTGCCCTCCGTCACTTACCAGAGCTGTTGGCAGCAGCGGAGGCGATCGCGTCTGTCCCCTGCCTGGGTATGGAGGTAAGTGACGGGAAGATGGCCCCCACCCGTCTCCATACTATAGCAGGGCGGAAGCGAGGTCAAAACGTCCCTTCCGCCCATACGTCTTAAAGTCACATTTTTTTTGTTGTCATTTTTTCAAAATGACAAAGTATTTTTTTTTTTTTTTTTTTATTGCATTTAAGTCCAAATATGAGATCTGAGGTCTTTTTGCCCCCAGATCTCATATTTAAGAGGTCCTGTCATGCTTTTTTTCTATTACAAGGGATGTTTGCATTCCTTGTAATAGGAATAAAAGTGACACAATTTTTTTTTAAAACAGTGTAAAAATAAAAAATAAAAGATAAAATAAATAAGAAAAAAAAAATGTTTTAAACGCGCCCCGTTCTACCGAGCTTGCGTGCAGAAGCGAACGCATATGTGAGTAGCGCCCGCATTAGAAAACGGTGTTCAAACCACACATGTGAGGTATTGCTGCGATCCGTAGAGCAAGAGCAATAATTCTAGCCCTAGACCTCCTCTGTAACACAAAACATGCAACCTGTAGAATTTTTTTAATGTCTCCTATGGACATTTTTAAGGGTAAAAGTTTGTCGCCATTCCACGAGCGGGCGCAATTTTGAAGCGTGACATGTTGGGTATCAATTTACTCGGCGTAACATTATCTTTCACAATATAAAAAAAATTGGACTACTTTTACTGTTGTCTTATATTTTAATTAAAAAAAGTGTGTGTTTTTTTTTTTTTTTTAAAGTGCGCTTGTAAGACCGCTGCGCAAATACGGTGTGACATAAAGTATTGCAACGACCGTCATTTTATTCTCTAGGGTGTTAGAAAACCGAAAAATTTATATCAAATACTTACCGTAATTTTCCTTTCCTGATAGACCCCATGGCGGCAACCAGTTGGTTAGCCCCGCCTCCATAACTACCCAATAGGACCCCTCTCCCATAAATCTTTGCTCTAGGCTGCTATCCATGTTCCGTAACTAGCCCACTCCAGACATTTGGGAGGGAACTCTTGCTGCCATGGTGTCTATCAGCAAAGGAAAATTACGGTAAGTATTTGATATAAATTTTCCATTTTCCTGACAGACTCCATGGCAGCAACGTGTGGGAAATAACTCGCCATACACACTTGGGCTGGCAAAATGTTGAGCAAAGAACCTAAATTTATTTAACATTGTCAATCGACAATACTTGTAAACCAAAATTAATGGATGACAGAGCAGCTGGTTCAACACAGTAGTGAGAAACAAATGTGTTAATAGAAGACCAAGAGGCCGCTCTACAAATGATTTCATGCAGAACATGCCGAGAAGCTGCCCAAGAGGTCGAGATACTCCGGGTCGAATGAGCTATCACTGCTTCAGGAGGAGCCAAGCCCTTTGCCCTGTATGCCCTCTGAATGGTATGCACAATCCAGGAAGAAATTGATCTAACCAAAGCTCGCATTCCTTTGTTTTTACCATGGGGAAGGACGAAGAGAAACTCTGTTTGTCTGAAAGGAGCCATCACCTTCAGGTATTGTTTTAGAGTGTGGCCTATGTCAAGAGGATGAACATCCTGAATGTCTGTTGTTTTAAAAGTAGGAAGCACAATCTCTTGGTTTTCATGAAAGACTAAGGTTACTTTAGGGTTTGACCCTAACATGGGAATCAACACTGCTCTGTCTGGGGAAAAAAGTCAGAAAAGGTTCCTCTGAACCTAAATTTCTATTTCTGAAACTCTTTTGGCCAAAGTCACAGCTACCAGGAAAGTAGTCTTGAGCGTGAGGTCTCTTGTGGAAAGAGGTTTGTCAGGATCTGATCTGAGATTGGAGAGAAAATCCAAAACGAGAGGGAGGTCCCATTTAGGGAACCTAGGTCTTCTTTGAGGTCTAAGCCTAATGGCTCTTTTAAAGAACTGACAGACCAGAGAATGAAGTGTCCATGAAACTCCTGTGAAGGCCAAGATGGCTGATACTTGCACCCTTAGTGAGCTGACTGCCAGAGACAGGTCAAGTCCTGATTGGAGAAAACTCAGTATGTCTTGGACTGCTGGAGAGTTTCAAGGATTCGACCTGGAAGACATATGATCAGTGAATCTGGACCATATACGCTCATATACCCTATTTGTACTTTTCCTTCTGGCATTGAGAAGGGTCGGAATAGCTTCCTCAGGGCAACCTAGAGCTTCGAGCCTTCCCCTTTCAAGAACCACACCCTGATGTGTAGGCAGGATGGACACGGGTGTAACGTCGTGCCTTGAGACAGCAGATCCAGCCTGAGAGGTAGGGGAACTGGGTCTTGATAGCTGAGGAGTGATAACAGAGGGAACCATGGCCTGTTGGGCCAGAAAGGAATCACTGCTATGATTTCCACCTTCTCTGCTCTGAGCCTCCAGAGAAATTGAAGAATCGCCGGTACCGGAGGGAAGGTATAGGTCTTCTGAAACCTCCACTGATCTGAGAGAGCATCTGTCCCATATGCCTGAGGGTCTCTGAACCTCGAATAATATTTGGGCATTTTGTGATTGCATGGGGAAGCAAACAGATCGACCTCTGGAGACACTTCCAGGGTAAGAAGCCACTCGAACACCCCTCTGTGGAGAGACCACTCATTGTTGTTCATTTGAACACGTGAAAGGAAGTCCGCTTGTACATTCTGAATCCCTGGAATGTAAATCGCAGAGATGTTGGACAAGTTCTTCTGAGCCCAGCTCATTATTGGCTCCACTTCCTGTATCAGGGACCAGCTGCGAGTTGCACCTTGCTTCCTTATGTAAGCCACCACGGTTGTATTGTCCAACCTTAACATTACTGATGAATTCATTATTAGATGGCGAAATGACAGGAGTGCCTGAAAGGCTGCCCCCAGCTCCAGAATGTTGGAGACAATCCCCTGAGAAGGGAATTCCATCTGCCCTGAGCCATTTCCAAAAGACAATGAGCGCCACCATCCCCGATTGCTGGTATCTGATGTTATCGTGACCCATGAGATGGGAATGATTTAATGGCACTTGCGTAGATTTTTCCCTTGAAGCCACCAAAGGAGGGACGTTCTCATGGTTGGAGTAAAGAGTATGCGCTGGGTTTGGCTGGAAGAATTCCATTGTTGAAGGAACCCTTTTTGGAAGGGCTGTGTATGCCATTAGGCCCACTTCACCATAGGAATGGTGGCTGTCATTGTGCCAATTACTTTCAGGCATTGGAGAGCGGAGAGGTGAGATGACACGAGGGCTGCATGTATTCTGTCTCGAATCACTGCAATCTTCTCTTCTGGAAGGGAGATAGTGCCTTCCACTGTGTTGAAGTGAGCCCCTAGAAACACAAGGGATTGTGTTGGCTCTAAATGGCTCTTCTTTAAATTCAGGAGCCACCCAAATTCTTGCAGGGTGGAAATGACTAAGCTCCTGTGCTCCAAAAGTTGGTCTTTGTTCTGAGCTAGGAGAAGTAGGTTGTCTAGGTAGTGGTAGAGATGAACCCCTTTGACACGAAGAAGAGCCACAACAGATAATAGGACCTTGGAAAAGACCCAAGGTGATGTCGTTGGACCGAAGGGTAGACACGTGAATTGCGAAACATGTAAGCAGCACTAACTGGTATCTCTGAGGAGGATTTATGGATGGCCACACAGATATACTTATCAAACTGTTCTGCATGTCTCTTCGTTTCCTACTGACCGTGATCTAGCTTGAGAGCCTGATGACAGCAGCTTCAACAGCAGACACTTTATATGTAATAACAGCGAGGACAATCTCTACAAAAACAGCTGATGAATACAAGCATTGTGAAAGCGGCAATCTGCACAGAGATTAGTAAGCGGGACTCCGCACCTCAGCTCCAGTGAAAGCTACCTCTAGACCGGTGAGGTCTCTTTTCAATACCACCCTCTGTATACTGGATCATCTGATATCTGATATAATGGGCTGCTTGATGAACCGCTCCAGCTGATGGTAAAGTCAGATTCATTTCTTAATCTTGCTTAAATGCTGTATAACATCTGCTGTGCCATCTTTATTTCTGGTTATCCTTGAACAGACTTCTGTTATATGGTGAAACTGAAGCTGCAAATGTCATAAACTAGCTTCACGGAAGCAATAAGGAATTATCTCACTACACTCCCACTTCACATTATCTATAAGATTGCCATTATCTGTCACTATACCATCTGTGATCGGGACTGCTTATTAACACTATCTACATCTACCTCTTCATGGATTAAACCCCTTTGATCACCTGATGTGCACATCCACAATCTATACAGATTTTTTTGAGCGATCAAGATCTCCCAGTGTGTGTGTATGAGAGAATGAGTGCTGCATGAGCTTTATTTAGAAATAGGTGGCCACCTATACCTCCTCCAGACATTAGGTCTTTTTAATGTTAATTGGGAAATAGGGTTGTTTAGTGACATCTATATTTAAAATGTAGTATTTTCAATTTTTTGGATAGTTGTTAATAAAAATTTATACCTTCATCACTGACTTGTCCTCATGGAAGAGTGTCTTTGTGGTTTTCACGAATTGTTTTATAGACACGTGAATTGTAGATGCTGATTGTCTACCGCAAAGCGGAGGAATTGTTGAAAATCCAATGCCACCAGCACGTGGAAGTAGGCATCTTTTAGATCGATTGAAATAAACCAGTCTCCCAGATGTACTGACTGTTGAATTGTAAGTAAGGATTCCATTTTTAATTTTTCCTTCCGGATAAAGGAATTCAGATGGGTTAAGTCTATGACTGGTCTCCATGTGCCGTTTTTCTTTTGTATCATGAACAGAGGAGAATACACGCCTTTGCCTCGTTCGTCTTCTGGAACAGGGATGGCTGCGCCTTGATCCAAAAAACCATTCCCGTAAGTTAACAGGACCTGCTTTTTCTCTTCTGAAACTGGAAGAGTTGTAGGAACAAATCTGAGTCTTGGGGTGTTGGTGAAGACCCACTTGTGACCAGAAGAGACCGTCTTGACGGTCCAGTAATCCCGGATTGAGGCCGCACAGACATGCGGAAGCGGAGAAGACGAGCCCCCACCTGGCATGCCTGAGCGGGTCCAATCTCAAAAGGACTTAGTGGAGTCCTGGTTGCCAGAGGAAGCACCTTTTGTGGGTTTTTTGAAAGAGGACTGCCTGGATTTCCAGGACCTTGAAAACTCCCAACCAGGTCTGTAGCTGTCTTCTAGGAAATGAGCGTTTCAGATTCTGTAGGCGTCGGTCTTGAGGGAGGTAACCAGACTTACCCCCTGTGGCCTGGTTTATGGCACTATCAAGTTTGTTGCCAAATAGTGAAGTTCCCTCAAAGGGAATTCGGCACCAAGCTTGTTTGGAAGCCGGATCTGCCAACCATGGACAGAGCCATAAGGCACGGCGTGCTGAAACAGCCGCCAACATAACCCGGGACATCAGGCAGATGACATCAATAGAAGCCTCCCCAAGAAAGACGGATGCCAGCCTGATCTCCTGGATTGGAGAGTCTTTAGCCGTTTCAACAGAGATACCTCTTAGGAACTCACCAACATTGCCAGACCAAGATTCCATAGCTTTGGATACTGCGGCTATCGCAAGTACTGGCTTGCATGCCATTCCTGATGTCAGGTAAATTCTTTTTAAATCCGAATCAATCAGTCATTCCAAGGGATCTTTAAAAGATACAGTGTCTTCTAAGGGAAGAATTACATATCTTACTAGTCTCATAAGTGCTGCATCCACCAAAGGAGCTGACTCAAGGTGTTTCACTTTCTCTTCCTTGAAAGGATACAGTTTCAAGACCTTAGATTGCATGGAACTCTTTTTGTCCATCTTGCTCCATTCATCAGATATGATATCACCCAACTCAGAGAGAAAAGAAAAGTATTGTCACTCCTTATTGAGATGCTTGAAGAATTTTCTCTGTTTTGGGGGGGAAGTGACAGGGTCTTCCCACTTCAGAGCCTCACTTACTGCTTTCACCAATGAAGGAACTAAAGCATATTCAAACCCCAATCCAGGATCTTCCAGATCCAATTCACTGTCTGAGATAGGAGCGGAATGGCGACTTGGCTGGGAAGATTCCCATGTCTCTTGTACTAAACCTTCTCCTACTGGAGGGCATAATGGGTCTGATGGGGAATCACGGGGTTGTTGAGCCTCTCTTTCCTGTAGAGATTCCTTTACAACCCGCCTCACCATAGATTCTAGACACTGGTCTGCACCATCCCTCTCATCTGCGGCTTTAGAGAAGCAGTGATCACAGAGAGATTTGTCTGCTGGAAAAGGCATCCTACACCCCCAACATGATTTTTCTGGTCTCTTGCTAGAGTGGGATGAAGGGGGATGAGGAAGATTTTTACTGCGCTGTTCAGATCTGGAAGGAGACCTACGATGGCTAGACCTGGAGGAAGATTGCCGGTGGTGTTATTTTGATGATCTACTTCCTCTATGAGAACTACGCTGTGGATCAGAGCTAGAAGGGCTGTGAGGAAAGAAAAACAGAAAAGAGAGAGACAGAAATGAGCTAGTGTCTTAAAATCCTACTCTCTTTCCTTGCACAGGCAGAAAAGCATAACTGCAAATATACCTGTTACAAGTGGGCTGGCCACTAGGGGGCAGGGAGGAATCCATGGTGTCAACACAATAGGAAACTGCAGAGACAGCTGGCTGACCAAGACCTCATACCCCAGACAATAGAGCTTGTCTTACCCTGAACCGCCAAGATAGTTGGCCCGGGAAGTCGCCGTAGCATCCATAATCATACCCGGGGCTCTGTAAGCGTCCTACAACTTTTTAAAAGTGGTGCCTGTGACATCATCACCGGCGTCAGACATGAGACGCTTGCACGCATGCGGGAACCAAGCCTCATAGTCGTATCGGGTCCGCGCATGCGCAAAGCGCACGCCGTACCCGGAAGTAACAGAGAGCGGCTGCTGGAATGCAGAAAGCATCAGTGACAGCATAGAACAATGATGCAGAGAAAAATGAGAAAAAGGTACAAACAACACACAAACACTGCTGATCATATATATATATATATATATATATATATATATAAACTTACCACTCCACCTACGATCGCCTGAGCCGAGGGACTTGCCACACACACCGGACTTTGTAGCAGATAATGGTCGCCTGGTAACAATAGGCAAACAGACCGTGCGCACATCGATGAACCAATTCCCACTCTTCAGCGCTACTCTGCTGTACACTCCATACCCTGCTTAACAGTCAGGGCCTATCAGAGGAACATAACTTGGCACTCGGCTGATTCGATCGTAGGGAAAACATCTTCAGGTAGGAGAACCAAATACCTGGTCCTACGGAGGAGGACAAAAAAGGAACATGGATAGCAGCCTAGAGCAAAGCTTTATGGGAGAGGGGTCCTATTGGGTGGTTATGGAGACGGGGCTAACCCACACGTTGCTGCCATGGAGTCTGTCAGGAAAGAAAATGTATAATTTTTGGGGGTTCTAAGTAATTTTCTAGCAAAAACCCCCCTGTTTTTAACTTGTAAACACCACATCTAAAAAAGAGGCCCGGTCTTAAAGTGGTTAAGAGGTTCTTGTCTTTCCAACAACCACATGTCTAGGGAGACTTTTATTAGTGGGGGCTTTTAATTGACCATCACTGTAAAGGGATTTTTATTAGTGGAAACAGAGGAACAGGGGTCTTTTAGGGTTGCCACACAAATTGTAGGGGGGAGGGGGACTTATTAAATGTTTCCCACAGGGCTCTGTAAAATGTGGTTACTCTTAAACTGCTGAGATGGTAAATTACAATCTTATAAGAAGTCGCAAAGGTCTTTTTCTTAATAGGTGAGTATTCAATAATTGAAGTGCAGGCAATTATTATGTATGCTAGTGAACTGGATTACGTAAGATAAAGTGAAACAATGAACCTTTTTTATCAATGTGACCAAAGAACAAATTGTCGAGTGAAAATAGTGGCTCACGTTAGAATGTATCTTCAGTAGGAAAACACAATAAAGGTTAATACCCATCCATTGCTAAAATTCTATATTTTGTTTTTGGTAGAACAGGGAAGAGTTATATTAAAATTGATACTTCTGGCCGATAACATAAGTTCACCCAAGAGTCAGCATCTAAACAACAGCTCAGCCTTCACCAGTGCACCATGCAAGGAGTGATAGGCCACCAGGTCACGGCCCTCAAGATGGCCTCACCAAGGTGTCACAGGAACAGATTGGCAACAATGCAGAAACAGAGTATGGTACAGCAGAAGGTCAGAGAACGAGCATGGGGCTAGGGTAGAGTCTACAAAAAGTAAGGATGGAGGACTGCACACTTTAAATCGAAAGCTAAAAATCCATCTTCTTTATTTCCATCAATTAAAAACTGGACATCAACACACACAGACCCAAGGTTGACGCTTTTCATGTCTTACTGAAGCTTAATCATAACAATTATAGGTTATGCTTGAGCACCAGTAAGATGTGAAACACGTTAACCTTGCTGTCTGTGTGTGCTGATGTCCTGTTTTTAATTGATGGAAATAAAGAAGATGGATTTTTAGCTACGATTTAAAGTGTGCGGTCCTCCATTCTTGCTTTTTGTAGAATCTGCAGCACGTACCGGATCTGCACCCTGTGTTGTGTCTGGGCAGTAAGTTGTGGACCAACCTGGAGCGGCACATTTTTCTTTAGGTTGCTAAGACTGGGGCAGGCAAAAAGCTAGACCATAGTTAGTCTCTAGACGGAGTCTAAGGCAGGTGGCAAGCAAGAGCATTGTCAATCTCTAGGATGAGGTCAAGACAGGCAAGACAGTGTTAGAAGCAGGTAGAGTCAGCACGAGACATGATTAGTATTGGGCAGACCGAGTTAAGCTTTACATACAGTATCTTACAAAAGGGAGTACACCCCTCACATTTTTGTAAATATTTTATTATATCTTTTCATGTGACAACACTGAAGAAATTACACTTTGCTACAATGTAAAGTAGTGAGTATACAGCTTGTATAACAGTGTAAATTTTCTGTCCCCTCAAAATAACTCAACACACAGCCATTAATGTCTAAACTGCTGGCAACAAAAGTGAGTACACCCCTAAGTGAAAATGTCCAACTTTGGCCCTAAGTGTCAATATTTTGTGTGGCCACCATTATTTCCCAGCACTGCCTTAACCCTCCTGGGCATGCAGTCCACCAGAGCTTCACAGGTTGCCACTGGAGTCCTCTTCCACTCCTCCATGATGACATCACGGAGCTGGTGGATGTTAGATACCTTGCGCTCCTCCACCTTCCAATTGAGGATGCTCAATAGAGTTTAGGCCTGGAGACATGCTTGGCCAGTCCATCACCTTTACCCTCAGCTTCTTTAGCAAGGCAGTGGTCATCTTAGAGGTGTGTTTGAGGTCGTTATTATGTTGAAATACTTCCCTGTGGCCCAGTCTCTGAAGGGAGGGGATCATGCACTGCTTCAGCATGTCACAGTACATGTTGGCATTCATAGTTCCCTCAATGAACTGTAGCTCCCCAGTGACGGCAGCACTCATAAAGCCCATGACACTCCCCCCTCCATGCCTGACTGTAGGCAAGACACACTTGTCACTAGATATGTGCGCCGTCAATAAATTATTTTCATTTAGTTCTGTTTCATATTAGCCGTTAGTTCGTATTTCGTAATTCGTGTCTGAAATTCTATTTCGATTCGTACGAAATACGTTAACTTTTCGTAACAATTACGAACATTCGTTATGATGAATTTAAAGGCAAAAATATACCTTTCTCAATATGGCATTCGATGCCAATGGTAGTTTTGTTTTTATCCGAAATACGAAATTCCGTTGAAGAATTTTGGATCGAAATACGAATCTTCGTTAGATTCGTTCACTTTTCATTCCAAATTTCGTTACTGCAGAAACATGTGACTGTTGGTTGACCAATCTGAGGTTTTCTTCTGCTGCTGAGGCCTGCATTACAGGGCAGGCCCAATCATGGGACTTCCCTTTGTGGGTTAGTTAGTGTAGTGGAGCAGATCACATGATTCTTTGTCTGTGCATCTGAGCAAATATCTTTGCAATCCTTTGTTTTTCGTTGTTCATTTTAGTTTATATCTGTTGTAGTGTGCAAGTGTATCATCTGTTAGTGTTTAGTTTCTGGTTTTATTAGTTTTTTTGGTTGGTTTTGAGAGATAATTGTTTTTTTTTATTTAATTTTTTTTTTTATTTCTTGTTTCATTTAGTTAATATTTTGTTATTTTCTGTTGTTATAATATTTTTTTTGTACATTTGGTGATTTTGGTGTTAGTTTGCTGCGATCAAAATTTTTTCACATTTTTTTTGTCTACATTTTTCTAACTTTTAAAGGAAAAATGAGCCGCAAACAAGGCCAAAAAGCAGTAAGAGTGCTGCTGGGACAGGGAGAGCTATGAGCTGTGTACATGAGCAGCAGGTAGGACGTTCTGTCTCTGCGCCCTCTGAGCTCAGCTCACCTCCCATAAAGCTGAGGCGAACGGAAGTGAAGACTGCTGGTGGTAAAGAGCCTGGCAAACAGCATTTGCACGTCGCCAGCTGTTCCAGGATTTACCTCCTAGAACCAGCAGCACAGTTCATAGCAAAAGTGGCGCTACCACCTCTGCTGGTAGCATGGTGCCTATTGGTACCTTTTATGGAAGAGGGCAGGCCAAAGGGGTTCCCAGTGCACATACATTTGTGCAGCTAAAGCTGGAGATCCTGGCCATGCAGAAGGAAACACGTCAGGAGGCCGAGGCTCATGATGATGTCACCACTACCATTGCTGCCAGTGCCATTACCATCAGCACTACAGGGAGCTTTGCAGTGATCAGCAAGGAGACAGAGTTTACTGCTTCTAATGATCACTGTTCCCTTGGCAACGTGGAAGAGGTGGAAACAGGCTTTCCTGACATTGTTGTAGACAAATTTGATTTTCTGCCCTCTACCCATGTTGGCACCACTGACAGCCCAGAAAGTATCTCCCCTCAGTCACCACTACTTTTCTATCCTGAAAAGTCCCCTGCCCAAGTGCTTTCTAAGCCTCCAGCATCAGAATGGGCCAATGCAACCATTAGGCCTCAATCCATTACAGCACCCAAAATACCTGGGATGTTCAAGTCTCTTCCTCCTGCTCCTGCCGAACCTCAGGAAGAGAGTGTGACCACTGCAGTGGAAGGGATTCCATCAGGCAGTGTCATTGGTGGTGGCTGCCATTCCAGCATTTGGCAGCATTTTAAAAGAATTGGTGTTGGTCAGAAGGCCAAATGCAATCACTGTGGCAGGGAGGTCAGCCGGGGCCCAGACATAGGGCATCTCAGTAATAGTGGCATGAACCAGCACATGCGTGTGCACCACCACATAGTGCTGTTAGGGGAGAAAACTATTATGGCCCCTCCTCCAAGCACCAAAAGGGGAACCAATAGTGGCACCGCCACAGCCACTATGAGTGCCAGCACCACCAGTCAGTATAAGGCAGAATAGGATGCTGTTACCATCCTGCATCCTGCCAGGCCACCCTGGAAGATTTTGGTGACTTTCAGAGTAAGAGTATGTCATGGGCGCAGGTACGTAAAATAACACGCCTGATTGGCCAGCTCATTGCACTTGGAGGAGCACCTTTTGACATGGTGGAAGGTGAGCCCTTCGAGCAGTTGATGCAGGCTGTTGCACCACAGTACCATGTGCCCTCACGTAAGACCTTCAGCCAAACTGTGGTGCCAGCCTTATACAGGTCTTGTGTTTGGGTGCTCAAGGAGGAGATTGGAAGGACAGGTGGACAGGCAGTGCACCTGACCACTGACCTGTGGAGTGCGTGTAGTGCCCACGCGTTCCTGTCCCTGACGGCACATTGGTGGCAGGCCAAGGTGTCCCATGATGTAGTTCAAATGTCTGGATCCTCGTCAGCAGTTGACAAACAGGGGCACTGTTCCTTCCTCCTGCACAGTGAGGTGCTTGATGAAAAGCACACAGCACAAAACATCCTGCAAGCCCTGCAGAAAATGTTGTTGCAGTGGTTTGGACAGGCAGACAGCAACTACCGGATTAGCTATGTTGTCACTGATGGAGGCAGCAACATGGTCAAGGCTGTAAGGGATGGCAACTTTGTGGGTGTGCGCTGCTCAGCCCACCTTCTCCACCAAGTGGTAACTGACAGTTTTCGGTTGATGGAGGCTATTTCTGGCGGTGATGGAAGGCTGTCCAAAGTGGTGGACTCTTGTTGGAAGATGGCTGGCCACTTCCATCAGAGTGTGAGGGACAGCCACCTCCTCAGGGTGGAACAGAGGAAGGCAGGCCTTCCAGAACACTGCCTAAAACAGGATGTGGGGACTAGGTGGAATTCAACCCTAGCAATGCTGGAACGCATCCTTGAGAAGCAGAAGGCTCTCCATGCCATGGCCTGTGATCATAACATTGGCATAGAGAGACCTTTAGGCAGGGAGAACTGGGTCATAATTGGGCAGATTGTGTCAGTCCTCAAACCTTTCCTCTCTGTCACAGAACACCTAAGCCACAAGGATGCCAGCATTGGTCATGTGCTCCCGCTCTTCAACCACCTTCAGAGCAAATTGGAGCGGTTCAAGTCAGCTGAGGAACCCTTGCCTGATGGTGGCCCTCAACCTGATGTGTTGGCTCTGCTAAACACATTTCTGATGGAATTGGGCAGGTGCACGCAGGAGTTGACCGCCTCTTGCCCAGAACTGATGCTGGCTGCCATGTGTGATTCTCGCATCAAGGGCAAAATGGCTTTGCAGTGCAGTGCTCTGACAACATGGCGGGACAGACTAATCGACAGGGTGTGACAGAGGGAAAGGCAGATGGTAAGGCCGCTAGAGCTGGGAGAGGAGGAAGAGGAGGAAGAAGATATTGAACACCCCCTCTCCCATGCTTCATCTAGTGAAGTGAGCAGAGCTCCTGCCAGCGGAGCATCTTCTGTCTTGGCTGAGGCACTTGACAACCTAATGGGAACCTCCAGCATAGTGCGCCTTAAGAAACCCATATCGGCAAAGGAGGTTGTCATGTCCTATTTGTGAGCCCCACCAATGCACCCAACCACAGATCCAATGTTTTTTTGGCAGGAGAAGAGCGAGGAGTGGCCTGCCCTCGCAGATATTGCTAAGGAGCTACTGTGCTGCACTCCAACAAGTGTCCAGAGTGAGCGGGTGTTTTCTGTGACGGGAAACATCCTGTCACCCCAAAGATCCCAGTTGTCCCCCCAGCTAATAGAGTAGTTAGCATTTTTGAAAATCAATTTGCCAAAGCTGGGGTACCCCTCCCTCACTCTGAACATTCCTTGAACTGACTGTCTGCAGCAGAGATGGCCATTTGGTCTTAGTTGGTTCCTGTCCCTCCCCACAATCACAGTTTAATAAATGCCCAAAAAATATTTACAATCAATTGTTGGTCAATGTGCCAAATTTATACAATAATCCACAAGCAACAAAGATTGTGGTGTTCTCCTTGCTGCCCTCACTTTGCAAGTATACTTTCCGGACGCAGAAAGAGGACCAAGAAAATTTGTAGCATAACATTCATCTCTGCTGCTGCGAAATTACAAAATAAAACTTTATACCAAAAATGTTGGTCAACATAATTTTCCTGAAATCTTTCTTAACGAATATAATATGTTACTGCAGGTGGTTCTATACATCGTACAGATGCGCCACTTTACAGGCAGTTAAAAGGGACCACCAAGGCATGATGTTTACATTTTTCATTTTTATGGTTTCACTTTATGTGATGTTGAAATCACTGCTCCTTTAAAAACATTTTTTTAAAGGGCTTTTTAACATTGATTCATGTGCCCAAGGCAGGGCAGTACCCGTACCCGGATAACTATAGAATTTTTAGGTCAAATAAACTTCAAAGTCTTCAAAATTCTAGATTTAATTTTCAAAAGTTACCTAAACAAAGTGAAGAGAAGCTGATTGGTTGCCCTGGCAAAGTCTCAAAACTCTGTCTTTACCATCACATATCACAATAGAAAGTTAAACTGTTTTTTTAAATATAAAACCGCATAGGATTGCATACAGTAAATGAAACAAACAAGCCACAGGTGCAGTGGCGTAACAATTGCTAGAGCGACCCATGCGGCCGCTATGAGGCCCGGGCACAGGGGGACCCAACCAGGGCATCCCTCTGATGCTGTGTGGGCTGCCTGGGTCGCTATGGAATATCAGGGATATGGCTGTCACTGACACAGCTCAGCAGCAGCTGTGAAGAGGAACACCCACTGCGGAGCTGTGTCAGTGAGAGCCAGAATCTGAACAAAGTTTGATGTTTAATGCGGATGTGCTGCTGTGCAATTGCTGTTATGATTTTTAAATAACGAAATTCATTACCGGTATATTTGATTAGATGGACCAGTGTTCGTCCATGTAACGAAATACAACAATTTCCGCTACTCAAAACATTGATTGCACAAATGCACATGCAAATTGGACATTGCATATCCTTCCTACGTTGATGATTTCTTGAGGAGTGGACTACAGCAAACTTTGTTTAGTTTGTTATAATGCAGATTTCATGCGGGCAGAAAATATGTCAATAATCGGGCCTGTGCAGTGTGCTGAAACCAGAAGTTCGTCCGGGACGACTTAACGGCTGTTATTTATGCAGAGAGTTAGAGCTGAAACTTTGAAGAGAAACAGCACAATTCTACAAAAAGTCAGAAACACCTAACATGTCTGAAATTGAAGCGAGTGGAAGCAGAGAGGGTGAGGAGGTGGAGGAGCGTGTCGAAACACTGACAGAAACACGTAAAAGATCTACTGCCATGTCCTTGGAGGAGATGGTGGAAGTGGTGCGACTATTTCAAAAAAAAGATTATTGCAGCAAGCAAACATACAAACATAAAAATTCAAGAAAGGAAGAAATAATAGAGGAAGTAATCCAAAAAATTGACCACAAATTCGGAAAACATAGAAGCAAGGATCAAATTAGAAAAAGATGGTCCGATTTGAGGACCCGGGAGCAGGATCAGCTCCAAAGAATCAGAAAAATTATAAAAAGTAAGTCTTTTATTTTTACAAGAAATTTTTGTACATGTGTACCGATGTGTTTATTTATGCCTTGTTTTTTATCATGACATTGGCTGTTTGCCATTTGTAGAACTTGTGCTAAGGATTCACACATGCATGACTGTTGTTCTTATCCACATGATTCCTCTGGTTTGTTTTATTACCTACAGTGGGGACAGAAAATATTCAAACCCCCTTAAATTTTTCACTCTTTTTTTTATATTGCAGCCATTTGCTAAAATCATTTAAGTTCATTTTTCCCTCATTAATGTACACACAGCAACCCATATTGACAGAAAAACACAGAATTGTTGACATTTTTGCAGATTTATTAAAAAAGAAAAACTGAAATATCACATGGTCCTAAGTATTCAGACCCTTTGCTCAGTATTTAGTACAAGCACCCTTTTGATCTAATCCAGCCATGAGCCTTTTTGGGAAAGATGCAACAAGTTTTTCACACCTGGTTTTGGGGATCCTCTGCCATTCCTCCTTGCAGATCCTCTCCAGTTTTGTCAGGTTGGATGGTAAACGTTGGTGGACAGCCATTTTTAGGTCTCTCCAGAGATGCTCAATTGGGTTTAAGTCGGGGCTCTGGCTGGGCCATACAAGAACAGTCACAGAGTTGTTGTGAACCCACTCCTTAATTATTTTAGCTGTGTGCTTAGGGTGATTGTCTTGTTGGAAGGTAAACCTTCGGCCCAGTCTGAGATCCTGAGCACTCTGGAGAAGATTTTCGTCCAGGATATCCCTGTACTTGGCTGCATTCATCTTTCCCTCGATTGCAACCAGTCGTCCTGTCCCTGCAGCTGAAAAAGACCCCCCACAGCATGATGCTGCCACCACCAAGCTTCACTGTTGGGACTGTACTGGACAGGTGATGAGCAGTGCCTGGGTTTTCTCCACACATACCGCTTAGAATTAAGGCCAAAAAGTTCTATCTTGGTCTCATCAGACCAGAGAATCTTATTTCTCACCATCTTGGAGTCCTTCAGGTGTTTTTTTAGCAAACTCTGGGCTTTCATGTGTCTTGCACAGAGGAGAGGCTTCCGTCGGGCCACTCTGCCATAAAGCCCCGACTGGTGGAGGGCTGCAGTGATGGTTGACTTTCTACAACCTTCTCCCATCTCCCGGCTGCATCTCTGGAGCTCAGCCACAGCGATCTTTGGGTTCTTCTTTACCTCTCTCACCAAGGCTCTTCTCCCCCGATAGCTCAGTTTGGCCGGACGGCCAGCTCTAGGAAGGGTTCTGGTCGTCCCAAACGTCTTCCATTTAGAGATTATGGAGGCCACTTTGCTCTTAGGAACCTTAAGTGCAGCAGAAATTTTTTGTAACCTTGGCCAGATCTGTGCCTTGCCACAATTCTGTCTCTGAGCTCTTCAGGCAGTTCCTTTGACCTCATGATTCTCATTTGCTCTGACATGCACTGTGAGCTGTAAGGTCTTATATAGACAGGTGTGTGGCTTTCCTAATCAAGTCCAATCAGTATAATCAAACACAGCTGGACTCAAATGAAGGTGTAGATAGAACCATCTCAAGGATGATCAGAAGAAATGGACAGCACCTGAGTTAAATATATGAGTGTCACAGCAAAGGGTCTGAATACTTAGGACCATGTAATATTTCAGTTTTTCTTTTTTAATAAATCTGCAAAAATGTCAACAATTCTGTGTTTTTCTGTCAATATGGGGTGCTGTGTGTACATTAATGAGGGAAAAAATGAACTTAAATGATTTTAGCAAATGGCTGCAATATAACAAAGAATGAAACATTTAAGGGGGTCTGAATACTTCCCATCCCCACTGTATATGCAACCTTATTTGTTTTTATATTAAAAAAAAAAATGATAAACTTTCGTTTGTGATGTGTGATGGGAAAGACAGATTTTGGATACTTTGCAAAGTGCAACCAATCAGCTTCTCTTGTCTTCAGTTTGTTCAGTTTAACTAAGTAAATTAAAGCTATAATCTGATTGGTTTTCATGAGCACATGCTCCTGATTCTGTCTGTTCCAGTTTTGATAAATTTCCCTCATTGTAGTAGTGAATGATGGCTTGAACAGACACAAGTTTTTTTGAATTTTAAAATTAGAATATGGAAAAAGTTTGAATTTGAAATCAATGAAAGTCTGGGGGTAGAACTTATAAAATCAAGTGCCCCCTTTTTGATGGCTTACATGCAAGTTAATTGCCATAAAAAGTGTATGTTAAACCGTGTACTTCCCTGGGGCACAGGAATCAATGATAAAAAAAGTTTTTAAAGGAGTAGTCATTTCTGCATCAGACAAAGTGAAACCCTAAAAATGAGTAAATATCGTGCCTGGGTGGGTGCACTTAAACTGCCTGTAAAGTGGCAAATCTGTACAATATATATAACCTGCTGCAACAACATGCATTGGCGTCACAAGGGGGGTACAGTGGGTGCTGACCGCACCCGGTTGACACTATTGGACAACAAAATGACTGACAGTAATTTTGTTGTCACCCAGTGCACCCACCCTCTGCTAAGTCGGGCACTCCATCATGGACCGACTGCCCGACAGTATCATGAGAGGGGAGGGGACCCGGTGGCATAGCTTATCTCGCAAGGTGACTGTCGCCCCCCACGGCGGCGTTTATCACAATGATGACCGCTGGCAGGTATCACGAAGATTGCCGCAAGTGCATGATAACGTCTTGGCTTAGTGCAATCAAGTTGCACCAAACATTGAGAAATGACCTTAGGCCCAGAAATTGTACTAAAATAACTGTTATTGCTGCAGTTGAATATAAATAAAGCGGAATAAGTGATATTTACAAAAGGGCGAAGAGTTTGGCCAATGTAGGAGAAGTGAACAATGTGTAGTGGCAAAAAGTTGATGTGGAAATATTCTCAAATTCAGCTCACTGTCCACTTCATCGATTTTGTCTTTCATTTTGCACTCTTGTCTTCTAAAAAAAATTCAGAATTTAGGGCATAACCCCAAATATTATACAAAACGTCAGAAATATTTGAAGTACAAGCCATATTATTTATCATCTCTGCGTTATTTAGATTGATTTTAGTTTGCTTTATCACAGAAAAAGAACAGACAAAAAGGAGAAGAGCCAATGCCAGCAGGGACACTCATAGTCCACCACACGGCCAATCAAATTTGAATCCCCAAGAAGGGCACCAGTCCTACTCCCAGCCAAGCCCTGGAGAACCAAGTGTTGTAGTAGAGGTGGAGGAGGCTCTGGAAGCCATAACCTCTGTCATGCACTGTTTAATTCGTACACAGATATTTGTATCGTAAAACAGAAAGTGCCTTATTTTAAAAATTTATTTTTTGGTACATATAGCTCAAGATTCGGACATTCATCTAGATAGGGTGACTCTACGGCGCTGCATTGCCGATCTTCTGGCACAACAAAGGAAGATGGATAGTTTTTTAAGAGCAAGTGGAGCAAGTGCAGCTTACTATTAAGAATACTCTGGATGGACTTTTTCATACAGTTCATCAAATATCTGTGTCTTGCTTTTAAAGTAACTACATGTATTCCACACCACAGGTCATAGTGATGCACTGCCTGTCCACCTGCTAACCCTTCCAATCTCCTCCTTCAGCACCCCAACACAAGACTTAAAGGACATTCCCCACCTTTGTAAGTGATTTTGAGTTTTTGGTGGTAATGGGGAGGTGCAGGGGGGATGAACATGTGTGTGCATTCTTAGGAGTCACAGGGCTGTATTTCATACTTTATTTTATAGATTCTTTTATAGGCCAGAGGCCTAGAAGTTCAAACTTCCATCCACAATATCTTCAATCCATCTCTCACAGGGTCAGGTTTCTTATCTGAACTGCAATTAGCTGTTTTCCCCCCTCCTCCCCTCTGTGCTCTGTGGAGATTGAGAATGATACAGCAGGATGAGCCCTAGTTCTGTGTGTCAGTCAGTGTGAGTGTTAAGAGCCAGCCTGGACAGTGGACACAGAGAGAAGTCTATCTATAGAACAGAACAAGTAAAAGGAGATTCTCTCTCAGATCTCCCCCTTATCCTCCTGGCTGGGTCACATGTAGGGATGAGCTTCGAGTTTGAGTCGAACTCATGTTCGACTCGAACATCGGCTGTTTGCCAGTTCGCCGAACAGCGAACAATTTGGGGTGTTTGCGGCAAATTCGAAAGCCGCGGAACACCCTTTAAAGTCTATGGGAGAAATCAAAAGTGCTAATTTTAAAGGCTTATATGCATGGTATTGTCATAAAAAGTGTTTGGGGACCTGGGTCCTGCCCCAGGGGACATGTATTGATGCAAAAAAAGTTTTAAAAAAGTCAGTTTTTTCGGGAGCAGTGATTATCATAATGCTTAAAGTCAAACAATAAAAGTGTAATATTCCTTTAAATTTCGTACCTGGGGGGTGTCTATAGTATGCCTGTAAAGGGGTGCATGTTTCTGTGTTTAGAACAGTCGGACAGCAAAATGACATTTCAAAGGAAGAAAAGTCGTTTAAAACTACTCGCGGCTATTAATGAATTGCCGGTCCGACAATACATAAAAGTTCATTGATAAAAACTACATGGGATTTCCCCAAAAGGGAACCCCGAACCACAATGTAAAAAAAAAAAACTGGCTTGGGGGTCCCCCTAAATTCCATACCAGGCTCTTCAGGTCTGGTATGGATATTAAGGGGAACCCCCCGCCAAACTTTTTTTTAAAAATGACGTAGGGGTCCCCCTCAAAATTCATACCAGACCCTTCAGGTCTGGTATGGATTTTAAGGGGAACCCAGCACCAAAATGTAAAAAAAAATTGGTGTGGGGTCCCCCCAAAAATCCATACCAGACCCTTATCCGAGCACGCAACCTGGCAGGCTGCAGGAACAAAGGGGGGACGAGAGAGTGCCCCCCCTCCTGAACCGTACCAGGCCACATGCCCTCAACATTGGGAGGGCGCTTTGGGGTAGCCCCCCAAAGTACCTTGTCCCCATGTTGATGAGGACAAGGGCCTCATCCCCACAACCCTTGGCCGGTGGTTGTGGGGGTCTGCAGGCGAGGGACTTATCGGAATCTGGAAGCCTTCTTTAACAAGGGGTCCCCCAGATCCAGACCCCCCCCTGTGTGAAATGGTAAGGGGGTACAAAACAAGAGACAGTTTTTGACAATTTCTTTATTCAAAGTCTTCTTTTTTCCATCTTCTATCTTCTTTCTTCTATCTTCCTTCGGTTTCATCCTCCATCTTCTTCTTCCTCCGATCCTCTGCTTCTTTCTCCGGTGTTCTCGTCCGGCATCTCCCTCCGCGGCATCTTCTTCTCTTCATCTTCTTCTCTTCATCTTCTTCTCTTCATCTACTTATCTTCATCTTCTTCTCTTCATCTTCTTTTCGGGCCGCTCCGCATCCATGATTGGATGGGAGGCTCCCGCTGTGTGACGCTTCTCGTCTTCTGACTCTTCTTAAATAACGGAGGGCGGGGCCACCCGGTGACCCCGCCCACCTCTGACGCATGGGGACTTGACGGGGACTTCCCTGTGGCATTCCCCGTGACGTCAGAGGGGACGGACACCCTCTGTTATTTAAGAACCATCAGAAGACGAAAAGCGTCACACAGCGGGAGCCCCCCATCCAATCATGGATGCGGAGCGACACGAAAAGAAGATGAAGACAAGAAGTTGAAGACAAGAAGATGAAGAGAAGAAGATGAAGAGAAGAAGATGCCACGGAGGGAGATGCCGGATGAGAACACCGGAGAAAGAAGCAGAGGATCGGAGGAAGAAGAAGATGGAGGAAGAAACTGAAGGAAGATAGAAGAAAGAAGATAGAAGATGGAAAAAAGAAGCATTTAAATAAAGGAATTGTCAAAAACTGTCTCTTGTAATTTTTAACATTTTTACCAGTTTTTTTGTGAAATGATAGGGGTACTTTTGTACCCCCTTACCATTTCACACAGGGGGGAGGTCCGGGATCTGGGGGTCCCCTTGTTAAAGGGGGCTTCCAGATTCCTATAAGCCCCCCGCCCGCAGACCCCTACAACCACCGAGCAAGGGTTGTGGGGATAAGGCCCTTGTCCTCATCAACATGGAGACAAGGTGCTTTGGTGGGCTACCCTAAAGCACCCTCCCAATGTTGAGGGCATGTGGCCTGGTACGGTTCAGGAGGGGGGACCCTCTTTGTCCCCCCTCTTTTCCTGCGGCCTGCCAGGTTGCATGCTCGGATAAGGGTCTGGTATTGATTTTTGGGGGGACCCCACGCCAATTTTTTTTAAATTTTGGCGCGGGGTTCCCCTTAAAATCCATACCAGACCTGAAGGGCCTGGTATGGTATGCAGTTTTTATCAATGAACTTTTATGTGTATTGTCTGACCGGCAAATCATTAATAATCGCGAGTAGTTTTAAATGACTTTTTTTCTTTTGAAATGTCATTTTGCTGTCAGACTGTTCTAAACACGGGAAACATGCGCCCCTTTACAGGCATACTATAGACACCCCCCAGGTACGAAATTTAAAGGAATATTACACTTTTATTGTTTGACTTTAAGCATTATTAACCACTTGACCACTGGGCACTTAAACCCCCTTCCTAACCAGACCAATTTTCAGCTTTCGGTGCTCTCACACTTTGAATGACAATTACTCAGTCATACAACACTTTACCCATATGAAATTTTTGTCCTTTTTTCACACAAATAGAGCTTTCTTTTGGTGGTATTTAATCACCGTTGGGTTTTTTATTTTTTGCGCTATAAAAGAAAAAAGACTGAAAATTTGGTAAAAAAATGAATTTTTCTTTGTTTCTATTATAAAATTTAGCAAATTAGTAATTTTTCTTCAGAAATTTTGGCCAAAATTTATACTGCTACATATCTTTGGTAAAAATAAGTACAACTTGGTGTATATTATTTGGTCTTTGTGAATGTTAGAGAGTCCAAAAGCTATGGTGCCAATATCTGAAAATTGATCACACCTGAAGTACTGACGGCCTATCTAATTTCTTGAGACCCTAACATGCCAGAAAAGTACAAATACCCCCCAAATGACCCCTATTTGGAAAGAAGACATTCCAAGGTATTTAGAAAGATGCATGGTGAGTTTTTTTGAAATTGTCATCTTTTCCCACAATTCTTTGCAAAATCAAGATTTTTTTTTTCTTTTTTTTTTTTCACAAAATTGTCATATTTCTCACACACAGCATATGCATACAACAAATTACACCCCAAAACACATTCTGCTATTACTCCTGAGTATGGTGATACCACATGTGTGAGACTTTTACACAGCGTGGCCACATACAGAGGCCCAACATGCAGGGAGCACCTCCAGGCGTTCTGGAGCACCCAGGCCAATTCTGACATTTCTCTCCTACATGTAAAAATAATAATTTATTTGCTAGAAAATTACATAGAACCCCAAAATATTATATATATTTTTTTTAGCAAAGACCCTAGAGAATACAATGGCGGTTGTTGCAACTTTTTATCTCGCACGGTATTTGTGCAGCAATTTTTTGAACGCGTTTTTTTGGGGAAAAAAACAGTTTTGTGCTTAAAAAAAAACAAAACAGTAAAGTTAGCCCAATGTTTTTGCATAATGTGAAAGATGAAGTTACGCTGAGTAAACAGATACCTAACATGTCACCCTTCAAAATTGCACACGCTCGTGGAATGGTGCCAAATGTCGCTACTTAAAAATCTCCATAGGTGACGCTTTAAAATTTTTTACTGGTTACATGTTTTGAGTTACAGAGGAGGTCTAGGGCCAAAATTATTGCTCTCACTCCAACGTTCGCAGTGATACCTCACATGTGTGGTTTGAACACCGTTTTCATATGTGGGCGGGACTTACATATGTGTTCGCTTCTGCATGTGAGCACACGGACATGGGCGCTTAAAATTTTTTTTTTTTTTTTATTGTTTATTTTACTTTATTTATTTTAGTTTGACACTTTTTTCCCCCCAAAAAAATTTTTGATCACTTTTATTTCTATTACAAGGAATGTAAACATCCTTGTAATAGGAATATGGCATGACAGGTCCTCTTTACAGTAAGATATGGGGTCAATAAGACCCACCATCTCACCTCTAGGCTGGAAAGCCTGAAATAAAAAATAAAAAAAAATGATCTTGGCTTCGATCGTAGCGGTGAGTCGGTAGAAGCACCGGAGGGTGGCGGGAAGGGGAGGGGCGTCCCCTCTCGCCTCCCATAAGAACGATCAAGCAGTGGAACAGCCGCTATGATCATTCTTATGGTGTAGGAAATCGCCGGCTGAAAAAGCTGATATCTGAATGATGCCTGTAGCTGCAGGCATCATTCAGATATCCCCGCTCAAATTCAAGGACGTCATATGACTGTGGGCGGGAACTGGTTAAAAATTGCGGTGTATTGCGGGGTATTGCAGAGTATTGCGGAGTAGTGCAGGGTATATTGCTGGGTATATTGCAGAGTATTGCTGGGCATATTGCAGAGTATTGCGGGGTATATTGCAGAGTATTGCGGGGTATATTGCAGAGTAGTGCTGGGTATAATGCAGAGTATTGCGGGGTATAATGCAGAGTATTGCGGGGTATAATGCAGAGTATTGCGGGGTATAATGCAGAGTATTGCAGGGTATAATGCAGAGTATTGCAGGGTATTATGCAGAGTATTGCAGGGTATAATGCAGAGTATTGCAGGGTATTATGCAGAGTATTACAGGGTATAATGCAGAGTATTGCAGGGTATTATGCAGAGTATTGCAGGGTATTATGCAGAGTATTATGCAGAGTATTGCAGGGATGGCTGAGCATGGATGGATGGATGGATGTGACTGCAATTGTCACTGAGCACCGCTGTGGGCACCTCACATGCAGCCCACAGCGGTGCTGCCATCCGATCCCTCCCCCTCTCCCCTCGCACTGTACCGATTGGTACAGAGAGGGGAGGGAGGAACCGGCGTCATGACATGACGCCGGTCTGTTGACATGTGATCGCTCCGTCATTTGACGGAGCGATCACATGGTAAACGGCCGCGATCAGCGTCCGTTTACCGTGATCCGTGATGCGCCGGGTCCTCAGGACCCGGCGGTCACGGAAGTTCTCGGGTGCGCGCCCCAGGGGGCGCGCGAGAGCAGTATTCTGGGAGGACGTCCATGGACGTCCACCCAGAACTAGCCGACCGCGCTGCAGCCGTCTTTCGGCTATGGCCCGGTCGGCAAGCGGTTAAAATCACTGCTCCCGCCGTTTTTAAAACTTTTTTTTGCATTGATACATGTGCCCTGGGGCAGGAACCGGGTCCCCAAACCCTTTTTAGGACAATACCATGAAAATTAGCCTTTAAACTGAGCAGATTTAATTTCGAACATTCGAGTCCTATAGACTTCAATGGGGTTCTAACGTTCGTGCGAAGTTTTGGTCTGCTCGCAAGTTCTGGTGCGAACCGAACCGGGGGGTGTTTGGCTCATCCCTAGTCACATGTACTCTCTGCTGCCCCAAGTCCTGGTTCCCCAATTAACCCCCCCCCCCAGTGCCCCCACTAGGGATGAGCTTCGAGTTCGAGTCGAACTCATGTTCGACTCGAACATTGGCTGTTCGCAAGTTCACCGAACAGCGAACAATTTGGGGTGTTCGCGGCAAATTCGAATGCCGCGGAACACCCTTTAAAAGTCTATGGGAGAAATCAAAAGTGCTAATTTTAAAGGCTAATATGCAAGTTATTGTCATAAAAAGTGTTTGGGGACCTGGGTCCTGCCCCAGGGGACATGGATCAATGCAAAAAAAAGTTTTAAAAACGGCCGTTTTTTCAGGAGCAGTGATTTTAATAATGCTTAAAGTCAATCAATAAAAGTGTAATATCCCTTTAAATTTCGTACCTGGGGGGTGTCTATAGTGTGCCTGTAAAGGGGCGCATGTTTCCTGTGTTTAGAACAGTCTGACAGCAAAATGACATTTTTAAGGAAAAAACTCATTTAAAACTACCCGCGGCTATTGCATTGCCGACAATACACATAGAAGTTCATTGATAAAAACGGCATGGGAATTCCCCAAAGGGGAACCCCGAACCAAAATTTAAAAAAAAAAATGACGTGGGGGTCCCCCTAAATTCCATACCAGGCCCTTCAGGTCTGGTATGGATATTAAGGGGAACCCCGGCCAAAATTAAAAAAAAAAAATGACGTGGGGTTCCCCCTAAATTCCATACCAGACCCTTCAGGTCTGGTATGGATTTTAAGGGGAACCCCGCGCCAAAAAAAAAAAAAAAAACGGCGTGGGGTCCCCCCAAAAATCCATACCAGACCCTTATCCGAGCACGCAACCTGGCAGGCCGCAGGAAAAGAGGGGGGGACAAGAGTGCGGCCCCCCCTCCCTCCTGAACCGTACCAGGCCACATGCCCTCAACATTGGGAGGGTGCTTTGGGGTAGCCCCCCAAAACACCTTGTCCCCATGTTGATGAGGACAAGGGCCTCATCCCCACAACCCTGGCCGGTGGTTGTGGGGGTCTGCGGGCGGGGGGCTTATCGGAATCTGGAAGCCCCCTTTAACAAGGTGACCCCCAGATCCCGGCCCCCCCCCTGTGTGAAATGGTAAGGGGGTACTTGTACCCCTACCATTTCACGAAAAAAGTGTCAAAAATGTTAAAAATGACAAGAGACAGTTTTTGACAATTCCTTTATTTAAATGCTTCTTCTTTCTTCTATCTTCCTTCATCTTCTGGTTCTTCTGGCTCTTCTGGTTCTTCTGGTTCTTCCTCCGGCGTTCTCGTCCAGCATCTCCTCCGCGGCGTCTTCTGTCTTCTTCTCCTCGGGCCGCTCCGCACCCATGGCATGGGGGGGAGGCTCCCGCTCTTCTCTTCTTCTCTTCTTCTTTTCTTCTTTTCTTCTTTTCTTCTCTTCTTCTCTTCTTCTTCATTTTCTTCTCCGGGCCGCTCCGCAATCCATGCTGGCATGGAGGGAGGCTCCCGCTGTGTGACGGCGCTCCTCGTCTGACAGTTCTTAAATAACGGGGGGCGGGGCCACCCGGTGACCCCGCCCCCCTCTGACGCACGGTGACTTGACGGGACTTCCCTGTGGCATTCCCCGTGACGTCACAGGGAAGTCCCGTCAAGTCACCGTGCGTCAGAGGGGGGGGGGTCACCGGGTGGCCCCGCCCCCCCGTTATTTAAGAACTGTCAGACGAGGAGCGCCGTCACACAGCGGGAGCCTCCCTCCATGCCAGCATGGATTGCGGAGCGGCCCGGAGAAGAAAATGAAGAAGAAGAGAAGAAGAGAAGAAAAGAAGAAAAGAAGAAAAGAAGAAGAGAAGAAGAGAAGAGCGGGAGCCTCCCCCCCATGCCATGGGTGCGGAGCGGCCCGAGGAGAAGAAGACAGAAGACGCCGCGGAGGAGATGCTGGACGAGAACGCCGGAGGAAGAACCAGAAGAACCAGAAGAGCCAGAAGAACCAGAAGATGAAGGAAGATAGAAGAAAGAAGAAGCATTTAAATAAAGGAATTGTCAAAAACTGTCTCTTGTCATTTTTAACATTTTTGACACTTTTTTCGTGAAATGGTAGGGGTACTTATGTACCCCCTTACCATTTCACACAGGGGGGGGGCCGGGATCTGGGGGTCACCTTGTTAAAGGGGGCTTCCAGATTCCGATAAGCCCCCCGCCCGCAGACCCCCACAACCACCGGCCAGGGTTGTGGGGATGAGGCCCTTGTCCTCATCAACATGGGGACAAGGTGTTTTGGGGGGCTACCCCAAAGCACCCTCCCAATGTTGAGGGCATGTGGCCTGGTACGGTTCAGGAGGGAGGGGGGCCGCACTCTCGTCCCCCCCTCTTTTCCTGCGGCCTGCCAGGTTGCGTGCTCGGATAAGGGTCTGGTATGGATTTTTGGGGGGACCCTACGCCGTTTTTTTTTTTTTTTTTGGCGCGGGGTTCCCCTTAAAATCCATACCAGACCTGAAGGGTCTGGTATGGAATTTAGGGGGAACCCCACGTCATTTTTTTTTTAAAATTTTGGCCGGGGTTCCCCTTAATATCCATACCAGACCTGAAGGGCCTGGTATGGAATTTAGGGGGACCCCCACGTCATTTTTTTTTTTAAATTTTGGTTCGGGGTTCCCCTTTGGGGAATTCCCATGCCGTTTTTATCAATGAACTTCTATGTGTATTGTCGGCAATGCAATAGCCGCGGGTAGTTTTAAATGAGTTTTTTCCTTCAAAATGTCATTTTGCTGTCAGACTGTTCTAAACACAGGAAACATGCGCCCCTTTACAGGCACACTATAGACACCCCCCAGGTACGAAATTTAAAGGGATATTACACTTTTATTGTTTGACTTTAAGCATTATTAAAATCACTGCTCCTGAAAAAACGGCCGTTTTTAAAACTTTTTTTTGCATTGATCCATGTCCCCTGGGGCAGGACCCAGGTCCCCAAACACTTTTTATGACAATAACTTGCATATAAGCCTTGAAAATTAGCACTTTTGATTATTCATGTTCGTGTCCCATAGACTTTAATGGTGTTCGCATGTTCGAACGAACTTTTTTCCTGTTCGCATGTTCTGGTGCGAACCGAACAGGGGGGTGTTCGGCTCATCCCTAGCCCCCACCATTCTTCTCATTTACACATATGACTGCTAGAACAGATAAAAATTTAGGGAAATTGGAGCAAACAGAATCGGTAGCAGTTGCCCATGGCAACCAATCAAGCTTCTCTTCAGTTCGTTCCTTTAAGATTTGAAAATGAAAGAGATAAGCTGATTGGCTGCCATGCACAGCTGGTCCAGTTTTCACCTGCTCCAGTTTCGATATATCCCCCGCACTGTTCGGGGTGCGCGGTATCACCAAACGATTTCCGGTGCCCCCTGCACATCCCTGGTGACCCAGCACATCCCCGGTGACCCTGCTCAGTGCGGGGGATATATCAAAACTGGAGCAGGCAAAAACTGGAGCAGCTGTGCATGGCAGCCATCTGCTCGTTATGAGGGGCTCCCACCATCCCTGTGCTGTGCTGACTTCCTCCTGGGGCTGTACCCCTGCTGTGCTCATTATGAGGGGCTCCTACCATCCCTATGCTGTGCTGACTTGACTTCCTGGGTTTTTAACTTCATCATAACGAATAATCGTAATTATTATGACAGTAATAAAATGATATTAATGAACATTCTTATTTTGTCTGATTCTGAATCTCTCATCGACTACCAGTACCAGTCTCCCACTCCCATATTAAAAAAGTCATTTTCCCAACCCTCACTCAGCAGCAGAAGCAAACCTCTGATTGGTCAACAAAACACCAGTCACGTTTCCGTTGTAAAGGAATTTGGATTCAAAATTCGTAAACGTAATTTCGTATTTCCTATAAAATTCTGAAACATAGCAATTTGTATTTCGGATCCTCCCAAATGTACGAATTTACAGAAATTCATACGAATGTTTGATTCGTATAAAACTAATCACACATCCCTAATCAGTGGCGGAATTACCGGGGTCGCAACAGTTGCACTTGCGACGGGGCCCGGCATTCTGCCACTGTGGGGGGGGCCCAGCGGGGTTGCTCTTCAAAGGGCTCTGAGCGGAGATCGTGTCTCTCATCTAACAGCAGCACAGAGACACCGGCATTGTCTGTTCTATTTCCCTCTCCGTGTGTCCTCTCTCGCAGATGACAGAGGACACACAGCTGATCTTCTCCCCCCTCCCCTCTCTGTGCTCCACGGACAGTCAAGTGTGAAGCTAAGGAGCTCACATTTTCCACGGAGCACAGACAGTCGAGGGGGAAGAAGATCAGCTGTGTGTCCTCTGTCATCCCGTGCGAGAGAGGACACACGGAGAGGAAAATAGAACAAACGATGCCGGTGTCTGTGTGCTGCTGTCAGATGAGAGACATACAGGCGTTGCCGGGGGGGGGGGGGCAAGCCGCACCGGGTGACACCCGCCAGAGGGGTGACACCTGTGGCAGCGGCACCACACGCCACACAGACCCCTACACAGCGCTGCGCACAGCGGAGCGGACCGAAGCCGCCTCCCCCTCCTCTCTGTTTACGGAGGGGGAGGAGGAGGAGTCAGAGGGAAACATGCCGCTGTGCCTATGCTACGCTGTTCTGAGGTCTGTAAAATTTTTATTCAAATAGACATGTGCTGGGGGGAACGCTATGGGAGGGGGGTCTGCACTGATGGAAGGACAGTGGTCTGCACTGAGGGGGGTCTGCATTGATGGAGGGAGGGGGGTCTGCACTGAGTGGGGTCTGCACTGAGGGGAGGGTGTGCTGATGGAGGGAGGTGGTCTGCAATGAGGGGAGTCTGCATTGATGGAGGGGGGGTGGTCTGTATTGTGGGGGGGCCTGCACTGATGGAGGGGGGTCTGTACTGAGGGGGGGTGAACTGATGGAGGGGGGTTCTGCAATGAGGGAGGGGAGGTCTGCACTGATGGAGGGGGGGTCTGTACTGAGGGGGGGTGTGAACTAATGGAGGGGGGTGGTTTACATTGTGGGGGGGCCTGCACTGATTGAGGGGGGTGTGAACTGATGGAGGGGGATGGTCTGCAATGAGGGGGGTCTGCATTGATGGAGGGGATGGTCTGCATTGTGGGGGGCCTGCACTGATGGAGGCGAGGTCTGTACTGAGGGGGGTGTGAACTGATGGAGGGGGGGTCTGCAATGAGGAATGGGAGGTCTGCACTGATGGAGGGGGTCTACACTGGGGTCTATAGTGATAGAGGGGGGTCTACACTGAGAGATGAGGGTCTACACTGAGGGGGGTCTATACTGATAGATGGGGGTCTGCACTAAGGGGGTCTACACTGATAGATGGGGGTCTATGCTGATAGAGGGGGGCTATACTGATAGAGGGGGGCTATACTGATAGATGAGAGGTCTGCAATGAGGGGGGCTATACTGATGGATGTGGTCTGTACTTAGTGAGGATGATCTATACTGCAAGAAGGGGGTCTGTACTTAGTGGGGGGTCTATACTGAGAGGGGGTCTGCAGTTAGTGGAGGGGGTCTGTACTGAGGGGGGGCTATAGTTGGTGGAGGGGGGTGACAGCTATTTTTTCCTCACCGGGTGACACCAACCCTAGTGATGCAACTGAAGAGACACGCTCTCCGCTTAGAGCCGTGCTGTCCTGAGAAGACAGAGGACTCTGATGGGCACTGATGGACACTGATAGAGGGCACCGATGGACACTGATAGAGGACTCTGATGGGCACTGATGGACACTGATAGAGGACTCTGATAGACACTGATAGAGGACTCTGATGGGCACTGATAAGATTTACTGATGAGCACTGAAGGGGAGGCACCGATAGGGGACACCGATGGGAGGCGCTGATAGGATTTACTGATGGGCACTGAAGGGAGGGATTGCCCTGGATGCACGTCCCAGGGGGCATGTGGGAAGCACGGTTTTGGGAGGATGTCCATGGATACCCTCCCAAAATTGTAAGCCTGGAGCTCGGATGGAAGGGGGAGCCCATCATTGTTTCTTGCACCGGGGCCCTGAAGGTTCTAGTTGCGCCTCTGTCCCTACTCCTCACCTAGTTGGCACCTCACACGCTTGACACCATCTGAACCAAAAAGGTTTATCTTGGTCTCATCAGACCACAGGACATGGTTCCAGTAATCCATGTCCTTAGTTTGCTTGTCTTCAGCAAACTGTTTGCGGGCTTTCTCGTGCATCATCTTTAGAAGAGGCTTCCTTCTGGGACGACAGCCATGCAGGCCAATTTGATGCAGTGTGCAGCGTATGGTCTGAGCACTGACAGGCTAACTCCCAACCCCTTCATCCTCTGCAGCAATGCTGGCAGCACTCATACGTCTGTATGGTCTTTGCCACTGTGCTGCAGCTCAGTTTCAGGGTCTTGGCAATCTTCTTATAGCCTAGGCCATCTTTATGTAGAGCAACAATTCTTTTTTTCAGATCCTCAGAAAGTTCTTTATGTTGAACTTCCAGTGACCAGTATGAGAGAGTGAGAGCGATAACACCAAATTTAACACACCTGCTCCCCATTCACACCTGAGACCTTGTAACACTAACGAGTCACATGACACTGGGAGGGAAAATGGCTAACTGGGGCCAATTTGGACATTTTCACTTAGGGGTGTACTCACTTTTGTTTCCAGCTGTTTAGACATTAATGGCTGTGTGTTGAGTTATTTTGAGGGGACAACAAATTTACAAAGTATACAAGCTGTACACTCACTACTTTACATTGTAGCAAAGTGTCATTTCTTCAGTGTTGTCACATGAAAAGATATAATACAATATTTACAAAAATGTGAGGGGTGTACTCACTTTTGTGAGATACTGTACATTACAAGGATAGACTTTTTTTTAGGTTGTTGCTGATGTAGAAGTAAGTAAGAAAAGGCCTAAAACATTTTACGTAGAACAGCAGAAAAGATCCTGCAATGATAAATCAAATCTAAGTTTCAATACCTTGAATGCTTAATGTCACTTCTTTCTCCATTCGAAAAGGACTGTCAGTCACTGAACATGTGTAGACTCCACCGTCTGATATCGATGTGTTTGATATAATCAGATCAGCAATGCCATTTAAAGCTTGATTTATATTAATTGAATATCTAGGATTAGTTGTCATCACTGTGTTATCATAGCTTAGGATACTCTGTATTCCATAATACCAAATAACTGCAAAATATTTGGGATCCACAGGAAGTTTATCTGCTGTAAACTTGCAGGGAATTTGAGTGTCGGATCCCAGCACGGCTCTGTGTGTTGAAGGTCCCGTTATTTTTAGAGCAGCACCTGAATGAGAAGTAAATAAGCAAAGAACATTTGTGTGGATAATACACATTCTGTATACAATCACATACATGTAATCGAGTACTACTGTGCAAAGATATAAGACCCTGTTGTGACAAATATGTTGCAGGAGACAGTGAGGTCGGTGTTACACAATGCTGGTAAGGTTTCAGCCTCTACTCTACTGTTCTCAGTGTGGCCCAATGGCCCTCTTCCTCACTTGATGTGAAGTATGGTAAGCTTCTGAAACCCCTTCATAGACTTTTCACTGGATGGCGCACATGTTGCAGCAGACGCAGCAAAAGAATGTTGTGGAGGGAGATATGTAGAAACTGAGGAATGAGGATGATGCGTGTTGGCCTTTTTGCTAAAACATGTCTATATTAGGTGCAGCTTCCATCAAGTCAAATATTTCCTCAAGCACGAAGTACCCAAATGGCGGGATTTTTTTCCCCATGGCTTATATGCTGTGAGCAGAGGCTGCAGACCAGAACGGTACTGTTGGAAGCAGATACATTACACATGGCCTACACTTCACGTTGTCTTGAGAATTCTGTGGACTGGCCTTGGGGATAGTAGTGGCCTGTACTTGTGGGGCAGTGCTGCCAAGTGGATTTGGATGATCCTCTCTAGTTTTCTGGAAGGTGCCCCTGCCTCTGGACAACATCCCCCCCCACTGGTGTTCTGAACTTTCCTCCCCTCCAGCTGGTATCACCCATAGACACTCTGCCACCTCACCATTAACAGCTTCAGCCACTCCACTACCTCTTGCATGTGCTGTGGCTGTATAGCATGGTTATTATGTACCACGAAAAGCAGATGTGTGGCCACCTCTATGCCCTTCAGAAACTACCCTCCCCTACTACCTAAAAAACTCTGACCCTTGTTTTATGCCTACCTATCTTTTTTTTTTTGTTTGCCCCAGTGCCATTTGGGATTGCTTGCAGGCCCCGGTTGGGGTAGGCACTGGAACCACTGACTCCTGGGCTTATGATGCTTTTACAGAGTGCTCCATAGGGGTGCTCTCTGAAAGCCAAAGTAAACACAGCACTTCCATGTTATGTTTATATTGGGGTGTGATGACATCCTAAGTAACATCAACTCACTGCAGTTCACCATGGAGGGTCAGACAGAGCTGGCATAGCTCTGCCAAGCCACTCCACATAGCAGCCGAATGCCTGTAAAGGATAAGCTCACCATCAGGAACATGTTACATTTAGGGTGGAACATGTAAAATGTTGCAGCTCCTGCAGCTGCTCTGCAATTTAAGCCCTCTGTGTGACAGCAGTACGGGGAGAAGTTCCCCATACCAGCTGTCACTTTTTAAAAAGAGCGCGACCGTGCGTAGCTCTGCCTACACGCCCATGTCATTCATTCACAGAGTTCTGTGAATGAATGAACTACAAGTACCGACATCTTTCACAGCTGTCGGCTTGTAGTTCTCAATTAACTACCATGGCACTGTTGAGCGCTGTGGTAGTTCTTTTATTCTTCCTGTCAGTGTTAAACTGCCTGCCCGTACGATGTACAGTCAGACGGCTTACACTGACAGTCTGCAGGAGTCCTGCATGGCACCCATGGTCTGCTGATTGAAGATGCAATGCTCCAGGCTCCTAAAATAAAATAGTAAATGCATATTTTATTATCTGCAAAAAAAAAAACGTGCATTTTCTAACCACTTGACGACCGCCTCACGCCGATTTACGTCGGCAAGGTGGCACGGACAGGCAAAATCACGTACATATACGTGATTTGCCTTCCGCGGGTGGGGGGTCCGATCGGACCCCCCCGGTGCCCGAGGCGGTCGTCTTTTCTCCCACGGCGATCGGAGATGAGGGGGAGGCCATCCGTTCGTGGCCCCCCCCTCGCGATCGCCGCCGGCCAATGAGAACATTCCTTTGCTGCTGTATGCTAAACAGCAGCAAAGGAAATGATGTCATCTCTCCTCGGCTCGGTAATTTCCGTTCCGGCCCGAGGAGAGAAGGCAAGTGAGTGAGTGCACAACACTACACACACACAGTAGAACATGCCAGGCACACAAAACACCCCGATCCCCCCCCCAATCGCCCCCCGATCCCCCCCCAATCACCCCCCCCCCCCCTGTCACAAACTGACACCAGCAGTTTTTTTTTTTTTTTTTTTTTTTTTTCTGATTACTGCATTGGTGTCAGTTTGTGACAGTTACAGTGTTGGGACAGTTAGTATTACCCCCCTTTAGGTCTAGGATACCCCCCCTAATAAAGTTTTAACCCCTTGATCACCCCCTGTCACCAGTGTCGCTAAGCGATCATTTTTCTGATCGCTGTATTAGTGTCGCTGGTGACGCTAGTTAGTGAGGTAAATATTTAGGTTCGCCGTCAGCGTTTTATAGCGACAGGGACCCCCATATACTATCTAATAAATGTTTTACCCCTTGATTTCCCCCTAGTTAACCCTTTCACCACTGATCACCGTATAACTGTTACGGGTGACGCTGGTTAGTTTGTTTATTTTTTATAGTGTCAGGGCACCCGCCGTTTATTACCGAATAAAGGTTTAGCCCCCTGATCGCCCGGCGGTGATATGCGTCGCCCCAGGCAGCGTCAGATTAGCGCCAGTACCGCTAACACCCACGCACGCAGCATACGCCTCCCTTAGTGGTATAGTATCTGTACGGATCAATATCTGATCCGATCAGATCTATAGTAGCATCCCCAGCAGTTTAGGGTTCCCAAAAACGCAGTGTTAGTGGGATCAGCCCAGATACCTGCTAGCACCTGCGTTTTGCCCCTCCGCCCGGCCCAGCCCAAGTGCAGTATCGATCGATCACTGTCACTTACAAAACACTAAACGCATAACTGCAGCGGTCGCAGAGTCAGGCCTGATCCCTGCGATCGCTAACAGTTTTTTTGGTAGCATTTTGGTGAACTGGCAAGCACCAGCCCCAGGCAGCGTCAGTTTAGCGCCAGTAGCGCTAACACCCACGCACGCACCGTACAGCTCCCTTAGTGGTATAGTATCTGATCGGATCAATATCTGATTCGATCAGATCTATACTAGGGTCCCCAGCAGTTTAGGGTTCCCAAAAACGCAGTGTTAGCGGGATCAGCCCAGATACCTGCTAGCACCTGCGTTTTGCCCCTCCGCCCGGCCCAGCCCACCCAAGTGCAGTATCGATCGATCACTGTCACTTACAAAACACTAAATGCATAACTGCAGCGTTCGCAGAGTCAGGCCTGATCCCTGCGATCGCTAACAGTTTTTTTGGTAGTATTTTGGTGAACTGGCAAGCACCAGCCCCAAGCAGCGTCAGATTAGCGCCAGTACCGCTAACACCCACGCACGCACCGTACACCTCCCTTAGTGGTATAATATCTGAACGGATCAATATCTGATCAGATCTATACTGGCGTCCCCAGCAGTTTAGGGTTCCCAAAAACGCAGTGTTAGCGGGATCAGCCCAGATACCTGCTAGCACCTGCATTTTGCCCCTCCGCCCGGCCCAGCCCAGCCAAGTGCAGTATCAATCGATCACTGACACTTACAAAACACTAAACGCATAACTGCAGTGTTCGCAGAGTCAGGCCTGATCCCTGCGATCGCTAACAGTTTTTTTGGTAGCTTTTTATTGAACTGGCAAGCGCCAGCGGCCTAGTACACCCCGGTCGTAGTCAAACCAGCACTGCAGTAACACTTGGTGACGTGGCGAGTCCTATAAGTGCAGTTCAAGCTGGTGAGGTGGCAAGCACAAGTAGTGTCCCGCTGCCACCAAGAAGACAAACACAGGCCCGTCGTGCCCATAGTGCCCTTCCTGCTGCATTCGCCAATCCTAATTGGGAACTCACCGCTTCTGCAGAGCCCGTACTTCCCCCTTTCACATCCCCAACCAAATGCAGTCGGCTGCATGAGAGGCATTTTCTTTATGTCCTCCCGAGTACCCCTACCCAACGAACCCCCAAAAAAGATGTCGTGTCTGCAGCAAGCGCGGATATAGGCGTGACACCCGCTATTATTGTCCCTCCTGTCCTGACAATCCTGGTCTTTGCATTGGTGAATGTTTTGAACGCTACCATACACTAGTTGAGTATTAGCGTAGGGTACAGCATTGCACAGACTAGACACACTTTCACAGGGTCTCCCAAGATGCCATCGCATTTTGAGAGACCTGAACCTGGAACCGGTTACCGTTATAAAAGTTACAGTTACAAAAAAAGTGTAAAAAAAAAAAAATATATATATAAAATAAAAAAAAAATAGTTGTCGTTTTATTGTTCTCTCTCTCTCTATTCTCTCTCTCTTGTTCTGCTCTTTTTTACTGTATTCTATTCTGCAATGTTTTATTGTTATTATGTTTTATCATGTTTGCTTTTCAGGTATGCAATTTTTTATACTTTACCGTTTACTGTGCTTTATTGTTAACCATTTTTTTGTCTTCAGGTACACCATTCACGACTTTGAATGGTTATACCAGAATGATGCCTGCAGGTTTAGGTATCATCTTGGTATCATTCTTTTCAGCCAGCGGTCGGCTTTCATGTAAAAGCAATCCTAGTGGCTAATTAGCCTCTAGACTGCTTTTACAAGCCGTGGGAGGGAATGCCCCCCCCCCACCGTCTTCTGTGTTTTTCTCTGGCTCTCCTGTCTCAACAGGGAACCTGAGAATGCAGCCGGTGATTCAGCCAGATGACCATTGAGCTGATCAGAGACCAGAGTGGCTCCAAACATCTCTATGGCCTAAGAAACTGGAAGCTACGATCATTTTATGACTTAGATTTCGCTGGATGTAAATAGCGCCATTGGGAAATTGGGGAAGCATTTTATCACACCGATCTTGGTGTCATCAGATGCTTTGAGGGCAGAGGAGAGATCTAGGGTCTAATAGACCCCAATTTTTTCAAAAAAGAGTACCTGTCACTACCTATTGCTATCATAGGGGATATTTGCATTCCCCGAGATAACAATAAAAATGATTAAAAAAAAAAAAAAAATGAAAGGAACAGTTTAAAAATAAGATAAAAAAGCAAAAAAATAATAAAGAAAAAAAAAAAAAAAAAAAAAAAAAAAGCACCCCTGTCGCCCCCTGCTCTCGCGCTAAGGCGAACGCAAACGGCGGTCTGTCGTCAAACGTAAACAGCAATTGCACCATGCATGTGAGGTATCGCCGCGAAGGTCAGATCGAGGGCAGTAATTTTTGCAGTAGACCTCCTCTGTAAATCTAAAGTGGTAACCTGTAAAGGCTTTTAAAGGCTTTTAAAGATGCATTTATTTTGTTGCCACTGCACGTTTGTGCGCAATTTTAAAGCATGTCATGTTTGGTATCCATGTACTCGGCCTAAGATCATCTTTTTTATTTCATCAAACATTTGGGCAATATAGTGTGTTTTAGTGCATTAAAATTTAAAAAAGTGTGTTTTTTCCCCAAAAAATGCGTTTGAAAAATCGACCCCATTTTGGAAAGTAGACACCCCAAGCTATTTGCTGAGAGGCATGTCGAGTCCATGGAATATTTTATATTGCGACACAAGTTGCGGGAAAGAGACCAATTTTTTTTTTTTTTTTTTGCACAAAGTTGTCACTAAATGATATATTGCTCAAACATGCCATGGAAATATGTGAAATTACACCCCAAAATACATTCTGCTGCTTCTCCTGAGTACGGGGATACCACATGTGTGAGACTTTTTGGGAGCCTAGCCGCGTACGGGACCCCGAAAACCAAGCACCGCTTCAGGCTTTCTAAGGGCGTGAATTTTTGATTTCACTCTTCACTGCCTATCACAGTTTCGGAGGCCATGGAAAGCCCAGGTGGCACAAAACCCCCCCAAATGACCCCATTTTGGAAAGTAGACACCCAAAGCTATTTGCTGAGAGGTATAGTGAGTATTTTGCAGACCTCACTTTTTGTCACAAAGTTTTGAAAATTGAAAAAAGAAAAAAAAAAAAGTTTTTTCTTGTCTTTCTTCATTTTCAAAAACAAATGAGAGCTGCAAAATATTCACCATGCCTCTCAGCAAATAGCTTGGGGTGTCTACTTTCCAAAATGGGGTCATTTGGGGGGGGGGGGGTTTGTGCCACCTGGGCATTCCATGGCCTCCGAAACTGTGATAGGCAGTGAAGAGTGAAATCAAAAATTTTCACCCTTGGAAATCCTGAAGGCGGTGCTTGGTTTTCGGGGCCCCGTACGCGGTTAGGCTCCCAAAAAGTCCCACACATGTGGTATCCCCGTACTCAGGAGAAGCAGCTAAATGTATTTTGGGGTGCAATTCCACATATGCCCATGGCCTGTGTGAGCAATATATCATTTAGTGACAACTTTGTGCAAAAAAAAAAAAAAAAAAAAGTGTCACTTTCCCGCAACTTGTGTCAAAATATAAAATATTCCATGGACTCGACATGCCTCTCAGCAAATAGCTTGGGGTGTCTACTTTCCAAAATGGGGTCATTTGGGGGGGGGGTTGTGCCACCTGGGCATTCCATGGCCTCTGAAACTGTGATAGGCAGTGAAGAGTGAAATCAAAAATTTACACCCTTAGAAATCCTGAAGGCGGTGCTCGGTTTTCGGGGCCCCGTATGCGGCTAGGCTCCCAAAAAGTCCCACACATGTGGTATCCCCGTACTCAGGAGAAGCAGCTGAATGTATTTTGGGGTGCAATTCCACATAGGCCCATGGCCTGTGTGAGCAATATATCATTTAGTGACAACTTTTTGTAAATATTTTTTTTTTTTTTGTCATTATTCAATCACTTGGGACAAAAAAAATAAATATTCAATGGGTTCAACATGCCTCTCAGCAATTTCCTTGGGGTGTCTACTTTCCAAAATGGGGTCATTTGGGGGGGGGGTTGTACTGCCCTGCCATTTTAGCACCTCAAGAAATGACATAGGCAGTCATAAACTAAAAGCTGTGTAAATTACAGAAAATGTACCCTAGTTTGTAGACGCTATAACTTTTGCGCAAACCAATAAATATATGCTTATTGACATTTTTTTTACCAAAGACATGTGGCCGAATACATTTTGGCCTAAATGTATGACTAAAATTTAGTTTATTGGATTTTTCTTATAACAAAAAGTAGAAAATATCATTTTTTTTCAAAATTTTCGGTCTTTTTCCATTTATAGCGCAAAAAATAAAAACTGCAGAGGTGATCAAATACCATCAAAAGAAAGCTCTATTTGTGGGAAGAAAAGGACGCAAATTTCGTTTAGGTACAGCATTGCATGACCGCGCAATTAGCAGTTAAAGCGACGCAGTGCCAAATTGGAAAAAGACCTCTGGTCCTTAGGCAGCATAATGGTCTGGGGCTCAAGTGGTTAAATTTTTTTAAAAGGTGAAAAGGTGAACTGGTGCTGGAATCGGGCTGGTTCCCACATCCCACTAGTGTGAACCCAGGGTTCATGTTCCAAAAAGTCCTTCAAGTCAGAAGCACCAGACGCTACTTTGTACACATCCAAGAATGGTGGTTTTTGACAGACAGAATGAGCTCCCTTCTTGACCCTGCTATGTTCCCACCAAGTGACTAAGGTCTAATTATATGGTATTCTTGGTATTCTTGTGCACAGGGGAAGTAGCTATAATATTGGATGCAGTTTTTACCATCACTGTGTTTGTGAAACCCGTCACTCTTTTTGTTGAACATTTTATATTTACATTTTTTTCCTCATTTTGCTGCCAGGTGCATTCTGGAAAATTGGAGTTCAAAGTCCAATGTAAACCTTTTGCCAAAAACTTAAGGGGTCTACTTTTCTTAAGAAAGTAATTTTTGGGTAGTTTCAGGGGTCCTGTCACTCCTGAGCCACTAACTATAAAACTATTACTTACAAATGTTTAACACATTCACCATCTAATGGGGCGTACACACGGTCGGACTTTTCGGCTACAAAAGTCCGACAGCCCGTCCGACAGACTTTCGACGGACTTTTGGCGGACTTTTGGCGGACTTGCGGCGGACTTTCTAACGAACGGACTTGCCTACATACGATCACACAAAAGTACGACGGATTTGTATGTGATGACGTACACCGGACTAAAATAAGGAAGTTGATAGCCAGTAGCCAATAGCTGCCCTAGCGTGGGTTTTTGTTCGTCGGACTAGCATACAGACGAGCGGATTTCTGGGTCCAGCTGAGTTACGACGTAAAGATTTGAAGCATGTTCCAAATCTAAAGTCCGTCAGATTTGCGACTGGAAAAGTCCACTGAAAGTCCGGGGAAGCCCACACACGATTTGATTGTCCGCCGGATTTGGTCTTTTGGCGTCCGTCTGACTTTGTAGCCGAAAAGTCCGACCAAGCGTACGCCCTATAACACTTCTGTACAAAATGGTACAATTTTTGGGGTCTTTCAACATATTTTCAAAGATAGGGTCTTGTAGTCTAGTAAAAAGCTTGAAAAATACAATCTAACACACTTTATATACACGTGCCATTTTTTCCACACAATATTTTTTCCCCTTAACTTGGAAAAAAAATGGCAAATTTGATATTCCAAATCAAAAAATTGTATTTCTGAAAAAAAACTGTGCTTCATCTTTTATATTTTTTATGTGGTCAAAATCAACAGAAAAAGCTTTAGTTTCATAATTGTTATCATTTTATATTATTTAAAATATAGAAGCAAAAGAAACTATTATCTGTAGACCAGCAGTTTGTCTATGTGGCTGGATCTTGCACACAGCTCCAGGCGGCTCCAGCCACATAAACAAACTGCTGTACAGGCCACAGCACCCACGTGAATGAGCGCCAATTAGGCATGTGCAATTTGTTTCGTTCCGAATTCGTTTTTTAACGAATTTCGACAAATTCGTTAATTCGGGAATATCCGAATTAACGAAAACCCGTTTAACAATTTTTTTCCGAATATTCGTAAATTCGATAAAATGGGACATTCGTAAATTCGGGCATTCGAACATTCGTACATTCGCAATTTACATTCGTACATTCGTACATTCGTGCATTCGTACATTAGTAAATTAGTGAATTCGTAAATTTGTAAATTCGAAAATTCGAAAATTCGGAAATCTGAAATAATAGTTAACTAATAATAACTTAACTATTAGTAATTACTAGTAACTTTGAATTTATAGGTATTGTAATTTCCTTTTAAATTTGGCTGTTAGTGAATGTAACACATACAAATTTATCCGAAGTTATGAATGATCCGAAAAAACGGAATGGAACGTAATGAATTAATAATAATAAATAACAATAATAATAATAACAATGTTTTATTATTATTATTGATTATTAATTTGTCCTGTTCCATTTGTTTAGATGCAGCATTCGTTTTGGATAATTCGTAACTTCGGTTAAATTTGTATTTGTTACGTTCACTGACAGTCAAGTTTGAAAGGAAATTACAATACCTATAATTTAATAGTTAGTTACTATTTCAGATTTTTGAATTTTCGGGTTTTCGGATTTTCAAACTTCGAATTTACAAATTTCCGAATTTTCTAATTTACAAATGTACGATTTTACGAATGTACGAATTTACGAATGTACAAATGTACAAATGTAAAAATGTACGAATGTACGAATGAACGAATGTACGAATGAACGAATGTTCGAATTACGAATGTACGAATGTACGAATGAACGCATTTACGAATTTACGAATGAACTAATTTACGAATCGCAATCATAACGAATGACCCGAAAAACGAAAAAAATAATAAACTAATGAAACGAAAACGAAAATAAACGAATTTTTTTGGCTGTGCACATGTCTAGCGCCAATGTCTCATTCACACACAGAGCTTTATTTATTATCTCAATACAACTTTTAATTTAGCAGGGCATTTTTTATGTTTGTGATCACTAATAATAATTTTAGTGTGTTTTTAGTGAAAATATCATTTGATGTTTTCTGGGGTCCCTGTTAGGTAAGCTGTATGGGGGCCCTGTAAAACCCGTGAATTCCAAGGGATTCACATATTTTGTCTTGCCACTGTATGTTACTCTATGGGGACACAGCAGCTGTATGAATACAGATGCAGATTGTAATTTGACAGGCATGTTGGTGCAGATGTACAGCCCTGAACACAGGCTTGAGGAACACACACCCACATCTGTAAAATTAGGATTTACGGCTGTGTTCATACAGCTGCTACGTCCCCAAGAGGCAGTTTCAGCCACATGAACAAACTACTTATTCACATGGGCAGAGTACCTGTGTGCATGAGTCCTTAGGGATCGCTCACATGTGAGGTCAGGGCTGGCGAATCCCGTGGTTGACCTGCGCTTTTACTGCCCCCCATCCCCCCCCCCCACCGCTACCCCCTTATCTGTGGCTTGAGGTGCACACATGCAGCAGCCACAATGCTTTGCTTCTCAGCCAGTGCAGGAATTAAACCCCCTGTGGAATGTGACCCAAGTGAATAGCACTTCTCTGCAAGCACCCCGCAACCGCGTGCAATGCAAAGCACACGTAAATGAGCTCTTAATTTTTTAATTCTTTTTTAAAATTACATTTTTAAAATTTTTATATTTGGTTATTTATTTGTTGCATTTTCCACTTCTCTGTTGGGGGGCTCTAGTGAAATATCAGGGTTCTAAACAGATGTCTCACTTTTGAGACATAGAAAGGGACTGTCAACTTAGATTCCTTTATTTGCAGCCTCAGCTGCACGAGAGATGAATAGGAAGTGCTCTGAGGCTTCATGTTTATTCACAAAATTACTATGCTTCAGTTATGAATTAACAGAGCAGGGGGAAGGGGTTGGGGATGGGGGCCAGACACTGGAACTAAATCGTCTGTGGCTTCCCCTGCAGTACAGTTAGAGGGAGGGAAAGGAGAAGAAGCTGGCTGCGCTGCGGGGGGGCAGCCACAGGAGGATAATTTCCAGTGATAATTCAATGCAGCCGGTCCTCCTGTTCAGCAGGTTCCCAGGCCCCCTGTTGAACTGATGGGGCTACCTGGCCCACTCCAGGAGGGCCGGCTGTACCCACTTATCAGTGACCCTAATTGTAAGACAATCTATCACAGGTCCAAAACCTGAAAAAAGCCCTGGGACTCAAGGTTAAAGGTGCTGGCACTGTGGTTATTGAAGAGAATTTCCTAAATGTAATGGCAATAGGGTGTAATATGTAGAGCTTTGGTGCACACTAGTTTACTGCACAGCTATACCACATGGTGCTGCATACAAAGGGTAGCCCGTGTGAGCAACATGGGTAGGCTACACAGCCCAAAATAAAATAATATATAGGCATCCCGGATTGAGGGCCGGATCGCCGCGATTCTTCCCGCGATCCCAAATCACAGCAAATCGCGGGACGCCCTTGCGATCCCCATCACTTTCAATGGTACCCCGAGCACGGGTGTGGTTTTGCCACAATTGTCCACTGATGAAAATCATCAAACTCACAATAAATAAATGTTGATTGAAAAAAAAAAAAAAGAAAAGAAAAAAGAAAAAAAAAAGAATAAAACAACAAAACTTGATATCTGACTGGTATAGTATTTTCACTAAGGGCTCAACACCAGCTCAACGTATATTATTAGTACTGGCCCAGTGGGAAAATGTCCCCCTTTTCCCCAGACCATTTATTTCCCTGTATGCTTACACTTTAGGCATTCTTTATCTAGCTGTATTTTCCCCAATAAAAAAAAAAAAAAGTTAAATTCAACTGACCTGTGTAATATAGAAGAAACAAAGGCAGAACGGTCCTCCTGTAATCCATTTGTAACCATTGCTTGCACCTTTCCCAACTATTCTTAGTTATCTTCAGTTTGCAACTAAAGACACAATAATTCATACAAACTTTGTACTTTGTGCTAAAGTTTAACTGTAATTACTAATATCCTATAAACTACGGTAATAGGAAAAAAATCCTTTCACTTTCTGAACTTCAGACACAAAAGCTTTCATTTAAATATATTCCCTGATGTTTTTTTTTTTTTTGAGGATTTACTTCTGGATCCAGCTAGAAGCTTCACAGACCCATTAACTGGTTACTGTCCTCCACTAATCCTTACCAGTTCACTGTTTGTAAGAAAATTTGTATTTTGGAAATTGGATGTGATGCTGTCTTCTGTCACTTGGTTGTACTTTCAAAGGAAAATCACTGACTTGATCTTGCAGAGATGGTTTAAATAGAGTGGATCAGCCCTGTGATACTATATACTTGTACACTGGGTTCAGCCATAAACACAGTCTCTGACCATCTCCTGAATCAATCATGTCTGCGATCCCTAACCGTCTCCTGTACTATGTCCGCAGTCTCTGATCGTCTCCTGTACTATGTCTGCAGTCTCTGATTATCTCCTGTACTATGTCTGCAGTCTCTGACCGACTCCTGTACTATGTCTGCAGTCTCTGACCGACTCCTGTAGTATGTCTGCAGTCTCTTACCATCTCCTGTGGTATGTCTGCAGTCTCTGACCATCTCCTGTACTATACCTGCAGTCTCTGACCATCTCCTGTGGTATGTCTGCAGTCTCTGATCGTCTCCTGTACTATGTCTGCAGTCTCTGACCATCTCCTGTAGTATGTCTGCAGTCTCTGACTATCTCCTGTACTATATCTGCAGTCTCTGACCATCTCCTGTGGTATGTCTGCAGTCTCTGACCATCTCCTGTACTATGTCTGCAGTCTCTGAACATCTCATGTACTATGTCTGCAGTCTCTGACCAACTCCTGTAGTATGTCTGCAGTCTCTGACCATCTCCTGTACTATGTCTGCAGTCTCTGACCATCTCCTGTACCATGATTGCAGTCTCTGACCATCTCTTGTATCATGTCTGCAGTCTCTGATCATCTCCTGTACTATGTCTGCAGTCTATGACCATCTCCTGTACTATGTCTGCAGTCTCTGACCATCTCCTGTACCATGATTGCAGTCTCTGACCATCTCCTGTATCATGTCTGCAGTCTCTGACCATCTCCTGTACTATGTCTGCAGTCTATGACCAACTCCTGTAGTATGTCTGCAGTCTCTGATCATCTCCTGTACTATGTCTGCAGTCTATGACCAACTCCTGTAGTATGTCTGCAGTCTCTGATCATCTACTGTACTATGTCTGCAGTCTCTGACCGGGGTGGGACCAGGGTGGGGCTGAAGGAGGCCTCGTCAGGTAGGCTGTACGGGGCCCCATGATTTCGATCAGCGGCCCTGGCATCACCGGCTGCATGCAGTGTGAATATCTCCTAAACAGTGTAAGTTTAGGAGATAGTCATTGTACACTGTACCTACAGGTAATCCTTATTATAGGCTTTCCTGTAGGTACAAGTAAAAAAACTAAGTTTACTACCACTTTTATTACGCTCATTAAAGCGGAGTCCCACCCAAAAATGGAAATTCCACTTTAAGGGAAGGTGACCCCCGGACATGCCACATTTGGCATGTCATTTTTTTTGGGGGGAGGGGAACCCTCTCTTCAGAGGGTTCCAGCTCCCACTTCCTCCCGGGGCACCACAGCGCCGGAAGCAAGATAACCTCTCCCCCTCCCTCTCGGCAATCATCTGTGATACGTCACAGGTCCCAGATGATTGCTCGGCCAGTCACAGCGCGCCGGGCGGCTCGCACACATGCAGTGCTTGCCCCAGGGGAAGCGACAGCCGGGCGCCCACAGTGACAGTGCCGGCGCCGCAGAGAGGAGGGGGAGACGAGCGGGGCTTCGTTCCCAAGCATCGCTGGACCCTGGGACAGGTAAGTGTCCGATTATTAAAAGTCAGCAGCTGCAGTATTTGTAGCTGCTGACTTTTAATATATATTTTTTTTAAGCGGAACTCCGCTTTAATTTACTTTTTTAACTGAAAGAAAAAAAGAAAATTCAAAAAGTAAAATAAAAAAGCATGCAAAAACATGCAAATATGCAAAGAAAAAAATAAACACAAAATAAACACAAATACAAACAACACTAAAATAGAGAAATCTACCCTCAGTACATACAAAAACACTCTTTTAAATAAATCACACCCTCAAGATGCCAAATTGACATTATCTGCTTTGGTGACATTTTGCTTATGTAAAATAGGTAATTGTCCAGCAAATTCAAATTTACTCAGTCCTCGCAGCATCACCTCACTGACTATTATGTTATTACATAAAATATAAATATCATTCTTTTATATTACAGTCATTTGTACAACCATAGTCTTATCCTGATGATGATTTTTATGACATGAAATACATTTAAATTAGGGATAATAAAAATTCTTTGTCTGCCTTCTATGTTGTGATGTGTTGCCTCTTGCTGAGTGTATTATAGGAAGGGAAGATGTCAGATCACAGCGAGTTAAAGGGAAGCAACCTCCTCCCTTATCTTTTCTCTTCCCAGCTCTAGCACTGAAAGAAAAGGTTTAGCAGCAAAGAAAACGATATTCTCAGATTTTTAATGGTGTCTACTCATACCGTCATCTCCTGTGTGTCTTTATCAATTAATCTCAATATTTTTAAGATAATTACCTTTTTGTTGTAGGAAAAGAAGGAGCAGAAATGGTACAAACATTGTATCTTCCTGCAATCCCTGAAAACACAAACTTTCACTTTCAATTTTTTTTTTTTTTTCCTGTAAGGAAGCTTGAAAGCAAAAACCACCATATAGAAAACACCCCACCCCCACCTCCCCACTCAAAAAAAAGAGCATTTTAGGGAGGTTTCACACTACCCTGCTGCGGTTTGGCCGCAGAGCAGTGTACCTGTGGTTTTCGTGCGGGTCGCTATGAAAACATATAAACCTCTATTAGATCGGGCATTTTTGGTGCATTCTCTGAAAGCGCACCGGAAGTCCTGCATGCTGTATCTTTGGTGCACTTTCAGAAAACTCACCAAAAACACCCGATCTAATAGAAGTCTACTGGAAAGTGCAAAAAGTGCAGGTAACCCGCATGAAAATCACACGTACACTATGCTACACCCGCGCTGTGGCCAATCCACAGAGGGACAGTGTGAAACCACCCTTATGCCGCGTACACACGTTCGGATTTTCCGGCGGGAAATGTTCGATGGGAGATTGTTGTCGGAAATTCCGACCGTGTGTAGGCTCCATTGGACATTTTCCGTCGGAATTTCCGACACACAAAATTTGAGATCTGGATCTCAAATTTTCCGACAACAAAAACCGTTGTCGGAAATTCCGATCATGTGTACAAAATTCCACGCATGCTCGGAATCAAGCAGAAGAGCCACACTGGCTATTGAACATTTTTCTCGGCTAGTCATACGTGTTGTACGTCACCGCGTTCTTGACGTTCGGAATTTCTGACAAGATTTGTGTGACCGTGTGTATGCAAGACAAGGTTGAGGGTTGAGCTAACATCCGTCAGAAAAAAAACATGGATTTTGTTGTCGGAATGTGCGATCGTGTGTACGCGGCATAAGATCCCAACTGTCCCTCTTGTGGGGGGGAATTGTCCTTCTTTTGATACCAGATCCCTCTGTCCCTCGTACATCCTCAGTTATCCCTCTTTTCAGTCTGATGTGTACATCTCTATACAAAATACACTATTTTACTAGTGTTACACTGCACTAAACTTTTTGTCCGACCTCTATATTAAGTAAAAAATAAAAATAAAAACACTTCTGTGGCTTCACCAATAATTTTCTGCATACTAGACCATGGCATGTGCAGGGGGTGTGCCAGGTATGCCTGGGCACACCCTAATCACTCTGGGCGGTGCCGACTCCCCCTACTATTTGGGCTTCCCCCCATGTTGCAAGCTTCTCTCCTCAGCCCTTGGCTGCTGCAGGGATGTTTTAGGATGGAGAGTGGAGGGCTAGTCAATATGCCATTTACTGGCCCCTTTCTTTTCTAAATGAACACACTCACTGTGTCTGTAATGCTTCAGTTTGTGAATAAACAGAAAATCGCTCAGTACAGAGTACTTCCCATTCATTCACTGTCCAGTGCAGTTGAAGCTGCAGAAAAATACGTGTGTTTGAGCTTTGGGGTGCACGCACACCCATAGTTGCCAACTGTCCCAAATTTCCCGCGACAGTCCCGGGATTTAGACCTTTGTCCCGCTTTTAGCGTTTCCCGGGAAATGTCCCAGGAAATCCGTGCTTTCCCGTTTTTTCACTGCTGCAGCCACTAGAGGTCCACGGCTGGCAGTGAAATGTCTCCGCCGGCCGCCATTTTACAGAAGACCAGCTCTTGTATAGCCTGGTAACTCGCCGAGGGGAACAAGCAAGAGGCGGAGCTGGCCGGGAGGCTGGCAATAGAAATTGAACTGTCGCCAACTCCCCACCCCTCGACTTTCCCACCTGTTGTTGGAAAGGCCGCGGGGCGGGGGATGACGGCAGCTCAATTTCTATTGGCAGCCACCAGGCCGGCTCCGCCTCTTGCTTGTTCCCCTTGTTACACGAGAGCTGGTCTACTGTAATGTAGGCAGAGACTCCGCTGCTGGGATGTAAGGGGGCGCGCCACTGGGGAAACCTGATGTAAGGGGGGGCTCCACTGGGGGAAACATGATGTAAGGAGGGGGCTCCACTGGGGTACACCTAATGTAAAGGGGGGCTCCACTGGGGGATACCTGATGTAAGGGGGGCTCCACTGGGGGACACCTGATGTAAGGGGGCTCCACTGGGGGACACATGATGTAAAGGGGGGCTCCACTGGGGGGACACCTGATGGAAGGGGGGACACTGCTGAGGGACACCTGATGTAACGGGGACACTGCTGAGGGACCCCTGATGTAAGTGGGACACCTGATGTAAGGAGGGACTCTGGTGAGGAACACTTGATGTAAGGGGGGAAACCACTGAGGGACACATAATGTAAGGGGGACACCGCTGAGGGACACCTGATGTAAGGAGGGACACCGCTGAGGGACACCTAATGTAAGGGGGCACCGCTGAGGGACACCTGATGTAAGGAGGCACTCCGCTGAGGGACACCTGATGTAAGGGGGACACCGCTGAGGGATATCTGATGTAAGGGGGACACAGCTCAGGGACACCTGATGTATGGGGGACACCTGATGTAAGGGGGACACCGCTGAGGGACACCGGATGTAAGGAGAGACTCTGCTGGGAATGCCTGATGTAAGGAGGGACTCTGCTGGGGGGACACCTGATGTAAGGGGGGGCTCCACTGGGGACACCTGATGTAGTGGGGACTCCGCTGGGGACACCTGATGTAAGGAGGGACTCTGCAGGGAATGCCTGATGTAAGGAGGGACTCCACTGGGGGGGACACCTGATGTAAGGGGGGCTCCACTGGGGACACCTGATGTAAGGGGGATTCCGCTGGGGACACCTGATGTAAGGAGGGACTTTGCTGGGGACATCTGATGTAAGGGGGACTCTGCTGGGGACACCTGATGTAAAGGGGACTCCGCTGGGGGCACCTGATGGCATCTGGTGGCAGGCGACGTGGCAGGTGACACACTCAGGGCTCCAACTGATTCTGCATTATGGTGAGTTGAATGATTTCACTTTTTAATACCATGTAATAATAGAAAAAATGAGCTTCAATCATTCTGACACCACAACAACCATGGTGCCTAGGGGATCGAAGCACAAACACCAGGTGTTTGGAGGATTTTTATGTGCTGATTGTTAAACTTTCTGAAATACACATATTTCTAATGTGGTGTAGGATCTGGGTCTGCTGTCCCTCCATCCCTCTTTCTTTCCTTCCTTCTCTCTCTCTCTCTCTCTTTCTCCCTCCAGCCCTTGTTCATCTCAGACTCTAACCACACCCCTTTGAGTCACGCCCCTTTAAGCCACACCCACGATTGAGTTTACACCACACCCATTCTTTGCTGCTGTGCACTTTGCATGCCGCATTTTTCTTTCCTCGCTATGTCACACCTACAAACAAATGCCTGACCCCTAACTATAATAAGACTCCTACAGACTACAGACAAAAAATGGTCTCTATAATTTTTTTTACAATGTTGGCAATTATGAACATCTATGTACTAGACCTTTGTGATCCGTGTAACTGAGCCTGTGGCAGGAACCTGTCCTTTGCCTATATACTATGTGCTAAAAGATGTCCACTTCAGAAAGTTGGGAGGTATGTTTTAGGGCATACCGTATTTATCAAGAGTTGAAATCTAAATTTTCTGTCTGTTTTTAATAAAATCTCATCGGCACCCGGCATTGTATCCTGACATTAGAAGATGAGAAAGAAGGTCAACCCAGAAAAGAGAAGCTGCAGCAAAAGGTGGGCATGGTTAAATTGCACTGATGTTCATACAATGCCAAACATTAGTTTTGTAAAAATAACAAAAATATTATTTTTTTTTGGTCCAGAAGACCAAAAACTAAACCAAAAAACCTACAGCTAAACCAAAACCAAAAAGTAACATAGTGTGGCTTCATGGGATACTCTTCATATTGTATCTATGAAGGGAGCCATGGTTGCCACTCTAGACTGCCCTCCTGATTTTGGACTACTTAATTCCTTCTCCTCCTCTCTCTTTTTTTTGGTAGTTGGATATCATATTTTGATATGTCGGTCCAGTGCACCAGAAGTTACAAGGACATGGTATTTCTGGCAAGAACTTATTTTCTGTAGTTGCAAAAAATGTCCTTGGCTTAAAATCATAATACAATTGCCTCCACCACACCTAAAAATTGGTAAGCTGCTATACATTACATTTTTGTTTTTGGATTTAGATTTCCTTCAAAGAGCAATTCCCGGGGTATGTGTATTTTTACATTGTTGCATTGGACCAGCTTTGGCCAATGTAACTATGTCTATACCATACCTGGCTGATGCCCCTGGAAGCTAGAAATCTCTGCATACACCACTACTCCAGTTATCTCCCTTAGCTTCTGGGTCTCATGCCGCGGTGCTAACCTGCTGAATTTGATTGAATACAGGAGGTTGGATGCTCAGCAAGGGCACCATTCAGAGAATGCTTTGCATTTTCTAAATGAATGCAAAGCATCCTCTGATTGAATGAGGTGGAGAATGTGATGTCACCACCCTGCCTCTCCACCTCATCCAGTCAGAAAAAGCTTTGCTTTCATTGAGAAAATACAAAGTAATCTCTGAATGGCACCTGTTCTGTGTTCACAATGAAGCAAGGCCAGCTGTTTAGCATGGGACCCGGAGTCTAGTGGAGATTTTTGGAGTAGTGGTGTCTATACATTAATTTCCAAAGGATGGTGAAATGAAAGTGCTTTACGTTGGTTATTAAGAGTGCAATTGGAACTAAACTATGTTAGCTGTGCCCAAAAAAGGCAAGCAGAGGGCAAACGTCTAATAACCAGTATTGTCTGTGCTGTCCCTGCAGTTGACCTTTCCCCATTACTGACCTACCATGACTTGTTCTGCACTGTGCCTCTGTGTTAAGGTGTTCATCTTGGAAGAGGCATGGCTTTGCTTCCTCATGTCTTACCCTCCAACATGGAGAACAGTACGTAGCACAGTCTCTGGTTTCTCTCATTGCAAATCTCCTGAGACTAGCAGTCAGAGACAGCAGTGGCTTGGATCTCAAACTGCATATATACAGATATGGGGTTGTAGGCACAGGAGTGAGTAGGCACTCTCACACTCCAGGAAGTACATTGCTATTTTCAGGAAGAATTCCAGACAAAAGGCATTTTTTTCAGGTACTGCTTAGGCACAATTAACATTTCTAAATGTTTTGTATAACAAAGCACATCTTCACTTTTTGAGTTCAGGTCCATTTCAAGACTCTGGGCTTAAAAATACAGGTGCAACGGTGCACGCACATTTTTGTGTGTAGCGTTTAGGGCAGTCTGTTCATTTCAGTGGGCTTCCCTATGTGGGAATGTCACAAAAAAAGAAGTATAGATCTCCATTCTATAAACTTTTGTTACCTGTGTTTTGGTACAGTGTGTTGGGGTGCCATTAGAAATGAATTGCACAACTGCATGTCTAAAAACGTAATGTTGGTTTTCTGAATGTTGTGAGAACATGTGCAATTTTGCGTTTGTTTCCGCATCACACAAACGTGAATCTAAATGTCTCCTGAGGGTTACAGAAATTCCTTTCAACTATCCTGGACCTGTTCTTGCTCCACAAAATGCTTCCTTAAAGCGGTAGTAAAGTTCTACTGCTGCTGCTGTTCCCCTGTAAGACAAATATATAATGTGCTAGTATGTACCATACCAGCACAATATTTGAGACTTACTTTAAAACGAAGCCCTCCAGCAGTGCGCTGTCACCGCTGACATGGCTTCCATCTTTACCCGGTCTTCCTTCAGGGTTTGTGGCCTCCAGCTACATGACTGACCGGGGCCATAATGAAGTCACTCCTAATTTATGGCATGAGCTCTGAAGGTCCAGCATGAAGGTAAGCATCGCATACTATCACATTATGAAATACTTATATTAGAACAAAGCTCTCCAGTGATGCGCTTTCACCGCTGACAGGTCTTCCATCTTCACCCCGTCTTCCTTCCGTCTTCCTTCCAGGCTCGTGGACTCCGGGAGCCCTAATTTAGGGCACGAGCTCTGAAGGTTCAGCACGATATGCCAGGATTTCAGAGCACATATGTGGGTGGCATCACCGCCTGAATGCAGTGTGAATATTCCTAAACAGTGTAAGTTTAGGAGATAGCCATTGTACACTGGACCTACAGGTAAGCCTTATTATAGGCTTTCCTGTAGGTACAAGTCAAAAAACTAAGTTTACTACCACTTTTATTACGCTCATTAACCACTTGCCGCCCGCCATATAGCAGAATGATGGCGGCAAAGTGGTTTCAAAATCCTGACTGGACGTCATATGATGTCCGCAGGATATTGAGCCGCTGCGCTCCCCCGGGGGTGCGCATCGCGGCGATCGTTGTTGCGGTGTGTCAGTCTGACACCCCGCAGCACCGATCTAGGTAAAGAGTCTCTGACGGAGACTCTTTACCACGTGATCAGCCGTGTCCAATCACGGCTGATCGGCTCTCCTCTACTCGCGTCTGTCAGACGCGAGTGAGGAAAAGCCGATAATCGGCTCTTCTGACAGGGGGGGTCTGTGCTGATTGTTTATCAGCACAGCCCCCCTCGGATCCTACTCAGGACCACCAGGGAAGCCGCCCAGGACCACCAGGGAAGCGATCCACACTGGACCACCAGGTATGCCCCTAGACCACCAGGGAAATGCCACTGTGTGCCCAGGCAGCTGCCAATCTGTGCCCAGGCAGCTGCCAGTCAGTGCCAACTTCAATGCCTACCACTGCCAGTGCCACCAGGGATGCCCATCAGTGCCTCATATCAGTGCCGCGTATCAGTGCCCATCAGTGCCACATATCAGTGCCCATCAGTGCCCATCAGTGCCCAGCAGTGCCGCCTATTAGTGCCCAGCAGTGCCGCCTATCAGTGCTGCCTATCAGCGCCACCCTATCAGTGCCCAGCAGTGCCACCTTTCATTGCCCATCAGTGTCGCCTATCAGTGCCCATCAGTGCCACCCAGTGCCACCCATCAGTGCCCATCAGTGCCGCCTATCAGTGCCTATCAGTGCTGCATATGAGTGCCACCCATCAGTGCCGCCTACCAGTGCCCATCAGTGCCGCATATCAGTGCCCATCGTCAGTGCCCGCTCATTGGTGCCACCTCATCGGTGCCGCCGTATCAGTGCCTGTCAGTGCAGCCTTATCAGTGCCCATCAGTGAAAGAGAAAATTTACTTATTTACAATTTTTTTAACAGAAACAAAAGCAAAACTTTTATTTTTTTCTAAATTTTTGGTCTTTATTTATTTGTTTAGCAAAAGATAAAAACCGCAGAGGTGATCAAACACCACCAAAAGAAAGCTCTATTTGTGGGAACAAAATGATAAAAATTTAGTTTGGGTACAGTGTAGCATGACCGCGCAATTGTCATTCAAACTGCGACAGCACTGAAAGCTGAAAATTGGTCTGGGCAGGAAGGTGTCTAAGTGCCCCGTATTGAAGTGGTTAAAGTGGAGTTCCACCCAAAAATGGAACTTCCGCTTTAAGGGAAGGTGACCCACAGACATGCCACATTTGGCATGTCATTTTTTTGGGGGGGGAGCGAAAACCCTCTTTTTAGAGGGTTCCAGCTCCCACTTCCTCCCGGCGCACCACAGTGCCGGAAGCAAGATAACCTCTCCCCCCCTCCCTCTAGACAATCATCTGGGACATGTCACAGGTCCCAGATGATTGCCCGGCCAGGCACAGCACGCTGCGCGGCTCGCGCATGCGCAGTGCGTGCCCGGCTGTGAAGCCACAGCCATGCACCCACAGTGACAATGTGAGGAGGGGGAGACGAGCGGGGCTTCGTTCCCAAGCATCGCTGGACCCTGGGACAGGTAAGTGTCCGATTATTAAAAGTCAGCAGCTGCAGTATTTGTAGCTGCTGACTTTTTTTTTTTTTTTTTAAGCGGAACTCTGCTTTAATTTACTTTTGTAACTGAAAGAAAAAAAGACAATTAAAAAAAATAAAATAAAAAAAGCAGGCAAAAACATGCAAATACGCTTTAATTTACTTTTTTAACTGAAAGGAAAAAAAGACAAAAAAAAAAAACACAAATAGAAACAACACTAACATAGAGGAATCTACCCTCAGTTCATACAAAAACACTTTTTGATATAAATTGGTCAAGATGCGAAATTGACATTTTCTGCTTTTCTGCTTTTGGTGACATTTTGCTTATGTAAAATAAGTAATTGTCCAGAAAATTCAAATTCACTCAGTCCTCGCAGCATCACCTCACTGACATTAAAGTAATGTCCCTCTGTCCCTCATTCCTCCTCATTTGTCCCTCATTTTGGTCTGATCTATATAATTGTATATTAAATGCACTTTTTATCTTTCAAAAAGTGTTTCCCAGTGCTAAATCTTTCATACAAATTCTAAATTGCTGCGTTTGTAAATTTTAAAAGCCAATTTCATGGAATAGTAGTGGTTAACCACTTGAGCCCCGGACCATTATGCTGCCTAAGGACCAGAGGTCTTTTTCCAATTTGGCACTGCGTCGCTTTAACTGCTAATTGCGCGGTCATGCAATGCTGTACCCAAACGAAATTTGCGTCCTTTTCTTCCCACAAATAGAGCTTTCTTTTGATGGTATTTGATCACCTCTGCAGTTTTTATTTTTTGCGCTATAAACGGAAAAAGACCGAAAATTTTGAAAAAAAATGATATTTTCTACTTTTTGTTATAAAAAAAAATCCAATAAACTAAATTTTAGTCATACATTTAGGCCAAAATGTATTCGGTCACATGTCTTTGGTAAAAAAAATGTCAATAAGCATATATTTATTGGTTTGCGCAAAAGTTATAGCGTCTACAAACTAGGGTACATTTTCTGTAATTTACACAGCTTTTAGTTTATGACTGCCTATGTCATTTCTTGAGGTGCTAAAATGGCAGGGCAGTACAAAACCCCCCCAAATGACCCCATTTTGGAAAGTAGACACCCCAAGGAAATTGCTGAGAGGCATGTTGAACCCATTGAATATTTATTTTTTTTGTCCCAAGTGATTGAATAATGACAAAAAAAAAAAAAAAAAAAAAAATATTTACAAAAAGTTTTCACTAAATGATATATTGCTCACACAGGCCATGGGCCTATGTGGAATTGCACCCCAAAATACATTCAGCTGCTTCTCCTGAGTATGGGGATACCACATGTGTGGGACTTTTTGGGAGCTTAGCCGCGTACGGGGCCCCGAAAACCAAGCACCGCCTTCAGGATTTCTAAGGGTGTAAATTTTTGATTTCACTCTTCACTGCCTATCACAGTTTCACAGTTTCGGAGGCCATGGAATGCCCAGGTGGCACAAAACCCCCCCAAATGACCCCATTTTGGAAAGTAGACACCCCAAGCTATTTGCTGAGAGGCATGGTGAGTATTTTGCAGCTCTCATTTGTTTTTGAAAATGAAGAAAGACAAGAAAAAACTTTTTTTTTTTTCTTTTTTCAATTTTCAAAACTTTGTGACAAAAAGTGAGGTCTGCAAAATACTCACTATACCTCTCAGCAAATAGCTTTGGGTGTCTACTTTCCAAAATGGGGTCATTTGGGGGGGTTTTGTGCCACCTGGGCATTCCATGGCCTCCGAAACTGTGATAGGCAGTGAAGAGTGAAATCAAAAATTCACGCCCTTAGAAAGCCTGAAGGCGGTGCTTGGTTTTCGGGGTCCCGTGCGCGGCTAGGCTCCCAAAAAGTCTCACACATGTGGTATCCCCGTACTCAGGAGAAGCAGCAGAATGTATTTTGGGGTGTAATTTCACATATTCCCATGGCATGTTTGAGCAATATATCATTTAGTGACAACTTTGTGCAAAAAAAAAAAAAAAAATTTGTCTCTTTCCCGCAACTTGTGTCGCAATATAAAATATTCCATGGACTCGACATGCCTCTCAGCAAATAGCTTGGGGTGTCTACTTTCCAAAATGGGGTCATTTGGGGGGGTTTTGAACTGTCCTGGCATTTTATGCACAACATTTAGAAGCTTATGTCACACATCACCCACTCTTCTAACCACTTGAAGACAAAGCCCTTTCTGACACTCATTGTTTACATGAAAAAGTTATTTTTTTTTGCAAAAAAATTACTTTGAACCCCCAAACATTATATATTTTTTTAAAGCAAATGCCCTACAGATTAAAATGGTGGGTGTTTCATTTTTTTTTTCACACAGTATTTGCGCATTTTTTGGGGAAAAAACACACTTTTTTAAATTTTAATGCACTAAAACACACTATATTGCCCAAATGTTTGATGAAATAAAAAAGATGATCTTAGGCCGAGTACATGGATACCAAACATGACATGCTTTAAAATTGCGCACAAACGTGCAGTGGCAACAAAATAAATGCATTTTTAAAAGCTTTTAAAAGCCTTTACAGGTTACCACTTTAGATTTACAGAGGAGGTCTACTGCAAAAATTACTGCCCTCGATCTGACCTTCGCGGTGATACCTCACATGCATGGTGCAATTGCTGTTTACGTTTGACGACAGACCGCCGTTTGCGTTCGCCTTAGCGCGAGAGCAGGGGGCGACAGGGGTGCTTTTTTTTTTTTTTTCTTTATTATTTTTTTGCTTTTTTATCTTATTTTTAAACTGTTCCTTTCATTTTTTTTTTTTTTAATCATTTTTATTGTTATCTCGGGGAATGTAAATATCCCCTATGATAGCAATAGGTAGTGACAGGTACTCTTTTTTGAAAAAATTGGGGTCTATTAGACCCTAGATCTCTCCTCTGCCCTCAAAGCATCTGATGATACCAAGATCGGTGTGATAAAATGCTTCCCCAATTTCCCAATGGCGCTATTTACATCCAGCGAAATCTAAGTCATAAAATGCTCGTAGCTTCCGGTTTCTTAGGCCATAGAGATGTTTGGAGCCACTCTGGTCTCTGATCAGCTCTATGGTCAGCTGGCTGAATCACCGGCTGCATTCTCAGGTTCCCTGTTGAGACAGGAGAGCCAGAGAAAAACACGGAAGACGGTGGGGGGGGGGGGCATTCCCTCCCACGGCTTGTAAAAGCAGTCTAGAGGCTAATTAGCCACTAGGATTGCTTTTACATGAAAGCCGACCGCTGGCTGAAAAGAATGATACCAAGATGATACCTAAACCTGCAGGCATCATTCTGGTATAACCATTCAAAGTCGTGAATGGTGTACCTGAAGACAAAAAAATGGTTAACAATAAAGCACAGTAAACGGTAAAGTATAAAAAATTGCATACCTGAAAAGCAAACATGATAAAACATAATAACAATAAAACATTGCAGAATAGAATACAGTAAAAAAGAGCAGAACAATAGAGAGAGAATAGAGAGAGAGAGAACAATAAAACGACAACTATTTTTTTTTATTTTATATATATTTTTTTTTTTTTTTACACTTTTTTTGTAACTAACTTTTATAACGGTAACCGGTTCCAGGTTCGGGTCTCTCAAAATGCGATGGCATCTTAGGAGACCCTGTGAAAGTGTGTCTAGTCTGTGCAATGCTGTACCCTACGCTAATACTCAACTAGTGAATGGTAGCGTTCAAAACATTCACCAATGCAAAGACCAGGATTGTCAGGACAGGAGGGACAATAATAGCGGCTGTCACGCCTATATCCGCGCTTGCTGCAGACACGACATCTTTTTTGGGGGTTCGTTGGGTAGGGGTACTCGGGAGGACATAAAGAAAATGCCTCTCATGCAGCCAACTGCATTTGGTTGGGGATGTGAATGGGGGAAGTACGGGCGCTGCAGAAGTGGTGGGTTCCCAATTAGGATTGGCGAATGCAGCAGGAAGGGCACTATGGGCACGACGGGCCTGTGTTTGTCTTCTTGGTGGCAGCGGGACACTACTTGTGCTTGCCACCTCACCAGCTTGAACTGCACTTATGGGACTCGCCACGTCACCAAGTGTTACTGCAGTGCTGGTTTGACTACGACCGGGGTGTACTAGGCCGCTGGCGCTTGCCAGTTCAATAAAAAGCTACCAAAAAAACTGTTAGCGATCGCAGGGATCAGGCCTGACTCTGCGAACGCTGCAGTTATGCGTTAAGTGTTTTGTAAGTGTCAGTGATCGATCGATACTGCACTTGGGTGGGCTGGGCCGGGCGGAGGGGCAAAATGCAGGTGCTAGCAGGTATCTGGGCTGATCCCGCTAACACTGCGTTTTTGGGAACCCTAAACTGCTGGGGACGCTAGTATAGATCTGATCGGATCAGATATTGATCAGTTCAGATACTATACCACTAAGGGAGGTGTACGGTGCGTGCGTGGGTGTTAGCGGTACTGGCGCTAATCTGACGCTGCTTGGGGCTGGTGCTTGCCAGTTCACCAAAATACTACCAAAAAACTGTTAGCGATCGCAGGGATCAGGCCTGACTCTGCGAACGCTGCAGTTATGCGTTTAGTGTTTTGTAAGTGTCAGTGATCGATCGATACTGCACTTGGGTGGGCTGGGCCGGGCGGAGGGGCAAAACGCAGGTGCTAGCAGGTATCTGGGCTGATCCCGCTAACACTGCGTTTTTGGGAACCCTAAACTGCTGGGGACGCTAGTATAGATCTGATCGGATCAGATATTGATCCGATCAGATACTATACCACTAAGGGAGCTGTACGGTGCGTGCGTGGGTGTTAGCGCTACTGGCGCTAACCTGACGCTGCCTGGGGCTGGTGCTTGCCAGTTCACCAAAATGCTACCAAAAAAACTGTTAGCGATCGCAGGGATCAGGCCTGACTCTGCGAACGCTGCAGTTATGCATTTAGTGTTTTGTAAGTGACAGTGATCGATCGATACTGCACTTGGGCTGGGCCGGGCTGGGCCGGGCGGAGGGGCAAAACGCAGGTGCTAGCAGGTATCTGGGCTGATCCCGCTAACACTGTGTTTTTGGGAACCCTAAACTGCTGGGGACGCTAGTATAGATCTGATCGGATCAGATATTGATCCGTACAGATACTATACCACTAAGGGAGGCGTATGCTGCGTGCGTGGGTGTTAGCGGTACTGGCGCTAATCTGACGCTGCCTGGGGCGACGCATATCACCGCCGGGCGATCAGGGGGCTAAACCTTTATTCGGTAATAAACGGCGGGTGCCCTGACACTATAAAAAATAAACGAACTAACCAGCGTCACCCGTAACAGTTATACGGTGATCAGTGGTGAAAGGGTTAACTAGGGGGCAATCAAGGGGTTAAAACATTTATTAGATAGTATATGGGGGTCCCTGACGCTATAAAACGCTGACGGCGAACTTAAATATTTACCTCACTAACTAGCGTCACCAGCGACACTAATACAGCGATCAGAAAAATGATCGCTTAGTGACACTGGTGACGGGGGTGATCAAGGGGTTAAAACTTTATTAGGGGGGGTTAGGGGGGTATCCTAGACCTACAGGGGGGTAATACTAACTTTCCCAACACTGTAACTGTCACAAACTGACACCAATGCAGTAATCAGAAAAAAAAAAATGCTGGTGTCAGTTTGTGACGGGGGGGGGGGGTGATTGGGGGGGATCGGGGGGCGATCGGAGGGGGGGTCGGGGTGTTTTGTGTGCCTGGCATGTTCTACTGTGTGTGTGTGGTGTTGTGCACTCACATACCTGTCTTCTCTCCTCGGGCCGCAACGGAAATTACCGAGCCGAGGAGAGATGACATCATTTCCTTTGCTGCTGTTTAGCATACAGCAGCAAAGGAATGTTCTCATTGGCCGGCGGCGATCGCGAGGGGGGGCCACGAACGGATGGCCGCCCCCTCATCTCCGATCGCCGTGGGACAAAAGACGACCGCCTCGGGCACCGGGGGGGGGGGGGTCCGATCGGACCCCCCACCCGCGGAAGGCAAATCACGTATATGTACATGATTTTGCCTGTCCGTGCCACCTTGCCGACGTAAATCGGCGTGAGGCGGTCGTCAAGTGGTTAAAAAAAAGCTCTTGTGGATTTAATTAACCTTTTTTTTTGGTTAATTCTCCTGTAAGAGGGTGTGGCAGGGGGCGTGTCCTATGCCTACATACGTTTGCTAGTAGGTGTCCCTCATTCCCATCTCAAAATGTTGGGAGGTATGCTTATGTACTAGACCTTTGTGATCCGTGTAACTGAGCCTGTGGCAGGAATCTGTCCTTTGCCTACTTACTATGTGCTAAAAGGTGTCCCTCTTTATCATTTCAGAAAGTTGGGAGGCATGTTTTAGGGCGTATTTATCAAGAGTTGAAATTGGGATTTCAAGAGTTGAAATTTGTAGGATAACATCCTACAAAATTAATGTAGAAAATTAAATAACTAAAAATGCATCCCATTATAACCCAAACTGAACAGGTACAGGTATTCCTCAGAGCCCCTAGAACAGTAGAGTGCATGAGCATCATGGGAAATGTAGTTCCAAAACATCTGGGGTGCCAAGGTTCACCATCACTGCCCTAGAGGTTTCACTAGGGCACTACTAAAGGAAATGAACCCTGGGGACAACTCCATATGGATCCACTGAATCAACCGATAGGACTTAGTTAATGTTGATAACATTTTGGGATCCTTTAGGATTTCATTCACAGTTAGGTAACTCCTTTAACAATTTACACAAAGAGTGTTTGGCAAAATTTAGTAGTTCATCATTCATCTCAGCCAATCTTGTGGGTTTGAGAATCACGATTCTGGTAAATTTATGTGCAAATGCATTGGGTGCATTTTTTTTTTTTACATCATAAAAGATATAGTCTTTAAACCATGGCCAGCAGGCTTAGCGTGGCCAATAGGTAGGCTTTTAGATAAGACAGCCCCCACACTATAAAAGGATGAGGAGGCTCAAAGCAGCCACAGTGACAGTGTATCAAAGCCTATGTAGGAAACAGATAGGAAAAGCTGACAAACTGCATAGGAGAGAATAGGGTCAGATAGCAAACTGCTTTGATTCTGATTGCTAGCTCTGTTTTAGTTTTACTATGTGTTTTTGGTTTTCATTTTAGTTTGTGGTTAAAGTGGAGTTCCACCCAAAAAAACAAAACTACATAAAAAATCCTAAAAAAAAAAACAAAAAAACATTTGGATGCTTTTTTTTTTTTAACTTACCTCTAAATGCCTGTTGCTAGGGGGTCCCTCGTAGTCTGCCTCTTCCAGTGCCTGGGCTGGTGACATCACTTCCCCCTCGGCACAGGAAGGGCTCAGCTCTGCTCCCTCCCTCCTGTCAATCATCTGGGACCCATTACAGGTCCCAGGTGACTGAGCGGCCAATCACGGCGCTCGGCGCCGCTCGCACATGCGCAGTGGGTGCCAGGCTGTGAAGCCACAGCCCGGCGCCCACAGTTGCAATGCTGGCACCGCCGAACGGAGGAGGAGACGAGCGGGGCTTCGATCCCCCGCATCGCTGGACCCTGGGACAGGTAAGTGTCCAATTAAAAGTCAGCAGCTGCAGTATTTGTATTTTTTTTTGACTGGAACGCCTCTTTAAGGACTACAGTCACTTTTAGCTACTGTCTTAGCCATAGCATTTTTTTTTTTCTGCACGGTTTTCTTTTAAAAAAATTGTATTTGTTTCAGAGGGTTGTATTTTGGGGTTTCCATTACTTTAGGGGTATATTGGTTTTTATTTAATGTTGATAGGGCCTTTGTGTAGGTCTGAGGTGCTTGCTCAATGATCAATTCTACTGTAAGTTTGTAAGGGGGGGAGGGCAGTGGGGTAATTGTTTGTCACATCCTCCATGTTTTCCAATTAACTCCTTGGATGCAAAGTCTGGGAAACATGAGAGGCCTATTCCCGGGATGGGTTCTTCTGGGCTACACTAGGCACCTTGTACAGGGTCTCCCTACTTTACACATGGGGTGCTTTTACTCTGTGCTGTTTTCATGAATGTCCTGGGACAAGGCTGAGGTTACTGACGGTAAATACCTGACCTTAAGGCGAGCCTCTACTCTTATGCCGCGTACACACGACCGGACTTTTCAGCATCAAATGTCCGACGGAACGAATCAGTCGGACAATTCGATCGTGTGTGGGCTTCATCTGACCTTTTCTGTCGAAAAATCTGACGGACCTTAGAAATAGAACAAGTTTCAAATCTTTCCGACGGACTCAATGCCTATCGAACAAACCGTTCGTCTGTATGCTAGTCCGACGGATCAAAAACGACGCAAGGGCAGCTATTGGCTACTGGCTATTGAAATTTCTTTGCTAGTCATAGGTCATCACGTTCGAAACAATCAGACTTTGGTTTGATCGTGTTTAGGCAAGTCCGTTTCATTGGAACTTCGTCGGAACTCTGTTGAAAAGTCCTTCGGAGTTCAGTCCGACGAGAAGTCCGCTCGTGTGTATGCAGCATTAGAGATAAGCGTACACCATGTACACTTGCACAGCAGCTGTTCCCCAGTTAATCTTGGGTCCAGGTGTAAATGTACATCTACCCATTGTAGCTTGCAATTAGGTGGGCCGTGCCGAACACCACATACACCTGTTCAGTGTTCCTCACTACCAGTCAAAGTAGCCGCATGGAACCCTGCAGTGCACAAAGCGCAGGCTCCAACATGCACTTGACTTTAACTCTTGGACTTCCGTACCTCTAAACAGGATGGAGACCTCTGTAATGCAGTTCCGTTCAGGTTGCTAAAGGAGTTGGAATGCGGAGTAGGGAGTGTCAACATCATTTTCCTTGTGGCTAGAGGCAGTTTCACCTATAACAGCTGCTCGATGACTGTACCTTTGTTGCTTGTGGCAACCACATGTGTAACTAGTGGCTGGTGGGTTTTTTGTGGGGGGGCAGCAAACAACCACACCCCCTGAGTGGCCGGCGGCACCTCCTCCCCCCTCTCTGTCTGCCGACCAGTCAGGCACTTACCCCATCTAGGCAGGTAGCAGGCAGCGGCTCCGTGTCCTCTCCTCCATCGGCCGCTTCCAGTGTGCGGCTCCTCCTAGGTGTCCAATAGAATCGCCTGTCTTTTCAGACAATCTGGTGACGGAACCCGCATCCTGATTGGCTGGGAGGAGGATCAGTGTTACAATAGTATATTCATTTGCTGTTGTAACACACCTGGGCGGGCTCTGTTCGCATTCTCTGCGCCCGGGCCCACCCTATTTTGAAGCCTATTAGAGCCTCTGGGTCTAATCAGGTGCTTTAAAAAAACACCCCCGCCATTGTAATTCATGCATCCGGCATCCTGCCAGGGGCTGGACACATGAATAGGGGGAGGCGGCGATTCATAGAGGGGTCGGTGCCTGTGCGCCCTTAATGGACGGGCCACCCCTGTGTGTAACTTAATAATAAAAATGACTTTAGTATGTTAATTCTTCATACCCTATGTGCTAGTGACCCAGGGCTGTAGACTAATTGTGGTGGTTACTTGCATTACACACCTTTGAGTAACTTCAGACCAGGCAAAAGGCAATGTTTCAACGTTTGAATACAGTGCAAATTTAGAAAAGCAGACAAAACAGTCCAACAGAACTTCAACAAAACAGTCTATTCCCCCAAGTCCCAAATCCCTAATCCTAACCAGGCTTTCTGCTGTCCCGGCATACCTGTAGTTGCGAACATCTAACAGAGGCAAGTTCCAGAAGCTGGTCTCTTCAGGGCAAACCCCAAGTCTTTAACCAACTTATTACCATGCTATAGCCCTCTCGGACCCAGCCCACTAACCCAATTTATACCCACGGGTGCAGTGGATTGGACCCACCAATCCCACCAAAGAGCCATGAGAACATTAACCCCTACCCTCCTGTCGCAATACCTACCTAAATACAGCCTGCCCACAAGTTGCTGCTGACCAAAAGGAAGAATTCACCATAGCCCCCTATAGCTATAGGAAAAATAAAGTTAGGCATACACCGGTTAGATCATTGTCCATGGTTAAAATGGTCCTGCTGCTGGCCAAACTTACAGTGCTTTGTTAACTGAGGTATCTTAAAGTGTTTGTCAGGTAAAATAAATAAAACAAACATATGTGGTACATCTCTGCATTGCATGCACATTTTTCCATCTTTTATCTATTTAACGACTGCAGGTACAGAAACAAACCTGTTCTTATGCACCAAATGCACTCAGCTCCTAAGGTCTGTTGTGGGCTGATGATACACCGCATCTTTGTGGACTGAGTGCCATTAGCCTTGCCCAGTTTTTTTTTGCCAAACTACTTAGACCCACCAACTCTCCCATTTTCATGACAAAAAAGTTAATAACTCAGAAGTCCCAAGATGAGTACACTGGTGTAGTGGTTAGCACTTCTGCCTAGCAGCACTAGGGTCATTGGTTTAAATCCCAACCATGACACTACCTCCCCGGAGTTTGCATGTTTTCCTTTACTTGTGTGAGATTCCTCTTGCATGCCAAAGACATGCTGGTAGGTTTATTAGTATATGCATAAATGTGAGTTAAAGTGGAGTTCCACCCAAAAATGGAACTTCCGCTTTAAGGGAAGGTGACCCCCTGACATGCCACATTTGGCATGTCATTTTTTTGGGGGGGAACCCTCTTTTTAGAGGGTTCCAACCACTACCTCCCGGTGCACCACGGCACCAGAAGCAAGTTAACCTCTCCCCCCTCCCTCTTGGTAATCATCTGGGACACGTCACAGGTCCCAGATGATTGCCCGGCCAGTCACAGCGCGCCACGTGGCTTGCACATGCGCAGTGCGTGCCCGGCTGGGAAGCCACAGCCAGGCGCCCACAGTGACAATGCCAGCGCCGCAGAGAGGAGAGGGAGAGGAGGGGGGCTTCATTCCCCCGCATCGCTGGACTCCAGGACAGGTAAGTCTCCGATTATTAAAAGTCAGCAGCTGCAGTATGTGTAGCTGCTGACTTTTAATTTTTTTTTTTCCAGGACTCTACTTTAACCACTTGACGACCGCCTCACGCCGATTTACGTCGGCAAGGTGGCACGGACAGGCAAAATCACGTATATATACGTGATTTGCCTTCCGCGGGTGGGGGGTCCGATCGGTCCCCCCCCGGTGCCCGAGGCGGTCGCCATTTCTTCCCGGGCGATGAGAGGTCAGGGGGAGGCCATCCATTGTTGGCCACCCCCTCCCGATCGCTCCCGGCGAATGAGAATGCTTCCTTTCCCTCTGTAAGGTAAACAGAGGGAAAGGAAGTGATGTCATCCCTCCTCGAGTCGGTCTTTTTGATCCGGCGCCGAGGAGAGAAGACATCAAGTAAGTCTGCACAACACTACACTAACAGTAGAACACGCCAGGCACACTTGTCACCCCCCGATCACCCCCCGATCACCCCCCTGTACCCCCTGTCACTCTGACACCAATAGCATTTTTTTTTTTTTTTTGCATTGGTGTCAGTTTGTGTCAGTTACAAGTGTTAGGGCAGTTAGGTTAGCCCCCTTTAGGTCTAGGGTACCCCCCCTTAGGTCCAGGGTACCCCCCTAACCCCCCCCCCTAATAAAAGTTAACCCCTTGATTACCCCCCGTCACCAGTGTCGCTAAGCGATCGTTTTTCTGATCGCTGTATTAGTGACACAGGTGACGCTAGTTAGGGAGGTAAGTATATAGGTTCGCTGTCAGTGTTTTATAGCGACAGGGACCCCCATATACTACCTGCTAAAGGTTTTAACCCCCTGATTGCCCCCTAGTTAACCCTTTCACCAGCGATCACCGTATAAGTGTTACGGGTGACGCTGGTTAGCTAGTTTGTTTTTTGTAGTTTATTACAGTTTATTACAGTTTATTATAGTTTTAGGGCACCCGCCGTTTATTACCCTATAAAGGTTTAACCCCCTAATTGCCCGGCGGTGATATAAATTACATTTTTAGGGTCAGCTATGGTCTGCGTCGCCCCAGGCAGCGTCAGGTTAGCGCCAGTACCGCTAAAACCCATGCACGCAGCATACACCTCCCTTAGTGCTATAGTATCTGAGCGGATCGATATCTGATCCGATCAGATCTATACTCCCCAGCAGTTTAGGGTTCCCTGAAACGCAGTGTTAACGGGATCAGCCCAGATACCTGCTAGCACCTGCGTTTTGCTCCTCGGCCCAGCCCTGCCCAGCCCACCCAAGTGCAGTATCGATCGATAACTGACACTTACAAAACACTAAGCACACATAACTGCAGCGTTCGCAGAGTCAGGCCTGATCCCTGCGATCGCTAACAGTTTTTTGGTAGCGTTTTGATACAGTCGCTGACAGTCAGGAGCTTTTTTGCCTGTGAGTCTCACTAGTGTACCCCTAAATTTAGAGCCCAAAATGGCAAATCGAAGGTACACTAGTGAAGAGGCCTACACGTTTCTGAGTATGACAGATAGTGAAGAGGAAGTCACTCATCTGTCAAGTTCAGGCTCAGAATACGAACCTGTAGAGGACAGCGGCTCCATGACAGATAGCTCTGACGACAGAGTTGTGGTCCCTGCTAAGGTCAGGCGTACCAGACCCCAATCTTCTTCTGTCCTTGAAGTGCAAGAACCGCAGGGCTCTCGTATGGAGCAGAGAAGTACTAGCGCCGCTATTCCTTCTGGTGAACTGGCAAGCACCAGCGGCCTAGTACACCCTGGTCGTACATCCAGCACTGCAGTATCACGTGGTGACGTGGCGACTCCCATAAGTGCAGTTCAAGCTGGCGAGGTGGCAAGCACAAGTAGTGTCCCGCTGCCACCAAGAAGACAAAGACAGGCCCGTCGTGCCCATAGTGCCCTTCCTGCTGCATTGGCCAATCCGAATTGGGAACCCTCCACTTCTGCAGCACCCGTACTTCCCCCTTTCACTGGCCAACCCGGAATTCAGGTGGAAACAGTTGACTTTACGCCACTGGATTTTTATTCACTGTTTTTCACCGAAGATCTCTATAGATCTATTGTGGACCAAAGCAATTTATACGCTGATCAACACATCGCCGCTAATCCCCAGTCCTCCCTTGCCAGAGATTGGAGACCAATTACGGTCTCCGAATTTAAGACCTTTCTGGGCCTTTCCCTCCTCATGGGGTTGAATAAAAAGAGTAAGTTGCGGTCATATTGGTCCACTGACCCAATTTACCATTCACCCTTGTTCTCTGCTTCCATGGCCAGGGCACGATACGAGCAGATTTTGCGGTTCATGCACTTCAACGACAATGAACTCTGTCGTCCTTGTGGAGACCCTGCATACGATCGGCTCTACAAAATTCGGCCCCTCGTAAACCACTTCAACCAACGTTTTGCAGACTTGTTTACCCCCCATCAAGTTGTCTGCATTGATGAGTCCCTGATTAAATTTTCTGGCCGCTTGTCATTCAAACAGTACCTTCCCAGCAAGCGTGCCAGATACGGGGTCAAGATGTATAAGCTCTGTGACAGGGCCACAGGCTATACATGTAGTTTTATGGTTTACGAGGGCAAAGATAGTCACGTAGAGCCGACAAACTGCCCTGACTACATAGGAAGCGCTGGCAAGATAGTGTGGGACTTGGTGTCACCCTTATTCGGAAAGGGGTACCACTTGTACGTGGACAATTATTATACGAGCGTGCCACTTTTTAGTCACTTGTTTGATCAGCAGATTGGAGCATGTGGCACCGTGCGACCTAATCGCCGGGGCTTTCCCCAGCGGCTTGTAGATTCCCGTCTTAGGCTGGGGGAGAGAGCCTGCTTGAAGTATAATAATTTGCTCGCTATGAAGTGCAGGGATAAGAAGAATGTTTTCGTTCTCACCTCCCTTCATGCAGACACGACGACCCAAATTCCTACGGCGACTGGTGTTGTGGAGAAACCCCTCTGTGTCCACGAATACAACCTTAATATGGGAGGGGTGGACCTCAACGACCAGTTGTTGGCGCCGTACCTAGTTGCCCGTAAGGCCAGACACTGGTACAAAAAAGTGTCTGTTTATTTATTTCAATTGGCTTTGCTGAACGCTCATGTGCTATACAGAGCTTCAGGACAGACTGGATCCTTCCTTAAATTCCAGGAAGAGATCGTCAGAGCCCTTCTGTTTCCAGACGGTGCTCTACCTCACCTTCCCCAACCAAATGCAGTAAGCCGGCTGCATAAGCGGCATTTTCTTTATGCCATCCCGAGTACCCCTACCCAAAAAGCCCCCCAAAAAAGATGTCGTGTCTGCAGCAAGCGCGGATTTAGGCGTGACACACGGTCTTATTGTCCCTCCTGTCCTGGCAATCCTGGTCTTTGCATGGGTGAATGCTTTGAACGCTACCATACATTAGTTGAGTATTAGCGTAGGGTTCAGCACTGCACAGACTAGGCACACTAACACAGGGTCTCCCAAGATGCCATTGCATTTTGAGAGACCCAAACCTGGAACGAGTTACAAAAGTTAAAAGTTACTAAAAAAAAGTGTAAAAAAAAGTGTAAAAAAAAAAATTTAAAAAAAAATTTAAAAAATAAAAACACAAAAAAAAATATAAAATAAAAAAACCAAAAATAGTTGTTGTTTTATTGTTCTCTCTCTCTCTATTCTCTCTCTATTGTTCTGCTCTTTTTTACTCTATTCTATTCTGCAATGTTTTATTGTTATTATGTTTTACCATGTTTGCTTTTCAGATTTTTTATACTTTACCGTTTACTGTGTTTTGTTGGTAACCATTTTATTGTTTTCAGGTACGCCATTCAGTTGCAGCGTGGATTTATTTATCTTGACAGCAACAGCTTTTGCTCCCACGATATATAAAGCCGTGACTCCAGCGCTGTCGGAGGTGATTTCACCACCACAGTTACATACTTCAGCATATATGCCGAAGCGTGGGGGCAGCAGTGGGTGGAGGAGCAATTTGCTCCTGCCTTTTGCGGGAGGATGCCCCCATGCTTCGGCATATATATATTTTAGGCACAGGTTGCGTTAAATGTTTTATTTTTTACTATGTTTTTTTTTTTGTATTTGCTTTGCAGGTATGGTAAGTCTTACTGTTATACTGTAATGTTACTTTGTTTTATTGTTAACCATCATTTGCTTAGCAGGTACGCCATTCAGTTGCAGCGCGGATTTATTTATCTTGACAGCAACAGCTTTTGCTCCCACGATATATAAAGCCGTGACTCCAGCGCTGTCGGAGGTGATTTCACCACCACAGTTACATACTTCAGCATATATGCCGAAGCGTGGGGGCAGCAGTGGGTGGAGGAGCAATTTGCTCCGGCCTTTTGCGGGAGGATGCCCCCATGCTTCGGCATATATAAATGGTGCATGTATGCCCATCATTAGAAGTGGGTGGATGAAGGGAGGTATTCTAATGGTGGGCATACCCACCGATCAATATCTTTTTTTCGTTCAGCCCACAGGCTGCATGAAAAAAAAGTTTACAATATATGCCTAACAAGGACCAGCAACGTACTGGTATGTTGCTGGACTTTGAGTGGTTATACCAGAATGATGCCTGCAGGTTTAGGTATCATCTTGGTATCATTCTTTTCAGCCAGCGGTCGGCTTTCATGTAAAAGCAATCCTAGCAGCTAATTAGCCTCTAGACTGCTTTTGCAAGCAGTGGGAGGGAATGCCCCCCACCGTCTTCCATGTTTTTCTCTGGCTTTCCTGTCCCAACATGGAACCTGAAAATGCAGCCGGTGATTCAGCCAGCTGACCATAGAGCTGATCAGAGACCAGAATGGCTCCAAACATCTCTATGGCCTAAGAAACCGGAAGCTACGAGCATTTCATGACTTAGATTTCGCCGAATGTAAACAGCGCCATTGGGAAATTGGGAAAGCATTTTATCACACCGATCTTGGTGTGGTCAGATGCTTTGAGGGCAGAGGAGAGATCTAGGGTCTAATAGAGCCCAATTTTTTAAAAAAAGAGTACCTGTCACTACCTATTGCTATCATAGGGGATATTTACATTCCCTGAGATAACAATAAAATTAATGAAAAAAAAATTAAAATGAAAGGAACAGTTTAAAAATAAGATAAAAAAGCAAAAAAAAAATAAAGAAAAAAAAAAAAAGCACCCCTGTCCCCCCCTGCTCTCGTGCAAAGGCGAACGCAAGCGTCGGTCTGGCGTCAAATGTAAACAGCAATTGCACCATGCATGTGAGGTATCACCGCGAAGGACAGAACGAGGGCAGTAATTTTAGCAGTAGACCTCCTCTGTAAATCTAAAGTGGTAACCTGTAAAGGCTTTTAAAGGCTTTTAAAAATGTATTTATTTTGTCGCCGCTGCGCGTTTGTGCGCAATTTTAAAGCATGTCATGTTTGGTATCCATGTACTCGGCCTAAGATCATCTTTTTTATTTCATCAAACATTTGGGCAATATAGTGTGTTTTAGTGCATTAAAATTTAAAAAAGTGTGTTTTTTCCCCAAAAAATGCGTTTGAAAAATCGCTGCGCAAATACTGTGGGAAAAAAAATATGAAACACCCACCATTTCAATCTGTAGGGCATTTGCTTTAAAAAAAATATATAATGTTTGGGGGTTTAAAGTAATTTTCTTGCAAAAAAAAATTATTTTTTCATGTAATCAAAAAGTGTCAGAAAGGGCTTTGTCTTCAAGTGGTTAGAAGAGTGGGTGATGTGTGACATAAGCTTCTAAATGTTGTGCATAAAATGCCAGGACAGTTCAAAACCCCCCCAAATGACCCCATTTTGAAAAGTAGACACCCCAAGCTATTTGCTGAGAGGCATGTCGAGTCCATGGAATATTTTATATTGTGACACAAGTTGTGGGAAAGAGACAAATCTTTTTTGTTTTTTGTTTTTTTTTGCACAAAGTTGTCACTAAATGATATATTGCTCAAACATGCCATGAGAATATGTGAAATTACACCCCAAAATACATTCTGTTGCTTCTCCTAAGTATGGGGATACCACATGTGTGGGACTTTTTGGGAGCCTAGCCGCACACGGGACCCCGAAAACCAAGCAGCGCCTTCAGGCTTTCTAAGGGCGTAAATTTTTGATTTCACTCTTCACTGCCTAGCACAGTTTCGGAGGCCATGGAATGCCCAGATGGCACAACCCCCCCCCCCAAATGACCCCATTTTGGAAAATAGACACCCCAAGCTATTTGCTGAGAGGTATAGTGAGTATTTTGCAGACCTCACTTTTTGTCACAAACTTTCGAAAATTGAAAAAAGAAAAAAAAAAATACATTTTTCTTGTCTTTCTTCATTTTCAAAAACAAATGAGAGCTGCAAAATACTCACCATGCCTCTCAGCAAATAGCTTGGGGTGTCTACTTTCCAAAATGGGGTCATTTGGGGGGGTTTTGTGCCATCTTGGCATTTTATGGCCTTCAAAACTGTGATAGGTAGTGAGGAGTGGAATCATAACTTAACGCTCTTAGAAATCCTGAAGCCGGTGCTTGGTTTTCAGGGCCCCGTATGCGGCTAGGCTCCCAAAAAGTCCCACACATGTGGTATCCCCGTACTCAGGAGAAGCAGCAGAATATATTTTGGGGTGTAATTCAACATATGCCCATGGCATGTTTGAGCAATATATCATTTAGTGACAACTTTGTGCAAAAAAAAAAAAAAAAATTGTCACTTTCCCGCAACTTGTGTCAAAATATAAAATATTCCATGGACTCAACATGCCTCTCAGCAAATAGCTTGGGGTGTCTACTTTCCAAAATGGGGTCATTTGGGGGGGGTTTGTGCCATCTGGGCTTTTTATGGCCTTCAAAACTGTGATAGGCAGTGAGGAGTGAAATCACAACTTTACGCCCTTAGAAATCCTGAAGGCGGTGCTTGGTTTTCGGGGCCCCGTATGCGGCTAGGCTCCCAAAAAGTCCCACACATGTGGTATCCCCATACTCAGGAGAAGCAGCTGACTGTATTTTGGGGTGCAATTCCACATATGCCCATGGCCTGTGTGAGAAATATATCATTTAGTGACAACTTTGTGCAAAAAAAAAAAAAAATTGTCACTTTCCCGCAACTTGTGTCAAAAAATAAAATATTCCATGGACTCAACATGCCTCTCAGCAAATAGCTTGGGGTGTCTACTTTCCAAAATGGGGTCATTTGGGGGGGGTTTGTGCCATCTTGGCATTTTATGGCCTTCAAAACTGTGATAGGAAGTGAGGAGTGAAATCAAAAATTTATGCCCTTAGAAATCCTGAAGGCGGTGCTTGGTTTTCGGGGCCCCGTACGCGGCTAGGCTCCCAAAAAGTCCTACACATGTGGTATCCCCGTACTCAGGAGAAGCAGCAGAATGTATTTTGGGGTGTAATTCCACATATGCCCATGGCATGTTTGAGCAATATATCATTTAGTGACAACTTTGTGCAAAAAAAAAAAAAGTGTTACTTTCCCACAACTTGTGTCAAAATATAAAATATTCCATGGACTCAACATGCCTCTCAGCAAATAGTTTGGGGTGTCTACTTTCCAAAATGGGGTCATTTGGGGGGGTTTTGTGCCATCTTGGCATTTTATGGCCTTCAAAACTGTGATAGGTAGTGAGGAGTGAAATCACAACATTACGCCCTTAGAAATCCTGAACGCGGTGCTTGGTTTTCGGGGCCCCGTATGCGGCTAGGCTCCCAAAAAGTCCCACACGTGGTATCCCCATACTCAGGAGAAGCAGCTAAATGTATTTTGGGGTGCAATTCCACATATGCCTATGGCCTGTGTGAGCAATATATCATTTAGTGACAACTTTGTGCAAAAAAAAAAAAAATTGTCACTTTCCCGCAACTTGTGTCAAAAAAGAAAGTATTCCATGGACTCAACATGCCTCTCAGCAAATAGCTTGGGGTGTCTACTTTCCAAAATGGGGTCATTTGGGGGGGTTTTGTGCCATCTGGGCATTTTATGGGCTTCAAAACTGTGACAGGTAGTGAGGAGTGAAATCAAAAATGTATGCCCTTAGAAATCCTGAAGGCGGTGATTGGTTTTCGGGGCCCCGTACGCGGCTAGGCTCCCAAAAAGTCCCACACATGTGGTATCCCCATACTCAGGAGAAGCAGCTGAATGTATTTTGGGGTGCAATTCCACATAGGCCCATGGCCTGTGTGAGCAATATATCATTTAGTGACAACTTTTTGTAAATATTTTTTTTTTTGTCATTATTCAATCACTTGGGACAAAAAAAATAAATATTCAATGGGTTCAACATGCCTCTCAGCAATTTCCTTGGGGTGTCTACTTTCCAAAATGGGGTCATTTGGGGGGGTTTTGTACTGCCCTGCCATTTTAGCACCTCAAGAAATGACATAGGCAGTCATAAACTAAAAGCTGTGTAAATTCCAGAAAATGTACCCTAGTTAGTAGACGCTATAACTTTTGCGCAAACCAATAAATATACACTTATTGACATTTTTTTTACCAAAGACATGTGGCCGAATAAATTTTGGCCTAAATGTCTGACTAAAATTGAGTTTATTGGATTTTTTTTATAACAAAAAGTAGAAAATATCATTTTTTTTCAAAATTTTCGGTCTTTTTCCGTTTATAGCGCAAAAAATAAAAACCGCAGAGGTGATCAAATGCCATCAAAAGAAAGCTCTATTTGTGGGAAGAAAAGGACGCAAATTTCGTTTGGGTACAGCTTTGCATGACCGCGCAATTAAAAGTTAAAGCGATGCAGTGCCAAATTGGAAAAAGACCTCTGATCCTTAGGCAGCATAATGGTCCGGGGCTCAAGTGGTTAAGCCTGGTACAGACCATTCGTTTTTTTTTGTTCAACCCAGAAGGTTGCAGCTCCGTCTGGAGCTGCTGTACTAATGATCTCCCCTGCTGTTCTTTTGTGTCCTGACAGGGGGACGGCTCCCACGCCAGAACACTCAGGTCATTGGCTGGGAGCGCTGATCAAGAGCAAATTGGCTGCTTGTTTTTTCCAGTATACTAAACTGGCAGAAGCCGGCCAAACGGCTGCCATACACACGGGCCTGAATGTCCACCGTTTTTTTTTGAACCGGATGTTGTCGCCCGACATACGGCCCCTGTGTACTAAACTTTAGAGCCCTTAAGCCTCGTACACACGATCGGATTTTCGGCAGGGAATTGTGTGATGAAAGACTGTTGGCCTAAAATCCGACCGTTAGTACGCTCCATCAGACAATTGTTGTCCAATCTGCCAACAAATGTTGGATGGCAGGCTAGTAAATTTTTTGCGGACAACGGTCTGTTGTCAGATTTTCCTATTGTCTGTACACAAGTCCGTCACACAAAAGTTAAAAGTACAAACACGCATGCTCGGAATCAGAAGGTCCCCAAAGGGTGGCGCTCAAGAGCTGAAATTCCTTGTAGTACATCACTACGTTTGTGTTTGTTGGCCGACAATTGTGTGCCGTTACTATGCAAGACAAGTTCCTGGCACACGCCCTTCCCACAAAAGTCTGACCCTTTGTCTGCCGAAAATCCAATCAGGTGTACGAGGCTTGAGGGCAGGGACTGTATGTAAATTGTCAGTGCTATATAAATACCAATAAAATAAGGACTAGGGGCACTCCTTGATTTAACACAGGACTTGTGCACAGTACAGTTCTGATATACAGATATAATTAAAAATAATTTTAATTGTATACTTAGCAGATTAAGAGGAAGCAAATAAGAGAAGATCATTGTTAAGGTTAAAGTACAGTTTAATACATGTAGTAAAACACCTGCCTGTACTCTATCTCTAGTACATTACCGTTAATACTCTCTCATTAACATGGACAGCCTTGTTGAATTACTGGATGATTTTCGATCTGCCAGACAAAGCAGGCCTTTTGTTGATTCATAAAAAAAGATGTGTTGTTGCTAAAACTACCTACAAAAAACTCTTTTATTTTGTAATCCAATGAATCGATTATGTTCTACCAGTGTATACTGTTCCTGAGGCTTTAAGACCGTGTGCAAGCATGTCATTGAACCCTTTTGCTGCCGGTGACTTTTTTTTTACACTATTTGCACACATGCTAAAGTGCACTTTTTTTTTTTTTACTTAAAGTGGAGTTCCACCCACTTTTACAACTCTTCAGCATCCCTCACTAAACTGTGCACTGTAAACGAATTGAATATATTTTTATTTTTTTTCTCAGCACCTACTGTATATCTGCTGTATTCATTTTTCACTTCCTCCTCCCTGGCCGCGGCCCATCGCATCATTTCCTGTTTGCAATGCCTTCTTGGAAAAGGGCAGCAACTTCCTCTGACACTGCCGTTGCTATGGAAACCTGACCTGAAACCTATTACACTGCTTGTGCTGCACTGAGCATGTGTGAGATCTGCAAGGATGAGATCCAGGAAGAAATAGAGTCTGGCTTCAGATGCCCACACTTAAGATGGCCGCGGCCTGCTGTAAGTTTATAAAATAACAAACTACTGATATAAACTAACAAAACAGACCTTAGTTTACAGACTAACTTTACTAGAATACATTAAGCTTGTGTATTATAGGGGTATTTATATTTAAAAAGTATAATTTCGGCCGAAACACCACTTTAAAAACGCACTTAAAAATTCTAAACATGATGTATTTTCTGAAAGCAGAGCACCAATTGAATAAAATGATTATGTCTCATATGAAAGCATTAACTGCTTATCAAATCTCTATGTTCATCAAACATACTCTCAAACTAATTTAGTGCAAAAAAACATAATAACATCTCCAAATTTTCCTGGAATGACTTTATTTCTAATGTGGAGCCAGAAGCTGACTCTAGAACATGTAATCAAGCTGCGGCTGCTGGTTATCGAGCCTGATTACCTCCTGATACATCCTTCCACTGCCCTAATATGTATAGTGGCTGTATCCAGGCCGAGGCCGACAAGGCCCAGGCCTAGGGCAGCACTTTGCAGGGGGGCAGCACGGAAAGAGTCCCCGCCGGCTTGTGCTACACTGTTAGTGTAGCGCCATTCTTATGGGGTGGACTGGGCTGAGAAGCAAATTAGTCTAGTGCCCCCATAAAGCGGCCGCACTGCTTCCGGTATACGGCTGGCATCCTGCAACTGTGGGGGGGGGGCGCTGCTTCTAATTTTGACTGTCCTATCATCCTGGACCATAAACCTTCCTCACTGTGCTATACGTTTTCTGCTGCACCATTGGCATGGTTATATCTTCTTAGTCCTCTCCATAAAATGATCAGAAATTTGTGCTTAAAGTAGAACTATAGGCAACACTTTTTTTTTTTTCATTTTGGATAGAATAAGGGAGGGTTAGGGCCCCTGTCAGTTTATTTTTTACCATCCCTGTCCCATTGCAGAGATTTCCCTTTACTTCCTGCCCCACAGCCAAACAGGAAGTGAGAAGAAATCTATGCAAATTAAGGGAATCCGTTGCCCCCCCCCCCGCCCTCAGAATTAGTGTCCCCACTCGAAAATGTCAGGGCAGGTCTTAAACAGCAAGGGGTGTGGCCTTGACAGGAAGGGGTGGTCATATTTAAATTAGGGGGTACACAAGTTTAGTCAGGCCTAGGGCAGCACAAAATCTAAATACACCACTGGGTGTCAGTAAAGAGTTAAGAGTTTTGCATTGGTACCCGTGCCCCATAGTAGGGCATGGCTTCCGAGTCTGTTTTTGACAACAGCTTGACTATTAGGCCTAAAACCAGTCAGAATTTTCAAACAGGTTTTGTCCCCCCCATAGACTTCAGTGGGATTTGCTGCTGGGATCGGGTTCACAGAATTTCACATTTTCCAGTGGATCAAACCCGGACAGATTTTCTCATTTCTTTTTGGGTGACATGAAAGCATTATTTAAGGTTTCATTTTTTTTTTTGGTTTGCTTCTATATTTTTTATTAGGTCGGCTACCGTAACCCTTTTATCATCAGAGTTTTCTTGATTAGAAGGTCCTTTCTCTTTATTTATGAATTGTTTTGTTGCTCGGGGTTCCGGGGGGAAAGCCAAGGCCGGGGAAATGAAACCTCCAGACGATGTGGTCTTTTGATCGTCAGGACTCCTTATAGAACCTCTGATCAAATCTTCAGCTGGACTTTTAGCGGAATTCACACCGCTCTGATATCCTGCAGACAATGGAAACAACGATAAGATAGTAGAGATCAAAAATAGCACAATTAAAATCATGCAAATAAATATATTAATGAGCAACTCAGTGAACTGCTAATGTTTTCCAAGCATCAATGCTACTCCCATGCAGGTCATTCAGTTTATTTTTAATATGAGTTTTTAGCTATGATGATTTAATCTGATAAAAATAGTCATGACAATGCTTAGCAAGATCTAGATGTTCATTATTCAATTGTTACACGCTGTACATTTACTTATGAAAGCTTTGTAGGCTAAGTTCACCTTTTTCCAAATAATAAATATAGTAGATAAGCAGAGCTAAAACATATACACTATATTGTCAAAAGTATTGGGACACCTGCCTTTACACGCTCATGAACTTTAATGGCATCCCAGTCTTAGTCCGTAGGGTTCAATATGGAGTTGGCCCACCCTTTGCAGCTATAACAGCTTCAACTCTTCTGGGAAGGCTGTCCACAAGGTTTAGGAGTGTGTCTATGGGAATGTTTGACCATTCTTCCAGAAGCGCATTTGTGATACCAGGCACTGATGTTGGACAAGAAGGCCTGGCTCGCAGTTTCCGCTCTAATCCCAAAGGTGTTCTATCGGGTTAAGATCAGGACTCTGTGCAGGCTAGTCAAGTTCCTGCACCCCAAACTCGCTCCTCCATGTCTTTATGGACCTTGCTTTGTGCACTGGTGCGCAGTCATGTTGGAACAGGAAGGGGCCATCCCCAAACTGTTCCCACAACGTTGGGAGCATGAAATTGTCCAAAATGTCTTGGTATGCTGACGCCTTAAGAGTTCCCTTCACTGGAACTAAAGGGCCAAGCCCAACCCCTTAAATAAAAACCCATATGATAATCCCTCCTTCATCAAATGATTTCAACCAGTGCACAAAACAAGGTCCATAAACACATGGAGGAGCGAGTTTGGGGTGGAGGAACTTAACTGGCCTGCACAGAGTCCTGACCTAAACCCGATAGAACACCTTTGGGATGAATTAAAGAGGAGACTGGGAGCCAGACCTTCTCGTTCAACATCAGTGTCTGACCTCACAAATGTGCTTCTGGAAGAATGGTCAAACATTCCCATAGACACACTCCTAAACCTTGTGGACAGCCTTCCCAGAAGAGTTGAAGCTGTTGTAGCTGCAAAGGGCGGGCCAACTCAATACTGAACCCTACAGACTAAGACTGGGATGCCATTCAAGTTCATGTGTGTGTAAAGGCAGGCGTCCCAATACTTTTGGAATGATAGAGTATATAAAACATTCTTTTTTGTGCAAACTCAAAAATAAAGGGCTATAGTGCCAAACACCTAATCAAGGTGTCTATGTATTAAAGGGGTTGTAAAACCTCCTGTCATGCAGCAGCCCCCCTTTTACTTTCCTGAGCCCCGTAATTCCCTCGATGGGAATGAGCACACCAGCTCCGGCCAGTGTCTCGGGTCCTGATTGGATAGATTGATAGCAGCACAGCCATTGGATCCTACTGCTGTCAATCAAATCCAATGACACGGCAGCCAGGGGCGGGGCCCAGTCCTGCTGTCTGTGTCAATAGAGGCAGCAACAGGACACAGGAGTGCGCCCACACGAGTTCCCCCGAGGGAGAGCGCTTCTCTGACAGGGCACTCGAGAAGAGGAGGAGCCAGGAGTGCCTTGGAGGGACCCGAGAAGAGGAGGATCAGGGCCACTCTGTGCAAAACCACCTGCACAGAGGAGGCAAGTATAACATGTTTTTTTTTTTTTTGTTTGTTTTTTTAAAAAACAGAACCTTTAGTGTTTCTTTAATACATTACACAAAAATCAATAATATTTCTATTCCCATCAATAGAGCGCTCCAAGTCCATAAGGTGCATGAATAATAAAGTGCAGTCACAACTTCCTGTGCCAAAGTGTCCATTGGGAAAAATCAAAGCGTAAGTTTCAGATGTGCTCCACTCAAAACAAAGGTTTTCAATTAATGTTCCATCCACTGTTGCAAATAGATTTGTATAAATGTATGTGGAGTGTGGATGGAGCACAACTGAATGTTCAGTTTCAGGTGGAGCAAAATAGATTTTTCACATCACCAAAGTCAGTGTAATTATATAAATCTATTTGCAACAGTGGATGGAGCATTCATTGAAAACTTTGTGGACTCACTGAGTGGACTCGGGGGAGCACATCTGAAACTTAGACAAATAAATAAGGTTTTTTACCGAAACGGAGGATGAGTTGCCGGCTCTTCATACTCACATCGGAAACTTGTGCTTGGACTTTTCCTAATGGACACTTTTGCACATAAAGTTGTGGTTACACTTTATTGTTAACGCACCTTATGGACTTTGAGGACTTTATTGATGGGAATGAATAGGTGTTTGGCACTATAGCACTTTATTTTTGAATTTGCACGAAAAAGGTCATTCTATATCGATTTATTAGCGCTGTCTCATCTATTATATTTATTGATTGTGTTGAACACTGGAGGGTACAAAGAAATCAATCTTTTTTTTTCCTGGTGTAGGTGTTAAAGGAGTTGTAAAGGCAGAAGGTTTTTTATCTTAATGCATTCTATGCATTAGGATAAAAAAAACTTCTGTGTGTAGCAGTGTCCCCAGCACCAGTTACCTACCTGACCACCTCCTCTCTCCAGCAATGTCCACGATCCCTGTCAGTAAAGGTTCCACCCGCTGGTAATACTATCTGACATTTGCCGTGCAGTACTGATGTACACCAGCAGGTGTCTCCTGGCAGTTTGGAACTGTCAGGGGAGCTTTCCCCTGCTGGTGTTATGTGATCTTTGGGCCACAGTACTGGCGTCCACCAGCGGGTGCTTCCTGGCAGTATTGAGCCGACATCACCTCATGCGGTCAGGCATCACCTGAGCCTGATTGCAGGAAATGGTATAAAAACCCAGCAAGCTCACACATCCTTGCCTTGGTATTGTCCTTGAGCCCTGACCTGTATCCTGTGTACCTGCAAACCAGATTCTGAACCTGTATTTGTACCTGTTCCTGTCCATCCTGTTATCCTGTATTCCTGTTCCCCTGCCCTGCAGCCTGATCCCTTCCACCTTCTCCCTGTCTGTCTTGCTCCTTGCCCCCCCCCCCCCCCCATCTGCTGATCTCCCAATTATGACCCTGGCCTGGCAAAAACTTCGATTCTGGTATCCCTTTTGCTGTATACAGTAGGTGACCGCGATATTGTTTCAATCTCGCCGCTGTTATCGGCGAGATTTGACACCTGCGAGCCCCGTCGTGGGAGCCAGCGCCGAGCTTGCTCGCTCATCGGGAAAGGAAAACAGTTTTTTCCTTTCACGATGAGCGACAGGCAGTGTTGACAGCTGTCTGGTATGAATCATGAGAGGGAATGCCGCGCCAAATTTTAAATAAAAAACAGGCATGAGTTCCCCTCCAGGGGCATACCAGGCACTTAGGTCTGGTATGGATTTTAAGGGGAACCCCCTACGCCAAAAAATCGGCGTGGGGGTCCCCCCCAAAATCCATACCAGACCCTTATCCGAGCACGCAGCCCGGCCGGTCAGGATAGGGGGTGGGACAAGTGAGAGCGCCCCCCCCTCCTGAACCATAACAGGCCGCATGCCCTCAACATGAAGGGGTGGGCGCTTTGGGGCAGGGGTGTGCCCTGCGGCCCCCCCCACCCCAAAGCACCTTGTCCCCATGTTGATGAGGACAAGGGCCTCTTCCTGACAACCCTGGCCGTTGGTTGCCTGCATCTGCAGGTGGAGGGCTTATCGGAATCCAGTGCACGATGACTTATATAGGCAGGAGGTGTGGTCACCGGGTGATGTCACCCAGTGACCTGCCCCTTATGACGTCACAGTCCTATCACGCCCGGGACTGTGACGTCATAAGAGGGTGGGGTCACTGGGTGACATCACCCCCTTATGCCTATATAAGTCATTGCGCACCGCTCACACAGCATTACAGTGGGAGAGAGCGTCGTGTCAACATTGCAAGAAGAGAAGAAGGAACAAGACGGTGGAGAAGACCGGGCCATCGCTAGCAAAAGAGCGGCAAAAGAGCAGAAGATAGCTGAGGAGCCCGGCAGAAGATCCAGAGGGCGGGAAAAGAACCGAAACACCGGGAGAAGAGGCCGGAGAGCGGGAGAAGAACCGGACGCTGGGAGAAGAGGTCGGAGAGAGCGGAGAAGTCGGAAGAAGACCCCCGAAGTCGGAAGAAGACCCCTGGAGCTGCCTAATAAATTACTTTTAAAACCTGTGTAGTGTGTTTTTTTTATTGACACTTTTTCCCCCCAGGTGAATGGGTAGGGGTACGATGTACCCCATACACATTCACATAGGGTGGGGGGCTGGGATCTGGGGGTCCCCTTATTATGGGATCGGGCTGGAAACACATTCTTTCGATCAGATACTGTATGCTTGTTAGATTGTTGTTCTTTGTGGGTCACTGTTTGGTTTGTTTATACTGTTTGGTATTGGTGGTGCGTTTATATTTGTATTCACATATCTTAATAAAATACTTTTTCACCTACATATGTTTGGTTCACTCTGTGCAGTTCACGCAGTTCTGGTCACATCTGATTTATGACAGCCATCCAGTACGCTCCTCCTGATTAGCTGAGACAGAGCAGCGGCGCTATTGGCTCCATCGGCTGTCAATCAAAGTCAGTCAGCCAATCAGGCGAGGGAGAGGGGGGGCAGGGCCAGGTCGGGGGTCCATGTCTGAATAGATACATGGAGCTCTGACTCAGCTTGGGTGACAACCTGTAACAAGCTGCTGGCTGAGGGGCACTCAAAGGAGGGAGGGATTAGGAGCAGCAATGAGGGACCCGAGAAGAGGAGGATCTGGGCTGCTCTGTGCAAAACCAACTGCACAGAGGAGGTAAGTATAGCATGTTTTTTTATTTTTATTTTTTTAATAACAATGCGAGCCTTTACAATCACTTTAACCACTTAAGCTCCGGACCATTTGGCTGGCCAAGACCAGAGCACTTTTTGCGATACGGCACTGCGTCATTTTAACTGACAATTGCGCGGTCGTGCGACGTGTCTCAAACAAAACGTGTGTCCTTTTTTCCCCACAAATAGAGATTTCTTTTGGTGGTATTTGATCGCCACTGTGGTTTTTATTTTTTGCGCTATAAACAAAAAAAGAGCGACAATTTCGAAAAAAAATGCATGATTTTTTTTACTTTTTGCTATAATAAATATCCCCAAAAAATATATAAAAAAACATTTTTTTTCCTCAGTTTAGGCCGATATGTATTCTTCTACATATTTTTGGTAAAAAAAAATATCGAAATAAGCGTATATTGATTGGTTTGCACAAAAGTTTTATCGTGACTGCGACATTATGGCGGACACATCGGACAATTTTGACACATTTTTGGGACCATTGGCATTAATACAGCGATCAGTACGATTAAAAATGCATTGATTACTGTAAAAATGTCACTGGCAGTGAAGGGGTTAACACTAGGGGACAGTGAAGGGGTTAAGTGTGTCCTAGTTTGTGTTCTAACTGAAGGGGGATGGGACTGTGCAGGGAAGATAACAGATCGCTGTTCATACTCTGTATGAACAGACGATCTGTCCGTTCCCCCCTCAAAGAAACGGAAACTGTGTTTACACGCACAGTTCCGGGCTCTCTGTGCGCCCCGAGCGATCGCGGGACCCCGGCGGTGATCAAGACCGCCGGGCACTCGCATCGGCTCGGGGGGCAAGCAGTGTGGGGGGGGGCATAACGTTGTTTCGCCCAGCCGTGCCATTCTGCCGCAGTACAACTGCGGCGGCTGGTCGGCATGTGGTTAAGCATATCATATCTTTTCCAGATAATATCCTATGCAGTCAAGGGGCCTCAGCAGATAATCAAAAACTGCTCAGTGCTTTGTCTATAGCCTGGTACACACTATGAGGTTTTTTTTTTAGTTCAAGCCAGCAGGTTGAAAGACAAAAAAACTGTCAGCTCCGGTCGGAGCCACTGTACTAACTATGCAAAGTTAGTACAGCGATCTCCTGTGCTGAGCTGTTGTGTTCTGACAGGGAGACAGCCCCCCCACCAGAACACTCTGATCAGCGCTCTCCACCATTGGCTGAGAGTGCTAATCTGGACTCGGTCGGCTGCTGGCTTTCCAGCATGCTCGTCTGACAGAAGCCAGCCAAACGGCCGGCTTCTGTTGGACAGGGTGGCATACACACACAGGCCAAATGTCTTTTTTTTTGAACCGGCCAGTGTCTCCCGACATTCGGACCATGTTTACACGGCTTAAATATAATCTTACCTGGTCTGGATACTTGTTTTTCAAAGATTTCAGTATTTATCATCGGAGCAGTGACTTCCATCTGTGAATTCTGGAGTCCGTTATGAGGTCCATCTTTATAGCTTCTTCTTTCTGGATATCAATATATGAAGCGACATTTGAAACAGAACATGGAACAGAGAATCTTCGGATCGGCAGCACACACACACAGAAAGTAAAGTATAAAGTCTTTATTGAAGCATAAATATTAAAAGCACTGGATGGGTACAGACAGGGGAAATGCAGGTAGGTTGACGCGTTTCACACTATAGAAGTGCTTTGTCAGAACCACAGAAGTTGCAAAAACTACAAGCGCATTTATAACACATAAATCACATGACAGCACAAGTGCATCTCATTAAAATCAGACTCGGCTGTTGCAACTGCAGACCGATAAAATCTCCTGTTTAGAAAATCGTTTAAAAACGGAAACGCAAAAAAAGAAAGATTCTATTCCATATAACAACCTTAACCACTTGCCGACCGGCTCCTGTACATATACGTCGGCATTTTAAAGATGTATATCTCAGTAACGGCAGCACCTGTTGCCAGAACCGCGATATCCATCTCTTCAGTGGGCAGTTCTGTTTCCGATAATGGTGGTCTCTGCGGCGGATTCGCCGCAAGATCACCATTATCGGAGGTGATCAGGGCTTGTCCGTAGCTAGGTATGGAGACGAGTGAGGGGGAAGATGGCTCCCACCCGTCTTCATACTATCGCTGGGCGGGAGCCAAGTCAAAACGTCACTTCTGCCCATACGTCTTAAAGGGCCATTTTTTGTGGTCATTTTTTCAAATGACAATTTTTTTTTTCTTTTTAAGGCCAAATATGAGATCTGAGGACTTTTTGACTCCAGATCTCATATTTAAGGGGTCCTGTCATGCTTTTTTCTATTACAAGGGATGTTTACATTCCTTGTAATAGGAATAAAAGTGACCCAATTTAAAAAAAAAAAAAAGTGTAAAAATAAATAAAATCAAGTAAAATAAATAAGAAAAAAAAATTGTTAAAGAGCCCCGTCCTGACTTCCAACTTCCACCATGAAGACATTTTCCAACATCCTACAAATTTGCTTATTTAGATTGGAGGATTAGTAGTACTCTGTACCGCTCTAAATGCAAGTGCTGCAGGTTTTATAGGCCCCCTTCCTGGCCAGAGCAAAGCCTAGGGCTGTGTATTTTATTATTGGCCAGGAATGGGCTCAGGGGTGTACTACACACAGAGTGCAGAGTTATTGGATGCACTACACACAGAGTGCAAAATTCAGGGGTGCACTACACACAGATTGCAAAGTTCAGGGGTGCACTACACACAGAGTGCAAAATTCAGGGGTGCACTACACAGAGTGCAGGGCTTAGTCTTCTTCCACAGCTGCCTACCTCTGCAATCCCCATCCACATCTCACTTTTACCCCTCTTCAGCTCATACCTCTGCATGCAACCCCTCTTCCACTGCCCCTATCTTCTCCCTCCTTAAAAGCTCCACCACCTTCCACTTATCTTAAAGTGGATGTAAACCCTTATATATACCGAGTGAAGTGAACAGCTTCAGCTGATACACAGAAATAAAACAAATCTCCCTACATAGGTTTTACATGTATATCTGCCGTCCTCATCTTTATATACTGTTTAGGAAGTGCAGATCATGTTAGGAGATTTTCTCTTCCTGTTTAACACTGCAGTGAAGTCTGGGCATACAGCCAAGACAGCTGATTGGAGGAAAGGCACACGCCCCCTCTCCTCATAGGTAGAAACTTTCAGCTCTGTCCCTTGAATGATTCAGCTCAGTGCTAATCTTATTTATAGCATCCTCTGCATCACAAACATCAGGCTGCTTTTATCATATGTGCTGGAGAGCCTGTCAGAAGTTATCATGCTGATAACAGAAGAACGGAGCAGGAGAAAGCTACGCGACATAGGGCTTTAAAGAGAGATAAGAAAACACTACAGATATATGTGCCCAGCTCAAATTTCATGAATCGAATTTACATCCACTTTAATTGTGTTGCTGTATTAAGCTGAAGCACCCAGCCGGCTCTATTACCTTCCCACACACTGTAGGTGGCTCTGCCTCTCTCACTTGCAGAGATATTATCCTGCGGGGTGTCAGCACCTTCACCTCCCTTGTCTCCATCCTGCACTCAGTGAGAGCCGCTCAGGAGATCAGATGTCTGGGAGCCGTTGGGGGAAAAGCTGTCACTTGTTAACACAGAAGCCGAACTTCTGTTTTTACAAGTGATAATGGTGAGTAGGAAGCAGAGGACCTGAGCCAGAGGTGGTGGATTTCCACCAAGTTCCAGCTGAAAAAAAGCACTGGGTGTAACCCTTCAATGGGACCAACTGGGGGAGCACTTCTAGGAGTAGCAACATTTATAAGTAACAGAAACAATCATAACAGGCAGTTAATATGCTTTCTGTATGAGATTGTTGATATTTACCAATCTCTCCTTTCTTCTCCCTCCCTCAATAAAAGCTCCACCATCTTCCACTTATCTTAATTGTGTTTCTGTATTAAGCTGAAGCACCCAGCCGGTTCTAGTACCTCCCCGAAAACTGTAGGTGGATCTGCCTCTCTCACTTGCAGGGAGATCATCCAGCGGGGTGTCGGCATCCGCATTGCACCCCCTGGCTCCTGCACCTCCCTTGTCACCATCCTGCACTCAGTGGGAGCTGCTCAGCAGATCAGATATGTGGGAGCCCTTGGGAGACAAGCTGCAACTTGTAAACACAGAAGGCGGACTTCTGTGCTTACAAGTCATAGTGGTGAGAAGTAAGCAGAGGGCCTCAGCCAGAGCTGGTGGCGTTCTACCAAGTTCCAGTTGAAAAAAGCCCTGGGTGTAACCCTTTAATGGGACCAACTGGGGGAGCATTTCTAAGAGTAGCGACATTTATAAGTAACAGAGAGAAACAATCATAACAGGCAGTCAATATGCTTTCTGTATGAGATTGTTGATATTTACCAATCTTATGCTGCTGTGCTGCTTGTCCTCTGCCTGAGTCTTTGATCTGCATGTCTATGCTCGGTCTGAGGTCCTTTGTACCCTGTGGGCTGGTAATGTGTGAGTTACTATGGGTGGGTGCTGTCACTGTCTTCAGACCAGTATCTGATGTGTGGTGGACTGGTGCTGCAAGAACTGTGCTGTACACAGGAGCCTGCCGATTCCCAGATTGCTCTGAGTAGCCTTCCTGTCTTTCTGGGACACGATTGCTAATCCTAGTCGGTTTGTTGGCTGAAAGAGAGCAGAAATGTGATGCATATTCAGATTCAAAACACGCGTCCTCACGCTTTCTCTAAACACTTTATTCAACGCGTTTTTGACCAATTACTCTGATCCCTCTTCAGAAAGAGTATTTAAAGCGGTGTTCCGCCCCCAAAAAAAAAAATTTAAAAGCCAGCAGCTACACATAATGCAGCTGATGGCTTTTAACAATACGACACTTACCTGTCCTGGAGTCCAGCGATGTCGGCACCGCAGCTGATGTTTCCATCAGCTGTCAGGTGCTGCCGCTGCCATTACGGGTAAGGGTACCTGTCAGTGTAGCCTTATGGCTTCACGCCGGGAACCCTACTGCGCATGCGCGAGGCCCCGCTCTTCTCTCCTACTGGCTGTTATATTCTTAATATCTAAATTTTAATTGGCTTTATTAAAAAGAATATGCATTTTCCATAATTGTGTGAATGATAGGACTTTGAGCTAGTGATATCCAGATGGCGACTTATTGACTAAGACTGCAGGTCAAGACCCTGTCAGAATTTGATGGATTTTGTAAATAATATATGTATGGGTTGAAAATCTTCCTATGTAACCGATACTCTGTTTGATATATGCGTTTATGTTTTAAATGGTCTGATGTATAGTCTGAACGTCTCTCTCACACATATATCTTGTTTCATGTTTAAAAGGTTTGGTAAAGTAGGCCAGATGTTGCTCTCTGTTAGCCCCCACTCTTAGGAAGGAGGAGAAAGGGGAGTGTATGGGAGGGATTTGTGTTTGGGCGCGAATTTGAAAGACTGAGTTCATATAGACACAAGGGTTTCAGTCTTCTGCCTCTTTGCTTACATCTTCCTCTTCAAGACACAGCTCTCCTATGCACACAGAATTCCTTCCAGGACACAAGAAGTTAATCGGCCATCTTTGAAGAGCTTATACAAAGGAAGCACATGGTCTAATGATTTTAAGAACTCTTTTCAGATCTTTAAAACAAATGAACTATATTTGAAAATATTTTGCATATATGAAACAACACTAATTCTGAATATGAATGTACTATTTTTGTAAGTATTTTCCAAGTTTATGTGTGTACAATAAAACACACAGTTTGATTTAAGCTGACTCAAGCAGAAATAATTCCAAAATTCGTCTCACGAGAAAACATCATTATTGAAGGCTTTTTATACAATATTAAGCCATTTATTTCACTGGCCTGGTGACAGGGAGAGGAGGAGGGAGCCCCATGGTAATGTCACGGGCCGCGGTCCGGACTCCTGGAAGTGGGAACAGGATACCTCTCAAAGACAGGTATCCTGTCCCCCCTCCCCCCCGGAAAGGTGCCAATTGTGGCACTGGAGGGGGAGAGGAGACAAATGAGCGGAAGTTCCACTTTTGGGTGGAACTCCGCTTTAAAGTACACATTGGCATGCATTAATAAAACTCTGTTGGTAAACAGTAAACTTGTATATATTTCAATTGTGCACTTGGTTGTTTAGAGTTTTGCTTCAAAGCATAAATAAAGTCCGCAAATACCTACCTCCCCGTGTTCCCTCACCAGTGCTGACATCTTCTTCTCGGCTTCTTTCAGGTGACGGGTCTGCAGTTGTCTTGATTGTCCAGCAGGGAGATGATGTGAGATAAATATTGGCATTCTGGTGGTGGCTACATTAGAAAATTCTGTTTTAAAATGGACCTGATCTTTAACCTTTTCGTAACCAGAGCCATTTTTGCATATGATATTTGATATCGCTATCTATAGATATACAGTATCTCACAAAAGTGAGTACACCCCTCACATTTTTGTAAATATTTAATTCTATCTTTTCATGTGACAACACTGAAGAAATGACACTTTGCTACAATGTAAAGTAGTGAGTGTACAGCTTGTATAACAGTGTAAATTTACTGTCCCCTCAAAATAACTCAACACACAGCCATTAATGTCTAAACTGCTGGCAACAAAAGTGAGTACACCCCTAAGTGAAAATGCCCAAATTGGGCCCAAAGTGTCAATATTTTGTGTGGCCACCATTATTTTCCAGCACTGCCTTAACCCTCTTGGGCATGAAGTTCACCAGAGCTTTACAGGTTACCACTGGAGTCCTCTTCCACTCCTCCATGATGACATCACGGAGCTGGTGGATGTTAGAGACCTTGCGCTCCTCCACCCTCTGTTTGAGGATGCCCCTCAGATGCTCAATAGGGTTTAGGTCTTGGCCAGTCCATCACCTTTACCCTCAGCTTCTTTAGCAAGGCAGTGGTCTTCTTGGAGGTGTGTTTGGGTCCGTTATCATGTTGGAATACTGCGGCCCAGTCTCCGAAGGGAGGGGATCATGCTCTGCTTCAGTATGTCACAGTACATGTTGGCATTCATGGTTCCCTCAATGAACTGTAGCTCCCCAGTGCCGGCAGCACTCACACAGCCCCAGACCATGACACTCCCACCACCATGCTTGACTGTAGGCAAGACACACTTGTCTTTGTACTCCTCACCTGGTTGTCACCACACACGCTTGTCACCATCTGAACGAAATAAGTTTATCTTGGTCCCATCAGACCACAGGATATGGTTCCAGTAATCCATGGCCTTAGTCTGCTTGTCTTCAGCAAACTGTTTGCTGGCTTTCTTGTGCATCATCTTTAGAAGAGGTTTCCTTCTGGGATGACAGCCATGCAGACCAATTTGATGCAGTGTACAGCATATGGTCTGAGCAGTGACAGGCTGACCCCCCCACCCCTTCAACCTCTGCAGCAATGCTGGCAGCACTCATATGTCTGTTTCTCAAAGACAACCTCTGGATATGATGCTGAGCACGTGCACTCAACTTCTTTGGTCGACCATGGTGAGGCCTGTTCTGTGTGGAACCTGTCCAGCTCAGTTTCAGGGTCTTGGCAATCTTCTTATAGCCTAGGCCATCTTTATGTAGAGCAACAATTCTTTTTTTTTCAGATCCCCAGAGAGTTCTTTGCCATGAGGTGCCATGTTGAACTTCCAGTGACCAGTATGAGAGAGTGAGAGCGATAACACCATATTTAACTCGCCTGCTCCCCATTCACAACTGAGACCTTGTAACACTAATGAGTCACATAAACACTGGGAAGGGGAAAATGGCTAATTGGGCCCAATTTGGACATTTTCACTTAGGGGTGTACTCACTTTTGTTGCCTGCGGTTTAGACATTAATGGCTGTGTGTTGAGTTATTTTGAGGCAACAGCAAACTTACACTGTTATACAAGCTGTACACTCACTACTTTACATTGTAGCAAAGTGTCATTTCTTCAGTGTTTTCACATGAAAAGATATAATAAAATATTTACAAAAATGTGAGGGGTGTACTCACTTTTGTGTGTGTGTGTATATATATAGCAGAGACCCTAGGGAATAAAATGGCGGTTGTTGCAATTATTTATGTCACGCGGTATTTGTGCAATTTGAAAAAAAATGTGAAAGATGATGTTATTCCGAGTAAATAGATACCCAACATGTCACACTTTAAAATTGTGCACACACGTGGAATGGTGCCAAACTTTGGTACTTAAAAATCTCCATAGGTTATACTTATGTAAACATCCCTGGTAATAGGAATAAGACATGACAGGCCCTCTTTACAGATGATGTCTTTGAGGACGAACCGCGTCGGGTTTTCATGCTATATAGGCCATTGCATTCCATACACTGTTTCTTGCTGGATTTTGGTTATAGGTGTTTTTATCTTGGATATGATGTAAGAGTTCTACCTTTTAAATAAAATCTACAAATACAGTTTTACACTATGTGGAGGCTTTTTTGTTTTTATGGTCCAGCGCAATGCATGATTCAACATTGTGAACGATGGTCCAGTCGTGAGGCTCTGATTGGTGACCCTTAAAGCTGCCTTCTGAACTTCATACTCTGGTTTCACTTAAACCGGCGTTCCACCCAAAAATGGAACTTCCGCTAAGAGAAGGTGACCCCCTGACATGCCACATTTGGCATGTCATTTTTTTGGGGGGGGGGGAGCAGAGACCCTCTTTTCAGAGGGTCCTTTCTTTTGGCGCAAGATCACCTCTTCCCCCTCCCTCTCGGCAATCATCTGGGACATGTCACAGGTCCTAGATGATTGCTCGGCCAGTCACAGGGCTCGGCTCGCGCATGCTCAGTGGGTGCCCGGCTGTGAAGTCACAGCCGGGCACCCACAGTTGCAATGCCGGCACCGCAGAGCTGAGGGGGAAATGAGCGGGGCTTCGATCCCCCGCATCGCTGGACCCTGGGACAGGTAAGTGTCCGATTATTAAAAGTCAGCAGCTACAGTATTTGTAGCTGCTGACTTTTAATTTTTTTTTTTTTAAGCGGAACTCCGCTTTAAGCGCCGCTGACTCAGTGCTCTGGTATCCAAGTCCACGTGCTCCAGTAAGCACATTATCCCCTTTGGTGGTGGATTGTCACGTATTGTGTGATGATAGTACTGCTACTTCAGATCACTGTGATTACACCGTTTGGTCTTTTTAGTTGTTTTATGGACTTTGCAACCATCTTTGTTTATCTTCACATTTGGCACTGTTGTTATATGATATATATTGTCTGTTGTATATATTATCCACTCCTTTGTATTCTTCAGCGCTGCACTTCCACTTTATATTCAAGTCAAGTCCCCGATGTCATATGACGTCAACCCGAGGAAAGTGGTTAAAATTGTGTGCACCTGCCCTCCATTGAAGCTGATGAAATGCAGATCACCTTCCATCAGCTTTTGCCCTAGCTATACAGGCTGGGGAAAGAGAAAGGGGGCCTGCAAGTGATATTTTATATGTTGCTTCCTGGGCAACAAAAAGAAAGGGAGTAGACAAATTTTACATCTGCTTAGCTCCTTCCCCTCTTCCCAGCGGAAACAGGCAACGCCGTTCCCAGGTGTGCCGATGGGCACACAGAGCCAGGGATACATGGCGGGCTCACACAATGGGGGTATAGCCACCGCATGTGTAAACCCACCTGCTGTCACATATACAGTATACAATGCACGAACCTGGCAGGGTTAAAGTGTATGTCAACCTTAACATTGAACTTCTCTTATTTGCTCTCTTTCTCCATGTTAAATATATTATTGGAAACATTTTATAATACCTAAATGATACGTGCAAAAAAAGAAAAAAATTCCTGTTGATCATGTCAGAAATTCAGAGATGAATGTATGCCGATGACACCCTACTCTACCTGGGTGATACTCAGGGTACCTTTCAAACCGTCATGACCCTTATCAAGGCCTTTGGCGAGCTATCAGGCTTTTCCATTAACTGGAATAAGTCGTTGTTGCTGCCTGTAGATCCCATAACAGCCCCCCTACCTGATTGTGAAGAAATGGTACAAGTGGTATCCTCTTTTCGCTATCTGGACATTCAGGTTACCCCAGACCCGTCCCAATATATCGCTCTTAATCTAACTCCCCTACTCAAATTCCGCGAAAAAGGTACTACCTGGTGCAAATGACCATTGTCAGTAGTAGGGAGAATTAACCTCATTAAAATGGTATAGGCACCACAATTACTGTATGTATTTAACAATTCTCCAGTCTGGATTCCCCGACGGTGGTTTGACAGGATAGATTCCGAATTTAGGGAACTGATATGGTGCAAAAAGATAGCTAGGATTAGTCTATCGACACTACAATATACAATATAGTAAAGATGAGGGGGGACTGGCGATCCCTCATTCTAGAGCCTATTACCTCGCTTCCCAGCTACAACAGCTGGGGGGCTGGGGAATGGTAGACTTAATGGATCCTATCTGCAGACTCCTGATCACGCCAGACGAGAATGTCTCTGCACTTGCATGTTTAGAAGCGGGATACATACACCTAGACCCTAGGGCCCCCACTGTGATGCTGTTGAAGACTTTATGGTCATATATTAAAAGGATGCTGGGGATACGGGGCTATCTAACCCACACTCCATTATGGTGGAATCTGAACTATAGAGAAATACTGAAACTCAAGGGGTTTGGGAACTGGGAACTAGCGGGAATACGCTATATTTCACAACTATATGACAGGCCAAATCTCAAATCCTTTATGGAAGTGCAAGCAGAGTTTGATATACCACGTACCAACTTCTTTAAATACTTGCAGCTGCGACATGCACTACAAACACAATCAAAATATGCTCCACCTCAGTTGACTGACCATACACTGATACAGGGGATCCTTATTGAAGGCAATAAGAAGGGAATGGTCTCTAGATGTTATAATATTATCCTCAATGCTATACAGGATCCCTCCAGTCTGCCTTGTAGAGGTGGCTGGGAGGGGGATATGGGGGCCATAGACGGGGAGACGTGGGATCTTTACCTCACTTCTGCCTCTTTGGTGTCGGTATCTGCCTCTCAAAAACTGTCCAATCTGTATCTGTTGCATAGAGCATACAGAACCCCTGTACAACTTTATAAAGGGGGGGATCGTAATACCCCCTCTGTCCAAAGTGTGAGAGGGATCACGGCGACCTCATTCACATGCTTTGGAAATGCCCCAAACTCTTGACCTGATATCTCAGGTTTATATGGTTACTATTCCATGGAACCCAGTTGTGTGTCTGCTGGGCGCCCTGGACGAGGAGACCCTAACTCCATCGGCTCATACAGCGGTTCTGCGACTGCTGTATGTTGCACGTAAACGGATCACACACTTTTGGATCATCCCAAGGGTGCCCTTGGGACGATCCAAATTAACATACCAACACAGAAATGTCCAGCGTAAATTTTACTCAATGTGACAGGCTTGGTTAGATGTCCCGGGATTGGCATCACATCAGCTGATTAAAGACAGGCTCCTACAAGTGTAGATGACACGGGAACCCCAGACTAGTGGCTGACTGGGCTTTGTGTCACATACAATCCCATGTGGTATTGGTGGCCTTGGTGGGTCGAGGTAGTTTGTTTGTTCATGTTTGATATACCCTCAGGGCCCTGAGGGATTACAAAGGTGAAACTGTTTGTTCTTTTCTCTCCCTTTTCTATATCTTTATATATGCATCAATCTTAGAAACTGAAATTTGCATGGATCTGTATACATTGTACTGACTGACAGCATATTATGGAATGTCAAATGTTTTACTCCTTTTTCCTACTGTATACTGAATGACATATACCCTGTATTGTGAAAGACAAAATAAAAACTTTTTTCTGATTAAAAAAAAAGAAATTCAGAGATGTTCTGTGTCTTGTGCATATTTCCTGTGTTATCTCAAGAACAATTAGCCCTCCTAGACCTTTTCTTGGACTATAAGAATAATTAGTCTGTATGCTGTAGAGATGAGGAGAGTTGAAGGGGTTGAGTTGTTTAGTAAAAGACAACTGGGCAGGGCTGACACCATTCAGTCCACAAAAAAAGCAGTGTCCGTTCACAACAGGACATAGGAGCTGAGTTCATTTCTAGTCGATCATCAAATATTTTTTGTACTTGCAGCATTTATAAACAGATAAAACATGGAGAAATGTGCATTCATTTTGGAGATGTACTGTAAAGGTGTTTTTTTATTTTCTTGGACATACACATTAATGATAGGACTCTGTTAAATGGTGACATTGGACTATACATTTTTCTGGGTGGAGACAGTTCTCTTTACCCTTTGAAAATGTTTAATGCTTTGACTAAATATAATCTTACCTCGTCTGGATAATGCTGCTACTGAGGATTCATCGTTTTTCAGAGTTTTTTCTTGGTTGTTACTTCTTTCTGTTACACTCTTAGGATTTGTATTGCAATATTGAGGTTTGTTGGACAGATGGTCTTCTGAGAGCAGACAAGAAAATTCAACACAATTTACATTACTATTGGAGATAATGGAGGAGGAGATTCTCTTAAAGTGTAACTCCACTTTTGTTGAGAGAAAAATATTCCCCCCTGAGTGATCTATGTGCATTGCGAGGATTTTAACACATTTTGTTGAAGATTCCTACCTTTTGGAATTCTGAAGAATTCCCTGTGTGTGTGTCTATTTGGGAAAGTGAGTCTAATGGGAGCGGTTTCATAATTATCAATCAGCTGAGCACCTGCAGGGCACTAATGAGGAAAGCTGGGGCGTGACCGGATGCAGGTGTGAACAGTGAGCGAGTGCTCTCTCCCGGCCCCGTCCCTGATGCTGTATTAGCGCTGCTGCTTGAATGGGTCTGCCCAGCCGTGTGATAGCCCTGTGAGCTCCGGGTCCCTGCCTTTGACGCTCAGAGGCTCCCATTGCCTGAATTCTAAGGGACGGTGTCCTGTCTGATTGGGGAGGCAAGAGAGAAGGCTGAGACAAGGCTGGGGAGGATCAGCTGTTAGTTCTCCCCGCCGTGCGGCTGTGTAAAGCGGAGTCCTGGGAGCTACTATTAACGTGTCTGTGGCGGCGCTGGGTTGCTTAGCGACGCCACGCCGTAGCAGTAGGAGGCTTGGTACGTTGCTCAGCGGCAAGAGAGGAGGCTGGGAAGATCAGCTGAGCGGGGCAGAGACTCGGGAACGAACGCCGCTGCTGTGTTTGTGGCTGTGTTAGGCTGCCTAGTGACACCTTGCCAACACAGCGAGAGGTCGAGGAAGCAGATACAACTTCAAAAAGCCCTGCTGAAGCCCTGCAGACTCCCTAGATGCTAAAGGGAGAGAGGTAAAGATTCTGTTTACATTAGCATATACTACAGAGACTGTGTATTTAAGCAGGGAGCCTGGGATCCGGCTTTTGTTACTATACAGAGCGGTCTGCTAAAGTGTGGAAGGATTGACTGGTGGACTGATTGATTACACTGTGTGGACTGGAGGGCTAAGAGTGCTTAAAGTATCATAGTTGGCTATGACCAAGAGAAAGGGGGAAGATCAGCTACAGCAGCCCCAAGAAAATATGCCTGTTCAAGCTACCTGGGCAGCCAAAGAAAAGGAGAAGGGGTCTCAAAATGCATCCGCATTAACAGCTGCTGCAAAGCTGGAAAAATTTGCACATAGTGCTACGCAGTCTCCAGCCAAAAACAACCAGCCGACTGCGGGAAAGTCCTCAGCTGGGGGCCCGGGGGATAGAAGGAGCCTGGGGAAAGGGCCTGATAACCAGGTAGCCAGCACAAGAGTAACGAACAAAAAAAGCCTGGAGAGGGAGCAGCCCGGAATAGTAGGGGATAGCAGCCCTAGCACAGCCGTAGCCTCTGATCAGGAACCCACCTTAAAAGAGGTACTATGTGCCGTAAACGCATGCAGGAGCTCGATAAGCGGGATGTGGGAAGAGCTGAAAGCTTTAAGTGAGGAGTTTAGCAGTATTAAACAAGAGCTTCAGAAAACAGTGGAGAGAGTTAAAATGGTGGAGGAAAGGGTTAGCCAAGTAGAAGATATCGTAACCCCAATGCGGCATGAGTTTAAAAAAATGCAAGCACAACTAGACGCCAACAGCCTTAAGATGGACGAATGGGAGAACAGGTCCCGAAGACAGAACGTAAGAGTGATGGGTCTCCCCGAGAAAAGTGAGGGCTCCCGACCTGAAGAAATTATGGAAAAGTGGCTTAAGGAGGTGTATGGGGCTGAGGCGTTCTCACAGTTTTTCTCTATTGAGCGAGCCCACAGAGTGCCGTCTAGATCAGCATACTCAGGAGATCGCCCGAGACCAATGATACTGAGATTTTTTTGTTATAAAGATAAGCTGAATTTAATGCAAAGGTCTAGAGAAAAAGGAGACATTTTTTTTAATGGAGCTAAAATTGCAATATACCCAGATTATTCCCCAGATCTACAAAGGAGGAGAGCAGGTTTTTTGGATATCAAGCGCACATTACGGAATCATAATATTCCATATGCATTATTATGTCCTGCACGGCTGCGTATAGAGGCCCTAGGAACTACCTGTTTTTTTGAAACTGTCAAAGGAGTTACGGACTGGTTTGAAGAGAACAAAAAGAACCTATGAAGTTGAAATCACACATGGACAAATTTTTTTTTTTTTTTTTGCAGCATCAGGGGTTGGGAGGGGAAGGGATGGGTGGATGATGTGTGGGTTGAGAGCATTGCTTAGAGTGGTGATGGGGTTTCTTGCAACCCTTGGGTCAATGGGGCTACTGGGGGGGAGGGGGGAGGAGGGGGGAGTATGGGGAGAGGGGGGGTGGACGTGGTGGGATGAGGGGAGAAGAGTGGTCACAAGGAAGGCCCCCAGGGCACGCCCAGTGAGGCAAGGGAGGGGGCAGAAGGGATTATTTAAAATAGGGGATAGCACAGTTGCATCAATTATGGTTAAAATATACACTGCACGGTTAAAATTTTTTTTTTATAATTATTTAAACTTTATGAGATTTAAAATAATAGGAAACACAGTTTTGGATGGGAGGGGTGGGGGGTATGGGGGTAATCTTCCTCTCAACCCGCTTGGTCCCCTCCCCATAATAATAGCACTGGGTATGATAAGAGGGGGTATTGTTGAGTTGAAACAGAAGGCCAAAAGGCCTGGGGGAATAAGGGCACATGTGGTGAATTGGCATTATCAGTTTAGATGTTGGAGATTTCTTTTTTGTAATTCTTTTCAAAAAAGTGCCGGGTTAAACAGCATAAGGGTATGGCTTCGACTTATCAACATATTAGTGGAAGGTTAGAATTATCCCGGTACTTGCTTAACTTGTATAACTGGTACAGCACTTTGTTGAAGTATATATTGAATGCAGCCTAGATCATTTGGGATAAGTTCCTGGAACATCAGAGGTATGAGCGAGCCTATGAAAAAAGCTACTGTGTTCCAGGAAATAGAATCATGTGCTACTGAGGTGATATGCCTGCAGGAAACCCATCTGACCGACGAGACCAAGTTATCAGTTAGAAATAAAAAATTTCAGTTGCAATATCACTCAGTGTACTCCTCCTACTCGAGGGGAGTGAGTATCCTGATTAGAAACGGTCTGATGTTTTCCTGCAGGGATGTCAGTATTGATAAATTGGGATGTTTTATTTTTTTGTATTGTTTAATTGAGGGAAGGCCTTTTGTTATAGTAAATGTGTACATTCCCCCACCTTTTAAAATGGAGATTTTGGTCTCGTTATTAGGGTTCCTCGAGGATAAGAGAGAGGTCCCAGTGGTGATAGTTGGGGATTTTAACGCCGTTCTTGATAGCAGGATCGACAGATTTCCATCAGGGGTTAGTCGAGGTAGAGGGGAGGAGGGAAGGCTGGCACAGTTCCTGGAGGAGGTAGGATGGTGTGATATGTGGAGGGCTCGTAACCCTACTGTTCAACAGTACTCTTGCTTCTCAGGAACCCACCAAACGCTCTCCCGTATTGATATGGCCATAGGTAACAAAGAAGCACAATCCCTAATCCATAGAATTGAATATCGCCCAAGGGGAGTGTCTGACCACTCACCACTGATATTGACATTAACCATGCGGGAAAAAGGTGGCTTGAGGTTATGGTCATTAAATCCAACATGGTTGGAACTGATGGGAAATAGGGAGGAAATTAATGTAAGACTGAGAGAATTTATAGATTTTAATACAGGTACTGCATCGGGAGGAGTGATATGGGACTCTTTGAAAGCATTCCTCAGAGGGCTTTTGACCCAACAGATATCCAAGTTAAAGAAGCAAACAAGGGCAAGGGCAGAGAGTATTAGGGAAGAGGTTCGGGAATCAGAAAGAAAGTATGTGCTAGATCCGACGATGGAAAACCGAGACCTATGGGTAATGAAGCAACAAGAATGTAAAAACGAAGAAATTAGGAGAGCAGAGAACAGGAAGGTTTTTCAGAGGCAGAGGAATTTTGACGAGGGGGAAAGAGTTGGTCGGACGCTGGCTATCCTGGCCAAAACCAGCTCTCCCTCTTCAATAATTCCTATGATTAAAACAAAGAAAGGGGATATTTCATCAGATCCGGGGATAATTAACGATACATTTGTAGAATTCTATAGGGATCTGTATAGGACACGTCACTGTCCTGAACAAATAGAGATGGAGGAATTTTTGGGAGGTACTGTCTTGCCGGTGCTCTCGGATGCAGACATGAATAGTCTGGAAGTACCAATAACATTGGAAGAAATTCTGCAAGCAATAAAGAATATGCAGAGCCAAAAGTCCCCAGGCCCCGATGGACTGCCAGTCGAGGTCTACAAACAATTTGGGGAGGTGATGGCCCCGGAACTTCTGAAGGCATATAATTGGTCAGCTGCAGCTGGGAGCCTACCTTTGTCTATGTCTGAGGCTATTATAGTACTGATCCAGAAAGAGGGGAAAAATCAATTAGAAACATCATCATACAGACCGATCTCGTTGTTGGGCACGGATGCCAAGATCCTGGCAAAGGTCTTGGCTACCAGGCTCAATAAATGCATATCTGGTCTGATTCACCCGGATCAGTCTGGCTTTATGCAGAATAGGTCCACTAGTAAAAACATAAGAAGAACCTTTTTGAATCTCCAGACGCCGGTAGATAATGCAGGCTCCAGGGTGGTCCTGTCCCTGGATATCGCCAGGGCATTTGACTCCCTGGAATGGGACTATTTATGGTGGGTATTGGGGAAATTTGGGTTCGGCCCTCGGTTCATAAAGTGGCTTAAGATACTTTATAACCACCCCAGTGCTAGGTTAAAAATAAATAATACATATTCAGAGCGGATCTCCCTTGAGAGGGGGACTAGGCAGGGGTGTCCTTTGTCGCCCCTGTTTTTCGCCCTAGCAATGGAGCCGTTCGCGGAGGTAATAAGAAGCTCTCTAGGCCTGCAGGGTTATAAAAGAAAGGGGGGTGAGGAGAGAATAGCACTTTATGCTGATGATGTGCTGTTGTTTCTGGGGGACATGGGGCCGTCATTAGTAGGGGCGATGCAGTTGGTGGAAGAGTTCGGAAAGATCTCAGGGTTAATAGTCAACTGGGAGAAGTCTACACTTCTACCGCTTGACTCGACTATCGGCCCCCCTCCGCAGGAAATAACTCGTCTTAGGGTGGTGGAGAACTTTAAATATTTGGGTATAGTAATAACCAATACCCCAACTCAGTATATTAGAGACAATCTAGTCCCGCTTTTGGAAAATTTTAAAAGGAAAAAAGATATCTGGTGCCGGCTCCCTTTATCTATGGCAGGGCGCGTAAACTTGATAAAGATGATCTGGATGCCACAATTAATGTACATATTACACAACTCACCGGTTTGGATTGGGAGGGAATGGTTTGTAAAAATAAATTCCATCTTTCGCGAGTTAATTTGGAAGAAGGGTCAGGCCAGGATCAGTCTTCAGACCTTGCAGCGCCCTAATAGGGAGGGGGGATTGGTGGTGCCCCACCCATATAGGTACTTTCTGGCGGCCCAACTGCAGCACCTGGGGGGGTGTGAGTGCGGGGGAGAGGCGAATTCCAGTACAAAAATTATGTTGTCAGGGAACCCGCATAACTCCCTGATAGGGGCACTGGAAGCCGGAACATTAGGTAGCGTATTTCCAACATACAAATTGGTTATAAAAGTTTGGCGGTCAGTGAAGATCGAAATGGGCTATAAGGGGCTTACGGAGTTCTCACCTATATGGCAGAATGGGCAGCTGCAAGAGCTGGAGACTATAGGAGTGAACAGGACCTGGGAAAGGGCGGGTATAAATAGGCTGAAGCAAATATTCGATGGCAATACATTAAAATCCTTTGTGGACCTGAGACGGGAGTTTGGAATTCCTAAAGAAACATTCTATTTTTATCTCCAGATTAGACACGCATTAGAGAAGCAATTTAAGATCAAAGCACTGGACTGGTGTAGTGTACCTCTGCTCAGTAAGGTGGTGAGGGTATCTAGTTTTAAAGGGTTAATATCAGGGATCTATGATCAGCTAACGGCAAGGGCAATTAGGTTGGCGCCACTTTCGCGTCTAAGGGAAGGGTGGGGGGCAGATGTGGGGGAGCTGAGTGATGACCAATGGGAGAGAATATTGGAGCTTGGCCCACTGGTGTCCCTTTCCCCGTCGCAGCGGGCGTCGCACCTTTTGCTGGTACACAGAGCCTACTATACTCCCAAGAGGCTGCATAGATTTGGTCGAAGACCAGACGACAAATGCCCCAGATGTTTGGAGACGGGCGATCTTATACATATAATGTGGAGATGCCCGAAACTAGCTAGGTATTGGACTGAGATTCTAAACATCATAGAAGCTAGATTTGGGATAAGAGTGGAATACGAGGCTAAGGCGTGTGTACTGGGGCTAATTAGTAAGAACAAAGCGGAAGACCACAGAGGTACGGCAATTGTGCGGGGTCTATATCAGGCGAGGAAATTGATCGCGAAATCATGGTTATCAGCAGTGCCTCCTACTCCGAAAGAATGGGTTAGCACAATGAACTCATTGGTCGGAACAGAGAGGACAATTTATATTAGAAGGGGAAGTTATAGGAAATTTACAAAGATTTGGGGTTTGTGGTGTCAGGGTAGAAATATATAAATTTTTAATATAGGTAGGACCATCAGTATCTAGGAATAGATATTTGAGGGTATAGATATCAGTAGTATGCACTTAGTTAGGTAATAAGGATTGTTAAATTTAAGATATTACTTTTTTATTGGAAGCAACTGTGGGGGAGGGTAATGGGGGTGATTGGGGAGAGGGCTGGGAGGGGGGGTGGTATAAAAAGGAGGAAGTATAATGGGCTCGATATTCTCATTCTTTTTCTACTGTTATATGGATAATATACGAAATAACGGCTTTTCCTTGTTTGTATAATTCTTATAATGAATACTGTATAATCTGAAAAACTAATAAAAATGATATGATTTAAAAAAAATGAGGAAAGCTGCTGGGCCTGTATCCCTTTATATGTGATTTCCTATTAGAAGTATCAACAAAAATGACATTTTTGTTGCAGGGGATGCCTAAAATCTGACTTGTATTTTAGGGCAGACTTCCTGGAAAATCAGTGAGCCAATCACACAAGCAGGAAATTATGTTTCTGGGGGGCGTTCTGTACACATTCTGGGGATCCTGCAGCAGAGAAGTTTTTTTTTTACCAAACCCACAACAGTAAAATCTGTCTGTATATGTAGCATAGAATGCTTGTTATACCTACTGTGGAACTTAAAGCGGAGGTTCACACAAGAATTGAACCTCCGCTTTTCAGAAACCTCCCCCCTTCCTGTGTCACATTTGGCACCTTTCAGGGGGGAGGGGTGTGCAGATACCTGTCCCGTGGGAGTCTACGCCTCTTCCCGTCCCCCCGCGCTGTCTGCTGGGACACACACACAGGTCCCAGAGACAGCAGGGACCATTCGAATTGCGCAGTGCTACTCACACATGCGCAGTAGGGAACCAGGATATGAGGCCGCAAGGCTTCATTTCCTGATTCCCTTACCAAAGATGGCGGCAGCAGCATCCGAGGACCGAGGGATGGTTCGGCCTCGGGTGCTGACATCGCGGGCGCCCTGGACAGGTAAGTGTCCTTATTTTAAAAGTCAGCAGCTGCAGGGGGGTCGGATGAACTATTTTCAATAATACTGAGTAACACTTTAAGTTAAAAAACATTGATGCTTTAGAACCACTTTAACTCTCTAGTACATGCCAAACACTCAAATATCAGCTACTGTATGAGTGGACCAACTCTTTATTAACACAGATATTGGTGTTCATTAACTAAATAATAGTTTTTTTAAATAATATTTACTTGGAAAAATGCAAGTAAAGCTTTGTTAAATCATTCAATAGCGTGCTAGGAAAAGATAATTTCATCGACTAAAATATGACTAAAACTCAAACAAATTTGATGACTAAAATACGACTGAAACTAAAATGGCATTTTAGTCAAAAGACCATGACTAAAACGTAATCAAAAATTGACATAAAAATGAACACTACTCTGCTGGCCATTTCTAAATCGGCAACACAATTCCATCCAGTACCTATAATAATACCACATTTTTAAACATGTATTCCACTACCACATAAGGAAAAGTAAGAAGCATCTACTAAGCTGCTGAAAGAGAAAAAATTAAGAAAAAGGCTTTTCTTATATTTTTTGTTAATATTTATTGTTGGTAATATATACAGGTAATATGTGCAATGACATTACAGCCAATAGAGTTCACAGTTTTTTGTTTTTTTTGTATTTTAAAGTTGCACTTCTGTTTGTCAAAAAGCAATATTTTTGTTTGTTTATGAAACTTGGTTTCATTTATAAAGACGTTATATATCACAACGGCTAAATCTGTGTCTGTAGTGCATGTTCAAACCTTCACCATAAATAATAACATAATATTCGATCTGTACTCCAGGAGTATAGAATACGTTTGGAAATTATAGAGCAATGTTTTAATAATGCATTACAATTTAACTAAACCCATTAGATTTTAGTTGACTAAAATGTGACTAAAACTAAAATGGCATTTTAGTCAAAAGACTATAACTAAAATCGAAATCAGAATTTGCTGCCAAATTTACACTGGTACTAGCCTAAATCCTGTTTATGCCATTGAAGGTTGTTTTTTAGCTGCCATAACCCCCGATTATTTTCTCTTTAACCACTTCACCCCCAGAAGGTTTTACCCCCTTCCTGACCAGAGCACTTTTTACAATTTGGCACTGCATCAATTTAACTGCTAATTGCGCGGTCATGCAATGTTGTACCCAAACAAAATTTGCGTCCTTTTCTTCCCACAAATAGAGCTTTCTTTTGATGATATTTGATCACCTCTGTGGTTTTTATTTTATGCGCTATAAACGGAAAAAGACTGAAAATTTTGAAAAAAAATGATATTTTCAACTTTTTGATATAAAAAAAATCCAATAAACTCAATTTTAGTCATACATTTAGGCCAAAATGTATTCGGCCACATGTCTCTGGTAAAAAAAAGTCAATAAGCGTATATTTATTGGTTTGCGCAAAAGTTATAGCGTCTACAAACTAGGGTACATTTTCTGGAATTTACACAGCCTTTAATTTATGACTGCCTATGTCATTTCTTGAGGTGCTAAAATGGCAGGGCAGTACAAAACCCCCCAAATGACCCCATTTTGGAAAGTAGACACCCCAAGGAAATATACTGTATTTTTGGTCCCAAGTGATTGAATAATGACCAAAAAAAAATAGTTTACAAAAAGTTGTCACTAAATGATATATTGCTCACAAAGGCCATGGTTATATGCGGAATTGCGCCCCAAAATACATTCAGCTGCTTCTCCTGAGTATGGGGATACCACATGTGTGGGACTTTTTGGGAGCCTAGCCGCCTACAGGGCCCCCGAAAACCAATCACTGCCTTTATTATTTCTAAGGGCGTAAATTTTTGATTTCACTCCTCACTACCTATCAGAGTTTTGAAGGCCATAAAATACCAAGATGGCACAAACCCCCCTAAAATGACCCCATTTTGGAAAGTAGACACCCCAAGCTAATTGCTGAGAGGCATGTTGAGTCCATGGAATATTTTATATTTTGCCACAAGTTGCGCGAAAATGACAAACTTTTTTTTTTCTTTGCACAAAGTTGTCACTAAATGATATATTGCTCAAACATGTCATGGGCATATGTGGAATTACACCCCAAAATACATTCTGCTGCTTCTCCTGAGTATGGGGATAGCACATGTGTGGGACTTCTTGGGAGCCTAGCCACGTACAGGGCCAGAAAACCAAGCACCGCCTTCAGGATTTCTAAGGGCGTAAATTTTTGATTTCACTCCTCACTACCTATCACAATTTCGAAGGCCATAAAATGCTAAGATGGCACAAAACCCCCCCAAATTACCCCATTTTGGAAAGTAGACACCCCAAGCTATTTGGCTATTTGCTGAGAGGCATGGTGAGTATTTTACAGCTCTCATTTGTTTTTGAAAATGAAGAAAGAAAAGAAAAATGTATTTTTTTTTCTTTTTTCAATTTTCAAAACTTTGTGACAAAAAGCGAGGTCTGCAAAATACTCACCATACCTCTCAGCAAATAGCTTGGGGTGTCTACTTTCCGAAATGGGGTCACTTGGAGGGGGGGGGGTTGTGCCATCTGGGCATTCCATGGCTTCCGAAACTGGGATAGGCAGTGAGGAGTGAAATCAAAAATTTACACCCTTAGAAACCCTGAAGGTGGTGCTTGGTTTTCGGGGTCCCGTACTCAGGAGAAGCAACAGAATTTATTTTGGGGTGTAATTTCATATATGCCCATGGCATGTTTGAGCAATATATCATTTAGTAACAACTTTGTGCAAAAAAAAAATAAATTGTCTTTTTCCCGCAAATTGTGTCACAATATAAAATATTCCTTGGACTCGACATGCCTCTCAGCAAATAGCTTGGGGTGTCTACTTTCCAAAATGGGGTCATTTATGGGGGGTTTCGAACTGTCCTGGCATTTTATGCACAAGATTTAGAAGCTGTTCCTTTCATTTTTTTTTTATCATTTTTATTGTTATCTCAGGGAATGTAAATATCCCCTATGATAGCAATAGGTAGTGACAGGTACTCTTTTTTGAAAAAATTGGGTTCCCTGTTGGGACAGGAGAGCCAGAGAAAACCATGAAAGATGGTGGGGGGGGACATTCCCTCCCACTGCTTGTAAAAGCAGTCTAGAGGCTAATTAGCCGCTGGGTTTGCTTTTACATGAAAGACGACTGCTGGCTGAAAAGAATGATACCAAGATGATACCTAAACCTGCAGGCATCATTCTGGTATAACCACTCAAAGTTCAGCAACATACCAGTACGTTGCTGGTCCTTGTTGGGCATATATTGTAATCTTTTTTTTCATGCAGCCTGTGGGCTGAACGAAAAAAAGAGATCGGTGGGTATGCCCACCATTAGAATACCTCCCTTCATCCACCTACTTCTAATGATGGGCATACATGCACCATTTATATATGCCAAAGCATGGGGGCATCCACCCGCAAAAGGTAGGAGCAAATCGCTCCTCCGCCCCTGCTGCCCCCATGCTTTGGCATATATGCTCTTTTTTTTAACTGTGGTGGTGAAAGCACCTCCGACAGCGCTGGAGTAACGGTTTTATGTATCGTGGAAGCAAACGCTGTTGCTGTCAAGATAAATAAATCAACGCTGCAGCTGAATGGCGTACCTGAAACCAAAAAATGGTTAACAATAAAACACAGTAAACAGTAAAGTATAAAAAAATTACATACCTGAAAAGCAAACATGATAAAACATAATAACAATACAACATTGCAGAATAGAATACAGTAATAAAGAGCAGAATAATAGGGAGAGAATAGAGAGAGAGAGAGAACAACAAAACAACTATTTTTTTTTTTTTATTTTATATTTTTTTGTATATATTTTTTTTTTTTGCATTTTTTTTTTTTTATAACTGTAACTGTTGTAACTGTAACCGGAATTTAGAACCCCCAAACATTATATATGTTTTTTTTAGCAGAGACCCTAGAGAATACAATGGCGGTCATTGCAACTTTTTATCTTGCACGGTATTTGCGCAGCAATTTTTCAAATGCGTTTTTTAAAAAAAAACAAAACAGCAAAGTTAGCCAAATTTTTTTGCATTGTGTGAAAGATGAAGTTACGCTGAGTAAATAGATACCTAACATGTCACGCTTCAAAATTGCACACGCTCTTGGAATGGGGCCAAACTTTGGTACTTAAAAATCCCCATAGGCGACGCTTTAAAATTTTTTACTGGTTACATGTTTTGAGTTACAGAGGAGGTCTAGGGCCAAAATTATTGCTCTCGCTCTAATGTTCGCGGCAATACCTCACATGTGTGGTTTGAACACCGTTTTCATATGTGGGCGGGACTTACGTATGCGTTCGCTTCTGCGTGCGAGCTCACGGGGACAGGGGCGCTTTAAAAATTTTTTTTTTTTTTTATTGTTAATTTTACTTTAAAATTTTTATTTTGACACTTTTAAAAATTTTTTTTTTTTTATCACTTTTATTCCTATTACAAGGAATGTAAACATCCCTTGTAATAGGAATATGACACGATCAGTCCTCTTTACAGTGAGATATGGGGTCAATAAGACCCCACATCTCACCTCTAGGCTGGGAAGCCTAAAATAAAAAAAAAAAATAAAACGATCGCCGCTACACAGCCGAAGCGGCGCCGTTTTTTTAATGCAGAGGCCGGGTGTGACGTCATA